>NC_054375.1:104674683-105364683 GCF_017654675.1 Xenopus laevis
CAAATGTAATATAATTTTTGTAAATAAAAGACCACAACAAATCAAACAAATTATAGTTTCTAGTGATTAATCTACTGCTTTTCCTTAAAAGGATACTGTCATGGGGAAAATTTTTTTTTTTCAAATGAATCCTTTAATAGTGCTGCTCCAGCAGAATTCTGCACTGAAATCCATTTCTCAAAAGAGCAAACACATTTTTTTATATTTAGTTTTGAAATCTGACATGGGGCTAGACATATTGTCAATTTCCCAACTGCCCCAAGTCATGTGACTTGTGCTCTGATAAACTTCAATCACTATTTACTGCTGTACTGCAAATTGGAGTGATATCACCCCCTCCGTTTCCCCCCCCCCCAGCAGCCAAACAAAAGAACAATGGGAAGGTAACCAGATAACAGCTCCCTAACACAAGATAACAGCTGTCTGGTAGATCTAAGAACAACACTCAATAGTAAAAACCCATGTCCCACTGAGACTCCTTCAGTTACATTGAGAAGGAAAAACAGCAGCCTGCCAGAAAGCATTTCTCTCCTAAAGTGCAGGCACAAGTCAAATGACCAGGGGCAGCTGGGAAATTGACAAAATGTCTAGCCCCATGTCAGATTTCAAAATTGAATATAAAAAAATCTGTTTGCTCTTTTGAGAAATGGATTTTAGTGCAGAATTCTGCTGGAGTAGCACTATTAACTGATGCATTTTGAAAAAAAAACCCATGTTTTCTGATGACCGTATCCCTTTAAGTTATTTTATAAGACTTTTTGTTTGTAATTTTGATTTCTGGTAGCCACTCCAGTTGTCCCTTTTGTTGTTTTTCCCCTTTAATCTTCGACTTTCTTCATGCAGAGTACATTTTAACTGTTCTGCTGTAGGATAACCATACTATTACCAAAATAGTTTTGTTTTTATTATAAAATCTTTATTTATACAAATTTTTCAAAGGGATACAGAAAAAAAAACAGGGCATAGGGAGGAAGGGGAAATGTGTACTTCATGTCATTCTCCTTCCATGTATATTTCACATATGGCTATAAATTTAAGCTTATAAAACAAAGAAGATTCATGCTAATTCAAACCCTAATGAAAACCTTAGAGCGCTGTGTAACATCCCTGTGCATGTATATAATTTAATTCAGCCTGAGCATAGTCTGTCTATTTAATTACTTTTATTCCCCAATTCTCAGACAGCCACACTTATAAAAATCGCTTCGACACCTTATCTGATTTGAGCTCTATGTCAGAGTAATTCAAATCGTATTCTGGCCATGCTCAGTGATGTCACCAGGTGACAATGTACAATGCGGTGACCTCACTGGGCACGGCAGGATCATAAAAGGAATTCGTTATTTCTTAAGCTTTCTAATATTGCCCTTAGAAAACAAGAGATTTCCCTCATTTGCATTGGACAGGATTGCTTAAAATGAATATCACAATATGCTATACATTTTTATCCATGTGAACTGGACTTGCCAGTTTTTTCCTCCCTTTGTTTTTTTTGTTTTTTTTTTTAATCACTTCAACAGTGTTTTTGCCCTCCTGACAATATCCCTTTAAGCTAAATCCTTAAATCTATGAGCCATATGAGTATCATATGAGAAGCATGTGTTATCTGGTGTGAGAGAGGAGAGTGTGTGCACCACCCTTGTAGCGTCACAGTTACTCATTCCAGGGCAGCTACTCATTTCTGATCAAAAAGCCACACCAGGATTGGAGAAAGTCCAACAGACAAGAATTATTTTTTCATAAGGATGAGATGACAAATACTTCTCAAAGGATCGGTGTTGCATAGTTTGAGCTTTAAATTTACATGGCTGAAAAAATTCTCTTTTCAGTGCTGGCAGTTTTAGAATATACATTCAAATGTCTTTTGATTTTTCCGTCAAACTATTGCTGCCTCTCCTTTTGGGACTACCGTAGAAAAAACAATTATGTGAAGTCACTGCTGGAAAGATAAGCAATGTTTAATCTGTGATGTAACTTGTGATGTAACCTATCACTTCTTCCCACCCTTTCCTTTCTCTTCAGCAAGCCTTTAAACAGTCTTTATCAATACAGACAGGCTGGCAAACCACAACATGGCTAAACTACTGCAAGCAAGGAAATGAAATACTAAAGATCTGGACAGACTGTCACAAAATGCATTTATCAGTCTAATTGTGCAAGTTCAAACATGAAAAATGTCCTCTCTATAAGGGAAAAACAAACAAACAAATTTAGCTGTATAATTTGCACTATTAAACAAGTTGTATTTGCTGTTTATTAATCCGCTGTCAGACCTGTAAATAACTGGCCTGTGAATCATAGGTTAATTTTATAAACCGGCTTTGCTGCCCTTTCATTCAGTATTTTGCTTCTCTGCTTCATGCATTGTGTTGTGTTCTACCCCATATACGGGAGTATTGTGTGACCCAATAAAAAAAAAAAAAACGGAATCTGGGAATGCTGTATCGGGTAACACATAAGCTCGGTTAAAGTGATACTGACACTAAACATTTTCTTTTTCAAAATATTAATCTGCATTAAAGGTTACATATAGGTCACGTTGATCGTTTTTTGCTGATAGTTCTGCTTTTGTAAGTAATTATTACTTGAAGTTCCTAAACCTGACTGTTTTGCCAACCTGAATGTCCCATCTCAGTCTGTCAGAGTTTGTAATGCGAACGGACTACTGCTGCACAAATATGGCAGCCCCCTCATAGAGGAACATGGGGGTAAGAAAGGTAATGTAAAAGCATCAGGCAAATACTTTTATGGCAAAATTGTAAATAGCATTCAAAGATAATGTTATGATGGATTTGAAAAAGGTTATTTTCTGGTGTCAGTATCTCTTTAAGGCTTAAACAATCAGAGCCATAACGATCAGGTTACGCTGGGTGTGCTGGTGCAGGTTAAGCCTTGTGTAAATTTGCTTAGTGTCTTAGAGATATGTGAAAGCCCTTTACTGTGGGAAAACATTATTGGCATGGTTTCTATGAATAAACCAATCATTTTTATCATAATAGGAAAAACAGCCAATGCAGTTGTGTATGTTTGTTTTATATATGAAATGCATATAGGTGCTTAATTTCCCTTGTGCAATTGCCTATAGCAACCAGCAGTTAGTTTGAAAAAGTTAGAAAACAGAGATTTGATTGATTGCTATGATTAAGCATTTATATGTTAGCCTTCTGCAAACAAGGAACTCGATTTCTTGTGATACTTTGTTGTGAAGTTGCACCACACCTAGTGGAGTGACAAAGTACACACAAATTACAATTAGAAGGTTCTTTTCAATCTCTAGAAATACAATTCAGTATTCACCCCCAACCCCGAAAAATTATATAGCCAAGTTAAATGAGAAAGTAGCTGGGTGGGGCAAAAATATAATTAGCAATGCATCTCAAAGCCTGCCTCAATCTTTCCAGCCATGAAAATTTTTATTTATTTTTTTACAGAAGCCAGTAGGACTGTATACTTCCCTTCCTTTTTTGTAGGTTTTTACATCACCACTTTATCTCATCCCTTTTATTAAGAAAAAATTTAACTTTAGAAATTAAAACTAAAAGGACCATGTAGGAGATGGATAGACAAAATTATTCTCTACTATTATCAAATAGGAAGGCCATACAAGGGGGTAGAATGTGAAAAGTCATTGAGATGCGCCAAGGATATTAACTTATTAAATTGCTTCTAACATACAAGCCACCCCATATGTTACATTTCTACATAATTAGTGGACATTTTGTACTATCTGTCTAATCTACATAATCTATAACCATGAGTATTTAAATATTTTAAGGGATAGCTATGAGAGCCTTGGGCAAAACAAGACACCATTTGTTCTAAAGTTCCTGCCTTGAGGGCTGATGTAATTTCACTGTGATTATTCCATATCCATTCAAGTAACGTAGGATCTCTTGTCTCAGTGCACTATAATTCACAAGGGCAAAATGATTAAATATATTATGTAGAATTATAAATCAAGTGATGCTTACTGAAGTGTGCATGTGAAAAATGACACACATTGACATTTTTTTATTTTTTATTTTGTTTAGTTGTTTTTTTTTTACCCCCAATTCAGCATTTTAAAAGGTGTCATTCTTTCGGCAGAGGAAAAAAGTGCCAGCCCCAGGATATTAATATTTGGGGATGGCATTTCCGATATATTGAAGCCTGTGTTCAGTTGGCATGCCTTTACTAAAGTATAATTTTCTCTTTGCTCTGATTTCCTTCATAGACTCGCCATTCTCAAGCCTTTGTGCTCTGTTCCTCTACCTAAAAGTCTAGGGAAATATAATCTAAAGGTGTATCTGTCTTTTGTGTGCTAACTGCCCTTGGCAAGAATCCCAAAGTCTTTGTGAGGGCTATTTTGTTTCTGTTCCCAGGATTTAATGTCTGATGGAATGTGCTTCTGTATTACAAGTGTTTGATTTTTATTTTAATATTTAAGTATTTCAAGATTGTGGACTACTTTTTTTCAGTTGTTTGCCACAGTTTAAGAATAAATGCATAAAACCACACAATACTGTTCCTGTTACTTTTTCTCATTTCATAATTGCTCCATTGTTGTGATGCTGCTAGTGTTAGCCTTGAAAATGTCATGTTTTTTTCCTCTACAAATAGCAGACTGGCAGTGCTGTTGATTGAAGACAAACAAAGAACATTGGAACAATGGTATGGGTATGCAGCTCAAACCTTCTGAAAATACAGTAACAAAACATTTAGGGGCTACCACCCTGTATGTGTGTTGAGTTGCAGGACTTAATTTCTCCTGTGTACAAGGCAGATTTCAGTCCCAAAACACTAACGTGTGCATTTCCATGTTAACAGAACAGGTGGATTACAGTCCTGTCAATGCACACCCATAGGCATCAGGGACAAAACCGCCTTTTTTTTCTGCCACCGTTCTGAAAGTTTCTCATTTTCATAAGAGGAAGTGTGTCATATTTTTGTTTCTCAGTAGTTCTTTGAATTTATTTTGTTATACCTTAAAATGGGTTGGCTGGGTTAAGTCACTTTGCATTTGACTGCACTAATAGAACTAATGCTTGTATAGAGAGCACAGAGCAGCAGATTTTACTTCATTTCTAGCTCACCTAACAAGTTAGTTCACTGGTGCTTCTTGATGACTGAGTTGTGATCACATACAAAGTGTTATCATAAGGGCAGATATTATCATGCCTTTGAGCATTTTAGTTGTGTCCTGTGTTTAGGGGCAATAACACGGGCCGGTTTTCTGTTTATTCTGAACCCATAATCAACTGTTTTCTAGCGGTGGCAGTAGCAACTGGTGTACACTCTGGTCCTTCTTTCTTTGTAATTGTGTCAAGTGTGACCAACTTTCCGCACCTATAGCACATAGCAGCATATAAAATCTGGCCGCGCTGGGGCCTACAAACACTAGGGAATTTGCTTGAGGATGGCAAGATTCTCCCCAGAATGAGATAAAAACATACTCAAACCCACCAGGTCCTCACCTGGTTCTCTTACTTTCAACTGAGACAAGCGCTGCAAACACAACTGCAGGGAAACAATATTCCCCTTACAGTCACAAAAATAGAATCAACCCTAAGGGCCGCCTCCACCAAGAAATTAGTCACCATTCTATACACAAGTCTCCAGTCTACTATCAAACCCCCATTCAATGCAGCAGGGGCTACCTGGACTAGGGACATCCCAGATCTGGAGGAGGATGATTGGGAAGAGGCAACTGATAGGGCCTATGATTACCTGGTCTCTACCAAAGATAAGATAATCCAATTTAAAATTCTACATAGACTCCATCTAACCCCAATCGGCTGTTCCGCATAAACAGATGAGAATCATCTCTATGCCCCAAGTGTAACATAGCAGAAGCAAATTATTTGATCTCATTTGGTCATGCATTCAAGCCTTCTGGTCGCAAGTCCTTACTTACATTTAGAAGAAAACGGTGCTCCCTAAATCACTGGCCCCCAAGGTATGTCTTTATGGCAATGAGGTCACACCAAGGGCAGCAAAGAGAACTTTATTTAGCACCTTACTGTTCTATGCAAGGAAATGTGTTCTCCTGAACTGGATGTCCCCCCAGCCCCCCACACTCCAAGGCTGGCTCAACCTGATAAAGGTAACACTCCCCCTGATACAACTTACCTATGCGGCAAGAGGATGCTCCCAAAAATATGAAGTGGTGTGGTGAGGCTGGCTGGACGCCACAGAGCAATTCTTACCTAAAGGTATGCTAGGCCAATAATACCCAACTACACTTAAGTTTTTCAACAGGAGGAACTAAGCAATGGCTCGGAAGTCTGGTTAATAGAGGTCAGGATTTGAGTGTATGGGAAGTCAATTGTATACACATGACACTGAAATTGAAATGATTAATTAAGGAACCATGACAGCCTTTATTGTAATGTTTATTGTTGTATTGTTTAAAAATGCAAAATAAAAACATTTATAAAAAAATAATAAGTGTGATCAAATGGTAGTATACCTGAAAAAAGTCTTCCTTGCTGTAATGCTGCCAGTGTTCTGGCGCTGAATTTTAACTATGGGCCAAAAGGTGACATGATTTGATTGTTCCTTTAAATTTCAAACATACATTTTATCTAGGAGCTACATTTTCATATCTGTGTTCAATGAGCTGGATACCTTGCACTATATGCATGGTAGTAATGCTGTGTTAAGATTTGTAGTTTGGTAACACATCTCTTGCCTCTTGTAATCAGGGGAAGTAAATTCATGTCTTGCTCTACATCAGAGTTTCTATTTCATCTAAATTTTACCAGCAGACGCTTAGCTTTGCAGAGGCAGTTTGCAACTGACATTTTCTCTTAATTAGGCACTTTTAAAGTCAGTCCGACCTCAAATTAAAATGTTATTTGTCCGAGAAACACTGATATAAACTAAGGTATGGCACCAGAAATGCAAATGTAGGGTTGTTTGCAATTTTGTTTTTTGGAATTTAGATGTAGAAGAATTGAATTATTACCATATATACTAGAGTATAAGCAGAGTTTTTCAGCACCCAAAATGTGCTGGAAAAGTCTACCTCGGCTTATACTCGAGTCAGTCACCCAAACCGCATCAATTGCACTCATGAAATCTCCTCCTGTGCCCCAAACAGCTGCCTTGTTCCTGTATTCATTAGTTCAGCCGGCAGCCATTTTCACTGCATTACATGCTTCCTGCTGTAAATGGGCATGCGCCGATAGCCCCTCCTACTTGACCTCTCCTCTAATTGGGCCGCAGCCAGGGCAGTAAGCAGGTAATTTGTCTCCAAATACTGCCCTAGGAAAACTTATCAGCACCCTAGGCTTATACTCGAGTCAATTAGGTTTCCCAGTTTTTGTAGGTAAAAGTAGTTACCTTGGCTTATACTCTGGTCGGCTAAAACTCGAGTATATACGGGATGTCAATTAGTAGCTACATGGACTTGTGACACAATAGTCAGACTTGCTCCTGATTCTCTTTTAAGAGACACTGACATCAGAAAATAACCTTTTTAATTATCTATCATAACTTTGTCTTTGAATGCTATTTATAATGTTGCCACAAAAGTATTTGCCTGATACTTTTACATGACCTTTCTTACTACACTGTTCCTCTATGAGGGGGCTGCCATATTTGTGCAGCAGGAGTCCGTTCGCATTAGAAACTCTTACTGACAGGTTGAAAAGACAGTCCGGTTGGCAAAACAGTCAGGTTTAGGAACTTCAAGTGACAATTACTTACAAAAGCAGAACTATCTGCTAAAAATGATCAACATGACCTACTGGTAACTTTTTATGTCGATTAATATTTTGAAAAGAAAAATGTTAGTGTCAGTATCACTTTTAATTGCAATAACAGTTGCACTTGCATGTCAATTGCCTGATGTGTTCAGGCACCCAGGATTACAGCTGATTGGTGTTCAGATAAATGGAGATTGATTCTAATTAGGGATGGGGGGTGTTTTTTCACCTTGTTTTGCCACGTAAATTACACCCATAGACTTGTAAGGCGTTGTGTGTCAAAAAAAAAAGGCGTGCGTCAAAAAATTTTTTTGACGCCCACAGACTTTAATGGGCATCACCAACATTTCGACAGCAATTTTTTGGCGAAACAAAACAGGTCAAATTGCCCAAACATGATTCTAATTGTTTTGTAGTTATTAATGGCCAAGGTGACAACTCCCATTAAAGGGAAAATATACCCCCCCGTTTGACATGAGCTTGTCCAGCTCATAGAAATGCTAATGAGCTCATGTTTAAAAGGGGTGTTTTCCTGCAAGATTGTGAATATTTTACAAAGGACCAGGCACTATAGAGAATGTCATGCCTGTATAATACAATTCTAATAATATTTTTTATTTTTCTAAAGTTAGCTGCATTATTAACCAGATGGTCATTCAGGTTTGTAGCTTTCAACTAAACCAACAATCAGACTGGGCAGGGCCCTGTCATTAATCTCTCGACAAGCCAATATGAGATGCATTGTGATTGCTGGCAGTTGCATAAAACCAAAAATTATTAGGCCTGTGGTTTCAATGTTTGCATTTAGGTGCACTGTGACAGAATAAAAAAAGCAGGGGTAGCACTAAAGATGGCCATAGATGTAAAGATTTTTAAAAGATCCAATTGTTATCGTGAGACCACAATTATCACGAAATGATCGTTTAAAACTGAAGAGTAGCTGCCTTCTTGGCCCTGCAAACATAAATAGATTTCACTGGGACCGATAAAGATTTGAAGGATTGGTTGGACTGCGCTGAAATCTGTAGTTCATCAAAGAAGAATGGTTGCATCTATGGGGACCTCTTACTATACAATCTTGATATGAGGCCATTAATGGTTTGGTTTACCTTTACGTTAACTTTTAGCATGTTCTAGAATGCCCTATTTCACCTTTGCAATTGATGTTTTTATTCATTTTTTATATATTTTGAATTATTTCCATCCTCTTCCGCTTCGTTCCATCTTTTAAACAGGGGTCACTGACCCCGGAAGGCAAAAAAGTGTTTGCTCTGTGATGCTATCATTTAATTTGTTATTGTTGCTTTCTTATTACTTCTCTTACTATTCAGCCCCTCTCCTATTCTTCTTCCAGTTTTTTTTAATATAAACAGCTGCCTGGTTGCTATTGAAAATGGGACCCTAGAAATGTCTATCTTGGGTTATCTTGGTTATCCCTGAGACCCCTGTGGTGTTTATAACACCATATAGCTCGGGCCTTACTTTCCTAATTGATCTGTAAATTCAGTATGAGAAAGGGTGGGGAAAAGTGAGATGATATTAAATGCCCTTGTTTCTGCTGGGTTCATACACTTTTTGCACTGTAGGTAATTAGCATATGCTGTATGCTGGTTGATCTAGAAGATTAGTCATCTTCTTTTTTTCACCATGTTCATACTACTGACTGAAGGCTGTTTAGTTTTGACAAAGGGTTGTTCCTTACACAAACGGCTTCTTGTCTATAAAATTCCTAAATACAAAATCGTATAGCTAAACATTGATTTCCATTTGGTAGTCTGATTTAATTTTCAGTGCAAAGTTTAATCACAGTACAACCCCTTTCAATGATACAATGAATAATTGGTCCTTTATGTGTAAAGAAGTTGAGCCAGTACTCTGAAATAAGTACTACAGGATGGGTTGTTTTGAGAAGATTTAAAGCTGACTACTAGTTGTTTTACTAGTTCATTTAGCAGCACAGTAGTTAGCATTGGGAACATGCAGCACTTGGGTTGAATTTCAACCAGGTTATTGTGCAAAGATTTGTGTTCTCCAGATATAAAATTGACATGTATCTGCAAAATATGTCAGTACTCTGAAACTAAAGGATGATGATGATAATAATTTGTACATGTGCTAATTTGAACATTAAATAAATCATCTTAAACATGAAAGGCAGCTGTGAAGTGAGAATAACTGCAAGCAACTAACCTTACATACAAGTAAGTCCCAGCAATGGGGAAACAGTCACAGTTGATTTCTATAAGCCTGCCTTTGACGTTGAGGCTTTAGGTCAGTCTTTCTATTATTAGCAGCATTATCCTATAATCAGTTCAACAAGATAGCTTCAGACGAAATTGTTGATGCATGGATGTTAATTAACCGCGTCCACAAGGTTGTGTGTCAGTTGGTACAGCTGAGGCTCTTTGCTTTTATTTTCAAGCCTAAGCTGTTTTACTTTGTATTTTATGAAACAGCTGGCTGAGGAGCGGTCAGCTGGATTGCTCTGAACTTCTGTGCTCCATCATTCATTCAGAATGATTATTTCACCTCCCTAATCATGTAAAGGGGTATTGGTTATACCTTTAAATGACTTTAGTTAAAATCCTGTTGCTTAAATATTCTGCTGGTCCCCTCCGATTACCTCTATTTTGAAATCTGTTGTGGCATTTTCAATGCCTACCTTTACTTTTTTAAAATACAGATGTGTCTCTAATGTACACAAGCCATGAATAACCTTAAAATGTCAGTTAAAAGTGCTTAGCAATGTCTATGATGTAACATGACTCATTAAATTTGTGTATTGTAAATTATTTATATCTGGGAAATCTAATTTATTTTATGTATGTAGTACACACATTTAAAAATCTGAGAAATATAAAGGAAATGGAGTTACCCTTATTGTAAAATAGAAGGATATTGGAAGTACTTTGAATGCTCCTTAAAGGGATACTGTCATGGGAAAACATGTTTTTTTCCAAAACGCATCAGTTAATAGTGCTGAAGTTAAGAGTGACTGAAGTTTATCAGAGCACAAGTCACATGACTGGGGCAGCTGGGAAACTGACAATATGTCTAGCCCCATGTCAGATTACAAAATTGAATGTAAAAAAATCTGTTTGCTCTTTTGAAAAATGGATTTCAGTGCAGAATTCTGCTGGAGCAGCACTATTAACTGATGTGTTTTGATTAACTGATGTGTTTTCCCATGACATTAAGTATCCCTTTAATTTACTACAGATATTGTGAATAATACAGGTATGAGGCTGTTAGAGGACCATGAACAGAAAAAATGTATGCATTTCTAAATAATGCACTTTTAGCCTCACACGTGTTATAATTACTTGAAATATAGTTTGCAGGCATGAGTGCTACATTTGACATTGGGCTGTAGGGAACATATTTACATTGCAATTGAGATGTTTAGAATAAAGTGGTATGTTAAACAAGACAAAAAAGTATTCCTCTACAGAACTGTAGAATTAAAACATCTTTCATATGAAACCTGGTTTTCCTTATGGGAGACGACTTGAAGTAAAAGAAAACATTTATTTGGAATGACCTCTGGATTCTGACCTCTGAAGTATCAGAACCACAAACAAGGATTTTTATAGGCTCACGGGATTATTATAGAGTTGTAAAAATGGAGTTACCAGTGGGAGAGCATAGGGATATCACTCCACAGCACAGTAAAACAAAGAACTGCTTTAAGAGCCAAAAAGTGGTTCTGTCTCAAGGCCAGGGTACTAGTGACCAAGCTAGCTTTATAACATAATCCATCCAAGTAGGCTGTTGGGAGAATCTGCATACACAAAATTTTATTCTGTGGGAATATTCTCATTGTCAAGACATAGTTTGACTTTCGCTGATGGATCAACAGATGCAGACATTAAATGAAAAAAAAAAATTCCACTAGAAACCTGATCCAGAAAACTAAATATACTGCAATACTTTTCCTGGTAATGTCCTATTTAAACAAACAACTTAATTTTTTACTGATTTCTTTGTTCTATGAAATAGATATTACCTTGTGTTTAACAGCTGTAACGCTAGGAATGATAGTAAAACTGAAAAAGTTTATTATTTATAAAATAATATAATAAAAAGGCTGCTTATATTCAGAGGCACATTTAACTGTTTTGGAGCTCAAATCAGTCTAATTTCCACTTTTAAAATCTCCCTATCATAATTTAAAGGGCATGTAAAGGCAAAAAATAATCCCATTTTTACTTTCTTTAATGAAAAAAAGAAACCTATTTCCAATATACTTTAAAAAATGTGTACCGTTTTTATAAGAAATTGTCCCTTTGTTTACTACTGTGGATAGGAATTGTCAGATGGTCCCTAACTGCTCTGCAGGGAAACAATCCTTATGAACATCAGTGGGTGCCCTTGCCTTACTTCCCAGCCATGCAGAACTCAAGCAGCTTTGTGCGTTTCCCTATAAAGATTAGATTACATGACAACACAGGCCCTAATGCAGTCTGCCTATTCCGATTATTAATCATTCTTGTTTTATCGGCTTCTGGCAGATATCATTTGACTTTTTGATAATTTGACGATCCCTAAGCAGCCCAGACCACACTGAGCATGGGCACAGTCTTGGTCTTGCAAAGATGTTAAGTTACAAGATGGTGACGCCCTGTGGCCAACTTCGAAAGCATAAGTCATTTGTTTGATTAGGCTTGTGGTGCAGTAAGTTCATGTTTAAGTTTAGTATACAAATACATCATTTTTAGCCTTATTCTATTTTAGACTGTACTTTCCCTTTAAGTAAAAACAGATTTCCCTGACAATGTAGACTATAATAACATATATGTGACAATGCAAATAAGCATAGCACTAATTAAGTACATGTATGGGATTGCTTATCTGGTAACCCACTGGTAACATTAAGTGTTTAAATGTTGCCATCTTGATTTGTTTAGGAGCATATGTTTTGAAATAGATTTATCCCCACTATAATATGTTTGTATGCATTTTTTTATTGGTTACAAATTCTCACTTCTACTATCACATCTAATAAATATTATTTTTCTTTTACTTGACTTCCCTAGGAGATTTATGTTCCACTTTATGCCTACAAGATTGGTTCTTGGTACCTTTTTCTATTTTCATACCGCTCTAATGTCCCACTTTCTCCTGGAGGACGATGGTAACACTGAGCTATATATATACATTACTGACAGAGCAATGCATTACTAAATAGTTACCACTGAGCAAAATTATTTAGAAAACCGTGCTTGTAAGTTGGGGTGCCCAGACTTGTACAGCATCTACTTTTAGTAATGTTATGCCATTGACTTCCATGTCTTGACAAGGACAATTGTTGAATGAAACACTAATTTAAATGAAAAAATATAATGTTCTTTAATATATATTGCTGGAACCGCACTATATGTACATTCAGAATTGCTGACAGCTAAACAGCATCTCATAAACTGTTTTTGGCTGAGAACATTTAAACAAAAGTACAAGTTAGATCTTTCTAGACGTAAAAAGCTCATCAGTACATAAACAAAAACACTCCCACCTTTGCTAAGATTTTTCTTATTAGTTTTGTATGCCTCCTGTAGTGTACTGCATGTGCCAATGCTAGTGTTTCTGGGCGATTCTTTTACACTGGGGCTATATTTCAGTGGTTTTGAGCCCTGCATGTTTGGGAATTAAATATTCCCACACATAGACCAATGTGCTTTTCCTTTATTTGACTTTAACTTGTTCGCATTTTGTAAAGGTGAATAGGATCGACCTGCAAACTCGAATCAAATTCAATTTGCGTTTTCTTTCCGAAAAAAACTCTTTTCAGGAATGCAGTAAACAACTCCAAATTGATCCCAGGATGTCCACATAGGCTAAAACAGCAATTCGGCAGTTTTATGGTGGCGAATAGTCGACTTAGAGTTCTTAAATGCCCAGTGTATGATACATTTTGAAAAATTTGAATTTTCACTTCGACCCTTGATAAATCTGCCCCTCAATGTTGATAAATGTAAAGTCATGCACCTGGGATGTAAAAATACCCAAGCCACTTATACCCTTAATGGGACTGCACTAGGCAAATCCATAATGAAAAAAATGTTCTGCTAAAGGGAAACTATGCACCCTGCAAATTATATTGCCCTATTTAAAATTAAATTAAATATCACCTTTAAAACACTGACTCGTGAAAAATTTTTTTTTTAATAGTTTGTTCCATTGAGTGATCCCATAATAAAATGACATTTGAAGTAGTAAAGTCCTTCCTTCTGGCTTGTATGCGGCACTGTGCTCACATACTAGTCAAGGGCACACATGCATGTTAGGTTACATCAGCCAATCAACGGAGGTGTGTTTTCTTCCTGTTGAACCTACGTTTTTTTAGCTGATCAAACTTCTGACTCAAGGTAACAAATGTAAAATGTTAATATATACTAAAGTATGTGGCAATTGATAAGATTCTTTAATAGGTAAATTATTAGGATGCTAATCTTTTGGTCAAGTTTTCATTCCAAATGTATAGTTCTCCTTAAAGGCTTGTAACAAAACACGTAAATTGTTTTGTAATCAAGGTTGATTATTTAGGGGATGTATGTTTGTGTCAGCTGTGTTGTAAAAGGATTAGCTTTTTTTTTTATTTTTTTAAACATTTTCTGGTATCTGAATATAAAATTGAAAGGCATAATCATAAACCATTTTAACAATATCAATGCAATCCCATAAATGTCTGGCTAGAGCATACATAGGTATGTTTTTGTATTGTTTTTCATGGCTTCTCACGCCTTGATTGTCTCTGCTGGGCTTTATAAAATATGATGGGTACTGTGTATCGTCAGGTGGAGATGGTAAGCATCAATATTACATTCCCCTCTAAATATTTTGCAAAGACTTGCTGTACAGTATAAAAGCATTCAGCAGCCCTTTGTACTTCCAGGTACATATGTGAAAACATTATGTGGAATTTTAACTATCCTGCTTCAGGAGTATTTATTTTTATACTGAAAGTTGCAGTTGTACTGTACTAGCTGGACATTTGCTATATGCTGTGTCTGAAAGCCAAGTGCTATAATAAGGTGGGTTGCAGAAATGTCCCATTTTGAGGTTGTTGTTTTTTTTTAACTTCTAGGAACATTAAAGTGTGTCAACAATTCAAGTTAATAAGCAGCTCTAGGCTGCGAATGTTCTTGATTTGAACAAGAACTGGCTTGCCATCATCCTTTTGATAAACAAGCTATGTCCATCTGCATAATTAACTTCTCCTAGGAATTTAAGTTCTGATGAGGTCTTTAGGCACCACTATCTAATTGAGAATTCTGCATCAAAATGTTTGTTTTTTTCCAGTAACACCATAAACGTACAAGGCTTCGTTTTTCTAATTAAACATTTTTAATAGATGTGGGGGGCCTATTTATCAACAGTCTCACTTTAATGGTTTTAGTGGTTTTTGAAACCAAGACTAAACTCACAAACTCTAAAACTACGAATGTCTTGAGATTTATTAAAAACTTAAAAAAAAAAAAAGGATGAATGGAAAATTATAATGAACATTGTGCTTAAAAATTCGACCTTGAAAACCTCTAAAAATTTGTCTCTTGGACAATTCCTAGTGAAAAAAATATGAAACCCATAAAAGTCCTAATTGATTTAGAGGTCCAAAAAGATCAGAGCTACTCTCATTGACTTCTATAGTACCTCAACAACATTTAACTGGCAAAGTTTTGTATTTGTGGTTTTTACATGTCGTAAATCTCAAAATTTTATAGCTTTCTGGTTGTTCTAGTACATTGCCAACAATTAAAATAAAACTGCAATTGCCTGACATTGTGACACAAGCCTGCTCCACTAAATCATATTTTTTGGTTACAATTTCCCAAAATGTATGGCAAGAAGCCTATTTTAACTTGAATAGCTGTCTTTATGGCTTCACTTCAGCTTTAGTATGAAATATAGTAAGAACTGTAATTGGTAAGAGTGTATCATATGTAAAAGCATTCAGAACCCTTTCATATTTTGGTGTAACTGGGTTTAGAAAGTGTCAAAGTGTCCGTTTTCACCCTGGTTGAACTAAACTGAATATGACTGGTTCTGAAAATACTTAGTTTTTTTTTATTTGTTAATTCTTGACTTAAACAAAGTAGTGAATGGCATTGTAAGAGTTCACTTTTTAACTTTCATGTTCTTATGGGAAACTGTTGGAGCATGTAGTTAATAAAATTACCATTCTACATATAAGCCTACTGTCTGTGTTTTTTTCCTTTATCTAAAAACCTGATGAGTTTAGGTGGGGTTATGGGGTGGGGTCCTATATCACCAGTTCTAAAGTTATTCCTATGTTTGCTTTTCCAAATCTCTCGGAAGACATAGTATATTATAGTATATTCGCTTGTTTTTTAGGCAGTTCAACCTTCGCATGAAGAGGGACACATCTTTGTTTTCGCCTGATTTTAAATTGGAGGTTGGAGGAGAAACTGTTGATTATGATACCTCTCACATATACACTGGGCAGATGTTTGGTAAGTCTAGATTTAAGTGCAAAATGTGTTCCCCCAGAAACCTACTGCTTATTCACTTGTGTGTCGTGTTTTTTCCCCTTACTTCTCCTACATTGTACAGGTATGGGGTCCATTATCCGGAAACCCGTTTTTAATCTGATTTCTCTGTAATACTAAAACAGTACCTTGTACTTGATCCAAACTAAGATATAATTAATCATTATTAATAACCGAACCAGCCCATTGGGCTTATTTAATGCTTTCATGATTTTCTAGTAGACTTAAGGTATGAAGATCCAAATTACAGAAAGATCTGTTATCTGGAAAGCCCCAGATCCCTATCATTATGTTAACAGGTCTCATACCTGTACAGTGAAGCAGAATACAGTATCACCAAGACCCTGCCTGGTTTCCTATTTGTGGCACATACTCCTGTATACTGTCATCAGTCTGCTCAGTCAAATTGTCCTCATTTCATCTGCATTGTGTGTTTGTAGTGTTTTTTTTTCTCTCTGTATCTGCTGTTACATTGCAACAAGAATCATGCAGTCATATTGACCCAGCAATCCACTGGACCAACATGAAAAAGGGGAGAATGTTGATCTTATCCTACATACCACTTGCATTTTTAACTGTATCATTACTAGAATGATGGCCATGATCTGCTAGCAAATCTGTTTCTAGGTTCTATATCTATTACCTGTCACAAGATGATCCTGGAAACCTTGTACTTACTACATTATTCAGTGAGCTCGGTGCTGTCTCTACTGTGGGGACATTTTGACCTTATGAAAAATCAAAGGGAAAAGGGCAGCTTAAGAAAGTTGTGAAACAGATTTATTAAAGAATACCACCGTTTAGTGGTTTATTTTTATTATTAAAATTAGGAATGCACTGAATCCAGGGTTCAGTTCGGTATTCGGAAAGGATTCCTCCTTTTTCAACAGGATTCAAATTCTGCCTTTTTCAGCAGGATTTGGCCAAATCCTCATGCCTGGCCCAACCGAATCAGAATACTCAAAATCATGTGACTTTTTGTCTTAAAACAAGGAAGTTGCACTGCACGTGTGGCTCTTTTTTCCCTCCCTCCTCCCTGATTTGCATATACAAATTAGGGGTTGGATTCAGTTCGGTATTTGGCAAATCTTTCACAAAGGATTCGTGGGTTTCGGCTGAATCCAAAATAGTAAATTAGGTGCATTCCTAATTATAATAGATTTGTATTAAAAACAAAGAAGGGGCAGGAAACCCACAGAATATAATGAGGAACCTTTAGGCCTGTGATACATGGGGAGATTGCAGACTTTACCTTTTTTTATTCAGTGCATGGGAAAAAAATGGTACATATTGCTATTTAATATATGTATGACCTTTTTCTTAGCCTTTTCGGCAGGGAAAATTCCTGAAATCCATCCGTAGATTTTACGTAGGTCTCTGCTAATTACCTCTGTATAAGGATCCCAAATGATCACCCTCCAGGTGTCAAAGAGCACTTAAAAGTAAAAAATCTCCCCACCTAAAACCTGGATTTTGGTCAGTTTCTTTTTGTGGCAATCAAATGCTGCTACTTGTCCCAGTGTTTTTATTCTCTCAAATGCGAAGAGTCCACAGTTAATCCTCAAACCCAGATTGTGTTGTATGTGTGATCAGTGGCACTTCCTATTCACATGAATGGAAATTTACTTTGAACAATAAGCAGTTTTTTTTATTGATGCCAGAGGTATTGATGACAAAACACATTTGCCTGAACCTGACTATAGCAAAAGGATGCTCTGTTAGATTGCTAAGCTCCTTCCAAATACCAGCACATCCTCCTCCAGCAGGAGAAATAAAACTATACAGTAAGAATGAGAAGACCAGGTTTATATATTAAATCATACCACTTCTAGCACTTGACTAAAAAAAGCGCCTTTTTTAATAACCCAGCAGCCACACACATTGGACACACGATTTTTCAAGTTTAGCAAGTAGGGTGCATTGCATTGCATTGCAAACTTTCATCAGAGATTTCATGTTTAAGTGTTTTAAAGATTGGAAAACCTGCCATTGTCTCATAACAGCATGATATATCTTTGATCACTGTTGTATTTTTAATTATTCTTTTAGGTGAACAGGGGACTTTGAGTCACGGATCTGTTGTTGATGGTAGATTTGAAGGATTTATTAAAACCCCTCAAGGCACATTCTATGTGGAGCCATCTGAGAGATACTTTAAGGACCAAGCAGTTCCATTTCATTCTGTCATGTATCACGAAGATGATATCCGTAAGTATAAAAAAATGTAACCCAGAGGTGTATTTAGGGCATATGTCCCACCATGAAATATATGTAGAAAATTTCTAAATTACTTTATAATACAAAACTTGTACTATAATTGTCTTGGTCTAACTCTCACAGTAAATAAATCATAGTGCACATGTGTACCCAAAACTTGATTCAGGGTAAAATAAAAATATTTTCTTGTGTTTTTGTTCCTACTGTTCAGTGGCATAAGTTCGCCGGGCCCCTCAAAAAAAAAATCTTCAGAAGGGCATTCCGATCCCCATCCTCCTGCCCACTTCCAGCCCTGCCCACCAACGTCCCACCTCTGCCCCACCCATATCCTGCCCAACTCCACCCACTCCCGCCCGACTTGCTTCCCCCTTCCTCTCCAGTAAGCGAGAGCGGCTGGGGTAGGATTGCCACCTGTTTGGTTTTGACCCGAGCAGTTTGGTTTTTGTAAGGCCTGTTGGGGACTCGACTTTCTGTTCCGAACAATAATCTGGCCAATACATGGAAAACATTTACATACTAAGATACTCACCTCAACATGGCTACTATCATGGTTACTATCAAGTACAGTTCATTTCTTAAGTACAGGTCATACTGGTCAATCATTCCCTGGTCAATCATACCCTGGTCAATCATACCCTGGTTAATCTTAAAGGAACAATAACACCAAAAAAATGAACATGTTTTAAAGTAATGAAAATATCATGTGCTGTTGTTCGTCACTGGTAAGACTCATCGGTTTGCTTAAGAAATGCTACTTTAGTTCATATAAACAAGGTGCTTTGAAGCAATGGTGAAAATTGAAAAAAGGCTATATGGCACAGGTTAAATAGTAACACCATTATGTTTTACAGAGCTTATCTGTTATCTGCTGTGTAACCTGGGCCTATTCTCCTTTGAATGACTGCCCCCATTGCTACATAACAGCTTGTTTATATAAACAATAGTAGTGTTTCTGAAGCAAACACATCAGTTTTACCAGTGCAGGGCAACATTGCATTGTATTTTTATTACTTTAAAACCCTTTCATTTTTTGATGTTACTGTTCCTTTATGTACATACCCTGAAGTGCTGAAGTTCTGATTGCCATAGTACACATGTTTCTAAATTCTGAAATATAGAAATAATTACATATAAGAATATTAAAACCATTTTATAGAAGTCTTCTTACAGTGAATCATTTAGATTGAATGTGATGTACAAATAAAATCAATCCACAAAATGAAACCGTACCTAAATTTAAATGACTTTTTTTAGTTATGTTTTTAAATAGATTACCCTTACATTAGTATAGTTTCAAATTGATTAAATGGATTTGAAGTACAACAAACCTATTTGCAAAATGATTTTAAAGGAAACTGTATTTTTACAGTTTTGCCGAGTTTTTGCTCACATTAACTCTGCCCTAAAAGCAGGCCAGTAATGTGTTTTCTGGGAAGGTAATTTACAGTAGGCATATTTCACAATGGGTGGTAAATTGCCCTCAGAACTGATTGCTAACGTGTCTTCTCTTAAAGACTTAATCCTAAACTTTGATTCAGACTTCAAATGCTTTTTGGTCAAAGGTAATATATACGCTTATCTGCCCAGTCATTCTTTATTTATGCATAGCTTCCATTATTTATTCAAGATATAAAGAATATGCAGTGTGTGTTGGCTTTTTTTTTTTTGTCTCATTAATTTTCTGCTTCTCTTTCAAAAAAATTAAAATATAAACTTCTTCATACTGAAGTAAGAAACTTAATCTAAATACAATTAAAATTTCTGTACCGTCTTTATGCAGGGTTTGGGTGACGGATCCAATGTATCTGTTAGGGGGATTCCCTTTGCTAGTAGATGAATTAGAGCTAACTGAAATAACTGATTCTAGTACAGGTATAGGATCCCTTATCCGGAAACCCGATATCCAGAAAGCTCCGAATTACGGAATGGCTGTCTCCCATAGACTCCATTTTATACAAATGATCCAAATTTTTTAAAATGATTTCCTTTTTCTCTGTAATAATTGTACTTGATCCCAACTAAGATATAATTAATCCTTATTGGAAGCAAAACCAGCCTATTGGGTTTATTTAATGTCTAAATGAATTTCTAGTAGACTTAAAGGACCAGTAACATCAAAAAATTTTTTAAAAAAATTCGTTAGTATACAACGAAAAAAAAACACCAAGACGAATTAAACTTTAAATAGCAAAGCCTTTATTAAGAAATAACTTACTGAAACTCCACTTCCGCTCCTCTTCAGACACGGCGACCATCCATTCTACGGCGCGTGATTTCTCCTCCCTGGCTGTTTCTCCTCCATGACAGCTGTTCTCTGACCCGATCTCCTTCTCTTCTTCATCCTCCGTCCTCCCTGGTGTCCAACAGCAGCAGTAGGAAGGCGATGCGGGTAGCCTCCCCAATGTCTCTACAAAAGGTGCAGTAAGGTAGAGGAGTGCAGACACGAGTGTGCAGCCTGCGGGGGAGCCGAGCTGAACCGGTACTTATACATCCGCTGAGTCCTGCGCTGCCGATGCAACTGGTCATGGACAGATACTAAAACTGGATCCTTCCTATGGAATCGCCGTGTATCTAGAGCCCAGCAGCAGCGGTATGGGGTCGCCTTCCTAGGATCTCCATGGACGTGCAGCTTGTGGGGAAGCCGAGGCAGAACCCCTGCCTATACTTCCTGCGCTGCCAGCGCTACTGGTCATGGACCAGTACCAGGGAGTAGCTGAGTTCACAAAAAAGTGGCCGTGGGCGTGAACGGAGGTGTCGGTAAGTGGAGATAGGAGCTGTGGTCGGAATCCTAAAGTTGCATTGGCCCTTTTGCCCGGCCGGAGTTGTGCGCCTATAAAGCAAGGACAAGGAAACCGCAAACCAGCCGACTTATTTATTCTGTTTGTGTCCGTGACCAGTAGCGCTGGCAGCGCAGGAAGTATAGGCAGGGGTTCTGCCTCGGCTTCCCCACAAGCTGCACGTCCATGGAGATCCTAGGAAGGCGACCCCCATACCGCTGCTGCTGGGCTCTAGATACACGGCGATTCCATGGGAAGGATCCAGTTTTAGTATCTGTCCATGACCAGTTGCATCGGCAGCACAGGACTCAGCGGATGTATAAGTACCGGTTCAGCTCGGCTCCCCCGCAGGCTGCACACTCGTGTCTGCACTCCTCTACCTTACTGCACCTTTTGTAGAGACATTGGGGAGGCTACCCGCATCGCCTTCCTACTGCTGCTGTTGGACACCTGGGAGGACGGAGGATGAAGAAGAGAAGGAGATCGGGTCAGAGAACAGCTGTCATGGAGGAGAAACAGCCAGGGAGGAGAAATCAAGCGCCGTAGAATGGATGGTCGCCGTGTCGCCGTTTCTGAAGAGGAGCGGAAGTGGAGTTTCAGTAAGTTATTTCTTAATAAAGGCTTTGCTATTTAAAGTTTAATTCGTCTTGGTGGTTTTTTTTCGTTGTATACGAACAAATTTTTTTAAAAATCTTTTTGATGTTACTGGTCCTTTAAGACATGATCTGTTATCCGGAAAACCCCAGGTCCCGAGTATTTTGGATAACCGGTCCCATACCTGTAGAAACAAAATCGAACAAAATAACTGCCTTTGGCACAAAGACAGGTTTTCTGTTGATTTTAATAGGCAGAGCTCTAATATATCTTGAAGGAAAAATTAGCCCCCCTAAAGGATGTATTGGATTTAACGGTCATTTAAAATCAGTCTCCCAACTCCTGCATGAAGAGAAGCAGAT
This sequence comes from Xenopus laevis, assembly GCF_017654675.1. Classification (NCBI taxonomy): domain Eukaryota; kingdom Metazoa; phylum Chordata; class Amphibia; order Anura; family Pipidae; genus Xenopus; species Xenopus laevis. The sequence goes on from NC_054375.1 coordinate 104,696,829, forward strand.
ACTGTGAGGGGGATGAATAACTTGAATATTTCAGAAACGGTTCAGAATTTTTAATTGAATACCAATATTTCCAGAGAGCTAATTTTAAATGAGTTTTAAAATCCTGTTTGAAAAGTCATTTGCCACTGTCATTTGTTCTCACTTTAAAATAATCAATGTAGTCTGTATAGTGCAGGGCTTTCTTTTTCCCCAACTAGAAAATAAGCTGCCACATAGTTCATTAGAGACAAATTAAAGCATTTAATTGAACTCCTTATGAATTATACCTGAGAGCTCATCTAGGTAAATAGTGCTTTTTTTTCATTCAGGACAGGCGTATTTTGAACACCGTAGTTTTTCGGAGTACTGCGGAACGTTTTCTTTCATTGAACACAGTAGTTTGTTACTAGTGCTGCACTTATCCATTTGGCTCATGTCCATTTTAGCCCCATACCGTAGACAAGAGGTTTCATACATTATGGGATCAAATGTCACTTTTTAGTGAAATATAGATGCAGGCTTCACATACATAATGAAGAAAGCCTATATTATTTGAAAACATTATGATACACTGCCCAATTTCAAACATTAGACTGGATCCCACTGTTTATTCCACCGTTTTAATGGTCAAATTAGGCAGCAATTGTCTGTTGACCTTGCAAACATTTTGTTTCTTTTATGTTTTAGCTATTTATTGCTATAAAGTAATTACATTGGTACTGTGCTTTTCAAGCACCTATGCTTGAAAATCAGCCCCATTATATTTGCAGGCACTGACATTGTTTACATTTATTTATCTGATTTAATTAGCATTCTATATACTACTTAGTAAGATTTTTTTCTTACATGCAATTTTGAAATCTGACATGGGGCTAGACATATTGTCAATTTCCCAGCTGCCCCAAGTCATGTGACTTGTGTTCTGATAAACTTCAATCACGCTTTACTGCTGTACTGCAAGTTGGAGTGATATCACCCCCCTCCCTTCCCCCCCAGTAGCCAAACAAAAGAACAATGGGAAGGTAACCAGATAGCAGCTCCCTAACACAAGATAACAGCTGCCTGGTAGGTCTAAGAACAACACTCAATAGTAAAAACCCATGTCTCACTGAGACTCATTCAGTTACATTGAGAAGGAAAAATAGCAGCCTGCCAGAAAGCATTTCTCTCCTAAAGTGCAGGCACAAGTCACATGACCAGAGGCAGCTGGGAAATTGACAAAATGTCTAGCCCATGTCCGATTTCAAAATTGAATATAAAAAAATCAGTTTGCTCTTTTGAGAAATGGATTTCAGTGCAGAATTCTGCTGGAGCAGCACTATTAACTGATGCGTTTTGAAAAAAACATGTTTTCTGATGACAGGATCCCTTTAACCTCTTCATTCCTTTTCTTTTGTCTCCCTACCTTTTACATAGAAATACATATTCTGGTCCTTGTAAACCATAAAATTAGGGTTTGACTGCAGATACTGTGACTAACCATGTCTTTGTGATTACTAGATCCTCTTTCTCCTTGCTTGTTTTTATACATTCTATAAAGCAGCAGTAGTTCCTGCTTGATTCTATGTACTGTATATGGTAGCTTCCCAAATTCAGACGTAGTGTTTCCTTACTATTAAAGGCTGATTGAATTATTCTCTAGGGAGCAGTTATGACTTGCTTCTGAACTTTTAGGGCTAGTCCACACGGGGAGATAGCGACGCGTTTGCGGTCGCGGCGACAAAGCGCCGCGACAGTCGCCGCGACCGGCGCAGTCGACAGTTTTGTATGGGCGCCTATGTAAAAACGCCTGTGCTAACCACACGAGGCGATGCGCTTTTCAACAGTCGCCTGAAAAAGCCTGGCGAGGCATTTTCAGGCGACTGTTGAAAAGCGCATCGCCTCGTGTGGTTAGCACAGGCGTTTTTACATAGGCGCCCATACAAAACTGTCGCCTGCGCCGGTCGCGGCGACTGTCGCGGCGCTTTGTCGCCGCGACCGCAAACGCGGCGCTATCTCCCCGTGTGGAATAGCCCTTAAAGGCTGTATGTTGCACTTAAAGTTACACAGCAGTGCATTTACTAACAGTTAGAAGCAGTAACATTGAACGATTTCATGCTGATCTGTGTAGCAGTCAGTCTGAGGAATTTGATTTCATCATTTGGGTATCTAACAAAAGCAATTTATGATTAACGACGGGTGTTTTGCCTTATATTGGAGTGTATTATTCAAAGAAAAGAAAGATCTGTGCTACCATTGGTGACAAAAGCTCCCTAGCTTCTTCCCCACCAGTAGTAATGTAAATCTGTTTCTGAAGTTGTTCCTGAAGAACAGCAAACCACATATGTCTGCTATCTGGTTACCTTCCCATTGTTCTTATGCTGCTGGGGGGGAAGGGGGCTGATATGACTCCCAACTTGCAATACAGCAGTAAAGAGTGACTTTAGTTTATCAGAGCACAAGTCACATGACTGGGGGTAGCTGGGAGACTGACAATATGTATAGCCCCATGTCAGATTTCAAAATTAAATAAAGAAATAAACAGTTTGCTCTTTTGAGAAACTGATTTCAGTGCAGAAATCTGCTGGAGTAACTGATGCGTCATGAAATTTTTTTTTTTTTCCCATGACAGTATCCCTTTATGGTACACTCACCGTTATTATATGAAACAAGGTTTTTGTATGATAGTCTGTGGGTGTATGGTAGGAGACAAGGCAACATATTGGCAAAAGTCTTGGATATCAGTTGCTTCGCCCATCGGACAGGATGGAAAATTGTCAGGCACCTTTGAAGGCACTTTGAATGGCTGCAAAACCTAATGCTGAATCATTAGAGGTAGAATTCTTTTGTTTCTACCAGCATATTTGACAATTCAGCTCTTAACCTCATGGGAAATGGTCATGGGAAAGATAGTAATTGTACCTGTATAACCACCTTTACCAAGCAAATTCTGGAAAGATGCAGAAAGCAAAAAGAAAAAAAAAACAATTACAAATTAATAAGAACAGTTGTGAAGTATTGCAAAGAATACAACATTTTATAATCCAATGAAAGTGAACCAGCCAAGGAAACAGGTTGCATTTCAATGATACTCTCTCTTTGTGAAACCACCTGATTTAATCTGCAAAATAGAACAGCCAGTCGCAGAGACATATCCTGAAGTGACATTCCGAGTGCTGTTCTGTGTTCTCGGTGCAGAAGTACATATTCTGTGATATGATTTTTTTGTATTTAACATGCTGATGCTTGTCAGCTCTTACTGTTTTCCATGTGCTTTGTAAACAGCACTAACAATACATGTAAACTATTAGCAAGGCTGTCATGATGATGGAAGACAGGAGATTAACTGCTCTAAGATGGAAGCTTAGTCCAATTACTTGAGTCATAATGAGTTTATCCAAATTACAGGTGTGCCCTAACCTCTCAGTTGCTGTACATTGTTATCCTTGGACTCGATTAGGTCTTTATGCAGCAATTATATGATTCCAGACAAATGTCCAAACATGCCCTTTTATATGGAGGGCTCTGGTATCTTTGGTAGTTGTCTCCTCTTTACAATCAGCCCAGTAAATAAATAAATAGTTAACCGTTTGATAAATATGATTCTAAAATTCCCATAGGAATTAATAGAAAGTGGGTGAGTTTTTCTGTATCAAGTTCTAATATCAAATTTTGATATATCTTGCCCTTTTGTCTCTCTTTAATTCACAGATATTCTGAGCACACTTATTTTTTGCCTTGTGTGTCATTTATATATGGATTTAACCCAATAGGATTGTTTTGCCTTCAAAAAGGATGTATTATATCTTAGGAGGGATCAAGTACAAGCTACTGTTTTATTATTACAGAGAAAAGGGTAATCCTTTTAAAAAATTTTTTATTGGTTTATTAATAAATAGTCTATGGGATATGGCCTTCCTGTAATTTGCAGCTTTCTGGATGATGGATCCCATACCTCTATTAACCTTCACCGTTTCTGTTTGCAGAACATGAGCATTTTTATCTTTTTTCCATGGAAAACGCACATTGCCAATCATTTTTTTATTTCTAAAATGCATTCAGATAGCTGTATGATGGATCAGAGATATATAATCACAATGATGTCTGGCTGGTACACAAGTGATTGAATTTTAAGAAGATCACAAAAGAGGGACAGCCATTTCGTTGACAGAATCATTAGTACAGATCGCAGTCCAATTAGAGCAAATAATGATTGGGCCTCCCAGGTTAACTGAACTGTTTTCGCAGCTTGTGATGTTTGTAAGTAGTAATGGGCTGATGACTCAATCTGACATGTTCCTCTGTGCAAAGAAATAATAGCTGTATGGAGGCTTCTTATTTTCTTCTATTTTCATGCTAGGGGGCCTGCAGTTTTGCATGCTTGCCATCAAAACATTATCAGATTAGCCTATGTTCTGGCTGCTAAGGGATTAAAAATCTCTTTTAATTAAAATATTAGCAACATATTTTAATTATCATATTTATTTTTGTGTTTTTGATAATTTTTCATATTGCTTTGGATGAAGCTTTCAGGTTGATGTTAAACTGGTCAAGGTTCTTGTATGTTACTAAAGATGCAATGGAGTTAATCTGCCCATGCATGGGACAATATGTTTTTTTAGTATTTTCATTTTAAGAACAAACTTTACTCAGGAGGTTCATGTTAACAAAACAGACCACTAAAATAACTAGCTGGTATTAACATATATTTGTAAAGTCCTACTATATTATTTAGTGCTGTTCAATAGAGGGTGTATACATCAATCAGAAAGTCAGCCTATGACTGTTTGTAACATGAAACGCGTAAGGCTGTATCTGTGGATATAAACTTCTTTTTACTTAATTTAAACTGCCTGGTGGAAGAATGCCTTCATTTTGAGTGCCTGCTTCACATGTTTTTCTGTATACATCAAACATACAAATTAAATGCAAATGCTGACCCATACAGAAGCTAAACTTGACTCTGCTCCTTAGAACTTAACTACATAATTAGTATATTCAAAATTTATATACTCCTCATTATTTTTCAAAGCAAATGCATAGAAATTACTGGGCAAAGATGTACCTCTCATGATTTTGAGACATATAGAGCAATGGCACAATAACTTATGGTTATTGTGGTTGACCATGTGAATAGTCGTGGTAAGGGAACTAGAGAAATTTTGTCGCCAGCCATAGCTCAGATTCACCTTGGGCGACAATGTACCATGTGCTATTGCCCTTACCAGGCCCCAGAAATCAGGAAAAGAATATATATACCGTTTATATACCTGATTAGGAATATCTTATTTAAAGGCCTACAGGTCTGATTTTCTTAATTTTAAAATTGCCATTCATTTATTTAACATAGCCAGGAAAGCAAACACCCAGTTTCTCTATTTTTAAAATCTTTCCTTGTTATAGCATAGTGTTCTACAAATAAATATATGCATGCATAAATACATAAATAGCTCTTCTCTAGAGTTTACTGGAGCGTTACTGGGGGCTCCATTATTTATTTAGAGTTTGCTTTGGAGCCAGAATTCACAATGATGATTAGTCAGCATTCATTCAGTTCTAGGTCTTGGTATGCCTGCTGATTTTTTTATATTTGACATTCTACATGGTGTAGTGTGAATTTATCTGTTTTATTTTTTTTTTTTGTAAATAGGCATTTTTTTTTTTTTTTTCAACAATGTTGAGGATGCAGACTGCCTTGTAAAGCCATCGCTTCTGACATTATCCAGAAAGCTCTGAACTGAGGAAAGGCCATCTCCCATAGAGTTAATTATAATTAAATAATTCAGATTTTTTTAAAAATATTTCCTTGTAGTAATGAAATGGTACCTTGCACTTCCTCCTAACTAAGATATAATTTATCCTTATTGGATGCAAAACAATCCTATTGGGTTTAATTTATGTATATTTTAGTAGACTCAAGGTATGAAGATTCAAATTTCCTTATCCGGAAAACCCCAGGTCCAGAGCATTATGGATAACAGGTCCCATACCTGTAGTATATGTGGTTTATATCTGCTATTATTTCAAGCCCAAAATGTATATATGAGCTCATATAGACAGTTTTTTAAATATGTAGATCTCTTACTTTGACCCGACAGGTTGGGCAAAATCAGGATTATACTGTATAAACATAATGAGAAATCCACCGTGCTCACTGTTCTTATATCAAAACATAATTCTTTTGTTACCTAAGGCAGGATGTAGAATATATTATTCACCAATATTATAAACATTTGTCCCACCTTCTCCCCAGTTTTGTGCTGGCTTTACAGATAAAGAGGTGGTGGATGATTGGATTAACTGCCTTCTCTTCCTCACATAGTTGCAATTTAGAACCAAGAAGACAGGCCAGTTTAATCTTAAAACCCTTTCAGTTTCTCTTTTCTTTTCAGTGTAAGAAATAAAAACAAAAGGTATAGTTAATCCAAACAATTCTGAATTGCTGGAAATGCTTCTATATTGGTGTGGTGTTCATGCAAATGGCCTGCACTCAGACTTATCTGTGCATACTTCCTGTCAGCTTAAAAAGTGAAAGTGAAAGTTACTGTTGTGTAATGCCTATATGACTCTGCTAATAAAGCACTGTTATGCTCTACTCATCCTCCGCTACCCAAAACATAAAAATTGGTGCTTTAAAGGGTACCCGTCACCCAAAAAAATTATTCATAATCCTATTTTATCACATCAGTCAAGCAAAATGAACTTCAATTACACTATATAAATTATTTGAATCTTGTTTCCTTCAGTCTGGGAATTCATAATTATAGCAAGCAGGCAGGAGCCATTTTGTGGACACTGTTATTAAGGCAAGTCTTGGATCATCTCTGAATCTTTTGTGCACCAGAATGGGGGACCTGATGTCCATCCCCATGCCCTGGGTACACAATTAAAACGGTATAGAGAACGGGGAAATGTGGGGAGAGCAGCGATTTCTAGAGGAGGGGCAGACAATATTTGATTTACAGCTGAGATGTTTAAATAAGCTTACAACAGCTATGAATGCTTTAATAAAAGAATAGAAATTGGATTTCATGATTAGTTTGAAAAGGAATTTTATTATACAGCTTTTTGTGTCTGGGTGACAGGTCCACTTTAAATGTAGCATAACCTCAGAAACACTCATTACTTCTTGAGTAGGATAAAACATGTGATGCATAGTATTTCTATAATGACTGCAGCCTTTGAGCCAGTTGTGTAGTGGTGCGGTGCTATGATAATGCAACATAAATCCACTTGAAGCATATCGGCACTGTCTTGGCCAGGAACTTCAGTTGAGTTTGCAGGCATTTTTTTGTTCTCCTTTTGCTATTACAGAATCTTTTGAGTTCACAACCCTGTTGTCATCAGGCTATGCTGCATGTGCACTATGCTGTGACCACAAGCAGTTGTGTTTTGGGCGTCCCATGCATAACATCAATACACATGAAATATGTTTGTGTACTGTCAGCAAGTACTTACTGTTGACAGCACTGCTTGCCCATTTCTAGTATGGCCAGTGCCATTGAGGCAGGAAAGGAGACATGCTGTACGGAGCTGACTAGAGATTATGAGCTATTGCAAAGCACACTTTTCAATATGGATTCCCTACTGAATGGCTGCTAAACTGGATCTTATGTACAAAAGAATGATTGTCGATTCTTACAACCATTATTAGATGCAGCCAGGCAACCCCAAAGGTTGACAGGTGGTTAGTCATTTGTATCCCCTTTAGGACTGTCGGAAAGGAATGCTGAATATATATACTTTGAGAAAAGCTCCTGCTATTAAAATTCACAGCGAGTGCAACACTCTTCCTCTATATAGATAGATGTAGACAGATATAGCTCTATATCTATAGATATAGATATAGATAGAGAGATATAAAAAGATGTCTCCCATCTAATCTTTTAAAATGAATTTTTTCCAGAGTACCCACATAAGTATGGAACTGAAGGAGGATGCGCTGATTCTTCTGTCTTTAAAAGAATGAAAGAATATCAGATGTCAGCGCAAGAAGAACCAGAGAAGCATGTAAGATGTTACTTTATCTGCATATGCTCGCCAAAAATTATATATATAGAATTGAAAATAGTGTTTCACCTATGTGCCATGGTTAAACTAATTCTTGTGTTCAGTATAAAAGCTTTATAACAAAAGTTCTGTTTATATATTTTCTTACTGAACATGTTGCATAGACATCAGAGTCCTGTTGTACGAATCTCTAGTATTTGTTGTAAATTACAGTACCCCCAGTCAAACCAAAGTCAGTAGCTCAAGAGAAGCAAATGCTAAAGTGTCATTAATCTATGTTGAATTTAATTTTGTCTTTGTTGCTGTCTTTCATGTAGGATCACAAGGAATATCATGAAGATAGTGGTCCAGTCATCCTACGGAAGAAACGAGCAGCACAGGCAGAAAAAAATACATGCCAGTTGTACATACAAACAGATCATCTGTTCTACAAACGATATGGAGAAACCAGAGAGGCAGTGATAGCCCAGGTACTTCAGCTTGTGTTGTGTATGCAGTAACATTTTGAATGCTAAAGAACACTTATAATAGATTTGAGTCTAATATATTCCATGATCACATGAGAGGTTTATTTTGAATTTGTAATTAAAGGAGAAGGAACATATAAATCACTGTGGTATTAATGCCCCCCCCCCCAATCACTTATCTAATACCTCGGGCCAGTGCTCCTGTTAGCAGAAAAATGCACTGGCCTTGGGTTTTTATCAGCAAGCACGACTGATCGATCCTATCCCTGGATAGGGGGCTTTTAGAGGAAAATATTCGGGCTGCAGCACCTCCTTGATATGGACACGTTCCTATGGTTTTTTTATAGGAACGTGTCGGTATCGCTTCAAAAATTTTTCAAAAATTTGTTAGTTTACAAGAAAAAAAACACCAAGACAAATTATTCTTTAAATTGCAAAGTATTTATTGAGAAATAACTTACTAAAACTCCACTTCTGCTCCTCTTCAGAAAAGGCGACAGGGCGACCATCCATTGAGCGGCACTCGATCCTCCTGGCTATCTGCTGCTGGATCCTTTCACTCCTACTTTCCATACTGCAAAGTTCCACTGCTCACGAAGGTGATCACCATTTTCTAATCAGAATACCAGCACTGGGCTACGGGCGAGGCACTGAAGAATGTGGATGCAAACTCAAACCACGTCAGCTGAAGTCCCCTAGTGCTGGTGTTCTGATGAGAAAATGGTGATCACCTTCATGAGCAGTGGAACTTTGCAACACAGAAAGTAGGAGTGAAAGGATCCAGCAGCAGATAGCCAGGAGGATAAATTGAGTGCCGCTCAATGGATGGTCGCCCTGTCGCCTTATCTGAAGAGGAGCAGAAGTGGAGTTTTGGTATTTTCTCAAATACTTTGCGATTTTAAAGAATAATTTGTCTTGGTGTTTTGTTTTTTTGTAAAATAACCAATTTTTTTTAAATTTTTTTTTTGATGTTACTGGTCCTTTATGGAAAAAAAGCTATAATTTTTACTCTTTTGCCCATGTCTGCCCCTGGCATTCAAGAAGCACGGGGCTGGTGCAGCTTTCTGCTAACATGAACACCAGCCAGTGGTATCGGGTAAGTGATTAAAGGGGTGGTTAACCTTTACGTTAACTTTTAGTATGTTTCAGAGTTGCTAATTCTAAGCAACTTTTCAATTTGTCTTCATAATTTTTTATAGTTTTTTTAATTATTTGCCTTCTTCGTCTGACTCTTTCCAGCTTTCAAATGGGGGTCACTGACTCCACCTAAAAAACTAATGCTCTGTAAGGCTACTTTTTATTACTCATCTATCTATTCAGACTCTCTCTCATTCACATTCCAGTCTCTTATTCAAACTAATGCATGGTTTCTAGAGTAATTTGAACCATAGCAACCAGATTATTGAAATTGCAAACTAGAGAGATGTTGAATAAAAAGTCAAGTAACTCAAAAACCACAAATAAGAAAAAATGAAAACCAATTGCAAATTATCTCAGAATTTCACATCATACTAAAAGTTAATTGAAAGGTGAACAACCCCTTTAAAATCACTTGATTGACTAACATTTATCATCCCCAGTGATTTAACCTTTCTTCTCCTTTAAAAAATGCTATCTATGTATTTTGTCCTCAATGGAACTGTAACACCAAAAACTGAAAGTGTATTGAAGTAATTAAAATATAATGTACTGTTGCTCTGCACTGGTAAAAGCTGTGTGTTTGATTCAGAAAGACTACTATAGTTTATATAAACAAGCTGTTGTGTAGCCTTAGGGACAGCCATTCAAGATGGAAAAAAAGAAGGCACAGGTTACATTGTACATAACAGATATGCCCTATCCAATACAATGGTGTTTTATCTGTTATTCTTATTTGCAATAGTTCCCCTTTAATTAATAGTTCATACCTATCTATATATAGTTCTTGGACAGCACCACATTCCATCCAGCTACCTTGTAGCTGCCCCCGTGCACAGAAATCCAATGTATATAAAATAGAACAAAAAACCTGCACCAGGGGTCTGGATTTGAAAAAAGTGATATACTCATCTGGCCCATTTTTCGAAATGTACCTACAGTCTCTCTGCTAAATGGTTCTGCCTATTATTCCCACAGGCGCAGGTGTTCATTATTGGCTGTGCTGAAACTTTTACCTGAAAATTATAGGACTGTTTGTCTTAGAGCTGTAGTAGGTAACTGTTACACATGAGGAAACAATGGCTAATAAGCCGAGAAATTAAAGCTATGCATGGATATAGCTGCAACTTTCCATGAAACCCTACAGATTTAGGATCTATATTAGTGTTCATTGCTAAGGCTTTACTGAAGCAGAAGTAAAAGCATTACTAAATAGAGCTTATCTAACTATTAATGGCAATATATCGGACTCCTAGCATTTTTTTCTTTGGTATCTTGAATGCCACAAGAGCTAAAATACAATCCCACTGAAATAAAAAATATATTGGAGGAATACTGTAAAAATCAAATCAAAGCTTTTTATATTTTTCCATCTTCTCTTGGTGCATATCCCTAAAGCAGACTGATGCCGAGCAAGTTTTCTATCTCTGGCCATTAATGTTGAGGAAGGTATTATCCACCAGCTGTCTGTTCTGTACCACCTGAGAGATCATTATTGTAATGGACTGTATGTTCAGTCTTGGTTTTAAATTCATACTGAGATCTGCTCTATTCCATTTTGTTCTCTTTACTGTACAATTCTTTCCCCCATTCATTGTGTTAATGTCAGGAGATACATTTCACACGTCTTCCTATAAGTTTCTTCCATACAAATGGAAATTCAGAAATGGATGGAACTTTAAGGAGTGAAAATCCTTTGGGTAAAGGGCTTAGAAAAAGAATGTCATGTTTTATCTTGCCTCTTAAAGTTAAACTGAAAGTGGCAGCCATAAAGGTGAATGTCTCATACATCAGGTAGGGTAATGTAGCAACTACAGTATTAAAACAGCTTAATTAAGGCGTTTGGGAACACAGCAGAAAGCCATTCAGGACTGATTAGAGGCGGAACAGGAGCACAGAATGCTGTTGTTTGAAACAGTCAGTATTCTGGCCAGTATTGTGGGCACAGGTGTGGTGGTTCCACTCAGACCGATAAAATAATTCAGTTTTCATGCCAAGAATGTGATTATGTTGGCAGCCTGTTCAATGCTTCCACTCCTCAGTATCTGGCCCATTCAGTATCTTCCCAAGCCCTGTTCAGATATTAACCTTGCTGTTCATAGTTCCAAGCAAGAAAGGCTAAGTTAGTAGTCAATATAAGCATGTGTATGAGCATCTATTTCCCTTTGTATTGGGTTCTAATTGTTTTAGAAATGTATGTAGATGCAGCTGTATGTGTTATAAGATGCAATAACATAGGATAAGATTGTATTTTTGCTACAGTTGCCCTGAAACTGATAAACTGTGGGCAGCAGCTTTTGTTCGTTGCCACAATTATTCTTTATGGCCTTTAAGCACTGTAAACTCCTAAGGCCCAGTAATTAAAGAGATGTGTTTCAGTCTGATCATGGTGATGGCGACTGCAGCTTCTCTTTCATAGCAAACAGTTAGGCCCATAAATCTTTGGACAACTTTTTTTCTAATTTTGGTTCTGTACATTACCAAAGGTTTGTTGCTTCTAGGTTGTATCGATTGCTTTAAAAAATGTTGCTCTGCTCTGGCATCTAGGACACAATAAGGGTATATTCATTTATATATGGCTTTGTGTGCAGTCCTGATTAATTCACAAGATAGACTTTGCAGGCTCATTTTAATATAGTTCCCTTAAAATTACATTGTAAGCATGGCTTGAACAAAGAAGTTCTTAACCACTAGACAATAGCTTTACAGCTTTATACACTTTTTGGTAAGAACTTCCCTTATTCTCATAGATTTCAAACAAGAATGGGATTTATACTATTAAGCCATGTTAAAGCCTTTTTACTTATCTATACTGCCAATGGGAAGTGATAGCAATAGGTTTCCTGTGAAAGGAAGGCTCTGATTATCTAATTTCCCCTTCATGTAAAATCCCATTGGTCTGGGCTTTTCTAAATAAAATAACACACATTATTTGGCTAATAATTGGTGTTTTTGTACTCATTTTTTTCCTCTCAAAGTATGGGAAAATATTATTCTCAACATATAACTTGTGTATTGCATTTTGTTTTTCATGTGCCCAATAAATAGATTTCCAGCCATGTGAAGGCGATCGACACAGTTTATCAGTCAACTGATTTTAGTGGAATTCGAAATATCAGCTTCATGGTGAAAAGGATACGAGTAAGTTTTTAGAGTACAAATATCTGTACAACTCTGTACTGCATTCCTTAATAGATACTACTGCAGCTCTGGCAGCATAAACATTAAAAGTGCTGGAGGTAGTTCAGTAGAGAGAATTCAGTAAAATTTAGCACTGAATTAGTTGCTAAACCCGTTTACTGCCTCGTAAAGGGTTGGTTTGCCTTAAAATGAACTGTAAGTATCAGGCAGATGTTATTTTTTATTCTTTTGTGATTTTTCAGTTATTTAGCTTTTGGTATAGCAGTTCTCCTGTCTGGCATTTTAGCTGCGATCTGGTTGCCAGGGTCTTGGTTACAATAGCAACCAGGCAGCAGTTTGAATGAGATACTTGAATAAGGAAGGTAAAGGTTAAGGAAGGTAAATCATAATCCTAAGCAAACTATAAATAATAATAATAAATAATGAAGACCAATAGCGAAGTGGCTAACATATTGAATCTTAACTTAAAGGTGAACCACCCCTTTAAAGGAGAACTAAAGCTAAACAAAAGAGTGGAGTAAAAAAAATGATACACGTTAGAGCTCATTTACAAACTGCTTCCGAAAATGCAGTTGTGCAAATTCTGCCACAGTTGTTATTCCGGCGACTAATCGCCCAATGCACTCGTGGCGCTTTGATTTCCCGAAGTCGCCCAAAGTTTTCTCGTGAAGCTACAGGGAAGCAGTTCAGGGAGATTAGTCTTCGGGCGACTAAATCTCCCCGAATCTCCAGGTGTGCCCTTACCCTAAGAGTGCGCTATTAAAATTTGCAATGTAATAACAGTTTAAGGAACTATATTACGTTGAGATGTGAATTTTTATTCTTATTGGTGTGAATTGTTTTTCTCTTTGCAACCTAATTACATTCCCCCATTTATGCTTTATTATATTTTGTCATGGGTAATGGGTACATTATTCACCATATAGATGCCATGGTAAGATGTGAGCTTCTGAGGACTACTTTAAATTTATACTATTTCTAGCCATAGGCCTTTTCATTTTTGTCATTAGCATCTTACAAATAAATATGTATGTTTTAAACATTGGGTGAGTGTTTTATGTTTGTTTTCAGATAAATGTAACAAGTGATGAGAAAGACCCTACAAATCCTTTTCGATTTCCTAATATTGGAGTGGAAAAATTCCTTGAATTGAACTCTGAGCAGAACCATGATGATTATTGCCTGGCATATGTGTTTACAGACCGGGATTTCGATGATGGTGTCCTGGGACTCGCATGGGTTGGAGCTCCTTCAGGTAATGAAATTGCCCTATACTGGTAGGCACATGTAGCTTGTTGACTAAATCCATTGTGTATGTAGAGGTAAACACATAGCAGCACTTTGATAAGGTTGTGCAGAACTTCTGAAAATGAATAGTGAAACTTAAAGGGATACTGTCATGGGAAAAAAACATTTTTTTCAAAATGAATCAGTTAATAGTGCTGCTCCAGCAGAATTCTACACTGAAATCCATTTCTCAAAAGAGCAAAGAGATTTTTTTATATTCAATTTTGAAATCTGACATGGGGATAGACATATTGTCAATTTCCCAGCTGCCCCAAGTCATGTGACTTGTGCTCTGATAAACTTCAGTCACTCTTTACTGCTAGTTGCAAGTTGGAGTGATATCACCCCCTCCCTTTCCCCCCCAGCAGCCGAACAATAGGAAGGTAACCAGATAACAGCTCCCTAACACAAGATAACAGCTGCCTGGTAGATCTAAGAACAACACTCAATAGTAAAAACCCATGTCCCACTGAGACACATTCAGTTACATTGAGAAGGAAAAAACAGCAGCCTGCCAGAAAGCATTTCTCTCCTAAAGTGCAGGCACACGTCACATGTCCAGGGGCAGCTGGGAAATTGACAAAATGTCTAGCCCCATGTCAGATTAAAAAATTGACTATAAAAAAATCTGTTTGCTCTTTTGAGAAATGGATTCGGTGCAGAAGTCTGCAGGAGTAGCACTATTAACTGATGCGTTTTGAAAAAAAAATGTTTTCTGATGACAGGATCCCTTTAAAGAATACCGTATATACCCGAGTATAAGCCGAGTTTTTCAGCATCCAAAATGTGCTGAAAAAGTCTACCTCAGCTTATACTCGGGTCAGCGGTACCGAGTAGCTGAGATTGCAGTCACTTTTAATCATTCCTATACCAACAGTACACATGGGGAGAGACTGCAATATCCCACAATGCCCTCTATTGGTTATATGAAAGAATAACAGTGCGCCCTCTGTTGGTTATATGAAAGAATAACAGTGACTGCAATATCACACAGCGCCATCTGTTGGTTATATGAAAGAATAACAGTGACTGCAATATCACACAGCGCCATCTGTTGGTTGTATGAAAGAATAACAGTGCGCCCTCTGTTGGTTATATGAAAGATTAACAGTGACTGCAATATCACACCGCGCCATCTATTGGTTGTATGAAAGATTAACAGTGTGCCCTCTGTTGGTTATATTAAAGAATAACAGTGACTGCAATATCACACAGCACCCTCTGTTGGTTATATGAAAGAATAACAGTGCGCCCTCTGTTGGTTATATGAAAGAATAACAGTGACTGCAATATCACACAGCACCCTCTGTTGGTTATATGAAAGAATAACAGTGACTGCAATATCACACAGCACCATCTGTTGGTTATATGGAAGAATAACAGTGACTGCAATATCACACAGCGCCCTCTGTTGCTTATATGAAAGATTAACAGTGACTGCAATATCACACAGCGCCCTCTGTTGGTTATATGAAAGAATAACAGTGCGCCCTCTGTTGGTTATATGAAAGAATAACAGTGACTGCAATATCACACAGCGCCCTCTGTTGGTTATATGAAAGAATAACAGTGACTGCAATATCACACAGCGCCCTCTGTTGGTTGTATGAAAGATTAACAGTGATGGCAATATCAAACAGCACCCTCTGCACATGGTAGTGGGACAGTGGGACAATGCACACAGTAATCCGTTTGGCAATTCTCTGTCACCATCAACTTTGCAAAGAAGTCCGGTCGATCGCTGGGGGGGTCGCTTTGGCAGAATGTGCGCTGCTGGGAGACGGGGCTGTAGTTGTGTCTAGGCTTATACTAGAGTCAATAAGTTTTCCCAGTTTTCGTAGGTAAAATTATTTACCTCGGCTTATACTCGGGTCGATTTATACTAGAGTATATACGGTAATAGAAAAGAGCAGGTGACTGTTCGTTGTAATCTCCACTCGTTTTCCTGGATTAATCCTCACCCACTGCTGCTTGAAGTTGTGGTGTACTTGTCTGCCCATGGTCTCTTCAATTGGGCACAGAGTGATGACATCACTTGTAGCAGTGGATTTTGTCTGGCTATAGATGCAGTGTATGTGGAGGGGAACCATTATATTGGCAAGATCTTAGTGGGGTTTATTAAATTCCTTTCTTTCTTCTTCTTTCTTTAAGTAATTACAATGTACTCTACATATTATAAGTGTTGGTTTTTTTATGTGTACCTTTTAATTTCATGATTGTATATATCACAGCAGGGTTGTTTGTAAAATAGGTGACAACTTCTATAAGAATTTAATGTATAGGAAAAATATTTTTTAGAAATGCCTATTGTATAGTGATTTTACACATTGCATTAATGTTGGTGCGAGTTTAGAAATAGATTTTTGCATTATTGGATGCACATAAAAGTGTTTTTAGAACAAATTTGCCATCTGTTTTTGTGAGGAATTCTGATAATCAAATGTCTGATCTACTGAAAAGTGACAAAAACTCAGCAAGGTTTCATATCGCAGTTCAGTGCCTTTGCGTGCCGTTGGAATATCTGGTGTTATGTCGAGGGAGAAATGATGCGTGCATACAGGTGCCTCTTCTCAGCAGGAGCTAATGGGATTGCTAGTCTCTTTGTTGAGATGCCTCTGATTCCCACTATGAGAATGCTTCTCAATCAATGAAAGTTCTTCCCAGGCTGTGCAGTACCAAAGCAGAACTCCTATAAGGTGCTACAGTAATTTGTGCACCACGTTTGCTGAGAACATTTTGAATAAAACAATGGTGTTTTGTTACATAGTACAACAAGATGTCCCTGTCTAACATTTACCACTTCTTCTAGTAGTGAATGAAAGGTGCTGTATTGGACAGACATGGAAAGGAAGCAATGACTGGAGGACATTGACTCCATAGTGCACACAAGACGTATGGACACCAGGGTCTCTTGGTCACAGTTCCACATGTATTCAGTGCAGAACTTTACATTGATTGCGATCAGGAGTTGCAAGGTGGTTGTTGGAAAGCTTTGGCTGTTGCTCTTTTCCAAGGGAGTGCAGCAGCAGTCAAACTTCTCATACTGTTATAAGTTGCTTCTTAGAATGTGCAATAACAATTTTGAGTGCAATAACAGTGTAATGAAGAGTTTTACATTGCGAAATGTGAATTTTTTATTTGTGCAAATTGTGCCTCTTTCTGATTTGCCGATAAAAATGCTCTTTGGTTACCTGGATCACTGAACCTGGAAACCAAAAAAACTAAACTGTAAGGCATCAGTTTTGTGCTTATTCTATTGCCTATATTTCTATACATTCTTCTACTCTTCATATTCCATTCTGCTTTCCAAATTGCTTGGTTGCTATGGTAATTAAGCCTTAGCAATCAGATCACGGTTACATTTTCAATTATCAAACGGACAGCTGCAAAAATTTAAAAAATGAAGACTGATATTAAATTGTGACTATGTGAAACACAATGCAGAGAAAACTGCTGAACTCCTCGGATTGCTGCAAAAAACGACTACTGAAGAGCATTGCTAGCCGTATTATGTTCTAGATCAGTGATCCCCCAACATTTTTTTTTACCCGTGTGCCACATTCAAATGTAATGTTGGGGAGTAACACAAGCATGAAAAAAAGTTCCTGGTGGTGCCAAATAAAGTATATGATTGGCTATTTGGAAGCCCATATGTGGACTGGCAGCTTACAGAGGCTCTGCTTGGCCACATATTTGGTATTTATCCAAACCAAATCTTGCCTCCAAAAAATGAATTGAAAAATCAGCATCTGCTGCGAACAACATCCAAGGGGTTGGTGATCAATATGTTGCTCACGAGCCACTGGTTGGGGAGCACGGCTATAGATGAAGCACAATGCATTGGAGCAGTCTGCCTCCATAGGTTTAAACTTGATAGGAGAACGTAGATGAGGGAGAACCAGTGGTGGCCTGTACATGCAGGTTATTTACTATCCAACCTGAAGTGAGAAAAAGTTTTATCTTTTTTATGTAACCCTTGTAAAATTTAAATAAATGGGATAATGTTACAAACAGGTCGTTGTTGTTTACTTCAATCGTTCTTTCAGGAAGAATATCTGCAGCATTCATAATTCTCTTCATATAAATAGGATGTGGCAGTTTTAACTGCTGCAGTTCTTCAAAATGTCCTGTGTGCCTGTCTTAAATTCTTTATATGACCTTGTCTTTGTTTAAGACATGCATTCTATAGCTTTTGCTTGTCATTTTTAGGTAGCTCCGGTGGAATTTGTGAAAGAAACAAACTGTACTCTGATGGCAAAAAGAAATCCCTGAATACTGGAATCATTACAGTTCAGAACTATGGCTCACACGTTCCCCCTAAGGTCTCTCATATCACCTTTGCACATGAAGTCGGACATAACTTTGGCTCTCCAGTAAGTAAATATCACTTTCACATTATTATGGGTATCTATTTTTTCTGTAAACAAGTTACAAAACCAATAAGAGAATGAAGGGCTCGACCGGGGGAAATCTTTAAGCGTATGTCCAGTTGGTAAGACTAGTGTATTCTGTGTTCCTTTTATTACACTATGATATATGTGTAAACTCTGGCAGCACTATTTGTTAATGAACATGCCAGCTTAGGCCTCCACATCTGCTTGCACCACTTGCTGTGCTTCTACAATTGCTTTAGTTGTAGCATGATATATTGGCATCTTTGCTCTCTGTATACCCATTTAATTTGTGCCTGCCCTGGAACACCCTGCAAAGGGCAGACCTGTCGAGTGCAGTAAATGAAACAGCTTTGCGGCTCCATCTGGTGATAGGAGATGATATTGCATTTGATACTCTACTACATTAACCCTTTTCGTGCTGCCTGCTGTAGAATTAAAGTCTTCAGCGTACAAGTAGAACGAGTGGGAACAGTTCTAGGTTTCTCTTTGATCTGTATCCCTCACCATGTGTTTAATGGCAGTACATATCACAGCATGATCTAAGACCAGCCAACATTAAAATGGTTAATGTGTATATATTTCCAGTATAATATGCCGGGCTTTACAAAGACTTTTTATTGATTTCAAGCCTTGCCATGGTGAAGCTTACAGCCTAATTTCCCTCATATTGCTTATATTTTATTGCAGCATGACTCCGGCAATGAGTGTACCCCAGGAGAATCCAAGAATTTAGGATTTAAAGAAAATGGCAATTTTATTATGTATGCCAGAGCCACATCTGGGGACAAGCTCAACAATAACAAGTTCTCACTTTGCAGTGTTCGAAATATAAGCCAAGTGCTGGAGAAAAAGAGGAATTCCTGTTTTGTGGGTATGTATTTATTACCTACAGTACTGGCACCCGGTGCCAGTGGAGTCTTGGAGAGAATGTGCTAGATTTGTGCTCATTAATAAAAACGAATCCACGTACCTCTGTTTTTTGCTTCTAAAGTAGATGGGCTGACTTTTTAACAAGACAAAACACTGAGGGGTTTTAATTCATGAATTAGAATCCAGGTGTCTGTTGAAAGGATTCTTCATTTAAGGAGCTCTTGTAACACATTTTAGGCATATAAGTAAAGTTTTTAGGATCCCATTAATGCCTGCCCCATGTACTGGTATCAGGCGCTCTACTATTCATTGTCTGAGTGTCCATGATTCCATAATGCTCACTTTATTGCATCTGCAAGCATTTGAGAGCTTTTTTTTTATATATATTATTTTTTTTACAATTGAAAATGTGCTACCTGCTGAGTGGTTGCTGTGGTTTACTAGACCAAGGGCACACTTTATTAACAGAAATAAATACCATATACCTGCAATGGAATGTTTTGTGTTCTCAGTCTTCTTATTGACATAGTAGGTTGTAGGCAGTTAAAAGTTTAATGGCACTTGAGTTGGACATGCAAGTACCAATACATTTTATATGATTTTCAGTATGTACATGGCAGCCCATTAATCCTGAATGATATCCATAGTTGATTGCACCAAATCTGCCAGTATATGGTGCGTCTGCGCCTTATGCATTATATATTGGTTTGTCTACAAAAAATAGTGTACAATTGGGTAAATATTTATAATCTAGGCATGTGCAATTTCACTGTATTTAATAATTGTCACTGTGTTGACGATATAATGATATAACTGTTGGAATAGTTGCCAATAAGGCAACACAGGAATCCTTTTATGTGTGTAGAATCCATTTTACAACAATTACAGAAAAGTACAGTAATTAGTCATTTTTTAACTGATTTCTCTGCAATATCTATCTCTGTCCAGATTATTAATAGTCTACCTAGAACATTAGCCTAGTCCTGTCCCTACTGACTATGCATTACCTTTTGCACTTTTTTATCTCCAATTTGTACCTGTATGTTAGCCTCCCATCCACTTAAACTGTAAGCTCTATGGTGCACTATGTCTCTTACCACATAGCACTTAAGCTCTTTGTCCTATGATTCTGTATATATTTATTATGTGATTTGTCTCCCCCATGCATACATACAGTGGTGTGAAAAACTATTTGCCCCCTTCCTGATTTCTTATTCTTTTGCATGTTTGTCACAAAAATGTTTCTGATCATCAAACACATTTAACTATTAGTCAAAGATAACACAAGTAAACACAAAATGCAGTTTTTAAATGAGGGTTTTTATTATTTAGGGAGAAAAGAAATCCAAACCTGTGTAAAAAAGGAATTGCCCCCTGAACCTAATAAATGGTTGGGCCACCCTTAGCAGCAATAACTGCAATCAAGCGTTTGCGATAACTTGCAACGAGTCTTTTACAGCGCTCTGGAGGAATTTTGGCCCACTCATCTTTGCAGAATTGTTGTAATTCAGCTTTATTTGAGGGTTTTCTAGCATGAACCGCCTTTTTAAGGTCATGCCACAACATCTCAATAGGATTCAGGTCAGGACTTTGACTAGGCCACTCCAAAGTCTTCATTTTGTTTTTCTTCAGCCATTCAGAGGTGGATTTGCTGGTGTGTTTTGGGTCATTGTCCTGCTGCAGCACCCAAGATCGCTTCAGCTTGAGTTGACGAACAGATGGCCGGACATTCTCCTTCAGGATTTTTTGGTAGACAGTAGAATTCATGGTTCCATCTATCACAGCAAGTCTTCCAGGTCCTGAAGCAGCAAAACAACCCCAGACCATCACACTACCACCACCATATTTTACTGTTGGTATGATGTTCTTTTTCTGAAATGCTGTGTTACTTTTACGCCAGATGTAACGGGACGCGCACCTTCCAAAAAGTTCAACTTTTGTCTTGTCGGTCCACAAGGTATTTTCCCAAAAGTCTTGGCAATCATTGAGATGTTTTTTAGCAAAATTGAGACGAGCCTTAATGTTCTTTTTGCTTAAAAGTGGTTTGCGCCTTGGAAATCTGCCATGCAGGCCGTTTTTGCCCAGTCTCTTTCTTATGGTGGAGTCGTGAACACTGACCTTAATTGAGGTAAGTGAGGCCTGCAGTTCTTTAGATGTTGTCCTGGGGTCTTTTGTGGCCTCTCGGATGAGTTGTCTCTGCGCTCTTGGGGTAATTTTGGTCGGCCGGCCACTCCTGGGAAGGTTCACCACTGTTCCATGTTTTTGCCATTATTTGTGGATAATGGCTCTCACTGTGGTTCGCTGGAGTCCCAAAGCTTTAGAAATGGCTTTATAACCTTTGAAATTGAACTCAGGTGTGATAAACCACAGTTAAGTTATTTTTTTAACAAGGGGGGCAATCACTTTTTCACACAGGCCCATGTAGATTTGGAGTTTTTTTCTCCCTTAATAACGTAAACCTTCATTTAAAAACTGCATTTTGTGTTCAATTATGTTATCTTTGACTAATAGTTAACGTTTTTTGCTGAGCAGAAACATTTATGTGTGACAAACATGCAAAAGAATAAGAAATCAGGAAGGGGGCAAATAGTTTTTCACACCACAGTACATACATACATACATACATACATACATACATACATACATACATACAATAGGATGTTAACCTTGTTTAACTGTCTGTTTTGCAGAGTCTGGCCAGCCAATATGTGGCAATGGACTGGTGGAGCAAGGAGAGCAATGTGATTGTGGTTACAGTGACCAGTGTAAGGATGACTGTTGTTATGATGCAAATCAGCCGGAAAATGTAAAATGCACATTAAAGCCTGGAAAACAGTGCAGGTATCTATGTTGCTCCTCTCATAACTAGAACACAGATGGGTTATTTGCTATTATGACGAATACTTGTGCTATAGCTTCATAGCATTGGAGACTTAGAGCACAATAAACATATTCTTTACATTGGCCCAGTGAGCCAACATTTTAAATTTTTACACATAATTTAATTTCAGCTCCTGTGTGTGATAGGTATGTCTGGTATTTTTGATTTTCTCAAAGCCAGTTATTGCTAGTCTGCCTCCCAAATGCCAGCTTGTGTGGCACTGTAGACTTATAAGTCATGTGCATGAAAATTGCATAATTAAGGAAAGATACTGGAGAAGAGGGTTGCTTTATCCTATATTGTGTTTTCAGTCCCAGCCAGGGCCCTTGTTGCAACACAGGATGTACCTTCAAGCGAGCAAGTGACAAATGCCGTGATGAATCTGACTGCGCCAAAGTGGGTACTTGCAATGGCAACTCTGCTCAGTGTCCACCATCAGAACCTAGAGAAAACCTAACTGAGTGTAACAGAGCAACCCAAGTTTGCATCAAGGGGGTTAGTACATTTAATCATTACAGTAAAAAATTAATATTAAGGAATCTTGTTTTTTACTTGGGATCCAATAAATGTTTAAAGCCTCTTTGGGATTTAGTAATAGGGAATGTTCATCTTAATTGAGTAAAATGATTAGTCTTTTATTCTATAAACATTTGAGAATTTCGATGACATGTACTTATAGCACTTGACGGATGAAGTAATAGTTGAGTCAGCTGTAGGACAAAGTTAGAAGATCCCTGGTTTTTGTGCTTGATAGTTTGAAGCAGTCATATGGGGCTAGAACTAATTTACAGCATATACATGTTAACTCTTGTAGTGCCCTATTCAAAGAAATTTAAATTCACTCAATCGGACTGAACCAACCCAGGCTAAAGCTGGAGATACTGTATAATATAGAAGTATAAAAATAATCTGAAATTCAGTAAGAATATGTTGCATTCAACTTGTTAGTAAATATGTTTCTGTTAGCTGCATGGTTTCTGTCTGTCATGATGTGCAGGCAGGGTGTAGGCTGCATGCTCCTGATTATATTACAGGGGTCAGAAAGCTCCAGCTTCTAGAACTGCTACAGATTAGTATCAGATTTTAGCAGCTCATGTTTATTAATATGTTTTAAATGGTAAAAACAACAAATTACTTTAGTTTATTTGCTGATTTAGTCTAGACCAGTGCTGACTAAGTTCTGTTGTACCCAGGGCTAAGAATTTTTCTGGCCTATGTGGTGTAGGGCTCATAATGGAAGCCAATGTATACCACTCCCTGTTTTTAAAACACACCCACTTTAAACCACACCCATGTTACCACCAGAACTTTTCAGACCATGTCCACATTAATTGTGGCAGCACACCAAAAACCAAATGGTTGGTCCTCTCTGCAGGAATATCACTTATCACTCTTATGTGAAACAAGATTATTATGTCATATTAAGACATACCTTAAATATATATGCCTCCGCCCCCCAGCACATGATTAAACACCTTGGGGTCCCCCTAACAGGTATTTCCAAATGCTAACAAACCACCACCAGACTCACATCCCACAGACAGAGCATGGCACACAGAGTAGGGAACATACATGGAGCATTGGGCAGGCAGAGCAGGGCACACACAGGGAGCATAAGGCAGGCAGAGTATGACACACACATGGAGCAAAGGGCAGGCAGAGTATGGCACACACAGGGAGTATAGGGAAAAGCAGAATAGAGCATCAGACGGGGAAACTTATGAGGACCACTCAAAGATGACCAGTTCATACTGTGCTACATAAAGTGACACAATTGCAATGATGCTCCTACAATCTTTCTGAGATTTGAACAGGTGAACAATGTGGGCAGTTTCAGTCTGGGTCTAAGGTGTGAACAATACTGGGGATTAGGATGTGAACAATAGAGGTGTCACAAGTGTGAACAATGCGGGGGGGATTACATGTGTGAACAATGCAGGGGCCAGTTAATCTCTGTAGTGATACTTTTTAAAGTTTACACAAGGTAAGCAGGCAGACTTTCATGTGGGGAGCCACACAAGGTAGGGGTCACAGGCCACCAGTTAGACATCACTGGTCTAGATTATAGTCATACAATATTAGTGGTTTTAAGTTAGAAAACTTTACAGTTCTCGTTTTACACAAATTCTGTTTTAGTAGAACTGATAAGCTTCCACGTGCAGCACATTGTTTTTTGTACTCCACTTTTTCGCAGCTGCTACCTGTGCCACAATAGACTCATATTAGGACTTGACATCCAGTGTGTTGGCAAAAGGTTTGCTGTGAACACTGTCTTGCATATATTTTGTACATGTGTATTTGCAAGCTGACTCCTTTCTCTCCCTTCCCCACAGCAATGCGCAGGATCTATCTGTGAGAGGTATGCCTTGGAAGAGTGCACTTGTGGCAGTACTGATGGCAAAGATGACAAGGAGCTGTGCCACGTTTGCTGCATGGAGAAAAGTAAGACATGATTGCTGATATTTTCATACTGGTTGCACTAAGGGATTAAGACTAGAACAGAGGGGAAGGCAATACTGCAATAAACACCAGCTTTCTGTTCTGATACCCATCCGTTTTATATCTCATTTAAACTTCATTCAGCAGCATCTACACTTTATATGGACTTCTAGCTCCACACTCCATCAAAGAGACAATTTGTGTAATTTCAAGGGCCATTATTATGCTTAGTATCTAGCTGAGAATGATTTGATAACAATGCAAGCACACATTTTGCTCTGTCATTTTGCCTGGAACTGGCAGGTTAATAGCAGAGTGTCCGTAATATGACGCAATGCTAAGCAGTTGTACAAATTCCAAGCGTATGCTTTGTATTCATATTTAAAGTCTGTTTAGCGCTGAAACAGATTTGGAACTATGGTTGTCTCAAAGGAACAGAAACACCAAAAAATTAAAGTAATGAAAATATCATGTACTGTTGCCCTGCACTGGTAAAACTGATGTTTGCTTCAGAAACACTACTATAGTTCATATAAACAAGCTGACGTGTAGCAATGGCAGAATTCGAAAAAGGGCTATATGGCACATGTTAAATAGTGGATAATAGTGGTTAAATAGTGGAAAACATAACACCATTATCTGCTGTGTGACCTGAGCCTTTTCTCTCTTGAATGGCTGCCCCCATTTCTACACAGCAGCTTATTTATATAAATTATAGTAGTGTTTTTGAAGTAAACACATCAGTTTTGGCCAGTGCAGGACAACACTGCATTATATTTTTAGTACTTTAAGGATAGTGGGAAGGCATTTAGGGCTGGCCACACGAGCAGATTTGGGGAGATTAGTCGCCCCAACGAAAAATCTGCTCTTCTTTGGGGAGACAATCTCCCTGACTTTCACTGGCTAAAATGAAAATCGCCAGGGGGACGGGAGACTTCGGAAGTTTGGGGATATTGTCGCCCCGATGAAGACGAGATTTTATTTTAAAATTTAACTTAGAACCCCTTTACCTAATTAATAATTGTACGCACTCACAGGTCTCTCTGGGGTGTTATTCCCACTAGTAGTTTGGGAGCCCAAAACCAAAGCAACCTTCCATTGCTTCAATGGCAATTCCCTTAAAGAAACCGTTCAGTGTAAAAATAAAATCCATGTAAATAGATTGGCTGTGCAAAATAAAAAATGTATCTAATATAGTTAGTTAGCCAAAAATGTAATGTATAAAGACTGGAGTGACTGAATAGTCATGTCCCATGTGGCCCCCTTATAGTTGCTGACTAACTCAGAGTTAGAGAGCTGAAAAGAAGGAAGTAGTGTTCTGGCTGTTACTCCAGCCTTTATACATTATATTTTTGGCTAACTAACTATATTAGAAACATTTTTTATATTGCACATACAATCTATTTACCTAGTTTTTTATTTTTACACTGAACTGTTCCTTTAAAGTGATTCTTTGAAGAATTAATGCAATGGGATGATGGAAGGTTTCACTCTGTGTGTAAAGGTGGCCATAGACACACAGATCCTATCGTACGAATCGAGGATTCGTACGATTTTCGGATCATGTGTGGCGTGTGCCGACATCTTTCGTCCGGCGGAGATCGGTCGTTTGGTTGATCGGTCAGGTTTGATTTTGACCAGACCGATCCCGCCGGAGCCCACGGCACATCGTAATCGGATCGTTCGGCCATACGGCCGAACAATCAGATTACCCTCGATATAGCCATGCTTGTTAATGGCATATCGGGGAAAGATCCGCTCGTTTGACGATGTTGGCCACCTTTAGGCTACTAAAGCATGTGGTGGACAAAACACCTGGTATCAAACCCTGTGACTGTGGGGTTTTGGACTGTTTGAGAAAAAGAACAATGTATTATTTTCAGAGATAAACCTATTGCAGCAAAACCTTGTTTTAATACAATTTTTTCACCATTTCAGTGAAACCGCACACATGTGCTAGCACTGGTTCAGAAGCATGGAGAGCTTACTTTAAAGGAAAAACCATTACATTGCAACCAGGATCACCGTGCAATGAATTTAAAGGATACTGTGATGTGTTCATGCGGTGTCGATTGGTGGATGCTGATGGTCCACTGGCTCGTCTCAAAAAAGCCATTTTTAATCCCGAACTCTATGAAAATATCGCTGAATGGATTGTGGTAAATATCATCTTCGCCATTAACACTTAGGGGCAGATTTAGCAAAATGTGAGATCAGAACTCGCCGCAGTAGAACTCACCAATGTTCTATTCATTAATATGGGATTTTTAGAATCCTATTTAACAATGGAGTTGACCATTTGTTAAATTTGCTTTTAAAAATCCCATAGGAAGGAATAGAAAGTGAGTGAGTTTTATTGTGGTGAGTTATGAATTCACACTTTGATAAATCTGCCCCTTAGAATGTAAGCAAATGAAATAGAACCACTGCAATTAAAGTGGAACTGTCACAAAGAATTACACTGAAGCTTGTCGAGATCTAGTTTGTGGCCAGTTCTTTCACATTAAGGGCTTACTTGAACAAAAGTGCACAACGTAAATGCGTATTGTTTTAGTCGGCCTCATAGCTAGATGACTGGACATGCAGACTGATTAGCTCAACATTACTTATACCAGTAGATGCAGTTACCAGTTGGATTTTAAAACCTGTCTAATCAAAATTTATTCGACCTCCAAATGCATCCCAAGTGGACAATCCTGAGCTCCCCCATTTCCCTACATCAGCAGATTGTGTAAAGTGCACAGCCAAAAGTGGACATTGTGTCTTCCTTTTTGTTGTCTATATGTTTCACTATGTTAAGCCTTGTTTTTGGGCAAAAGTAAAGTATAAAGTAATTCTTTTTTCAAATAGAAGCTTTGCTTTACTGCACCTTTTTGTATGGGGGAATCGCCTGGTAATTTTGCTTTTTTTTGCAGAAAGTAACAAACTGCTGCAAAGTAAAATCCTTTCTTAATCATTTCTTAATTTCTTAAGAAATGTTTAACATGGTTAAAGAGATTCATGTTATTTAAGATTTTTGTCTAGCGTGTTCTGTTTTGGGCGACTTAGTAAAGAAGACTTTCACTTCTTAAATATATTTAATGTAGGATCATGGTAAAGGCATTGACCGGTATAAAGTTTAGCCCAATTTCTGTCTTTCTCTTACAGGCACACTGGTGGGCAGTGCTGCTCATGGGAATAGCACTAATAATGTTGATGGCTGGATTTATTAAGATTTGCAGTGTGCACACACCAAGCAGCAATCCTAAACTGCCTCCTCCGAAACCTCTTCCAGGTATGTGCAAGAATCCGAAATCTTCATGTTTACATCACGAACCCCTTGTCTTGTACAGCGTATGTTGTAAAATACATTGGCATTAGCAAATTGTCAGTACATTTTAGCATTAAACAAATCATGGGACTATGTTACTGTAGATTTATTCCATTTAAACATGGACTTGTGTTGGATGTTGCTTAATTGAATTGTCATTTTGCGGCTTGATGATAAATGTTTCATTAAAACCTGCTAATTTTTAATGTTGTCAATACTAATAGTCATTTAGTAGCCAATAACTACTTATTTTACCTTCGACTTTACACAGCCAACTCAAATCACCATACCCTTGTTGTTCTTGCTTACCGGTAAAACCTTGTTGCCGTGACAATGGTATTGTTTCCTTGCCTAAAATAAAGCCGTAATGTTTTGATACTACTTCTGTTGTAATGACCGACACATAACCTTTCTGTTGTCACTGTATGGAATGTAGGTGAGATACTGGGTAACCTCTGATGTGCTATTGTGTTAAACACACAACTACATTATATTAGAAATATGCAGATTTACATATACAACTGATTTAAGTAATATAATGTTGCAAATATATCAAATAACTAGGGATGCACCAAATCCACTATTTTGGATTCGGCCGAACCCCCGAATCCTTTGCGAAAGATTCGGCGAATACCAAACCGAATCTGAATCCTAATTTGCAAATGCAAATTAGAGGAAAACCTTTATTACTTCCTTTTTTTTTTTTGACAAAAGTCACGCGATTTCTCTCCCCGCCCCTAATTTGCATATGCAGATTAGGATTCGGATTCGGTTCGGCCAGGCAGAAGGATTCGGCCGAATCCCGAACCCCATCCTGGATTCGGTGCATCCCTACAAATAACCTTAGAGTATTCCTACATTTGGGAACTTCAGAATGGACGGTTGCTGTTCTGTTGCAGCTTTCTATTGTTGTTGTTGTGGTGGTGATCTTGTGACCTTTTTTGTTATGTTGCAGGCACTCTGAAGAGAAGGAGACCACCACCGACAACTCAACAACCTCCACGCCAGAGACCTCGGGAGAGTTACCAGATGGGACACATGAGACGTTAACTGGAGCTTATTTGCCTTTGGTTCTTCCTAGTGCCTACCATAGGAAAGATTCACTCCAAAGAAATACCTACCAATGGTCACAGTCCCCCAGTAAGAAAGCAAAAATAAGATCAAAATGAGAAACGAAAGGCAAGATCCAATCAGTGTTCCCACGTGGTGATGCTGTTTTTAACTTGCTAAAACATTCAATTCTGGATGAAGAAATTAACTCTTGGTTTTTTTTAACAGATATTTTTAACCTAACGGCACAAAGTATTAGAATACCACAATCTTATTTTCCTGACCCCCCCCCCCCCTCTCCTTTCTCTTTCTTGTTTGCTTTCAATTGATCTCTCACTTACCAAGCTTACATCTTTCTTTTTCTTACGGCCAGTCGAGGCTAGGAAGATAGACCACTTCAGCATTGGAGACATCTCTTGCCATTGTGTATACATTAATATATGCAGATGTGTATCTCTAATGTACGAGCATACATCTATGTGCAATTGTAAAAACAAATAATTGCAATGTGGATATGTTACTTTGTATTATAGCTCTTTTTTCCACTGTTAATGAAGACATTACTGTTTAAGTGACATACTCAGGATTACAGAGGATTTGGTGTTCAAAGGAGACTGAATATTTTTTCGGAAATTGCTTCTACTTGGTGTGGAAAGCAAATCCATCTGCATTCTTTTTTAATAAGTCTTAGAAACAGAGTTGGTTGAAAGTCTCCATTTCATATATTTCCTTCAACCAGCTGCTATTCGATGTGGCACACAAGACTTCTCTTTGGATTCATACAAGCAACAAATGTACAAAACAGACACAACTCTGGGTTTGAAGATTATTTTTTTGTCTCCCAGTTTATTCAGGTGAGAAGAGCCTGGATGATTACATGTTTTAGGCATGTATTTTCTAAAAAGACAGGCCTATTATCTGATCCATCTGTAAGAAATCCCATGGTATAATTGTTGTACATGTGCTGTGTCACCTGTTGTGTTACAAGAAGGGCATATCTAGTAATGTGTATGGATGACGGTTGGATTTCTGTGAATTTTTGGGCAAAATCCTTCATGGAATAGTGTGCTGATAAATGTATAACCACTAAATTTGTGTCTTTCGATTTTACGAGAAGAAATGTGTTACAAAGCCTGTTTTCAATTTCTTCACACACTGGTGGCATCTACTTTTGCCCTAATCCCAATTCAGACATGCCAGAGGCTTGTTAACCTTTTCAATATGTATAGCAAATAATATATGAAGTATCCATGCATCGGACACTATGCATGTAAATATTTGGCCATTACTAAAATGCTTCTCCCCTTTTAATCTGCTTCTTCAGTATCTTGGAGTGAGTATGGTGTTGTGTCCCTTGTGGTGACCATTTTCTTGACTTACATAGAGAGGCTTTGCATTACTCAGTGGTGGTACTGTAAGTTACTATCCGGTGCAAATGTCTCTCCTGTAGGGATTAAACTATGTTACACGCAGTCCTCTTTTTTCAGGAAGAGAATTTAAGGGAAACCTGGAACTGGAACAGCTTTGTTTAACTAAAAAAGCATACTTGTAAATGTGCAATTACGGAGTGAAGTTTATTTGAAATTGTGTTGCTATTTTTTTATCTACTGCAGCATTTTCCCCTCCTTCCTCCAGTTTAAATGGTTAACTCGCTTTTAATGATTAAAAAAACACGAGAAATAGAAGGTTGCAAATGAGAAAATGTCCAAACAAATTGAAACGGTCTCTTCATATATCTCAAGTTCCGTCAAGGTTTTAATCCGTGTCTACAAAATGTACAAAAGGCTTTTCTGTATAGAAGAAACTTGGATTATGTGTACAGTTCCCCTTTAATCTCTCGAGTATAAAGTTTACACATTCATGCTCCCAATGACACGCCAGCAAGGTTAAAAAAAAAAAAAAAAAAAACATAAAAAAATGAAAACTTAAAAAACAACAACAAAAACTCCCTTGTAAATTGTACAGTGTGTGATAATTTTTTTCAAAAACACATCTTTTTGTACAACGGTTTAGAAACAGATTTTGTACATGAAATCCCAGTACAGTAGCTAGGAACTATAAATAATTCTGGATCAATCCTAGGTAACTAGGATTTGAATGCTTTCTCTTGTTTTCAGACTAGGTAAATGGTGGGGAAATAGTTTGATTTTTCCAAAGGGAGGGGTTGTTCTGTAATCTCAGAATGGAAGAACCATAAATTGTGTAGATATTTTTTTTTTTCTCAGATATTTTTTTCTGTGGTAAGGTTTGGGGAAGAGCTCGCTATTATTTTTAATTGTATGAACAGGGAAATGCACTGAACCACAGAAGTCAAGACGTGGCAAGCAAAGCTGGAGAAATAAATAAATAAATTCAATCTAATACTACTGTCAATTTAATGTCCACTGTGTTTTATACAGTATTTTTTTTTTTTGTTCACTTTGAAAATTTTTACTAAAAATTTGCAAAATAAATAAAAAGTATTGTGCAACGATATGTAATTTTTTCCCAAAACTTGAAATGCATTAATAAATAGACTTGATGAAAATGTCCAATTGTCTTGACTATTTTTGTGCTGTAAATATGTGAATGCAGGTGATCCAGTCTGAATGATTTTGCTTTCTTGGAATTTAAGAGAACAGTAATAAGGTAGGTATTTTAAGCTGGCCATAGATGTGCAGATGTATCTTTTTTTTTCCCGACTAATGCTCATTCGTTGCAATTTCTTGACCTGCCACTAACCATTCAGATTAAATAAAACTACCGTAGTAAAAAGAACAAATCAGACGATGCTCAGGCCATTAATTGACAGACCGCAATCGTACGGAAGTTATGTCCAACAAATAGTAGTGATATAAAGTAGTAGTGAAAAAATAGTCATCCATTGATATCGTCAGATAGGCAATACATGTAGAGATGTTATCGTTAGCCAACAGAAATCTTCTAACTTGTCCAATCGACTAAACGACTGATCACCATGGAATGAAAATTGTCGGAATGAGCCACACACGGTCTAAAAATTTTACAAAACAAAGATTTGTACAACTTTGTTTGTCTTTTCATCCAATTGTGATTTCTACAAATTATCACTTGACAATGATGGTCAAAATAAACTAGATCAATCATGTTGGATTAGATGTAAAGCAGGGATCCCCAAACTTTTTTTAAATGTTTTCACGACGCTACATTCAAATACGAAAAGAGCTGGAGAGCAACACAAGCATGCAAAAGGTTCTATGGATTGTGATTTATAATTGGTCAACCTACAGGAGTCTGTTTGGCAGTACACCTGGTTATGCAACTAAAGCTTGACTTAAAGCCAGGAACTCAAAAATAAGCACCTGCTTTGTTGCCATTGAGAGCAACATCTTGCTCCCAATCCACTGGATGGGGATCACTGATTTAAAAATATGTCAGGCAGCAAGAGCTTCACACACCTGTCGGTACACTTGTCTCCCAGTGCCCCTAAATTCTTAGCAATAGAACTTGGGAAAACCAGCAATAGGAAGACTGTTTTCACAGGCAAGCATGTAGACAAGGGGTGGCTACACGAGCCATTTGTGAGCTGGAATTGGACTGAATACATAAAGTTGGAAAGCCTTGTCATCATTTGTGAAGCCAGCATGGGGGCTGAGTGTGGTCTGACACCACTGTGGGTTTGGCTGGTAATTGGCACAAAATCTAATTGTGTCTAAACGTATACCGGGGGCCCCCAACATTTTTTACCCATGAGCCACATTCAGATGGGAGCAAGCACAAGAAATGTTTTCTGGTGAAAAATAAGGACTGTGATTGGCCATTCAGTAGCCCCTATGTGAACTAGCAGCATACAGGAGGTTCTGTCTGGCAGTACATGTAGATGTGGTTTTTATGGAACAAAAACCTGCCTCCAAGACTGGAATTCAAAAATAAGCACCTGCTTTGTGGCAACTAGGAGTAACATCTAAGGGATTGGTGAGCAGCATGTTGCTCACAAGTCACTGGTTGGGAATCACTGCCCTATACAGAGGGAGGCCATATATCTATGCTAGTTTAGGTATTCACTTTTGCTAAGTAGAATTGTTTATCTGAATACAGTATTCATGGGAGATCAATAATTTCTGGTGTTTTAGGTAAGCCTATGAAGCTGCAGTATGCCACCAGTAAAGTCATTTTACCCTGAAAGATAATGTAACAGTTAAGGGCCAAGGTTAGGCACATTTCTCCAGTTGTTCACCTGCTTATTGTACTAATCTTACAGACCCCCCCATTTGCTGTACTTGTCAACCTTTTACTGAACTACTTTTAATGTCCTTGAATCTGAACACTGCTATTATCTGCTAAAATGTTCCCTCTGTATGACTGCCAGTGAACACACAATAGGAGACGATTCAAGAAATGTCCTTCATATTTCATTTCCAAGGTTGTGTTACAGGCCCACGGGATGGCAGGGGAGGTTTGTTCAAGAATGGGGTCTTTCAGAGGTGGCTTTGGTGACATGGAATAAATAAATGGGATTCTTCTATGAAATGTATATGAAATGCAAGCCCACCTTGTTTTTGCAATTTCTGCTTATCGCCCACCTTTTATCACAATACCTCTTGAACAATTCTAAGCCGGCAAATATCTTTAAAAAAAACAACTTTTTATGTACTTTTGCTATGAATGGCTTCAGATGAAAATTGCAAATTATGGTTTGGATTTGTTTTGTCATTTGGAAAAATCTTTTGCTGAGGGTACAGAATTCTGCTGAATTCAAAACATATGGATTCCATGCATCACTAACTAGATTGAAGTCTCGTATTTAAAGGGGTTGCAACCATGCATTGATTTGAATGAGAATATGGAATATTAATTGGGGTCTGAAAAGAAAGCTGAATAATAAAAAGTAGCAATAACAAATTTCTAGCCTTACAGAGCATTTGTTTTTACAGTGACCCCCATTTGAAAGCTGGAAAGAGTCAGAAGAAGAAGGCAAATAATTACAAAACTATACAAAATAAATAATAAAGACCAATTGAAAAGTGTCTTATGCCATTCTATAACATACTAAAAGTTAACTTTAAAGGAGAACACTATAATTGCTGGTGGGTGCCAAATCTTAGGCACCCCCTGTGATTATAATCACTTAACTGATACCCCAGGCTCCTGTTTGTTTAAAAGTGCACTATCCCCAGGGTGCTTCTAATGTGCCGCAATATTTTTCTGCTTCTTTTCCTTGGGCCTACGCATATGTATTCTCAGTGCAGTGAAAGAGTTAAGCTTTTCATCTGCCTTGACCTGAATGAAGAGAAAACGGAAGAAGCAGACTCTTTCTGTTACAGGTCCCCTGAAAGTCTGATTTTTATAGTTTGAGGACATCGGCTCCTTTCATGCTCCTGTTGTAGGCTCCTATAGTCTTCCTCTGGTTTCTCATCAGAAAACTGAGATTTACTTAGCAGAAAAGTAAGCTCAGGCCTTACTGTGTGTTCAAGTCATATAGGACATGATTTTGGAATTCCCAGAATGGTTGCTTAGTGAGGTGCTGCTCCCAGATGGGTTTGGATGTATGCCTTGGCGAGGATCAGTTGTGCATAGATTTTATAATCATGGA
The DNA here is from genome assembly GCF_017654675.1 of Xenopus laevis. Classification (NCBI taxonomy): domain Eukaryota; kingdom Metazoa; phylum Chordata; class Amphibia; order Anura; family Pipidae; genus Xenopus; species Xenopus laevis. The sequence goes on from NC_054375.1 coordinate 104,731,324, forward strand.
TGATAGTTACCCTGCCTGGGTACTGCTGCTTAGAGCTTCACCAATCAACATGGTGGCCTGTATTTTCTTATATAATATTATACAGTCCCAAGTGTGGTGCACTCGAAGTAACAGATTAGCATTTGTCAACTTTTTGGTCCCTGTCTGGAACCATTCTCAATTAAATATAACAGAGTCTAAGACAATATCACCTAGAAATAGGAACTGAAAGGGGCCATATAGCCACAAAGTATTGTTTCTTTCACTGTAGAAGAAATACAGCCACAATGACAGGATCAATCCACAATCTCACATATAGTGGACTAGGGATATAAGTGGATAATCAGTGTCAGTTGTTTGGAGTGTGCTGCACTAAATATTACTCTGGGGCCTATAGGTTACAGCCACAGTACTAGCTCCAATATCTACTTTAAAGAAAAGTATTTCTTTTCAATATAATTGTGATGATTGTAGCCTTTATGTACTTTAAGTGGGATGTCCTGCTGAAAGTATGTGTTTGGATATATCAGTTTCTCAATTACAAAGAAACATTCCTGGCCCTACATATCAAAATGCAATGAGGGTGGGGTGTGGGTATACTAATTATTAATATTATAGAGCAGGGGTATCCATCCTTATTTTACCCGTGAGCCACATTTAAATATAAAAAAGGTGGATTACAACATAATCATTCCAAAATTTAAGGGTGCAAAATATGGGATGTGATTGGCAAGTGGTAACCCCTGTGGGGACTGGCAGCCTACAGAGGCTCTGTTTGGCAGTACACCTATTTTTATGCAACCAAAATTTGCCTCTAAGCCAAGAATTCAAAAATAAGCACCTGCTTTGAGGCCACTGGGAACAATATCCATGGAGTAGGAGAGAAACATGTTACTCACAAACCACTCGTTGGGGATAACAGTTATACAGGGTGCACACCACCATCACTACCTTGCCAAGCTGGTATGCAATGAATATGTGGTTCAATGTGATGTGATTTTGAGCTCACATTGACCTAGTTTTGAGCATTTAGGCCCCTCTCTTGTAATTGTATGTAGATCCCTTAAAAATAATTTATGTGAAGAAGTAGCATAAGCTTCAGAATTGCAACAATTGGATTTTACTGCAATTTTGTACAATATGTGTAAGGGTAGAACTACATGGGAGATTTTGATCAGATTTTGTGGGTCAGATTTTATCTGATCCTCCATACAACACCACGCAACGCTCCGCAACGCCACACAACTGCACGAGCTTTTATAGAATGTACAAAATCTGATGTCCCTAGGTTAGAATGTAAAGTCCAATCAGATAAGTCGGATGGAGTCTTTTGTTCATGCTTTTACATCCGACAGTCAATATATTTCAATGAGGAAAAAAAGTCTTTCTGACACCATCTGTTTTTATCTTGTCGGATGATGACGCAGCATGCAGAGTGACGACTGTCGGATGGAAAATTTTACATGTAGTTTACGTATCTGATTTTTGTATCAGTCCCATTATATTTTAACCCACACAAGCATTTTTTGTTGGATCGACGCCCACCGACAAAACGCCCGCGACAAGTCGAATGGAGTCACACCCGTGAAGATATAATTGGAGTGAATGAAAAGTCGGGGGTAACAACTACACAGAAAGCTGCGTCTTCATCCGACAGTCGGACCGTGTATTTGTTAACTCCGACTTTTCATTCAGTCCCAGGGCCAGAACTAGGGGTAGGCAGAAGAGGCAGCTGCCTAGGGCGCAATGATTGGGGGGCTTTGGGCAGCTACCTCTTCTGCCTACCCCTAGACCAGACTCACCTGGCATTGAATGTGAGCGAACGCAGCTCGTTGTCACCGAGCATGCGCAAATCATGTCACTGTGCATGCCTGAACGCCCTCTGCGTCACCGCGCGATGGGAGTGGGGGCGAGCTGGCCGGCTGGGTTGCCTAGGGCGCCCAGCCGGCCTGGCCTGCCTCTGTTCAGTCCAGTTATATCTTCACGCGTGCAACTCCATTCGATTTATCACAGGCGTTTTGTCAGCGGGTGTCGATCCACCGAAAAACGCTTGTGGAGCTGTACCCTAAAGGTCGTGTAAGTTTACTCCAGAATTGCATGCACACATCCCATTGCAATTGTGTTACAATTCCCCAAATTCACTAAAAGAAGTCTAACAACTGAAAATGATCTGGAGTCCCTGGCTCAGCCATAAATCTAAAGCAATCAATTGTGTAACAGTGATATGTGGGAAAACAGAGAATGAGGCAGTTTATGTACAAACTGCAGCCATTCACATGAGTCTTCTGACAATGGGAATGTATTGAAAGCATTTTGATTGCAGAATCTGTGTCCCTGAAGATTGCAGTCGTTCAGGCAGCAAATGACATCTCATAGTGAAATGAATGGATATTTGCATACAATCTTGGTTATATTTTCCCTGGATACCGTTCTCTTTTTAACTGCACACACAGGATTTATTAACGGCAGCACTGTGAGAAAAAATGGACAAAGTAATGAAAAGAACGGGTTATCACATGCACTTCTTGTTCTTACTAACTAATTACTTACTAAATATCAGGGTCATGTCAAGTACTCTGGTGAAGGAAGAGTCCTTGACTCCATTGCAGGGCTTATCATAGTGGGATAGGCAAGAGTCTTGTCAGGGTCCCAGATGCAGGGGTCCAAAAATGGGTGGAGTGTTCTGAGAGTGGACATGTTTTAGGATGGATCAATGACATATTTAAGGTGGTCATAAACACACAGATAATATTGTACAAAACAAACTTTCGTACAATATTTGGTGCGTGTATGGTGGGAAAAAAGCCGACCAATATCGGCAGAAGACTTGGATATCAGTCGGCTCGTTGAAGGCACCCGAACATCGACCATTGTTAATGCTGAATCGTCAGATACAGGTAGAATTCTATTGTTTCTACCTTTATATCTGACGATTCAGCTCTACACGTGTGTACTGAAACAAACAATCTTTCTTGGAAATATCTTTTTCAAGAAAGATCATAATTGTTACATCTATGGCCACCTTTAGACATGAGGGGGATGGTCTATTAAGATAAGTTTTTTTACATTACATTTTACATTAGAGCCTTATTCTTCTTACTTTGCAGGGCAGAGATTTAGCTGCCCCTTATAGCATTTGAGGAAGCGAGATCCCCCCCCCCCCAAAATATCTGCTGTGAACTCAGTAAAATTCTTCATCCTTGAACATGTACAAATGCTGCTTGGTTAATATTGGAAAGGTCCCATCCAACATGGTGCCTGATATATAACCTACACACCCTTGGAATGCCCTAGCAGCCCAGACTTTGGGACAGATTCAATTTGGCGAGAAAAAGGTTCATCATGGACTAGATTGAATTTGAGATGCAATTCAGAAAAACATCTCACTGTTTATCATGTGAAAATTCCATTGAAGTCCATGGGATAAAACTGGGACTGAATTTGGAGGAACGTTTTTCTCCTTAAATTTAATCTTGTCCATGAGTTTTCACGCAATGAACCATGAAATAACTTTTTTTCTCAGCCTTCAGATGAGCTGTTTGGGTAATTTTCATGGTACATAAGGATTGGGTTGCAAAGAGGTTCAATATTTTGAGTCGGCCTAAACGCCATCATAAGCTAGATCTGACAAGTCTTTTAACAACAAATAATTAAGTAAAGGCATCATTGCCTGATGGAATATACCCTCGGGTTCCTAGAGAGCATAGTTCAGTTTTAGCCAGTCCTCTGTTTGGATTGGAGGAAAGCTGATAATTGTAAGCCTGTAAATTTGATATCTTTGGTGGCCATTATTTAAAGATTTGTCAAGAGATCACATTCAAGACTATGTTCTGGAGAATGGCATTATTAGTAAAAATAAGGATAGGTCATGTCAGACAAATTTTATTGCTTTTTTGATGTAGTAAATAGGAAGGAACAGAGTGTTTGCAGTAGGTCTGTTGGTCTAAGTAATGCTGTTTGTACATGGATAGGAAACTGGTTGAGGGCTCATGTACAGTGGGTAGTTGTTAATGGTGTAGGTTTCTTACTGGAGTCCCATAGGGCTCTGTATTGGGGACACTTTTATTTAACTTATTCATGATGACTTAGAGGAGGGAATTGTAATGTATCAGTGTTTGCAGATGACACAAAACTATGTAGCCCAATTCATTCCATTGTGGATGTGGCATCCTTGCAACACGATCTTGACAAACTGGCAATCTATCCAGCTAAGTGGTAGATGAAATTCGGTGTTGATAAATGTAAGGTCATGCACCTGGGATGTAAAAGTATCCAAGCCACGTATACCCTTAATGGGACTGCACTAGGCAAATCCATAATAGAAAAGGACCTTGGAGTCCTTGTAGATAATAAACTTGGCTGTAGCAAGCAATACCAATCAGCAGCATCAAGGGCAAATAAGGTCTTGAACTGCCTTCCTCTGGCTCAACTAGCAGTTAGACAGGTTTTTTTTCCTGTCTTTTTTTAGCCCTGGTTAGTATGTTACACATCACTTTAAATACTTGGTACAGCTAATGAATATGGATTGAGCTGAAACCTGTTATGGGATATGAATATAGGCATTTTCATGCCTGTTTAGACCCAGATAACCTACATTTTCCCATGTGCAAATCAAGGCTAATTATGAAAGATGTACATGATTTTTAATTTGCATATCAATTCACCCTTTAGTAGATGTGCCCTTAATGTCCTTGATTTGTCTGAGGAAAATGTATTTCTTTTAATTAATTGCCATTTATTTATATTTTATTTGAGACAAACTGATTGTATGCTGATAATTTATTTCCTTAACGATGATTGCTAATATTGTTAAAGAACATTTACACAATAAACCTTAGTAAGATGTATTCTTTTATATATGTGGGAGTTTGTGTCCATTTATTAACAAATCTAGTAAATCAGCCGACTTACTGATAAGCAGTATGGAATTCAATATGTTGATGTATGGGCCTTTAAAGGGATTCTGGTGTAGTGTTTATTTCTTAATTACACAGTTTACACTGCAAATATTTCACTCTACCATATAACATTTTATTCCTGCCATCTAAGGTCATTGTACCTGATCCAGTGCTTTCAGAAAGAGCCAGCACTTCATGGTGGAAATGCTTTCAGATAAGCTAATGTTTTTTCAACTCAATGTGACAGAAGGAGTCACAGTGAGACTTGGATTGTTACTATTGAGAGCTATTCTCATATCTACTGGGGAGCTGTTATTTTGTGTCAGGGAGCTGTTTTCTGGTTACCTTCCCATTGTTCTGCTGATGAGAAAAACAGGGGGGTGATATTACTCCAACTTGCAGTGCAGTAGTAGAGTGACTAAAGTTTTTCAGAGCACAAGTCATGTGACTGGGGGCAACTGGGAAACTGACATGTCTAGCCCCATATCAGATTTCAAAATTAAATATAAAAAACATCTGTTTGCTCTTTTGAAAAACAAGCTTCAATGCACGATTCTGCTGGAGGAGCACTATTAACTGATACATTTTGAAAAATACATGTTTTCCTGTGACAGAATCCGTCTTTCAGTTTTTAACCATTCCCGTGTATGCCTTTAACCTGCTGCAGCAATGTTTGGCTTTGGGTTCAACTCCTTCACTAATTGGAACTTCCATGCTGCTTGGAGATTGTCTTGGATGAGCTCCTCCCCTGATGGGTCTACACAGGCCTCCCATGTGAATGACCATTGGTTCAAGGCCAGACATTAAATCAGGTTGATTTGTCCCACTATCTGTTTGGCCAAATGGGGCAAAGATCTTAAGTGTAAGCAGGAACTCTAGAACAAATAAATACCATTGGCAGCTGACTAAAGAAAAGAGAAGGATATACATTCATACGCAATGTATATCTAACTGATTTGACGGAGAGAACTGCCGGTGTGTATGGCGTTCTAACATGTAGGAAGTAAATGCATTTCAATACCATTTGTTAACAAAACAACAAACACAAAACATTGCGCCTAGAGCATTCTTAATAAAATTAACTTTTATATTTAAACCAAAAGAAGCTGGAGACAGGGCAGAATCCGGCTGTACACCTACATGCCTATGTAGCATTTTTAGAACCAAACAAAAAAATTACATTTGAATCTTAATATCTTTTAGCAGACCATTCTTCATTCCTGCCAGATTGTATTAACTCTGTCTGGCCTAAAAATGGAATCTGTTAATGCACTTTCATGATGGGTGAATGGTGCATTTTGTAGATGAGACAAAGAAGTGAGATAAGCTGCAACTCCCCCTTTCTTTCTGTCAGATCTACTTGTTCTTGCTAATGGGCAGAAAGTTAATTAGTTGGAAATTAGTATATATGGTGCTTAATCGTGAGCGCACTCTTGGGTGTCATGTGTAGAGTGTGGCCTATGACAGCGTAGATTTCTGGGGTATTGGAGCTGGGCTGCCTGATGAGGTCAGGGCACTGAAATAACCATAGTAAAAATAAAATGAATCCATCTGTAGTGCAAACGTATTTCTATTAAATGGGTTGTTCACCTTCAAACACTTTTTTTCAGGTCAGTTGTTTTCCGATAGTTCACCAGAAATAAAAGCTTTTTATTCAGTTACTTTCTTTTTTTTATGTTTTTCTAATATTGAAGTGTGAAGTTTTATTTTTCACCTCATAAAGCAGCTCTGGGGGTGGGTCGCCGATCCTGTAAACTGTTCTAAATTGATACATTTAGTTGATACATTTCTTATCTTTGTCCCTGCTGAGCAGAATCCCTGAGTTTCATTAAAGGCAGCTGTTAGAATTGATACAATAGTTGCTAATATTCCAGAGATGCTGATGAGAAATGTATCAATTAAGGGGCAGATTTATCACAGGTCAAGGTGAATTTTTGAATTTTCGAATTTCGAGCTATTTTTGGGGGCCGATTCACCAAGGGTCGAATATCGAGGGTTAATTAACCCTCGATATTCGACTGGGAATTAAAATCCTTCGACTTCGAATAAGAAGTTGAAGGATTTTAGCGCGAATAGTTTGATTGTGCGATCGAAGGATTAGCCAGGGTCAGCTTTATTAAAGGAGAAGGAAAGCTACAGAGGCATTTTATTGCCAATAGTGCAAGCTAGAATGCTATATTTATTCTGTAGAATGTTTTACCATACCTGAGTAAAAAGCTCTAGAAACTCTCTGTTTGTTTAGAATAGGAGCTGCAGTATTAATGTGGTATGACATCACTTCCTGCCTGAGTCTCCCCCTGCTCTTGGCTCAGATTACAGTAGAGAAGGGAGGGGTGGGGGGAGAGGAGCAAACTGAGCATGCTCTTGCCCAGGGCAATGAGGTTTAAAGGAGAAGGAAACCCCCAGGGCGCTAAACCCCTCCCCCCCTCCCCTGTGCTGCCCCCCCTCCCTCCTCCCCCCTGGCCTACCTGTCCCCCTGGGCAAATGCCCCTAACTTTTTACTCACCCCTCTGCGCAGGTCCTGTCCACGGAGTACGCAGTCGCCATCTTCTCCCACGCGCGTCTTCTTCCTGCTCTGATCGGCGTTTTCTGGCGCATGCGCAGTAGGAACAGGTACCGGTACGGCTCTACTGCGCATGCGCCGAATGTCACGAAGTGAAATCGGAAAACTTCGTGACATTCGGCGCATGCGCAGTAGAGCCGTACCGGTACCTGTTCCTACTGCGCATGCGCCAGAAAACGCCGATCAGAGCAGGAAGAAGACGCGCGTGGGAGAAGATGGCGACTGCGTACTCCGTGGACAGGACCTGCGCAGAGGGGTGAGTAAAAAGTTAGGGGCATTTGCCCAGGGGGACAGGTAGGCCTGGGGGGAGGAGGGAGGGGGGGCAGCACAGGGGAGGGGGGGAGGGGTTTAGCGCCCTGGGGGTTTCCTTCTCCTTTAAGCTGAAGGCAGGAAGTCTGATACAGAAGCCCATGTGTACACAATAGAAGGAAAGAAATGCAGTGTTTCTTTTGACAGGGGACTCAGAGCAACATTACTTTGGGGGTTTACTGGTATATTTAGATGGACCTTTCTGATAAGGCTTACTTAGTTTTAACCTTTCCTTCTCCTTTAAGTAAAGGTCACTGCCAACACATTTTGTATACTGATGATGCACACTTTGGCAGTATGACATAAAGTCTGGGTTTGTCAGATGGCAGGATAAAGCTCTCTACCTATATGTGCAATGCTGACTGTAAAGTTGGTGGAGTTGGAATAATGGTCTGGTGCTGTCTTTTGTGATTTGGGTATGGTTACGAGATCACTGAAAAATTCAGGGACACGTCTAAGAAATAAATGCAGGGTCGGACTGGGGGGGGGGGTCCAGGGCCTGGTCCCCCACCAAAACCCCCCATGGCACCCCCCCATGCATCTGGATCAGTGGGGCCCACAAGGACCGAGACCCACCCAGCTTTTATATATAACTTTATGGGTGCTTTGTGCACATTCTTTTTTAAGTAGCCTTAAATCATATTTATTTTTTCACAATAACATTTGTTTTCATTTCTATATAAAAGTCAAATTTTAGATACTTCAATTTTCAACGATGACACTTTTTACAAATCTTCTTAGCAGAGATTTCACTGAATAAAATAAAATGAACCCATATGGCTGTCTGAATCCAATGCAACAGCTTGGAACTGGTTTGTTAACCCATCAGAAAAGACAGTATATACATAAAACATTTATTAGGGGGGCAGTGCTGCTTTGCTTGAGATTACTGAGGCAATTGGATCCTGTCACACTTTTGAGTATTATTTGACATGTTCACAGCCGTACATGCCTCCTTCCCATGTCAGAGCTGAAGGGAAGTCATTAAGTCACAAGGAAAACAATGGAATCATCCTACATACAGTGATCTGAGATATGAAACAGAAAATTGCTTTTACACCACAGATGCATTAGTCGGCAGCTTAATAAAGTTATCGTGGATGCTATACTTGCAATCAGCCCTGATGGATGTAGGATTTCAGCCATGCATTTATGTTTGAGTGCTTCTCTTTAGGCACATAATTAAATCCCTGGCTATGAAGCAGATATATAGATAGCAATCTCCATATTCACAGCCAGAGGTAGCATTCTGCTGGAACTTCAATTCCAAAGCTGTGTGCGTATATTATATGCACAAACAGGGCCAGTTTATGGTAGGGTCTTGGGCGAATTTTAGAATATACATCAGGGATGTTCAACCTGCAGCCCTCCAGCATCTCAGCCAAAAGCCGGACAAGTTGGACACCTCTAAGTTGCATTTCTTTTCCTCCTTATACTGAGACCCTTGCCTTCCTGGAATGCCTTAATCCATACTACTTAACTGGGCAGATTTATAACAATTCTGTCTGGAGATTTATCAGAGTTTTTAACACTTGCCTCACTTTTAGGAAAATGTTCTTGGTAGCCCAGAAAGTGTTTGAAGGATTTGGCTTAGCATTCATTTTGGTAGTCTTTTTGACGTTGCTATGGTAGCTCAATAGTGCTGATGTTTTTGGTACCTTGTCCAACAGTAAAAACACGGCCAATATCCACCCTTAGTATATTCTATCAAAAGTGCAATTACAGAAATAAAGTTTACAAATGGCTAGACTTGCAGAACATTACCCCCAAAACCCCAGGTCTGAAATACTCTTAAAGGGACTGTCATGATTTTTATAGTATCGTTTTCATTTCAAAATTACATTGTTTACACTGGAAATAATTCTGGAAATAGACAATTTTATTCCTGAACCAACAAGTGTATTTTTTGTAGTTGTAATATTGGTGTGTAGGCAGCCATCTCAGGTCATTGTTCCTGGTCATGTGCTTTCAGAAAGAGCCAGCACTTCACAATGTAACTGCTTTCTGATAAGCTATTGTTTCTCCAATTCAATGTAACTGAAGGAGTTGCAGTGGGACTTGGATTTTTACTACTGAGAACTATCCTCATTTCCACAAGGGAGCTGTTATCTTGTGTCAGAGAGCTGTTATCTGGTTACCTTCCCGTTGTTCTGCGATTGAATGTGTCTCAGTGGGACATGGGTTTTTACTATTGAGTGCTGTTCTTAGATCTACCAGGCAGCTGTTATCTTGTGTTAGGGAGCTGCTATCTGGTTACCTTCCCATTGTTCTTTTGTTTGGCTGCTGGGGGGAAAAAGGGAGGGGGGTGATATCACTCTAACTTGCAGTGCAGCAGTAAAGAGTGATTGAAGTTTATCAGAGCACAAGTCACATGACTGTGGGCACCTGGGAAACTGACAACATGTCTAACCCCATCTCAGATTTCAAGTGTAATATAAAAAAGCTCTTTCGAAAAACTGATTTAAATGCAGGATTCTGCTGATGCAGCTCTATTAATTGATAAATTATGAAAAAAGCATGTTTTCCCGTGACAGTCCCTTTAAGAAGAAAGTGTATGTGACAAAAGTAGCTAGTGAGAGCTTCTGGACATCCTCTTTTTACCTCATTCCACAGAAATTGAAGTTCATGACCATCACCTCTGTGCTGGGATAATGACCTGAGTGTTAAACTGTTTAATGGTCATTTTGTTTTGGCAAAGGAGGAGGAAAATCTAACCATTTTACCACAAGGTTTATATGTGAGGCAAAGCAACATGTAACAGAGATGCAGTGGGATAACTATAAGTAGCACAGTACCTGAGACCAAAGGTCAGAGGGGTTGTCCATTTCCCTAGGTGTTGGATTGAATTGTAGCCACTGTTTGCAGGAGGATCCTGGAGAATTAATATTATGCCCCTGCTGAGGTGCATTCATATGTTTCCATTTTTAAAATAGAGACCAGCCCTAAACCAAAACCAAGTAAATGCAGTGGCAGCTTTTTGACTTAGATAAAGACATACATTTCCCCCCTTACCACTGACTGTAAATCAGAGAAGCAATGACTTTATGTCTCCTTGTTAAGCTTTAGAGGTTGGCCTCTGGGCCTCCACACTCCAAAGCAAATACTTGATAATGCAGCCTCCACCCTACTTCACCATAGTAATCGCCACATCAATATACAGGAGAAATCTGACCAAACAAGTCTTTGCAACAAGGGAAAACTGAAATCAAGAGACAAGGGAGAAAATAATATCTAATTTAGGTATGGAGACACAGAAAAGAAGCCTATCTCTAATGATCGGAGCAATTGTCTTGTACAAAAAAAAAGTTTGATTTGTTTTAAAGGGATAAGCTGTTTATTATTTCGGTAATCAAAGCCATCCTTATAGTGGCAGCTGCCCTGGGTACCACACTTAAGAAGAAAGAGAGAGCATTGCTCTTATGTAACAATTATTTTAATTTATTTAATGCATGAACAGTATTCATGTTGCCACTGGTAATATATGGTGCAGTGCAGAACCCACTGCCTGCTCCAGAATTATATATAACCCTACTGGCTGCCACATAAACTTATCCAAATCACCTAAGTGAAGGAGATGGGCTTCTGTAATATGGGGCCCCAGCACTGGTTAGCTTTTCTCAGGCACTTCAGCCACTGAGGAATGATTTATAATGACTCACAGCAGTTTCTCCTGGAAAAGTATCAGTTATAGTTTACAGTGACACAGTTACGGGGCTCAGTGACATTGTTTGGGTGCAGAATTAGCCAAAGTGTCATGAAAATATGTTTATGCGTAGAATGTGTAAACAAATAAAATGAATACATATACATAAGTGCAATACTCTGTATTTCTGACTGTACAAACTTGACAAAAAACACACACTTGTCATAGTCATTTGCCTATTGTTTTCTGTAAGCTTTAATTCTTGGCTCAACTTGTCCTTGCCTTTCTCGCTTGCTTTTTCGCATTGTTCCTACATCTCACATAGGTTTTCTCTTGGGCAGGAAGGAGCTTGATGTTGTCGACATTCTCAGAGCAAAATGTCATCCTGAAAAATAAAAGATGAAATTAGAAAACAGCCATTGAATTGTTAGGATGTAATTGTGTGTCCTTTCCTACGACCTGACAAGGCAATATATAAGGTATTAATGGGTATTAATGGGTATGGACACTGATTCAGAAATGAAGGAATCTTCTGGGTATTGAAGAAACTCTTACAAAGCTAATTTAAAGGAGGCAAGTTAGCTGAATGAAAGACCCAGCATTGTGCTCATCATTTTAGCTGTTTAAATATCTAAAGGTCCTATTGTCATGCTTACAGCACAGTATGAATGTCTCAAAAAATAAATAGTTGTCTGAAATGCTATTCTTGTGCCATAGAATACACCTTTGCTGCTAATATATACATCACATACTGGCATATGTCTTCTATAAATGGTTTGTAAGGTCTCATCCATGATATGCTTTTAATTTTAGCAGATTCAATAAAATATATTGTGACAGTCTTAATAAGATGTTGTTATTAAAGTAATACTGACACCTCCAATTTTTACTGAAGCAAAAGTGCCTCAAAGTGCCAGAAATCAGAAATGGCAATTTTCATCTTGACTGTTTTTACAGCCTGGCTCTTTACCGAGCACTAGAAGTCAGGTTGAAAACATAGGGAATAGCTAGTAACAGAAAAACTATTTACTTTTTTAATATATGTTAAGGATGCACCAGATCCACTATTTTGGATTTGGCCGAACCCATGAATCCTTCGCGAACGATTTGGCCGAATACTGAACCGTATCCGAATCCTAATTTGTATATTCAAATTAGGGATGGGAAGGGGGAAACATTTTTAACTTCCTTGTTTTGTTACAAAAAGTCATGCAATTTCCCTCCCTGCCCCTAATTTGCATATGCTAATTAGGATTTGGATTCGGTTTGGCCGGGCAGAAGGATTCAGCCAAATCTAATTCCCACTGAAAAAGGTCGAACCCTGGCCGAATCCCGAACCGAATCCTGGATTCGGTGCATCCCTAATATATGTACATTAAGGCGTTATCCTGTATAACTTTGATCCTACCCAGACAGCTGGAAATCAGACTTGCATATTACTATAAGAATTTATTTTAGAATTATGGAAAAAACTGCATTGTGTTTTTCTATGCATTCAGTCAGTATCAATATTAATCAATTGCATTTTTCTTGACGATTGGTTCGAATAAGATTCAGTTTTGAATTTAATCCAATTCAGTTGAATTCAAATTGGAGGTTTCATAAATCCCAGATTGTTTATAGGATTGTAAATCTTCCTATAAGTCTTATTCAAGTAATTAGGGACAATTTAAGGTAGCAGTAGGGCCAGGCAGAGATCTTATTGGTGGGATCCTACTGCATCAAGATTTTGTGAAAGAACCACAGTCAAGTGGGTGAACTTAAAGGAGAACTAAAGCCTAACTAAAGAAGTAGCTAGAAATGTTGTACATGATGTTTTGTGCTTCTGTACCAGCCCAAGGCAACCACAGCCCTTTAGCAGTAAAGTTCTGTGTCTCCAAAGATGCCCCAGTAGCTCCCCATCTTATTTTCTGCTGATTCACTGCACATGATCTGTGCTGCTGTCACTTACTGAGCTTAGGGACCCACTCACAATATACAGTACTCATAGAATAGAAATGTCACAATATAAGGCTGATTAGTCATTAATACAGATAATTACTAAATGGAAGCACAGAAATTAGCAACAGAATTTAATAATCAGCAAACCTGTAGCATCAGTTTATATTACAGGGGAAGCTCATTTTCTGCTGGATAATTAGTGACGAGCCCTAAGCTTAGCTTCTCAACAGCTGCTCAGAGCCCACTGAGCATGTGAGTGCCACAGACACTTTCCAAGATGGTGACCCCCTGTGACAAGTTTGAAGTCCTGGATCATTGCTGCTATTGACAAGCTGAAACTTTAGCCTCGTGCAATAAATTCAGTATATAAAATATGGCATTTTTAGCCATGTTCATTTTTAGGGTTTCATTCTCCTTTAAATATATAAAAGACAATTAATTAAGACTTTGTCTTTGCTTCATGTATGGCTGCCTGGGCCACCAGCCATGGAAGTAGATAAACCATTATCATAAATGTGGATACCACAAGAACAATATGTTTCTACTAAGTATAACAGCTTTTTATCTATTATAAGTAAATCTAGAGCAAATTGACTTACTGGAAGATTTACTTCTAATAGATATACCATGACCTGGATGAATGAAAACCTTCATAGAGATAACAGCTTTTTATTACAAAAAAAATTATATTGAAAACTAGAAATGAAAGGCAAATGGTTTTTTGAGGGGATCTGCCATTTCTGGGGTATGTGTCATTTAAAATTTCTACCAGATGAAAGTGTGATGTGAGCCTGTTATCCTGGTGGCCCTTGGGCAAATGCCCCTTTTCTCATCAAACAATTGCATCCTTAACAGTGTCTCTTTAAATCCTTTAGTGGAAGAGCATTTTTTTTGCTCAGTTTATTAATATTTATGCTTTTAGATATGATATCAGTAGCTGAAATAGTACAGATGAGAAACTGCTCCCATTATTACATGAAATGTTATACTGTAGCATAATGTAACTATATAGCGTTACGGGGCACTGCATTTCATTTCAGGGAAACTAGATAAAGTCTGTATTGCTAAAAATCCTGGTAATGATAGAGAAAAAAGTTAAATAATATTATTCATACTACAGAGGTTTTCTATTCTTTCATCCAGACTAATTTTAAAGGTAGATTTATCGGCTGTTTTAATAATTCTCTGCCTTTTGTGATCCAAATGAGACTGTTTGAAATTCGAAAAGTTCTTATTTGGATCTTAGGACAAAAAAACTACAATATTGCTAGAATAAAGCTTTTGCTAGTGTGTCCTTTCCCTGGGTTATGTATTAGGAGATTGTTTTGCAACATATTTAGTAGTGTGCTGAATATCTGATAAACCACCTGTGCATGGTTTTTGGGGGTTTCAGTGCCAAAGTGTCAAGGTCAAGCAATATGATTCTTGAAAGTATAGGACAAAATAAGGAACTTTAGGGAATTTTGCAAACAACCTTAGATCAGTTCTCTAACTTGTACCAACCAATGCTGCTGTTATCATGTACTCCATATTTTATGGTTTTTTGTTCAAGATGTGTTCTTCCATTTTTACCCTAATATCAGCTACAGGTATGGGATCCAATATCCGGAATTACAGAAAGGCTGTCTCCCATAGACTCCATTTTATCCAAATAATTTCCCTTTTCTTTGTCATAATAAAACAGTATCTTGACCTTGTTCCAAACTAAGATAAAATTAATCCTCATTAGAAACCAAATCAGCCTGTTGAGTTTATTATAAATGTAATCATGATTTTCTTGTAGACTTAAGTTATGAAGATCTAAATTATGCAAAGATCCCTTATCTGGAAAACATCAGGTCCCAGGCATTCGGGATAACAGGTCCCATACCTGTACTTATTTTACACGTTCCTGTCCCAACTGCTTATTCTATACAAATTTGAAAGATGTAATATAATAATAATCAATGCATAGTTTCCAAATTGCTGATAATCATTTAGGCCTAATTTGCACCTATGTTGTGCTAGTGTGCTTAATCATACTTTGCTTAATTTTGTAGGTAGGTCATTATCAAAAGCCTAATGTTATTAATGCAATATAATTTATTTTTACATTTCCACTTTGTTATCTAATATCAGGGGTGGCCAACCTTTTTTACCCATGAGCCACATTGAAATGTAAAAAGAATTGAGGAGCAACATAGGCATGAAAAAAGTCCTCGGGATGTTGCATATGGGTTGTGATTGGCTATTTGGTATCTCCTATGTGGCAGGCAGCCTATAGGGGGCTCTGATTTGTAGTACACCTGGTATTTATGCAACCAAAACTTGCCTTCAAATCAGGAATTCAAAAATAAGCACCTGCTTTGAGGCCACGGGGGGGGGGGGGGTGACCTGTCGGATCTAGGCAAGAGCTTTAGAAAACCTTTTTTTTTCTTTGTGCAATGACAAATAATAGTCATTGAAAGTTTCAAGCCAGGGCAATAATGGTAAGGCTGTTGTAAATATATATTGCTGTATTAAATGTGATCAAATGTAATCAAAGTGTTGTTCTTTGGTAGGTGTCATGGAGCAACACAACAAAAGATCTCCAGACTGACTTACTGCTCTTGGGTTTCTCCAGCTTTGACTCTGATTGTATTTAAAAGTAGTCCAGGGCGATCAGCTTCTGAGGTCCAAGGCATGATTGTCTGTACTGTGTCCCATATATTAGCCCAGACATCTATTCCTTCCCACTTGAACTTGATCATCATGAGCTCTCCAATGTCTGTATCCAGTGTTATAAGGAAGGAATAAGTCTTGTTGCCCTTTATTCCATCATCTCTATGGGGTCAGCAGAAAAGTTACACATTTTGCATTCATTTTTACACAAAAATACAGTTGCTCTGCTGCATTAGAATTGTAATGTCCAAATGAAATGAATGTCATGCTGATCTCCATGCATAGAGCAGAGCATAGCTTTACTACAGTGATTACCCACGTTTAAATTTATGATAGCAACTGTTCTAAGCAGGTTGTATGAAGTGATATTTATATCAGTGTGCCTGACATGTTGTCCACTATGGTTCTCCCTGAGACCACTGTGGGAATCAAAATATAAGTACCATAGCAATGTTCCCTAATACCTTCAAAGCAAATCAGTTAAAGGGGTTGTTCACTTTTAAGTTAACTTTTAGTATGTTATAGAATGGACAATTCTAAGCAACTTTTCAATTATTATTATTTTTATTTTTTATAGTTTCTTCTTCTGACTCTTGCCAGCTTTCAAATTCGGGGTCACTAGACTACAAATTTATTGTTATTGCTACTTAATATTCCTCAGCTTTCTATTCAGGCCCTCTCCTATTCATATTACAGTCTCTTATTCATATTAGTGCATGGTTGCTAGGGTAATTTGGATCATGGTAACCAGATTGCTGAAATTGCAAACTGTAGTGGTGCTGAATAAAAAGCCAAATAACTCAATATCCCCAAATGAATGATTGAATTGAGATAAATGATTGAATTGACTTAAAGCTTAATGCATTCGTGAGATCTGGTCTGGTTTGTATTATAATCTCCTTCTAGATGTATTAAAGGACTAAAGCCTATTAAAAATATTATTATACCTGTGCCACTACTGGGGTTCTAATATCCACTCTCTACCCTCTGTTACCTTTTGTATATGGTGAGTAATCTTCAATATACACTGTTCTGTTCTTTCCTTAAATCTCTGACAATCGCTATCAGCTTTCAAGCTCACTTTTCTTTCTATACAAAGCCTACAAGACAGATGATTATATAATGCCATTTTTATTTTACATTTCCTGACAATCCAATAAAGCAAAAAAGGATTTTCTAGTTACACTTCATTGTTAAAAACAGGGAAACTGCTACTATGAACGTGGCAGCCCAACAATACTCACGGAGTGAATAGCACATTCTCAACATCTTCCTTGGTCCCTATTAAAGTGAGTGTAAATGTCGGGTCCAGCTGTATATCCTTAGTTTGGTGGATAAAATGAATCTTGAATTGATAATGGTAAACTGCAAAACACATGTATGAATAAAAATGTCAGTGTTGAATGCATCTTCATTTAGTAAAGTAGTCCATAGGCTTGAATAATACTTTAAACTTGTACCAGTGTTGCAAGTGTTTGTGTGGCTGCTGCATTCAGTTGTATAATTAAGAGAGATGAAGTGGAGCCGTATAACCCATAACCCGTATAATCATTTGGGTTTCAGATTAGCTTCTTGATATATATTTCTTAGCTACAGTGTAAGCAGGCACCAGGAATGAACCGGTTCTGGACAATTCCTACAGCCTCTAAATTCTGTTTCAGGTACGACTACCTTTAAGAATGAACAGTTGTAGCTGTAAATCTCCACTCAATCACTTTGATTCATTATCCTGCACCTCCAATGCACACTCAGGCACTATTTCTTTCTGCTATGATCAATAGCTCTGGAAGTAAGCGAGCCCCCAAGTGAAGTTGTCACACAACGTTAGTGCACATCACCTTGATTATCTCTGCTATAATCAGAAAATACTGACATCCCTAACACATAAAATTATGTTTCAATAGTCAAATGGCATATGATACTGTATACTGTTGTTAGTGAAAAGTCCCACTACTGGTTTGCATAACCATAAAATGGGCAGATATTTATATATCCAGTGTACATCTGCTGCACAGTTATTTGGATGAAAACTTCAACATTAACACCTTGACCCTGATTAACTGTATTTCATTGCTTAAAACTATTTTAAGAGCACAACTGAGCAAGCTATGGCCCTTGGGATAAAGATAAAGGGTAGTGTTTGTATAGAGAAAAAGATAGAACCAAAGAACATAAGGCAGGCTAAGTACTGGGAACAGTTAGGGGATAGAAAGGTAACACCCCAGTAAGAGGAAGTGGCGAGGGGAAAACGGAGAGAAGAAGAGAGACGAATAGAATTGATGAAGAAGGGATGGGAGAAGGAATAAATAACGAGAAGAGACAATGAAAGGAGCTAGGGAATGAAAAAAATGTTAACACTTCTGTTCTGCTCATTTGTCAAGTAGTCGAACATTATTTCTAGCATATAAAAATATTCATATATAATGATTTACATAATAACTACATATATCACAAACTATTTATTAAATCTGTAAAAGACATTATTCTTCTTTGCTACTTAAAGTATTGCATCAACACACACACACACACATATACTGTATATATATAAAAATATATTGAATAAAGTACCCCCTCTTGTAAATTCTAAGGATATTATAAGTTACCGAGGAGTTTCATGACCATATAAAAACACGAGGCCGAGTGTTTTTATACAGGTCATGGAACTCCGAGGTAACTTCTAATATCCTCATATTTTGCAACTGGGGGTATTTTATTCATTATAATACACAAGTTTCAGTGAGTCATGTGGCAGAAATGACATCGGAACTCACCGTTTATAACTGATGACATCAGAACTCACCGTTTATAAGGATATAATTTACAAGATATTTATGGCTTTTGTGTATTATAAGGATATAATTTACAAGATATTCATGGTTTTTGTGTATTATATAGTGAATAAAGTACCCCCTTTTGTAAAATATAAGGATATTATAAGTTACCGAGGAGTTTCATGACCATATAAAAACACGAGGCCGAAGGCCGAGTGTTTTTATACAGGTCAGGAAACTCCGAGGTAACTTATAATATCCTCATATTTTGCAACTGGGGGTACTTTATTTATTATAATACACAAGTTTCGGTGAGTCATGTGACAGAAATGACATCAGAACTCACCGTTTATAACTGATGACATCAGAACTCACCGTTTATAAGGATATAATTTACAAGATATTCATGGCTTTTGTGTATTATAAGGAAATAGTTTACAAGATATTCTTGGCTTTTGTGTATTATATATATATATATATACACTCACTGTAGAGTTCTTTTAACATCACTTTTGTTCCTCCTGCAGCCTAAGATTTTATCTTGCAGCACATATTCGCAGGAGGACAAGGTCAAATGCTATTTTAATTTAATAAAGGAGTTTGTTATTTGCAAGGAGCAGAAAGAAGTGTCGGACTGTGTCATTGCCTTGCCTTTAATAATATATTCATTTTAAATCTACAACCTTGATTTTTCCCTTGCAGCTGCCTGATATGTGGAACAATTAGTAGACTAATAACAACTGTAAATGTTGGCATGTACATGATGCATGGTTTTCAAACCAAGTGCTGTTGAATATGTATGTATCTTTATTACTCAGAAAAACTTACAGACGTCTGGGTTTTAACAGAGAGCAACCTGGCAATCAGACTGCAGAACAGATTGGGAAAGTATCCCCAGGAAGAAGGCACGACAGGACCGCTACCTGCATAAGTTTACATTGCCATCAAAAATCAGCATCCGGTAAGCATATACCCACCGCCTTTCCTGCATCCACAAGCCGGCTCTTCTGCGCTATGCGAGCTTTCTTTCCGACAGGTACTACAACGACCAGACCGACTAGACGAACCCTCGCCGCCTAACGGATCCGGAAAAAAACTCAGGAGGAAGGCGCTACAGGACCGCTTCCATCACAGGTTCAGAGTGTTATTAAACATCCACGTCCGGTAAGCATATACCAACTGCTTTCCCGCATTCAACCGGTCGACTCTTCTGCGCTATGTTAGTTTCTTTTCTGACAGGTTACCACGCCGATCAAATCAACTGAAGCCTGTAGCAGTTATTTTTCAAGGATCCCCGGTGAATCTATCTGGAGTCAAGCACAGGACTCTCTTTATATATAATTTAAGTACTAACTGAACGTAAAAAAGGTTTTTGTAATCCCTGATTAGTAAGCGCACCGAAAACCCTCTTTTGCTTTTTAACTCATACAAGGATTGGTGGATCCATTTATTGAGGTGCTGCTATCTTTACTATTTGAAAAATAGAGCGCGTCTTCTCTCCCTCTTTCTACTAGGGTTTATTTAATGTTTAAATGATTTTCTAGTAGACTTAAGATATGAAGATCCAAATTATGGAAAGATTCATTATTATCAGGAAAACCAAGCATTCTGGATAACAGGTCCCATACCTGTATTTTCTTACCACCTCACAAATAGATGTGAAAAGACTATCTTCTATATTGTGATGCAGCCAGCCATTCCTTGTCTTTATATTTATACTGGAAATGCAATTTGATTAGACCAAAGTGTATATTTTTAATTAAAGTGATGAAGAAAGTTATCAGTGAAAGAAGTAAACTGGCATATTACAGTATATTGAATCACAAGACTAAATCTAGGTCATGTTGGAAACATTTAGGCAGCAAGGCCGATTATTAAGAAAAAAAAGCCAGCAAATAAATCAAACTAATAAACTCATTTTATGAAAGGCGACACAATATTATCCAATACCTGCTAACTTGTGGCTACTGGATAATACATTGCATTTCCATATCCCTTCAATTCAATATGTGCTCCTAATTTCAATTTGTATTGTGTATTCTCACACAGAGCAGACAATGTACAAACTAGATTACATGCTTGAATTTATTGGTACAATAAGATTCTGTGAGAATTATATTATTGCCTGAGGCTAAAGCAGAGAAAATAATCTAGCCAGGTTTATAATGAACAGGCTGTGGTTCTGTTCCCCAACTTCAAAGTCAGAGGAAACAGCCACAAGATCTAACCTTGTCTCTACTTCTGTGCTGAAAGAATTTGTGCTGCTATCTAGGGGATAGAATCCCAAATCCCATCAGAAGATGATGTTCTAAAAGGATCACACGGTGAATAATACTTTCATGCAAGTTATACAGTTGTACAGTTGTAGCAAGCAGACTGTATAATATGCACCAAGTTGCACATTTTTTGTAACAACTTATAGGCAAATAAGCAGAGTACTAAGTCTGCCAATATAAATTCTTTTTGCTGAGACTTCAACAATACCACACAATCAGGTCTGGAACAATTTGAAAATAAATTGTGACCAAATTGTCCTTTAAATGCATCACTCTTGTCTTTTATTATACAAACACTGTCAATTTATTGTATTGACCGAACTTCCTCCATTTTTATACTCACCCCAACATAGATCCACCCATGGGGATACCTATTTTGAGTTTTTTCTTTTTCAAATTCAAATAAATTTGGAAGCTTACCAAACTCAAAAGTGTACTTATTTATGAAAGAAATGTAAATATAAAACAGTCAATCTAAAAAACCCTCGATTATATTGAATACGCATTCTACTCAACATTTTCAATGGGTCTACAAACTAGGAAATTTGAAAAACCTCAAATTTTACGTTTTACATTCGGTTGTTTGATTTTTGGATATAAGTGCGTTTTAGAAGAAAAAAATCGAATCATGGTAAAAATTGAATTCAAACGTTGATAAATCGGCCCCTTCATATTATCCGTGGAGCCACCTTTAAACATATATGTATAATGAAGTTATATATAGCCATGATACTGAAGGAAGAGGTGCAGTATTTAACTCCATGGCACTTTAGTTTCAACACATATTGTAGCCTCATCTCTTCTAGGCTTTGAGCTCTTGTGAACGGAGCTCTTTATTCTTGATATTTCTGAATTTTATAACAATCTAACATTTTTCTAGGTCATGGATCACTGATCCATGTTCTGTAGCTATGCTGAATATACAGGTATTTTAAAATAATATGACAGTTATAAATCATTTTGCCCGAGTGCAGAGCAGCCTGAATTGCAGAAAAGGGAATCTCAACCACTTTCCTTATCGCATTCCTGTCTCATCTCTGTATGAGAAAGTTCTGTAAAAATAAAGAAGTCCATGGTTGGACTGGACACTGGGAAAAAACCTGATGGGCCCCAGCCCTCGTGGGGCCCACCAACCCAGACCCAATCCCTGCCTGCCCTGCGCAATCTATTCCCCGCTCCTTCACCTGCCTTCTGTTGTTGCTGCCTGCCCTTCCTCCAATTGCTGGAAAAGAATGGTGTGCATGGGGGGGAGGAGCCTGTGGTAGGTGAGCAGGTGGGGGCCCCCCACAGAAGGTGTGGGTGCACTGCGTTAAAAGCCCCGGTGGGCCTCTCATACCCCAGTCTGACCCTGTAGAAGTCTATTAGTTTACCTCGACCTAAAGGGTTGGTGGACCTTCAGTTTGGTACCCCTATGGACTAAGTTGTCCTGTATGACAAACCCCTCTGTGGAGTTAGTCTCCATATTTAAATGATAAACACAAAGGGGGAGATTTATTATGTGGTATAAAATACTGTGGAATAATTTGGCAGGCATCACTGTGTAAAAAACAGGGTAGAAATTGCATCATTTTTATGTGCTTTTTCTTTGAGTAACTTCTGCCGGAAATTACTTATAAATGTCTAAAGCAGTGGAAAATAACGATGAAAAATCTGGTGTTCGTATGGCGTATAATGTCACGCATCTTGATAAGTTCCCCATTTATTTTACAGTTTTTTTACACAGCATAATAAATAGTCCCCAAAATGTTCTTTGTGTTTAAGAATGTGTTCAGTTTTAATGCCACCCAAGGCCACTTTTGTGATACTATTCTCCCCCCAGCAATCCAGAAAAGTGATGCATAGGCCAAAATCATGCCTATTGGTTCAGAACTTTAATAGTGTTGCCACCTTTGCTGATGGCTAAACCTGAACACGGGGGGGGGGGAAGTGATGTAGAAAAAGGCATGATGACATCAGAGGTGGACACAATGATGTTGGTGGAGTTATGACACCAGGGAAAGGTTATTGCATCACTTAGATGCAACTGGCTGGATTTCTATCCAATGTTTTGAAGTGTTGATGCCCAGTTCAAAACCACACAGTGGCAACCCTATCTCTAGCTATATTCTGCTTGATGATTAAGCCCAATCCTTTAATTACAGGTACGAGATCTATTAAACAGAAATCAGTTATCCAGAAAGCTCTGAAATACAGCAATGTTAATTTAGAAAAAACATTCTTATTTTTGATTGATTTGCTTTTTTTATATCTGTAATAATAAGAAAGATGAGAATCTTAGTATTTAAATGCTTTTCATGTACAGTATTGGCCAGATTATTGTTCAGATTTCATAAGGCTGAAAACCGAACAGAAAGTTCAGACCCAAACAGGCCTTACAAAAACGGAACAGGTGGCAACCCTAAGCTTTACCCACCAAATAGACCCTTCATATTGCCTTACATTGGGGGCATCAAGTGAAATCAGGATTAGAATATGATTGAATTTTAAAAAAAACTTGACATGAGGCTGTAATTAATAAATATGTCTGAACCTTCTAGGCAGAGGGGGCATCAGTCTGTTGCTTTCAAAATCTATTTGTGAATGATACAAAAAAAAATCCTGGAGGTTTTGTTTTTGTAGTGGTGACTTCGCCGCACTTCGACACACTTCGCCAGTCGTAGTTTCGCCAAGGCTGCTCAAATTCACTAAAATCTGAAGTTGCGCCCAGGGAATCGAAAGGTAGTGAAGTTGCGCTAGCGTTAATTAGTCAAGCAAAGCTAAGTTACACTAGCGATGCCTAATTTGCATACGGCGCCAAGTTAAAGTACAATGGACGAATATGTAGCAGCAAATACATTACACTACAGAAGCCTGGGAAAGCTTCATGAAATAAAATAGAGGTGTTATTTTGCCCTATACATGTGCCCACTGTATAGTTTAGATGCCGTATGCTAGCATATGTAGGGGGGAAGGAGGGTACTCCCAAAAAAAATTTACAATCTTTTTCAGCCTATCACCCTTAAAAAAGTAAAAGACACCAGTTTTTTGGGACTTAGAAAAAATGTCAACTTTTTTTGAAGCAAGCCCTATCTACTTTATTGCACTTCGCCTGGTCTGAGCACAAGAGGCAACGTTTAGTAAAATCCGCAAGTTAGTGAATCAGCGTAGTTACGTCCCTTCGCCATAGTGCAACTTCGCCTGGCGTTATGGTGCGAAGTAGTGCTAGAGTAGGTCTACTTTGCTAGCTGTGCTACTGCTAAATGTACTTGCTTACCCTACTATAGTTGCTATTCCACAGTCACTTCTTTTATCCCTACTGAACTACAGGTACTAAAACATTTATACACAATCTTTATTGTAGGGCACCCTCAATTACTTAGCTTGGACGCTGCTGGAGAGATTTCAAGTTTCATACATTTTTGAGTTAACTAAAGAATTTGCCTGTTTTTTGAGGGGTCACTCTTCTTTTTATGTATACAACTGCACTTTAACATCAATTGTGGGAATCCAAGATTCAGATGCTAAGCGGGCCAACCTTGTCTGGGAAAGTACAAGGTATGAGAAATATAATTTAATTTCTTCAGACCATACACCGATGACTATAAATACTAATTAATAATAAGGCCTGCAACTGAAGATACAAAATGAGTCTTTGAACTACTTTATCTGCGAAACTCACCTGATAAATGAAAGCGATGGCTTCACTGCTATCTCCAGAAGAGCAACAAATCAAATGTTTCATAGCTAATGTTTTATCTAAAAAAATCACTGGAAATTCCTTACGGTAAGGAGGATTGTGTTATTTAGTGCCTGAATATGCAGCATTTCTGAACATCAAACACATCTGTCTGTTTCTGCCAGTATTTTTATCTTTCTGTAAATGTCACAGATAATATTTCATATGTTCTGGACAGAGGGTAGCAGAGCGGCAGCTGCCTTATGTGTCTGGGAAAACAAATTATTGGCTGAAAAGTTAATGTTCAGGGAAAATTTCACCATATGTTTTCGTAAAGGGATTTTGAACTTTGCCATTCACTCAGCATATTTATCAGCAAGTAACGGCAAATGCCAGGATTTGTTCAGTTTTTCATTCCATTTCTGTTCAGAGTATTAGATCTCCTGGGCTAAATGACTTATTAGTGCTGCAGCATTTCTTCGAGGAGCAATAGAATGCTTAAACATGACTCTGGGAGATATTAACCCTGACTTGGTTGCTAGGGGTTACTAGACCAGTAGCAAACTTTGCATCTTTTATTACATCACTCCTTTGCTGCTTAATGCTTGAAATCATGCCTATAGCATAGCTGACCAGGATCGACTATTGACTGTCACACACATTAGCCCCTTTGTTTGCCACTTCAGTTTCCAACATTCCCTGTTCACTTTGTGGGCTTAGACTTAGGAGGTTATTTGATAAAGGTCGAGTTGTGTTTTCTCTAAATATTTGAGTTTTTCAAGGTTAGTTTCACTAAAAATCTCTAAGTTTTCAGGGGAAAAAAAATAGATTTTTTTGAGATTTATTATGTCCCAAAGCTGCTAAAATTCTATATCCGAAAATACTCCATCTAAAGCCTGTCAAATTCATGTCAGAGTCAATAGCAGAGGTCCCTTCAACCATTTGAAGATGTTTTTTGCATTGTGATTCTCCTCTTTACGCTGGTTTGCGCTTGATAAATTTGAGGTTTTAGAGTATTTTCTCTGGTTGCATTTAATTGAGTTTTTCACAGTTGAGTTTGTTTAAATTGTGAGTTTATTAGAGGTAGAAAAAACCTCACAAACCTCACAAACTCGACTTTCAATAAATAACCTCCTTAACCCCTTATTTGGCTGATTCAAGACTTAGGGGTTAATAACTAAACCTCGATTTTTTCTGGTCAAGGTTTTTTGGGCAAAAACTCTCATTTGTAGAAAAAAAACTTGAAAAAAAAAACCTTGAATCTTTCGAGATTTATTATACTCTCGAAGCTGCTAAAAGTCTGAATCTGAAAAACCTGTGGAGATCATGAAGATTTCAATGGCAGATGTCACTTTTACAATTTGATATCATGATCTGGACTGGGTTTTGTCCAATAATCAGAAATATTCAGGGTTTTTGGATGATAACCCAAAAGTATAATAAGAACTTCGGGCATTAGATCGTACAATTCGAGTTTTCGCTCAGTTTTTCTCGGACCAGACTATTTTATAGTTTTTTTTTATTGATAAATAAGATGAAATTGTTGATGGGCGGTTGGTCGAGCTTGGTTTAATAAAGATACAATATAAATTTGAGTTTTAGTAAATAACCCCTAAGTATACAGGAGTTTGCGGTCACAGTATTTACTGGGCAAAGTGTAGGAAGATGCCACTCCATTATTTGAGCTGAATATTTTTTGTCTCTTCTTAACACTGTTTCATGAAAGTATACAAGACAGGATTACAATTTCACATCAGCCGGGACCCTCCACAATCCTGGGATTTCTAGCAGCAACTGGGCCTGAATTCCTTTTACTATACCCCTGCTGGCTGGTCACATAACAGTGTGTATATTATTATACAGACTGTGTCACATTGCCCTGTCAGGTCATGGAACAGACAGAATTCTGTTACTAATTCCTTTATTCCCCTGATTACTGGAGTCTTTGACAACCTTACACCAAGTTTGTTTTTAATCTTTCTTTCTATCCTTCTAGATCCATAGGGTGAACAGTGCTGTCTCTTGTACTCAGTGCACGTCTGCCTTTCCTTGCACTGACAGAATAATGAGCAGCCCCAACCCATGCTGCAATATGAATGACAATATATACAGCACATTTGGTATCTTTTTACAAGTTGAATGATCTGTGTATCCAAACTGTTCCACAAAGTGCTTAGTACAGCAACATGTCTCTATCCCATTAATTGTCATTAATATCACTAACCTTTATATGGCATGTGGGATCGTGTTTTGAGAAAGAGCTTCCTTGCCCGCTTGAGTCTCTTCTTCTTGATGTTGTAACCTAAGGTGTTGCATCGATTTTTACGGCAGCTCAGGCACACACCCTTGTCAAAAGTATTGATGTCCTTGCACCAGTAAGCCATGCTCTGTTTGTCGTCATTCAACAGAGAATCGATGAACAGATGGACTGACCTCTCATGGGCGCATTTCACTGTTTCTTTAATGCCTGACATTTAGAAGCAAGCAGAAAACTAAATGTTACCAACATATTTTCAGTTGTTCATAATATTCTCATTGTTTGCAGGATATTTTGGACAAAAATACCTGGGTTACATTATTCTCATATCTGGTGTACCAAAAATACAGGGCTGAATTAGAGAGTTTGGGACTCTTGGCAGGAACCCTGGGGCTTCTATCTAAGGAGAAAACAGTAAATCAGTCCAAACTGTAGCCCTCTTGCCTTTGGGGTTCTTGGTATCTCAAGTCAATAAGCTGGTGGGCTGCAAGTTTGACCAGCCTAAAGTATATGATAAAATATAGCACAATATCTTTCCTTTGTGCTTTGATTTATGCCCCCCCAAGGGGCCAAATGTTTTCAAGGGGTGCTGGCCATTCACCAAACTACTGAGGGTCTCCACTTGCCAATCACTGCTTTAGATGGTATATGGACCTCTAAACTGAAGCCACACAACTGTGTTTCCTCTTAATATATAGTAACCGGAAATGTTTTACTCCAGTTTCATTTTCCTCTAGAATTAAACTCTTGGGGAAAAAATTAATATGTTACAGAGATTCTGTAAGAAAGAATTCTCACAGCTTTTCCAATTTTGTTATAATTTGACCCACATCGACCCATGCACACATAAATGTACAGAATATATACTGTATATATATTGTAATGTACCCTGGTGGTCTAGTGGGCCCGCCACGGTGATCCTCTTCTTTCACTTGCCGGTTTCCCTATGGCTTGCGCGGCACACACTTCGCGGGTTTTACGTGTCGCGAGCGTCATGACGTCATCGCGTTTGGCTCGAATTTTGAATATTTTAAGGGGCTTTGAATCCAAACTCATTGTCATTTTTGTCGAGTAGCTTCAATTTCCCTGTTTAATTTATCACCCATTTATTAAGACAGAACCCACGAAATGCCTTTGGCTATCTAATGATTAGAGAAGTGTAGTTTAACACCAGCTTGTGGCTGCAAGATGAACCCTGGCAGCAGCTGAAGTGGAAGGTTTGGGCAGGATCCAGTGCACACTGAGGGTAATGGATAATAACATGACATACCTACCACTGAATAATGTGTGATCAGTTATTTCTAGCACATTATTAAACAAAAGTACTGGATACCAGAGTGTGTGAACCTCTAGGTTTCTTAGTTGAATTAAAGGAGAAATTAGAGTCAGGAGCTTCAATGAGATTATACTCAAGTGTGTGTGTTTGGGAGGGCCTGTTTTATGTAAAGAACATAAATCTGGGCCTTTACTATCCAAGTGTCAGACAGATTGTGTATAAATGCCATTCCATACAACTGTTACCAAAAAAGATTGCACCAAGAGCAAGGTGTGTAATACTCCTGGAGAAGAAGAACAGACGGTGCGCCAAAGCCAAAGGGAACACAACACACGGGAGTCCATGACCCGGAGACAAGATGGTGAGGGATCAACTGCTGTTGGTAATGGCTATTCCACGCTGGTCACGTGGTGTAACACGAAAAATCATCAAGGCACACTTGCAGCCCACCATGTAGAAGGATTCATAAGTCGAGTTTGTAGATTAAAATCCAAATGTATTTAGGTACTTCACTAAAATCATTACACAAAAGACTATTCGTTTGAGCAGATGGGAGCGCACAGCTTTTCGTGACTGTGCTAGTCACTTCCTCAGAAGCCTGAGCGCACTCTGCCGAGATAACATTTATATAGCCACATAAATAAAATCATTTCTTGTCTGTTTCCCGTTCACATTTATACCAATGATTATGTCTGAATATTTAGATTATATTTAAATTAAACTATATTTTAATTATATTTGAATTACGTTTGGACTAACATTGTTATCATTACGTATATATTTATAATTCTGTAATCCAGTGTTTTAAATACTGCTCACTGCCGTAGGATCACAGTTGTTACATATATTATTATGATACGATTTATTGATTATATTTACAATAACAATTCTTACCTTTATTTGTGTTGTGTGACAGCCTTTAGACCAATGATTTTATTTATGTGTCTATATAAATGTTATATAGGCAGAGGGCGCTTAGGCTTCTGAGGAACTGACTAGCACAGTCACGAAACGCGCCAAGTGTGCGCTCCCCTTTCTGCTCAAACAACTAGTCATTTGTGTAATGATTTTGGTGAAGTACCTAAATAAATATGGATTTTATTCTACAAACTTATTTTATTAATCCTGCTACATGGTGGGCTGCAAGTGTGCCTTCATAATTTTTTGGAGAAGAAAAACACCAGGCTAACGTCTAAGAAACTAAAGGCCTCACTTACATGTCAACAATAAGTCAACAATCAAGAGAAAACAGAACAACAATGTTGTGCAGAGCAGGGTTGCAAGGAACAAGCCAATGCTATCCAAAAAGAACATTGGTGATTGGCTACAATTTGCTAAAGACCAAGGGGATAAGTCAGAAAGCTATTGGAAGGCTATTCTGTGGAAGGATACAGACAAAATAGAACTGAAGCTGTTGGCTAAAATTGCTGATGTCCAGGACTGATCAACAGTTCCTGAAAATATTTAGTTGCAGTTATTGCTGCCAGAGGGGGGCACACCACTTACTGAAAGCACAGGTTCAAATACCTTTGCCACACACACACAAATATATAACTCTGTAAATTAAATAAACAAGCTTTATGTTTTGGATCACTTTTTTAACTGGGTTATGATGATCTGGTTTTATGACTAGTTTGAAAACCAGATCACGCTTTTGGTCATATTTATGCAGAAATATTAGGGTTCATAAACTTTCAAGCACCACTGCAGGAAATATAGGACCATTTGATTTAGATTATTAATACCATGTCCCTTGTTCTAGGCCTTAATAGCTCTGTATCAACTAAAATTATTATATTTGAATGTCTAAAGGAAAAGAAAAACATACCATGTCTCAAGTATATTTCAACCATATTGGCCTAAGAAATAGTCATCACGTTCATGCTAATCGGCAATTTATAAAAGTTTCATATTTTGACATTTTGATCAGAACGCTCTAACATTGGAGTTTTGGTTGACTCACATTACTAGAACTGGTGAATAAACCCACGGATACAAATACCATTTTTCTTCTATGTTCAACATTTAGCACATATGTAACATAAAACTAATATACATAACAGTTTTTAAAACTGCCCATGTATTGCATTATAACAGAAGCACAGAATGGCTTTTACCACTTCTCACCATGGAATCCAATGTTTGCAATGAGGTTCTTAATGTGGCATCCAGGTTGAAAATGGCCTCCATTGGGATAAAAATCATAATGGGCAACGGGCTGATTAATACCAACACTTAATCCCATGTGCTGTTGAGTAAATGTGTGAATGGCATCAACAAAGTTAGCGTCATCTGGTGACAGACGGTCTGTAGATGACATTCCTTCAAACAATGGTCCAGCTGGATCAAGTCCTGTAAGACAAATGCAATAAGGATTAAAACAAGTTATCCCAAAACTCCATATTATATTAAAAAAATAGTCTTTATTCAAAAATCATGTTAAAAAGTTAGGTATAAAGACCACATGGTATTCCACCTTACGCGTTTCCTACCCCCTGGTACTTAGTCATAGGCATTAATGATCCCCACCAGATCATGAAGATTTATACCCAAACTGGTCCCACCTTTTTGTTACTAAAACCACTTAACAAAAAGGTGGGGCCAGTTTTGGGTTTAAATCCTACTAAATATATACTTTTCTATAAATGCAATAAGGATACCCACATTATGATAGGATCATCTGTCTGTCTGTCTGTCTGTCTGTCTGTCTATCTATCTACGGTATCTATCTATCACTGTGGATGATTCATCATGTATATATCTATCTGTATTTTTGAGTGTGTGTATTTCTTCCCAACAACTTTAATGCTTTATTAAACTATTTATTAAACTATTATTAACTATTATACTGTATATTTTCCATTAGGGTAAACTATGATATACCTCCTACCTAACATTTCTGTTTGTCTTGCAAATGGTGATATTTAATATGTTACTGTTAAAGACAAACTACTTATGAAGCTGTTCCCCTGGCATTTCCAATGACAGTAGGTTTCCAGTTCAGCTAAATATGATTTATTCCGGAGCAGCCGACACTCTTACTTCTGGCCTTTTTTGCTGAGTGCTACCGTATCGTATATGAATACCCTATTGTAGTGGAAAATGTGAGTGTGAATTTTTTTTAATTACAATGATTGCTTATTTGTATGCTGTGATTCATCTACTTGTCAATTTTTAAATAAAACCAACAGTGCAAAAATAAAGTTAATTTATATCACTTAATCAAGTTCTTATTTATCACTAGCAATACAGTATATATAAACATAACTAGAACAGACAGAATTGCTGAAATGAAATAATAATTAATATTTTATTACAGTCAATGCCCAATTGCCCATAGATATTAACATGAAACCCCTCCTTGGTCATTCTGCGCTGACCATACTGTGAAGTCAAAGTACTTGTTTCTGATCCCTGCACATTACTTTACATTCACTTTTAGTCTACAACATACATGGATTCCACTGTCATGAATCAATGTGTGTGTGTTGAATTTATATTATGTTTTACAAAGATTATAAACAAATATATATATTTTACCTGTAATTCGCCCAATCTTGTTTGAGCCGCTGATGTAACTGCCGGCAAATCCTGAAACATGTGCACCAAGGCTGTACCCAATTAAATGGACGTTACTTCTTGGAAATTGAATAGAGGACTGGAAAACAACATGATTTACATGTTTAATTAATACACAGGGATGGGGATGGCATTAATGCACTGAATCATATAAAACATAGCGAAAAAGGCAAAACAATATGACAAAATACTATGCTAAGATAATAAAAACCAATAACAGGAAGGGAGCATATGATTCTGTGGATGTTCTAAAAATTTTCTGTAAATAATATAGTATTAGTGTAGCCAACATATTCCAGAACATTTATTGATTTTTTGCACTTTATGTCAATGCTCATCTGAAGGGCCTAAATGTGCAGGGCCAAGGAGAGAAGAGCAGCCCATAAAATGTAGTTGGCGTGGACAGCAGAGACCAAGAGAAGTCTAATGCTTCTGCAATTGACAAGGCATCAGTCCCATTAAAATACATAATTTCTATATTTAAAATGAGACTCTTCCTTGTTGTACTATATAATATTACATTTTATATTAAGAAATATATTAAGAAATACAACAGTAACAAGGAATTCCATGCCATTCTTCCATACCTCCATTTTGGGGATCATTTACTAACAAAGGTGCCCATATTATGTAGCGAAGTAACTCACTGAAAGCAATCAGTTGTTGATTTTACTGTAAAAATTACTGCCCAAAGATTTGATTTAATTTGAAATATATCCTGGGAATCTTTACATTTGTATCCGAAAATCTTGTTTATAAATATATGATGAAGGTATGAAGAAGAAGCAGGGCCAGATCCACAGGACCAGAGAAAATTAGTTAAAAAATATATATTTTATTTGTACAAAGTTAAAAAATGTTTATTTGCCTCTCCATCCGCCCTGCGCGTTTCGCACCCACTTGGGGCACTTAGTCATGGGCTATTTAGAGATAATGTCCTTTAATCTCGAGATATTATTATGTGGTGTCATTTTTATTCTGCTTACATTTAAGGGAATTCACTTTATTAACTGGGATTTATAGCCCGTTATAATTGCATCGAGAACACTGACTCCGCAATGCATACATATGCCCCAAAAGGCAGTGAGCTACACTTTTTTTTAGTTTTTCCCGTAAGGACAATTAACATCTTCCTTGTTCTGCAGTTCATTTTACTGTAAATCACAAGA
The DNA here is from genome assembly GCF_017654675.1 of Xenopus laevis. NCBI lineage: Eukaryota > Metazoa > Chordata > Amphibia > Anura > Pipidae > Xenopus > Xenopus laevis. The sequence goes on from NC_054375.1 coordinate 104,764,280, forward strand.
AAGATGCTCTGCTTTATCATATATTTAAATTCAGAGCAGGAATGAAAAACAGAAAATTGTGTTGTTCCATGCAAGAACTGATATTTAGTAGCCAAAAGACATCAACATCATGTTGAAGAAAGAAGCAAAGGTAATTATATAATGTTGATAAATTTTACATATAAATGTGTATTGGCAACAGAATACACAGTGCAATAATTTGCCTAACTGAACATATTTATGCTAATTATATGGCTGGTAAAGTAGAGAATTGCTCCTGTAACAGATAAGTGAATATCAATATTTTTCCCTTCTCATGACAGGGGGCATATGAGTCAGCGAGGACATATTGTAGAAAGTTTATTAGCTTAAGGAGGCTAATGTCCATTATACTGCCCATTTTTCTCGTTACTCTTTACGATACCAGGGTGTCACGAGCTCCGGTGGCGTGTCCTTCCCTGCCAGTGTCGCTCCCAAAATGGCGGCGCCCATGGCCGCCACATGGGTAGCGGCGCTGGCGCGATGACGTCAGTGAACCGACGTCGGCGCAAGGACGCCAATGACGTCACTATTGCGCCAAATTCGAATATAAAAACGCTACCTAGACGCCAGAATGGCGCCCAAGTATAGGAAACATTTCCTGTGTGTATTCTGGGTTCCCTGTGAGCCTCTATTGCTAAATCTTGTTCCTGATTATTATCCTGACCCTTTGCCTGGACTTTGGACTTTGCTGTTATCTGCCTGCCCGTGAACTCTTGCCTGGATTCTGACTACTCCTTTGTTTAACCCTTTGGACACCGCGACCTTGCTCCTTCAAGAGGGCTTCCTCCTCGATCCTGACTACCTCCCTGGAGGGAGCTCCCGGCTCCCTGACACAGGGAAACATTAAATTAGTTTAATTTGTGTGGAAGTAGGATGTGTACCTTGGTGACTGGTGCAGAAAATGATTAGAGGTGTGCATGGAGTGTAGACTCATATAGGCTTATATCCCACAATATAGGATTGCAGAAAGAAAGTAGAGATTTAGGATTTAGCTCACTAACAAATCCTATAAAGAGATTTGACTTTATAATGAACCAAAGTGAACACTAATTGGCATTATTATATGATCCCCTTATATTTATCTATAAATATATAAGGGGATCATATAATAATCTCTCTAATGCTTTATTCACCAGTAGGTGTCCAGCTGACACAAGGTCACCCATTCCGATTAGAAGAAAGAAGTTCCGTCTAAATATTTGGAAGGGTTTTTTACAATGAGAGCTGTGGAAGATGTGGAATTCTCTCCCTGAATCAGTTGTACTGGCTGATACATTAGATAGCTTTAAGAAGGGTTTGGATGGCTTTTTAGCAAGTGAGGGAATACAGGGTTATGGGAGATAGCTCATAGTACAAGTTGATCCAGGGACTAGTACGATTACTAGTCAGGAAGGAATTTTTCCCCCTCTGAGGCAAATTGGAGAGGCTTCAGATGGATCAACTGGCAGATAGGTAGTTAATAAAAAGAAAAAAAGGTTGAACTCGATGGACATGAGTCCTTTTCAACCTTACTTACTATGTTACTATGTATATTCTAATCTGAGAATAAAGGGCCTATTTATGATTACGCAAACCTTTCGTTTTTTATCTGTTATTTTCCATGAACACGCTTTTTAGGTTCTGAATTTTTTATTCATTACACACGCCCATTTGTGGAAAATATGGAGAATTGCTGAGGGTTTTTTGTCCTGAAACCTAGCATTAGTTAGGAAACGCATGTGGGGTTTCCTTTAAGATTGCTTGAGCCGAAATACTGAAGCAACCATAAATGTGTCACAAAATGGTAGATTCAGTTTTGCCGATTAATTCATTTTCGTATTAGTTTTCTTTTACTTGATCTTGATTGAAGAAACAAAATGGAAAAACTTGATTGCAATGATGGCAATGAAAATTGCATTGTTTCATTAATTTTCAATGCGTCTGTTGAAAGTTGACGGGTTAAAAAGATGGGACATAAAATAGCTTGAATGTTAAAAATACAACTCCTACTGACTTCTGTAGAAGCTTGCCAAGGTTTTTGATTAATTTAGGTAAATTCAAGAAAAGCTGCTTGGGTTCATACATACCCGACCTATGTGTGTCTAACTGAGAAAAGGAAGAAAATACTATTATGTGATACTGTTGTTTTTCTGGAGGTCTTGCTGTAAAAGCAACATTCTCTTCTGTTTTTGCCTTTGCAACTGGTTAGTGATGTCATCATCTGCAGACTGCAAACTATTGTGATACTTGGCAGACTGCATAAACTGGCACTGTCTATGAATTTTTCTTTTCTTCTTGACTCATTTTATCCCTGCACTAGCATCTTTTCCTGTTGCCAACCTCAGCCAGTGAAAGCCTAATGTTCCTGCTCCTGGATCCCCCCTTTACTGTGATGTCATGAATACAAGTCAAGAATGAGAGGATAATTGGCTAGAAATCAAGCTTTTTCAAGCTGCCCTTTAATTTGAAACTTTTTTTTAAAATCTCAAAATAAATCTTGTAGACACTTTAATAAGTATGCTGTGAGAAAATGATGAACTTTATGGAAAGATAAATGTATATAAAACCACCTAACGAACACAGAAACACGAATGGAACTGAACCACAGTATATTCTGCATTTACTATTCTTTTAACATAGTCTCAGACATGCCACTTTCATTATCTAAGAATGAGCTGAAACATTATGGCAGTTAAGATTCAGTACCAAATCCATATTCCCATATTCAGTAAGGAAAGGAAAGCGCCAAGATAAAGAGATGAATGCATTTTCCTCTCAGTAAGAGAAATCTAATCTTTGGGAGATCTGCTAGAAAATGTAATAAATAAGACTGTTTGCCTCACCATCATGCATTAATACACCAGTATTGGAATTTCTTTTAGTGATTTATCAAATGCTGTGTGGGTATACAAAAGGACACATTAAAATGTATACAGCAATTTTTTCAGTAAGGAATAGAGAAGAGTAACATGTAAGGCAAGAATTTGTAGACTAAATTGTAAAGAAAAACATATTGTTAAATACAGGTATGGAACTTGGTATCCAGAATACTTGGGACCTGGGGTTTTCCAGATAAGGAATTTGGATCCCCATATCTTAAGTCTACTAAAAATTCCTTTAAATTTGAAATGAAGTCCAATAGGCTGGTTTTGCTTCCAATAAGGTTACCCTTTTGAAATAAAAAATAGTGATACCTTTATTGGCTAACTAATATATATTAGTTAGCCTAATTATATTAGTTAGCCAATAAAGGTATCACCTTTATACCACTTTTGTTATTTTTCATTTCAAAAGGGTTGCCCTGTAACATTTTTACTGGCTAACATGGTACAGCAACTTTACTTCCAACAAGGTGCAATTGTTTCTTAGTTGGGATCAAATACAATTTACTCTATTATTATTACAGAGGAAAAGGAAATAATTTTTAAACATTTCAATTATTTGATTATAACCGGCTCTATGGGAGAAGGCTTTCCTGTAATTCGGAGCTGTCTGGATAACGGATCCGATACCTATTGTAATTGTTACTTAAAACCATAGAAAGTTGGAGGTACAATGTCGACTAGCTTGCCATATGGGTCTTATCCCGCTGGTCAGTTTCAGTGGGAGATTGGGGTGTGCTTAGAACATGAACAGAGTCTGTTTAGTCTGCTGTAAACTGGAAACTGATGAAGAGTAGTTTTGCAGAACTGCTCTGATCGGATGTACATTTTTATACTGCTGAGAAAAGCTGTTTTATTATTTGCTGATCTTTTTTGTAGAAGAAAAACAGCTTTTATTTTTCAGGTTCTGCTTCTGGCTAAAATAAAAGCCATTTTTCCTATAAATGACAGTTGGGTATGCTGAATTGCTCTGCCACATGCAATCATGAACTTTCACTGGAAGTTTCACCACTACAGAGTTCTCAGGAAACTCTTCGAAGCTGAATAACCATAATACAGTTGCTTTTCCCTGTGGGACCCAGCGACATCCCCAGGGATATGGGGTTCTGAGCATCTCCCAAGAGCTACAAATATTGTGTAAAAAAAACTTTTAATATGAATAAAATATATACCTATTCATTTAATTTTATCTGCAGTATCTGCGTAAATTGAAAACCAGCATTTGCTCCTGGTTATTTAATGATCTTGAATAATTGTTTTTATGAGGTACAAATATTTGCTCAATTGGATCAGGTACATGTGCATATGCACAGATTTGCACTCAACATTGCCCTGGGAGTAGATACAGGGAGAAACATTTTGTTCCTGCTTTTCTTTATTCTTTACACATGGTCCCCTTTTAGTAAATGTTTAATCATCTACATTTTAAAATCAATGTACAAATTTGAACACTAGGCACAAAATGTTCAATCAGCCAACTTCGGAGATGATAAAACCACATGAAATATGGACAGGTAGAATACGAATAATTCTGGTGCAAAGTAATTAATAATCAATGGAATTGTTTACTTTTATAAATATGCAGACATTGCATTGCACCAGAATGGCTTATACATCTTAACCCACAGTAACATACTGTGAAATCCATGGCTTATGTTAATGTTGTCCAACTTGTACTGTCCCTGTACTGTTCACACCTCACACCCAGACTGAAAGTGACCACATTGTTCACCTGTACCACCTAATACAAACTTCGGAAAGGGGCACCAAAACTGTGTCACTGTGTGTGCCATACTCTGCCTGCCCTATGCTCCCTGTGTGCCATACTTTGCATGCCATACTCTGTCTGTGTGTGCCATACTATGCCTGCCCTATGCTCCCTGTGTGTGCCATACTCTTTTTTTCCCATGCTCCCTGTGTGTGCCATACTCTACCTGCCCTATGTTCCCTGTGTGTGCCATACTCTATCTGTCCTATGTTACGAGTGATGAGTGATATCCCTGCAGTGAGCACCAAACATTTGGTTTTTTGGTGTGCTACCACCATTAATATGGACATGGTCTTGTGGTAACATGGATGTGGTTTACAAACAGGGAGTGGTTAACATTGGCTTCCATTATCGGCAAGATAATATCTGACCTTCAGTACCACAGAAGTTGGACAGCACTGACTTACATTATACATTCATGTAGGCAATGGGTTTACTGCTCCTTGTATTTGCATCTTATGGTGCAGTGAAAATGTTCAGAAGATTCCCACACATATAAAATATACAGATTTAAGACTTTACCTCCAGCCATTCCAGAAATTCAGCAATTTCTAGACCTATAACACGAGTATTCTGCACGGCAATAGGGTAGTGAACATGGGCAAAGGTCAACCAATCTGCGATGACGACATTAAATTGGCTTTTGTGTAATTTAAACGCTGCAGCCATCTTCCAGATCCAGCTCTCCAGCATCCCATCAACCTAAACAATGGGTATATAAGAACACCACAATATATAAGATGGGATTGTTTCTGGCAACCTACCAAAACACACACCTGGTAATGCATTCACTTTATCTATTTGTTTTTCATCTGTCATTGCATTATTACTTCTATTCCTGAATAGGAGATTAACTGACAATCAGGTCAATGTTTGGTAACATTTTCTCTTCCTTTGCTGTATTAAGAAAATATGATTATGAATTTAGATAAGTTGGGAGACACTGTATTGTAAAGAGAAATATTTAAATACATACCGACCATCCATGGATAATGACTACAAGCGGAAGTGACTCATTAAATGAGCACTTTTCAAGAGTTTCTGGTTGAAATATTTGAATCTGGCATAAGTCTTCATCTCTTCCCTCCTCATAAAACTTAAACTTTGTCTCTGGTGTGTTCTGATGTTTTTTTATTCTTATGGCCAGGGCATGTTCCTCTTCTTTACCTGTAAAACCATCACACATAAAGCATATGTTGACAGTCTAATTTTAATGAGTGAATATGGGATCCCATACCTGTATTATTAGTAAAGAGCATCACATCTATTACATTAAGGCTAATACAGGAAGATTGTTTACTATTAATATTTTCATTAACTATATATTGCTTTTGGTGAATTGAAACCATATTCCACCTTCACAACATCTACTTAATTTTATCTTAAACATAAGCATGAATTAGTTTTAAAGGTTGAGGGACTATTCTTTCTAAAATATAAAATAAATAAAGTTTTTACACAGCTGCATAATCCAGTGCATTCCTACTGAATTTCATTGGATGGCAAGGTTAAAAAATATGGATTATTGATGATTATGCTAATATTCAAACATGTACAACACTTTGAATGCAGACAATTTGCATACATTTTATTGTACATTCACAGACATAAAACAAAGATACAACAGTGTAGATCTATAGTGGTGTGCTATTGCTTAAAGGAGCAAAGTAGGTCTCTATAAAAATATATTGCATGACACAGCTCATACGTAAACCCCTACTTCATGTAAATAAACCATTTTTATAATAATATACTTTTTTAGTAGTATGTGCCATTGGGTAATCCTAAATAGAAAATTGCCATTTAAAAAAATAAGAGCCGCCCCCTGGGATCCTAGGATTCACAGTGCACACAAGAATACCAAACATGTTAGGTCACATGAGCCAATTAACGCAAATGAATACTTGAGCAACAGATAGTTTATATCAAATTAAGTGACATATTAAAGAATCTTACCAAACTGGAATATATATTTAAGTAAATATTGCCCTTTTACATCTCTTGACCTTGAGTGCTCATTTCATGATGGTCTGTGTGCTGCCTCAGAGATCACCTGACCAGAAATACTGCAGCTCTTACTGTAACAGGAAGAAGCAAAAGACAGAACTTTGTCTGTTAATTGGCTCATGTGACCTAACAAGTATAGTTTGTTTGGTATGTTTGTGTGCACCGTGAATCCTACGATCCCAGGGGGTGGCCCATATTTTTTAAAATGACGGTTTTCTATTTAGGATTACCCAATGGCACATACTACTAAAATGTATATTATTATGAAAATGGTTTATTTACATGACGCAGGGTTTTACATATGAACTGTTTTATGCAATATCTTTTTATAGAGACCTACATTGTTTGAGGGGTATAGTTTTCCTTTAATATTCAATATAGGTGATGCTGATTGTTTTTCATGGATAAGTCTGGGATGGGATCCGTTATCCGGAAACCCATTATCCAGAAAGATCTAAATTACAGAAGGGCTGCCTCTCATAGACTCCATTATAATCAAATAAAAATTTTAAAAAGGATTTTCTTCTCTGTAATAATAAAACAGTACCTTGTAATTGATCCAAACTAAGATATAATTAATCCTTATGAGAAGCAAAACCTGCCTATTGGGTTAATTTAATGTTTACATGATTTTCTAGTAGACTTAAAGAAAAGATCCATTATCTGGAAAAAAACCCAGGTCCTGAGCATTCTAGATAACAGGTCCCATACCTGTAATTGTTACTTGAAATTCCTAAACCTGTTTTGCCAACCTGACTGTCCCTTCTCAACCTGTCAGAGTTTTTAATACTAACTGACTACTGCTGTACAAATTTGGCAGCATCCCCCCACATGGAACATGGGGGATCAGATGTGTAATGTAAAAGTATTGGGCAAATACTTTTATGGCAGAATTATAAATGTCATGCAAAGACAATGTTATGCTATTCCTAGTGTTGGTATATCTTTAAGAACAAAAAGTTGAATAGTAAACTGTGATATTCTTCACTGGATTGTTGTTACATTGAGAATTTAAATTGTACATATCCATTTTTTAAAGACATTCTTGTAGGTGGAATATCTTTTTTGTGTGTTTTTCCATATGAAGATTACATACAGCATGATCTGACACAAAGTATGAAATGTAAAACATTTTCTTGCTGGCGGACCAGGCGCTAAAGATCTGCAAAGCTGGTGATAAACAAAGAAATAAGAGTTCACATTGTACACATTTTTTTTCCATTACTGACTTTTATTATATTCTCCAATTTGCTATTCAGAGATGTTGTTATTGTGTCTGCTGCAGTACTCAACTACCTAATTTTCCAGCCACGACGCCATATAAACTTTCAATCCAGTAACAATGTGGTTATTCATAATTAATACATGTTGCTAACTTATCCCCTTTGGCAAACCCAAAGACACTAATGGGGAATGTAATAAAAGTCGGTTATGGAAAAAATATTCGCAATTCGAAAAGTTATGCCTCTGTGCGAACAAATTAGCCTTTGTGCGAATTTAATATAGCTTTTGTGACTTCCGACAGTGGAAGAAGGTTTGCGAATTTTATATTTAGCACCAGTGTGCAGTGAATGCAATAAAACTTCTTACTGAAAAAGTTATGTTTGCAATGCAATAACAACTTAAGGAAGAGTATTACATTGTGAAATGCAATTTTTTATTTTTATTTGTGCAAATTGTTTTGCTCTTTGCGACTTTTATTACATTCCCCTGTATCTGTATTATTATCTGTTATTTATATAGCACCGTCACATTTACACATTGCTTTACATACCATTCCCTGCCTCAGTGATGCTTACAATCTGAGGTTCCTGTCGCAGTTAAATGCAGCCAAAAGTTAATTTGTATATTTTTTGTATATTTCTTGCAGTGTGGGAGGAAACACATGCAGACACAGAAAGAACATACAACTCCTTGCAGATGTTGCCTAAGCCAGAATTAAACTCAGGACCCCAGTGCTGCAAGGCAGACAATGTGTTAAAAAATGCAAGGAAGGGCAGTTAAATACAGTTAAACACACTTATTTAACTTTTTATGCCATGTTTGTTGCCTTCTGACCTTATTCTTCTGAAATGCATGCAATGTAGGATGCCTTCCACAAGAAGATGTTGTCTCCTTATTTGTATCATTGGCCTTAGCGTTCATCATGTACTTAGTGGATGATTTTAGTATACATTTTATTCATTATGTTATACTATAATGATTTTAGTCATACTATATCTTATGATTCTATTACAGGTATGGGATCCATTTTCCGGAAACTCGTTAGCCAAAAAGCTTTGAATTAGGGAATGGCCATCTCTCATAGAATCGATTTTATCCAAATAATCAGAATTTTTGAAAATTATTTCCTTTTTCTCTCTAATAATAAAACAGTACATTGTACTTGATACAAACTAAGATAGAATTAATCCTTATTGCTATGTAACTTAATAAAAGCTGTGCTCCATCTCAACCTGGGTGTCTCTTTTTTCTCTGAAGGGAGACAGCTAGAGACCCTAGTCTCAGCCTCAATAACTATATACACAATCTTATTACATAATCCACAGGAAGAAAAGGCAAGAAAACAATAGGCTTATATGATTATCTCCCAAGGAATTAATCAATCCCTCTGTGTATTAAGGTAAGTCTACATATTTCAGATTTATTTATCTGTGACACTTTCTGTTTTAAAATTCCCCTCTGCCATTAATGTTCATAAATCTTAAATGGAAGTTGATTTCATACATTTATACTAGGTGACTTTGGAAGGTATGTCTAAATAGCTGCACAATAATATCAGGATTCTATCAATCTCAGAGCCACAATTTACTAGTAATAAGACAAGAGTTACAATTTACTAGTAGTAAAGAGTAGGGATGTAGCGAACATCGGAAAAAAAGTTCGCGAACATATTCGCGAACTTGCGCAAAAACGCGAGCGGTTCGCGAACGGTTCGCGAACCCCATAGACTTCAATGGGAAGGCGAACTTTAACATCTAGAAAAGACATTTCTGGCCAGAAAAATGATTTTAAAGTTGTTTAAAGGGTGCAACGACCTGGACAGTGGCATGCCAGAGGGGGATCAAGGGCAAAAATGTATCTGAAAAATCTGCCTGTGTGTGCTTGGAAGAGATAGTGTAGGGGGAGAGCTGTTAGTGATTTCAGGGACAGATGATAGTAAGTTTGCTGGCTAGTAATCTGCTTGATACTGCTCTGTATTGGAGGGACAGAAGTCTGCAGGGATTTGAGGGACATTTTAGCTTAGGTAGCTTTGCTGGCTAGTAATCTACTGTTCTCTTTAAACAACTGCCATACGTTGACCTTGTAGGCATTGTTTGCCCAGTTTTTTGGACGCAGCCACTGAAGCACAGTTGCCATAAAAAATATGCCATATAAATGCTGAAAATAGTAATTTTTCGCCATACGTTGACCTTGTAGACATTGTTTGCCCAGTTTTTTTGGTTGCAGCCACTGAAGCACAGTTGCCAGAAAAAATATGCCATATAAATGCTGAAAATAGTCATTTTTTGCCATACGTTGACCTTGTAGGCATTGTTTGCCCAGTTTTTTTGGTCGCAGCCACTGAAGCACAGTTGCCAGAAAAAATATGCCATATAAATGCTGCAAATAGTCATTTTTTGCCATATACGTTGAGTCAACGTATGGCAAAAAATGACTATTTTCAGCATTTATATGGCATATTTTTTCTGGCCTCTGTGCTTCAGTGGCTGCGGCCAAAAAAACTGGGCAAACAATGCCTACAAGGTCAACGTCGTTGACCTTGTAGGCATTGTTTGCCCAGTTTTTTTGGCCGCAGCCACTGAAGCACAGAGGCCAGAAAAAATATGCCATATAAATGCTGAAAATAGTCATTTTTTTGGTCGCAGCCACTGAAGCACAGTTGCCAGAAAAATTATGCCATATAAATGCTGAAAATATGCATTTTTTTGGTTGCAGCCACTGAAGCACAGAGGCCAGAAAAATTATGCCATATAAATGCTGAAAATATAAATTTTTTTGGTTGCAGCCACTGAAGCACAGAGGCCAGAAAAATTATGCCATATAAATGCTGAAAATATGCATTTTTTTGGTTGCAGCCACTGAAGCACAGAGGCCAGAAAAATTATGCCATATAAATGCAGAAAATATGCATTTTTTTGGACGCAGCCACTGAAGCACAGTTGCCAGAAAAAATATGCCATATAAATGCTGAAAATAGTCATTTTTTGCCATACGTTGACCTTGTAGACATTGTTTGCCCAGTTTTTTGGTTGCAGCCACTGAAGCACAGAGGCCAGAAAAAATTAAACCAGTAGGGTTTGCACCCTAGTTTGTAACGGTGGCGGAGGGAGGAGGAGGACGCTAAAGGACAGCTGTGTGTGGAGTCATGAGGCTTGAAGAGAAGGACAGCTGCATAGAAGTCAGAACAAGTCTTCCGGCGTGCAGTAACCCTCCGAGATCCACCCCTCATTCATTTTAATAAAGGTCAGGTAATCGACACTTTTGTGACCTAGGCGAGTTCTCTTCTCAGTTACAATCCCTCCTGCTGCACTGAAGGTCCTTTCTGAGAGCACACTTGAGGCTGGGCAAGACAAGAGGTTCATGGCAAATTGTGACAGCTCTGGCCACAGATCAAGCCTGCGCACCCAGTAGTCCAGGGGTTCATCGCTCCTCAGAGTGTCGATATCTGCAGTTAATGCCAGGTAGTCCGCTACCTGCCGGTCGAGGCGTTCTTTGAGGGTGGATCCAGAAGGGTTGTGGCGCTGCCTTGGACAGAAAAACATTTGCATGTCTGACGTTACAGACTGGCCAAAGGGCTTTGTCCTTGCAGGTGTGCTCGTGGCAGGATTACTGGCACCTCTGCCCCTGGAATGTTGATGAGTTCCTGAAGTGACATCACCCTTAAAAGCATTGTACAACATGTTTTGCAGGCTGGTTTGTAAATGCCGCATCTTTTCGGACTTGTGGTATGTTGGTAACATTTCTGACACTTTATGCTTGTACCGAGGGTCTAGTAGCGTTGCGACCCAGTACAGGTCCTTCTCCTTAAGCCTCTTGATACGGGGGTCCTTCAACAGGCATGACAGCATGAAAGACCCCATTCTCACAAGGTTGGATGCAGAGCTATCCATCTCCGCTTCCTCATTATCAAGGACTGCATCATCCACGGTCTCCTCCCCCCAGCCACGTACAAGACCAGGGGTCCCCAAAAGGTCACCACTAGCCCCCTGGGAAGCCTGCTCCTGTTGGTCCTCCTCCTCCACAAAGCCACCTTCCTCCTCTGACTCCACTTCTGGCACCTCTCCCTGCGTTGCAGCAGGTGCCTGGGTTCGTTCTGGTGATTCCGACCAGAAATCGTGCGCTTCCAGCTCCTCGTCACGCTGGTCTACAGCCTCATCTGTCACTCGTCGCACGGCACGCTCCAGGAATAAAGCGAAGGGTATTAGGTCGCTGATGGTGCCTTCGGTGCGACTGACCATATTTGTCACCTCTTCAAAAGGTCGCATGAGCCTGCAGGCATCGCGCATAAGCACCCAGTAAGGGGGGAAAAAAATCCCCAGCTGTGCAGATCCAGTCCTACCACCCAGTTCAAAAGGTACTCGTTGACGGCCCTTTGTTGTTGCAGCAGACGTTCCAACATAAGGAGCGTTGAATTCCAGCGAGTCTGGCTGTCAGAAATCAAACGCCTGACTGGCATGTTGTAGCGCTGCTGAATGTCAGCAAGGCGTGCCATGGCTGTGTAGGAACGTCTGAAATGGGCCGACACCTTTCTGGACTGGGTGAGAACGTCCTGGAATCCTGGGTACTTGGAGACAAAACGTTGGACTATTAAATTTAACACATGTGCCATGCAGGGCACATGTGTTAAATTGCCTAGTCTCAACGCTGCCAACAGATTGCTTCCATTGTCACACACCACTTTTCCGATCTGCAGTTGGTGTGGGGTCAGCCACCGATCGGCCTGTGACTGCAGAGATGACAGGAGTACAGATCCCGGTATGGTTTTTGCTTTCCAGGCACGTCATCCCCAAGACAGCGTGACAACGGCGTACCTGGCACGTCGAATAGCCTAGGGGGAGCTGGGGGTGCACAGGTGTGGAGGAGGAGAAGGAGGACCCAGCAGCAGAGTAAGAAGAAGAAGAAGACGAGGTAGAGAGCGATGGAGGAGTAGAGGTGGTGGCAGAACCGCGTGCAATCCGTGGCGGTGACACCAACTCCACTGTTGTTGTTGAGCTACCCATTCCCTGCTTCCCAGCCATTACCAAGTTCACCCAGTGGGCAGTGTAGGTGACATACCTGCCCTGACCATGCTTGGAGGACCATGCGTCAGTAGTCATATGACCTTTGGCCCAACACTAAGTGACAGAGATGCGGTAACTTGGCTCTGCACATGTTGGTACAGGTGTGGTATTCCCTTTTTAGCAAAAAAATTGCGGCTGGGTACCTTCCACTGCGGTGTCCCAATTGCTACAAATTTGCGGAAGGCCTCAGAGTCCACCAGCTGGTATGGTAAAAGCTGGCGGGCAGACAAGCCAGCTGTCAGACGCCGGGCAAGGGGGTGACAGTCAGACATTGGCTTCTTACGCTCAAACATGGCCTTCACAGAAACTTGGCTGGTGGCAGATGACTGGGAATGGGAACAGGTGGTCAAGGTGGAAGGCGGAGTGGAGGGTGGTTCAGACGGGTCAAGGAGAGCAGAGGTAGAGCAGTAAGATGCTGGACCAGAAGGAGTGTGGCTTTTAGTTTGCCTGTTGCCTTTGAGGTGTTGCTCCCAAAGTGCTTTGTGCTTGCCGCTCATGTGCCTTCGCATAGAAGTTGTACCTATGTGGCTGTTGGGCTTACCAAGGCTCAGTTTCTGACTGCACTCATTGCAAATTACAATGCTTTTGTCAGAGGCACACACATTAAAAAAATCCCACACTGCTGACTTTTTGGAAGTGTGCGATCTGGCGGTAACAGTAGAAGTTGGCGGCATTGGCGGCAATGGCGGGTGCGTTGGCCGGCTGAACACAGGTGCCGATACATGTTGTTGCCCTACTGATCCCTGCGGGCTGTCCTCCCTGCTTCTTCTAAGTCTTATTCTCCTACTGCCTCTCTGACTCTCCGTCTCTCCATCTGAACTACCCTCCTCTTGCTCTCTTCTACTAGGCACCCACAAAACATCAATCTCCTCATCATCATTCTCCTCAGATGCATCAATTTCTTCTGACACATCACAGAAGGAAGCAGCAGCGGGGACCTCCTCCTCATCACTCATTATGTCCATCTCTATCGTGTTCTCTGCCAGAATTAAATCTGGTGTAAGGTCCTCATCTCCTTCATCTTCTTCTGGCAATAATGGTTGCGCATTACTCAGTTCAAGAAACTCATGGGAAAATAACTCCTCTGACCCCAGTGAAGAAGGGGCACCGGTGGTGGAGGAAGTGTTACGTGGGGTGGCCATAGCAGTGGAGGATGAGGAGGATGTTGTGGTAAAGTTAGAAACGGTAGAGGATGGGGTGTGCTGTGTAAGCCAGTCAACTACCTCTTCAGCATTTTGGGAGTTCAGGGTCATTGGCTTTTTAAAACTGGGCAATTTGCTAGGGCCACAGGATTGCATAGCAGCACGGCCCCTAGCACGGCCTCTGCGTGGCGGCCTGCCTTTGCCTGGCATTATTTTTAAAAAAACAACAACAACAACAAAAACTCAGTTGGTTTTTCTGGAAACGATAATACACACAGCTAGATGGCGGGTTGAAGAAAACAGTGTGCAAATAATGCCTACAAGGTCAACGTATACACTACTACAGCGGTGGATACGGATTACGTAAAATATATGAATGCTGCTTGAAAAAAAGTAACTCAAGTGGTTTTTCTAGAGACGATAATATTATCAATATTTAGACAAAATGTGAACAAGCTCACACAGCTAGATGGCGGGTTGAAGAAAACAGTGTGCAAATAATGCCTACAAGGTCAACGTATACACTACTACAGCGGTGGATACGGATTACGTAAAATATATGAATGCTGCTTGAAAAAAAGTAACTCAAGTGGTTTTTCTAGAGACGATAATATTATCAATATTTAGACAAAATGTGAACAAGCTCACACAGCTAGATGGCGGGTTGAAGAAAACAGTGTGCAAATAATGCCTACAAGGTCAACGTATACACTACTACAGCGGTGGATACGGATTACGTAAAATATATGAATGCTGCTTGAAAAAAAGTAACTCAAGTGGTTTTTCTAGAGACGATAATATTATCAATATTTAGACAAAATGTGAACAAGCTCACACAGCTAGATGGCGGGTTGAAGAAAACAGTGTGCAAATAATGCCTACAAGGTCAACGTATACACTACTACAGCGGTGGATACGGATTACGTAAAATATATGAATGCTGCTTGAAAAAAAGTAACTCAAGTGGTTTTTCTAGAGACGATAATATTATCAATATTTAGACAAAATGTGAACAAGCTCACACAGCTAGATGGCGGGTTGAAGAAAACAGTGTGCAAATAATGCCTACAAGGTCAACGTATACACTACTACAGCGGTGGATACGGATTACGTAAAATATATGAATGCTGCTTGAAAAAAAGTAACTCAAGTGGTTTTTCTAGAGACGATAATATTATCAATATTTAGACAAAATGTGAACAAGCTCACACAGCTAGATGGCGGGTTGAAGAAAACAGTGTGCAAATAATGCCTACAAGGTCAACGTATACACTACTACAGCGGTGGATACGGATTACGTAAAATATATGAATGCTGCTTGAAAAAAAGTAACTCAAGTGGTTTTTCTAGAGACGATAATATTATCAATATTTAGACAAAATGTGAACAAGCTCACACAGCTAGATGGCGGGTTGAAGAAAACAGTGTGCAAATAATGCCTACAAGGTCAACGTATACACTACTACAGCGGTGGATACGGATTACGTAAAATATATGAATGCTGCTTGAAAAAAAGTAACTCAAGTGGTTTTTCTAGAGACGATAATATTATCAATATTTAGACAAAATGTGAACAAGCTCACACAGCTAGATGGCGGGTTGAAGAAAACAGTGTGCAAATAATGCCTACAAGGTCAACGTATACACTACTACAGCGGTGGATACGGATTACGTAAAATATATGAATGCTGCTTGAAAAAAAGTAACTCAAGTGGTTTTTCTAGAGACGATAATATTATCAATATTTAGACAAAATGTGAACAAGCTCACACAGCTAGATGGCGGGTTGAAGAAAACAGTGTGCAAATAATGCCTACAAGGTCAACGTATACACTACTACAGCGGTGGATACGGATTACGTAAAATATATGAATGCTGCTTGAAAAAAGTCACTCCGGTGTTTTTTCTGGAGACGGTAATATTATGGATATTTAGACAGAATGTGAACAAGGTCACACAGCTAGATGGCGGGTTGAAGAAAACACTGTGCAAATAATGCCTACAAGGTCAACGTATACACTACTACAGCGGTGGATACGGATTACGTAAAATATATGAATGCTGCTTGAAAAAAAGTAACTCAAGTGGTTTTTCTAGAGACGATAATATTATCAATATTTAGACAAAATGTGAACAAGCTCACACAGCTAGATGGCGGGTTGAAGAAAACAGTGTGCAAATAATGCCTACAAGGTCAACGTATACACTACTACAGCGGTGGATACGGATTACGTAAAATATATTATGGCTGCTTGAAAAAAGTCACTCCGGTGTTTTTTCTGGAGACGGTAATATTATGGATATTTAGACAGAATGTGAACAAGGTCACACAGCTAGATGGCGGGTTGAAGAAAACAGTGTGCAAATAATGCCTACAGGGCAAATAATGCCTAAAAGGTCAACTTATACACTACTACAGCGGTAGTAAAATAAAAAAAAGTAAAATAAAAAAAAAATGAATATTAAAAAAAAAAATTAAAGTTGGTGCTGCTGAACTACTAGGAGCAGCAGATTAGCACACCAGTCCCACTCCCCAACACTGCTAGACTAATAGCACTGGGCTCTTATAGTAGTAGTAGTAGTAGTAGTAAAACAACAAAAAAATAAATAAAAGCAGTCCTTACAAGGACTACTGTTATTGCAGCAGTCAGCAGATGAGATCAGAAGCAGGACAGCTGCCCACTGCAGCTACATACAGAGCACTGCAGTAGAAGGTAGATTACTAGCCAGCAAAGCTACCTAAGCTAAAATGTCCCTCAAACCCCTGCAGACTTCTGTCCCTCCAATAACAGAGCAGTATCAAAACGATTACTAGCCAGCAAACTTTCAACTGTCCCTGAAATCACTAACAGGCAGCAGCTCTCTCCCTACACTATCTCTTCAGCACACACAGGCAGAGTGAAAAAACGCTGCAGGGCTTCGGTTTTTATAGGGAAGGGGAGTGGTCCAGGGGAGAGCTTCCTGATTGGCTGCCATGTACCTGCTGGTCTGGGGTGAGAGGGCAAAAAAAAGCGCCAACAATGGCGAACCCAAAATGGCGAACGTCGCGCGACGTTCGCGAACTTCCGGCGAGCGCGAACACCCGATGTTCGCGCGAACAAGTTCACCGGCGAACAGTTCGCGACATCTCTAGTAAAGAGTGTTTAATTGCTAAAAGCAACAAGTGTTCACGTGCATTTATTCTGCTGGTAATTAAGGCGACAGTACTGATATACGGTGATCAGAAGCGTAAGCACTTTGCTATATGCCTATCTGTTTCTTTGAATCTTTAAAAACAAAGCATGGCTTTGGCTAGGTTTGAAAGAGGGGCAGCTTAGCAGTGTATAAACAGTAGGGTTTCTTAGGTGATAAATGGAACCTCCAGCAGTTCCCTGACAAATTCTGTGCTCAGCAGTCTTTCAACAGAACGACTTTGTGTGCCTCTGTGAATGCAATTATGGGCCCCTTTTTTTAGGGCTCCATTTAATGGGATGTCAAATAGGCTTTGCGACTTGATCTGTATTTGGTTTTTCGATACTATGACATAAAAACTGCAGGAAAGCTGGTGTGGCATTAACTAAACAGGCAGATATTTTCCATCACCGTGGAACAGTATTTCATGCTGATAATAAGCTCTCGCTCGGCACATGCAAGCTGGTTTAGACCCAGAACTGTTTTTCA
Source organism: Xenopus laevis (assembly GCF_017654675.1). Taxonomy (NCBI): domain Eukaryota; kingdom Metazoa; phylum Chordata; class Amphibia; order Anura; family Pipidae; genus Xenopus; species Xenopus laevis. Next base: position 104,782,023 of record NC_054375.1, read on the forward strand.
TATGAATTAAGTCTGTTCTTCATTTTCAACTCCTTGAAGACATGTCATTTGTGCTTCCAAAATAAAGCCACTTCTATGCTGACCAATAGTCCATGACATTTTCCCATTTGAAAGTCTGACACAATGAAACAATATTTTTCACTCCTTATATTTACAGCTTTGATTATGTAGTTGGGAAGGCTCAAACTACAGTAGATGTTTATGTGCTTCTCACAGCCTGGTGTACCTGTGAGTTCAGGGGTAATGGGAGGTAAAGAAAAAGGTAGCCTGTGTTAGTAAAGTAAGTTAGAAGCCAATGACGCCCTACAGCTGGAAAATAATGTAACTATTTTAAGTACATAAAAGAGGAAAGCAATAAAAGAAAGTTAACTTATGAGTTTCTTGGATGCTTGGGGAGAGAGGATCAGTGTACACTATATATATTTCTTGCAGAATGAACACACATATGTGCTTTGTTACTGGTAGCACATTGCAGCATTTAAAAAGTGTACTAATGTTGTACAGTCCAGTTGAAGCCATTTTACACATCATCAGGTAAAACGAATGGATCCATACATATGAATAACGTATGTGTCTATTTTAGACACTATGATGCCTGTGTTGTAACTCGAAGTTACACAATTTGCTTCAGTCATATATCCAACAGCAGGATCTAGAAGTTTGTCATCAAACATTTATGGAGCATCTTAGACTACAACACTATTTAACATGACTGAATAGACAGATCCTTGCTGGAGAAGGAGCAGGGGTTACCGGTGGATTATAATCTTAGTGGTAGCAAGTAATGCAAATGGCCTGCAAGGTAATGTCCTGTATTAAAATGGAAAAAAGTTTACAAAAAAATACCAAAATAGGTAGTGAGGGCTCACTATTTATTTTCGTATTTTTTGTAACCTTTTTTCCTCTTGATGCAATAAATATTTCTTTCATTTTCAAACTGAGTCTGCAATCCTTCACTTGATTTTTGTAGTTTGGAGACCCACATGGGAAGCCTACTATGGATTAGCACCTCAATATTGTTTTCTAGGGTGTGCACCCCCTAAACTGATATTTTCACCCGTAGTAAAATGGTACAGATTCATAGCAGGAGAGGGTAATTGCCTATTTTTAAAAAGCACTGGTAAGGCTCCATCTAGAATATGCCATGCAGTTTTGGTCTCCAGTGCTCAAATAGGATTTTATTGCATTAGAGAGAGTCAAGAGAACACAACAAACTAAGGTGTTAAAGTAAAGTTAAAGAATGGAAAGTCTTGGTTATTAAAAAAAACTGCCCTTGTTTGGGTTGTTTTAGATGTAGAAGAGATACTTAAAAGAGAACAAAACCCCCTTAAAGTTAAAAGCCTCCATCTGCCACTCTCCACTGGCCCCCTCCCAGCTTTCTCCCCTCATAGCCAGCAACACTGACCTATCTATGTGAAGTAGAGCAGCGGAGCTCATGGGAGCCATATTCGCTAGCTTCTGTATCTTCACATCCTCTTCTGTAATTTACAGAGCTTTCCGGTGAATAACCAGTTGGCACTAATACAGACTGGCTCCAACTTCGCATGTGCCAAAACAGGTCTGGACTGGGAGTCAAAATAGGCCCTGGCATTCCAAGTACTCAGAGGCCCAAATAGTCCTCCACCAGCCCACTATATAGTGACTGTCTATGGGACAGTTTGCCAGAACCCACAGATTGCCAGTCCAGGCCTGCGCCAAAAGTGTCAGTTCACAAAGAAATCCGAAGCTACTGAAGATGGCGCCTCCACTGCACTACTACTGCATAGATAGGTAAATGTTGCTGCCAGGGACACTTTTTCTAGTAGAAGACTATGTGGGGAGGAAGCAGAGAGGGGTGCCAGTGGAGGGTGTCAGATAGGGGTTTCTAATCTATTCAGATTAGAAGAAAAAAGGTTCCACCTAATATGCAGAAAGGGGTTTTTAGTCAGGGCTGTGAAGTTGTGAACTCTCTCCCCTAGGCTGGTGCACTGATAAATACATTAGATAACTTTAAGAAAAGCTTGTATGTTTTTTTAGAAATACAAAGTCACTGAAATTAAGGGGCAGATTTACTAAACTTGAGTGAATAATTCGAATGCAAAAATATTCGAATTTCAAAGTATTTTTTTGGGTACTTCGACCATCGAATTGGTCAAATCGAATGATTCGAACGATTCCAAGTAAAAATCGTTCGACTATTCGACCATTTGATAATCGAAGTACTGTCTCTTTGAAAAAAACTTTGACTTCATACTTCGTCCCTTTAAACCTACCGCAATGCAATGTTAGCCTATGGGGACCTTCCAGAGCACTTCTCTACGAATAAAAATCATTAATCACTTAAAATCGTTAGAATCATTAGTTTCGAACGATTTTTATCCGATCTTTCAATCTAAGCTTTTGCGCTAAAATCCTTCTAATTCGATATTCGAATTCAAAGGATTTTACTTCGAGGATCGAATTCGAAGGTTTTGTAACACTCGAAATTCGACCCTTGACAAATCTGCCCCTAACTGTTAAAACAAAGTTGATCCAGGGACTGGTCTGATCCATCTTGGAGTCAGGAATAAATTGTCTGTCATAGAATATTATTAGAGTAGGAGGGCAGCAGAAAACAATGTGATTTCCATTGGTTGATCTTTCAGAGATGTGCACTAAGCTGTAAGAGAAATAGGAATCAACAGAACTGATGAAAAATATAACACATTTCTCATTCCAATCGTCACTTGTGTACATCATGTGAAAAACTCATTTATCACCTTGGGTAGCTTTTTAAATTGTATTATTTCATTCTAGCATCTGGGACCCTACCCCTTCTGTAATAAATTGCTTTCAGTTTCTAGACTTATTTTTGCCTTTCTGATTTTATCGTCAAGTCATTCTGAAGACAAACTGCAGTCAGAAAGACTTTAAGATCTTCTACTGAGTCATGTTATCAAATTGCCCAAACACATCCCTCCTTGATTGATTGCCCTACAGATTATTAAAAGCTAGAGGACTAGTCATAGTCATATTCAATTTATTTCTCTGTAGCCAAACACCATGCAGCATTCTGAGTGTAAAACCAGTGCTAAAAGAACTGCTTAGAGGAAGAGCAGAGTTGCAATTATGTTTTCTATTGGGTTGGCTCATAGATACATTTGTTTTAACGTAAATAACTGACTAATATTTATCAGTGACTAGATGCATTAGCCAGGTTTAGTAGAAACTTTGCTTACTGTTAGCACAAAAACCAACAAAATAACAATGTGACATAGGGAGAACATAAGTGCTTCTTTCAAATAATACCCATAAATAGTAGCCTGGCTGTAATTGAACCAAGGACTCCAGTATTGTAATGCTGTTACTATGCAATTACTGTAATCTACAGCAATCAGCATAGTAATACAGTTGTCAGCTCGTGGGCATGCTGGGAAATACCATTCATAGTCAGTCTGGGGCTACTGCCTCCTTCTAACCAGGCTGTAGTTTCAGGGTTCCCACAGTGCCCTTTATCAATCGTGGGAGTGCAGTTGTGCCAAAAGAATGGGGTGCACATGCCACTCTCACTGAACTCCAGAAATGACAACTTCAGCACAATTGCGCCAAATTTGCAGTGAAGCAAAGTTTCAACTCCAGAGCCAGGTTTAACTCTCCTTTTTGCCCACAAAATGCTGCATTGTTGGGAAAAACTTGGCAACTGTGTGAAATTGCAGTTTGCTCACTGCATTTGCAGTTGTAAAATGAGCCCTAATATCTTTTACAGAGCAGGCTTATAATGAGCCCTAATATCTTTTACAGAGCAGGCTTATCACTGACATCACTTACTCTTATTTTCTCACTGATCAGTAGAAATACAGAATCTCCCTTGTATACCTAAAGTTGCATTTATAGGGCAGAGACAGAGGGTATAATAATAATCCCGAGAAAGCCCTGTTATTGCTAAATAGCCAATATGATTAAGCAGAAATGGTATTTCTAGTCATAACATACTTTATCCTTCTCATTTTCTCAAATCAGCTCATTAAAGCCGATCACCTCATTTTATAGCAAAGACATCCTAAGAGGCAGTCCAAGTTCTATTAATTAATTCTAAGCACGCTAGGAATTTTATCTTTCTTATATAAAGATATGCTTGGCTGCCTCAAAGGTGTAATCATTATTTTTCAATAATGCCAGAACTACAAATGGAATCATGTCTTTACATTCATTATAGCAGCCACTCTTTCTTCTGTCATCAAATACTGTCGTTACTTTGGTGTGTATTTATATTAGTCCATTTCCACTGATATTCTGAGCATGAAGTGACCCTTTAATTCCTCTAATTATCTTTGCTTTTACCCCGCTAAGCAACATTTGAAGCTTTTTAAACCAGCCTTTTGTTGCATTGTAACTGTGTTTTCTATAAATATCGTTAATTGGATTTTCGAACCTAATCTGACCTTCTCATTAGAACACGACTGTGCTAACCCAGGTAGGCTTCTGTGTTTAGAAAGAGAATAATGTGAATGGCACGAGTGAAGCTACTTTACACTATAGCGGAACAGATTGCCCAGAGCCGATTTATTTGCAGGGTAGAAACAGTAGCACTGGTCTAGAGCAAAAGCGATTGTTTGCGAGTGAAATCTTTGACATTGACTGGGCCTCATGCTTACCAACTGAATAGTGATTTTCATAAGGGATGCTGAACACTATTATTAATATCTTACAAGCGACACTTCACTTTCATATCTGTCCCTGCCTTGGTAAAGCTTGCATTCAATTTTTTTTTCTGTATTGGGTTGGTACCCACTGAATTATCCATAAAGAATTCTTGTTTTGAGAAGAAAAGCCATGATTTCTTGAGCATGCTCTTGCATAGGGAGTTATAATGGGCACAGGTCCTCTGTTTAATCTAAAACACCAATGACTTCAATCCAGACTCCTAGCATGACATTGCTTTGGGTTATAGTGATGTCACTTCCAGGAAGTGGTCTATATGCTAGCAAAACCCTCTTTGGGTTTGGTAGGATCTATTGGGGCAAAGTCTCTTGAGGACTTCTAATTAGTCAGTTCTTCCTGGAGATGGGGGTCTGATAAGCAGGATGGCTGGTAAAGCAACTCAAAGTTCCAGTGTCAGCAGGCCTTATGTTAGAATCTCAGCTCCACAGTTGTTAAAGGAAAACTATACCCCCAAAATTAATACTTAAGCATTTGATATTTTATATCAAATTAAGTGGCATGTTAAAGAATCTTACCAAAACAGATTATATTTAAGTAAATATTGCCCTTTTACATCTCTTGCCTTCAGCCTCCATTTTGTGATGGTCTGTGTGCTGCCTCAGAGATCACCTGACCAGAAATACAACAACTCTAACAGCAAGCCAATTAACTGTCTGTTAATTGGCTTGCATGACCTAACATGTTTGGTTTGTTAGTGTGCACCTTGAATACTAGGATGCCGAGGGGAGGCCCTTTTTTTTTTAAAATGGCATGCACTACTAAAAAAGTATATTATTATGAAAATGGTTTATTTACGCGAAGCAGGGTTTTAAATTGGAGCTTTTTTATACAATATATTTTTATAGAGACCTTCATTGTTCAGGGATGTAGTTTTAATTTAAGAGGCATTTAAGAGGCATAAGAATGTGAATCCAACTTTGCACCTTGTACTACATTACTACAGAACAGCAGTGCTATCTGATAGCTAAATCGTTGTGGATGTCAAAAGCAACAGGGGGTGACTGGTGCCCTTTAAGCACCTATGAGTACTGGGTAATATAGTAAAAGCAGCCCTGGATTTACAATAAGGGGCCTATTTATTAAAGCTTGATTTTTTTCTGGTCAAGTTTTTAAAGGGGAAAACTTTTTTTCTAGAGGAAAAAAAAATAAAAATCGAAATTTTCCAGCTAAAACCTGCAGAGGTCATGTAGAAGTCAATGGCAGATGTCCTGGGTTTCCTACAATAACCTCAAAATTTCTCAGTTTCAGGGCAACAATTCCAAAAATTTGAGCGGTTTGAGTGTCAAAGTGTAGTACGATTCAAATTTTCGTACGATTTTGTGGATGAGAGTTAGGTCAAGTTTGTTTTAATAAAAAAATTGAGATAAATTCAAGTTTTAGCAAATACCCCCCCCCCCCAAGTGTGCCTCTAGGCTGGCTGCCTTACACTGCAAACCTCTTTCCGCTTACATGGACAGTTGCTCCTCCCTAGACACACACTGCCTACTGGCTTTGCACATTCACAAGCATTCCTTCTTCGATCCTAGAGAACTGGGGAATTCACTTCTGCTCACCCATTCCCCAGTGCTCCAGAAAAAAACAGATGTAGCTGGGCAACATACCACCGCTAAAATTGTGCCACCCTAGCAGACCTTCTCACAAATTCAGGTCTCAATAAAAGTACAAAGTGACCAGGTCTACTCACCCACAGAAACGATGTTTCCGGGCAGCTGCGCAGGCCAATCCTAGCATGAGCTTAAATATGATACTGTCAATTTACCCAGCTGGAATACTTGAATATAGGATATTTAATAAATAAGTTCCTAAGCTTTGCATTATGCCTGCCACCTGCAGTCTCTTTGAAGTCTGTCTTTATGCAAAATATGTCAATAAACAAATGGGCTAGAGAATATGATTTGTGTTGCTAGTGCTAAATTGGTGTCGACATGAAGAGAGATCAGCGCCTTGCTATGCAAAGCAGCAACGACATTGTGCCATTTAGTTAACAGCTGTTCTAGCCTTAAGCTTAGTCCACAAACGATCTCAAGTCCTGATAAAACATTAGCACACTTTTATCACCTCCATATATAACTAGGAGTTGGCAGACAAAGATGTGACATGGGGAATACTATATTGCAAGTGACAAAAATAAACGCAATAAATTCTGGGAATTACTCGGGAGCTACATGGGGAGTAGACGCCAAAGGAGATCACAAGAATCACTTTAGCAAAGGAGCATCTAAGTACCCAACAGTAGGCAGATGAACAGTGATGTTGAGATCTGACTGCCTCTAGTTTTTTCTTTTTCCATTTAAAGTGCACATTTAACACAGTGACAATACACTACAGTGAATAAGTTATTGAATAATGATTTGTATCTACACATGAATATGAAAGAAGTGCCTAAAAACCTACCTGAAGCTTCAATAAATGGATACATTATGTTCTATAATCACCTAGGATCCCAAAATGTACATCAAAAGAGTCTATCAAAGTACATCAGAAGAGTACATCAAAAGTACATCCAAGAGCCTGCAATGTGTCCAGCTGGAGACCCAATTTTTGCCCTGAAAATGTATAATTAAATAGCTAAAGGTACTTCCTGGCACTTGATTTATAATTGATTTATAAGACACTACACCAGTGCATGTATACCTGCACTCAAGATTGCGCTTAGAAACCATGCAGCATCTACTAAAGATGGTTTGTAAAACCAGACAGATAGCAAATACAGTGTGATAACAACAGAGGGAACAGACCCTGTAACTGTAGATTGGGCCAAACGGATGGGGGTCCCAGAAGGACACGTGTTCATCCCCATATATTGAATTTCTGACCACAAAATTACTCCTCTGTATACTAGATAACTGTTTGGGCACTTTCATGATAGATGATTATCATTCAATACAAATTTGGTATTTCATGAAAGCGCATCCAATAGACCAGGGATCCCCAACCTTTTGAACCCGTGAGCAACATTCAGAAGTAAAAGGAGTTGGGGAGCAACACAAGCATGAAAAATGTTCTTGGGGTGCCAAATAAGTGCTGTGATTGGCCATTTAGTAGCACCTATGTGGATTGTAAACCTACTTTTAGGCTCTGTTTGGCAGTACACCTGGTTTTTATACAACAAAAACTTGGGGTGCCAAATAAGTGCTGTGATTGGCCATTTAGTAGCACCTATGTGGATTGTAAACCTACTTTTAGGCTCTGTTTGGCAGTACACCTGGTTTTTATACAACAAAAACTTGTCTCCAAGCCTGGAATTAAAAAATAATCACCTGCTTTGAGGCCACTGGGAGCAACATCCAAGGGGTTGGAGAGCAACATGTTGCTCACGAGCTACTGGTTGGGGATCACTGCAATAGACAATAACATATTGCTTATTGTGTGCACAGAAAATGTTGTTTCCCTAAGACATGGAAAGGAAGGTGATGCATCTCTCCAAAAAAACAAGTAATTGTGTGACATTCATGTGAAATATAGAATAACATATGAATAGGCGTATCTTGGGTTTTGCTATTATTTTATATGTATGTGATTGTGGCTATGGAAGTAGCAAGTTCATTGCAAGACAAGCTTTTCCCATTGAGCATGTGTCATTGTAAAAGATTTTCTGAATGTAGGGCAAGTAGGATATTTGTAATTTCAGTAGGTCAGGGGAGCACCTAGGTTGCAAAATCCCCCAGGTCCTGCTCTGAAAAAGCCAAACACTGTGGCTGAGCCTTAAAGCACATCATGCTGTTCTTATTGTGTACAACTCCTGGGTAGTTCTGGGGATGTGCTAGAAGAATCACTTTTCCATTTAGATTCAACCTGTCCCTTATTCCTCTGGTCAAACATTGAGTTCCTATCACACACACATAATTCTGTAATTACTACTTGACATAGGTCCAAAGGTTGTTGCTCATTTATGGACAGCAATTAGATAACATATCACCAAACATCTAAAGAAAATCTATTTTTAAGCAAGGCACCATGGCCAAGAAGATTTCTGTATAAGAAACTAACATGGAAAAATATAGGAAATATGTGAGTTTTACACTGAATTTTCTCAGAAAATATTAAGAAAATACCTGTTAACGTATATGTGTTATGGCAGTTATCATTCAATTAGACTTTATTTTGGATTTTTCACATTTATTTGCAAACCTGATGCTGACCCAGTAAGAATACATTATCTTGTACTTTCAAGCACATAGCCTAAAATTGACAGACAACGTGATGCCCTTTTGATGTTGTTGGCTCCCAGCTTCTAGCATCCCACTGACAGTTGTTGGCACAAGGCTAAATAAGGATTATTTAATCAGTTATTGTTCTGGAAAACATAAATAGGACACATACAATTCCCAAAGTATAAGTCTTTTGGCTCGTGTATGTGGAAATGTATTGTGTCCTATGATGCATTATGAATGCTGTGCTGACAGGGTCGGTTGGAGCAATAGCTAAAAATTAGACAAAAGTGATGAATAGCTCTGTAGCTATTAAAAGGCCAGTAGTCCCCTAGCTCAGCATGAATTCAACGAATAAGACTTGTGGTAGTCATAGGTTATCTCTATTGTTTTAATTAAAAACAATTTATGGGGTTTTTCAGCTAAACCGAGCAAATTGGGAAAATTTCCAACCTCCTGGTTCTTGCAATCAAATTAGCAGTGCACTCATAGGTCTATGTGGCCATAGTTGCATCAATAATATTGTACAAAAAGCACAAAAAGGTATTCAGTGCGTGTATGTTGGGAGACGAGCTGACCGATATAAGCAGAAGACTTGGATATCATTTGGCTCGTCAATCAGGCTGGCTGACACCAGAACATCGGCCATTGTTAGTGCTGAATCGTAAGAAACTGGTAGAATACTATTGTTTCTACCTGTATATCTGACGATTCAGCTTTACACGTGTGTATTAAACTGAATGATCTTTCCTGGAAAAATAATGTATGTAAATAAGTATGGCCACCTTAAGTCCTCTAACTAATCATCTGCTACTGCTTTATGTTAAAAAAAAGACATTTAACATTTGCTGGAGCTTGTGTCCATGGGTAATAGCTACTGCTCAACATAAAGATGAGGCTGAACCTTTAAAATATAGAGTAGATGTTTAGCTACATACATTTGCAAAACCTTGGGAAATATACAGAGATAATAATACAAAACAGAAGAAGAAATTAAAGAGGGCCCTGCTCATACTGTAACAACCACAAAACACAACATTTCTGCCAGAACTTCCCACAGTTCCAATAACACACTCCCATGACATGCTGCAAATGAAATTCCAGTATTGAATATCATTTGATATAAAGGATAATTTGCTGTTAAATACATTTAAATAGTAGCTGCCTGCCAGAACAAATACTTACAGACAGTACTGCCAGAATGAACACATGATCACATTTTATTCTTTAAACTAACCAGTTTTTCCCTAAACTACACTAATTTTTTTATATTGGAGGGAGGTACAATAAAATAGCCGTTAAATGTAGCTGACAGTAAACTAATGAGTAATCAAAGTGGCCATGTGATATGTTGCTTCTAGAAGAAAACACAAGAGATGACTACTAATGAGTATTTCAGTAAAGGAATTCTGGCAGGCGACAAGTTCAAGAAGATCACTGGCAGACATGGAGTTGTAGGCTAGGGGCAGAAACAAATACTATGTTTCAAAAGAATTTTAAGTTAAAAGCACTTGGCCTATTATATTTTCCAAATACCTGTCTACAGTTAAAAAGTATGCTGTCATCAAAATAACAATCATTTGTTTTATATATTATGCATGGTTTAGTCAATAATTAGCATAAATATTAAAAAAGATGTAACTTCTGCTCTTTCTTCTTGGTAAAGTTGGGCCTACTTTTTTTTCAAGTCACGTTATTGTAGCTCAGTCCCAAGCTGGCTGTACTTGGGTAGATTCATTCATTTGGATCTAAATATTTGGCCCCAGTATAAGAGACTGGACCACATATGGGGATCATGCAGGTGCTTTAGGAGAGTTTTGTATCCATTTGTCCTTGGTCAATATGTAAATGAGCACTGATCAGATTGGAGAATCAGCTGGGGAATTTCTTACACAGGTTTTTAAGACACCAACTCCATTAAGAGTGTCCAAGTCAGGAGTCAGCCTTGCATGGCCACCTTCACCCAAAAAAACTGTTATTCTCTTATATCACAACACAACTGTCTTTCTTTAGAAAAAAAACACAAGGTGTCATACACTCCCTATTATACAATATTCTTATACAGGTATAGGATTCCTTATCCGGAAACCCAATATCCAGAAAGCTCCGAATTATGGAAGGGCTGTCTCCCATAGACTCCATTTTATCCAAATAATCCAAATTTTTAAAAATGATTTCCTTTTTCTCTGTTATAATAAAACAGTAGTTGTACTTGATCCCAACTAAGATATAATTAATCCTTATTGGAAGCAAAACCAGCCTATTGGGTTTATTTAATGTTTAAATGATTTTCTAGTAGACTTAAGGCATGAAGACCCAAATTTTGGAAAGATCCATTATCCGGAAAACCCCAGGTCCCGAGCATTCTGGATAACAGGTCCCATACCTGTATTCTACAATAGGGGATATATCACTCCATACTTTTTTGTGTAAAGAAGTCTCCAAGAACTTCCATAACCATATAAAAGCACAAGCTGAGGACATCACAAAGTGCAAAAAGGATAAAGAGTAATTATATCTTATTTTGGATCAAGTACAGGGTACTGTTTTATTATTACAGAGAAAAAGGAAATTTAAAAAATTTGAATTATTAGGATTAAATGCAGTCTATGAGAAACCGCCTTCCCGCAATTTGGAGCTTTCTGCACAAGAGTTTTCAGATAAAGGGTCCCATACATTTCATTGTAAAAAAATGTTTTAATTACTAATCTAATGAAACTCTATTTTTTTTTCTAGTGTATGTCATTATTGTGGTGATTGGGTCCCTTTAAATCTGTGTATTTATTAATAAATATATTTACATACAATATTTTAAATAGCAGAATACATAGAAGTGTCTTGAAAACTGTGTTGACTGTATTGATTTTGGCCTATGTGACAAAGGGTTTCAGGAAGATCCCATACTCTAGTAACATCTAACAGGAATCTTTCATCATGAAATTCTTAGTATGTAGGTGATCGGGGTTACAGTGGCTGTTAGCCAGGATTGTGTAAATGAGTTACTGCAGGAATTTCATAATAGTAAATCTCTGCAAATTGTACTTTTCTACTGCAGATAACACTTTTTTGGAACATTCTTGGGAAATCCTGTAATATCCATTGAAGAAAACCATTTCTTTTGCATAACTGCAATGTGAGTGCATATTTGTACAGGAGTGTAGGTGCTTGATTGATAGATTAATGAATGCATCATCAACTTGCTTACCTTGTTCAGCTTCTGTCATTTAGATGACGTTTTGAGGAGGTGGCACAGAAGAATTCTTTTAGAACAGGGATTTTTAACCTATAATTTAAATGGGTCCCCATTGTGTTGTGATCCCCATGATCCCCTTCAAATGGGTGGTTCACCTTAAAGTTGACTTTTAGTATGTTATAGAATGGCTAATTCTAAGCAACTTTTCAATTGGCCTTCATTTTTCCGTTTTATAGTTTTTGAATTGTCTTCTTCAGACTAAAAGTTAACTTAAAGATGAACAACCCCTTTAATAATGTGGTCTTTTTTCGTACAATAGAAAATAGTTAGTTGTGATATATAATAATCTCAATGGCATGTTCACAAACAATTTTTTGAGTCATGAAAGATGAAGAAATACTGTTTTAGACCAATTAAGTCCAACCAAGTGGCCATAAACCCAAATAAGATAATATAATGATATTTTTGAAGTGGCGCTATACCAGAGAGTGTGGAATCAACATGAGCTTCAGTCTGAATCAAGAGGAAACACGTTGGGCTACCTATCTGGACTTGATATGCTAATTATTTTGCCAAAATCTGCAAGTGCAATATTTTTTACTTCATAAATATTGTATCAATGATTTTCATAATAGGAGTGAAACACCTCTATTTCCTTTTGATTGCTCTCTTTTTCTCTATTTTTTTGTTTGTCCTGAGAGATGTCTCTTAAACAGTTCTGCCTGACAATCCTGTGGTACGTTAGCACTTATATTAATAGCTGCATGGACTCCAGGGAAGGAAATGTCTGTGTGAAATCTAGTGTGTAAAGAAGGTCTCTTTTTGTATCAGACAGTTTTAGCGACCTGCTATATTCTCAGTACCCTTTATTCATACTGTCAGGTTCAAATCTAACAATATCTTGTTGGTTTATTTTGAACAGCTAACTTGTTCTCAGGCTTCTAAATATCCAATGTATTTTGTGCTACTTTATGAAGGTGAAACAAAGTACAAAAAGAAAACACCTTTTAGAGGGGCAAATTCACTAAGATCCGAAGTTGCACCAGCGACAGCTTCGCTGCACTTCGCCGCACTTCACCGCACTTCGCCAGGCGTAGTTTCGCCAGCGCTATGCAAATTCACTAAAATCCGAAGTTGCACTTAGGGAGGCGAACGGTAGCAAATTTGCGCAAGCGTTAATTCGTCAAGCAAAGCGAAGTTACGCTAGCGATGCCTAATTTGCATACGGCGCCAAGTTAAAGTTGAATGGACGTATATGTAGCAGCAAATCCATTACACTACACAAGCCTGGGAAAGCTTCATAAAATAAAATAGAGTTGTTATCTTGCCCTATACATGTGCCCACTGTATAGTTTAGGTGCCATATGTTAGGAAATGTAGGGGGGAAGGAGGGTACCCCCAAAAAAATTTACGATCTTTTTCAGCCTATCACCCTTAAAAAAGGAAAAAACGCGATTTTTGAAGCAATCCCTATCTACTCTATTGCACTTCGCCTGGTCTGAGGTGACGAAGGCAAGTCTGGCGCAATAGGTAACGTTCAGTAAAATGCGCAAGTTAGTGAATTAGCGTAGTTACATTGACCCTTTGCCATAGCGCAACTTCGTCTGGCATAAGGGTTCGAAGTAGCACTAGAGTAGGTCCACTTCGCTAGCGAATTTACACCAGCGCCCATTAGTAAATCGGCGAAGTAACGAAATGACATGACGCTGGCGAATTTGCGCTACCGTTAGGCGCTTCGTGCTTTAGTGAATTTGCCCCTAAATGGTTTTACGGTGCCATTTTGTATATACTTCTCCTTCTGGATTTTAAACTATGCTGTGTTACATATATGTGATTCTTTGTATTATTTTAGGATGAATAATTATAGTCGATTTGGCCAATTTTTGACCAACTTGGAGTATATCTGCCCCCCTTTTTTTACTGGTTTATACAACTGGTTTACACAGATATCAAACAGAATCAACAAAATTGTGCAGGAATACTTTGGATGTTTTGGAAAATCCATTTGGCTGATTATTGTTATGGAAAACATTACCCACTTGATCAAATTATTTAGCCAAACATGGCCCATAGTCTCTTAGCTTATTTTTTGGGTCATAGGCAGATCTGCCTGTATGAATCCAGCTTACTTTCAATTTCCAGTGATTACAGTTTATGGAAGTGTAATTTTCCAGCTGCTCTGAGGCAGAACACCATTACATTTACAACTCTCTCTCCTGTGTGTCCTTGCTAAGGTCAAAGAAGGAGTTAGAAGAAGCTTGTGTTAAAACAATGAAGGGCACCAGTGGTTCTGGAACCACATTAACTGTTTATTTACACTTAGTGAGTCCAACCTGGGAACAACTACACACTATGTGCTATTATAGATTCATCTATTCATGGTCTAAACACATTTTCACACCCAGGGCACAGGGGAATTAACCCCATGGATCAGCTACGTTACACATAATTACTGTTCTAGAATATGTTTTAACAGTATAATCTAACCCCAATAAAATCTGATCACACCTTCATGTAGAGATTATTTGGTGGCATGGACTCCCATGTTACTATTTATATTTTTCTGAAGTATTTTATAATTGAAGGTACCATTATGACATTAAAAATTGTTTCTATATGACTTTCTGTATTCCAGCAGCAGTGATAATGTCGATACATTTACAATTTATATATGTAGAAAGAAGATGACATGTAAAATACATGTAAATAATAAAAACATGGCATACTAGTTAATGTGATTTTACAATCACTTTCAAAGAAAATAAATAATATGGGTGTATATGGTAAGAAGGTGCAAGGTAGAGTAAAATAAGCTGTATTGATGCTCATTAGATCACTAAGGGTGAAGCATGTTGTGACACTCTCAGCAATACCTGATATTTATATATCCATGGGAGTGTGTACCATCCTTCCCTGACCCTCTTGGTAGATGGAATGGGAGTACTACAAAATAAACAAGGGAAAGGTAGAATGATACCATCTCTCACTGTACCTAGTTGCCAGAATGTGAAGTAATACTCAACTGTATCATCACAAAAGGTGAAAAAGCAGGTTGTGACAGCCGTGAAACACATGACATTGGCATAAGCTTGGGAGAAGAGGGACTCTTGCCAACTCTTCTTTCCTGAACCACTTGGCAGCTGGGATGAAAGAATCATGCCATAACTGCTCCCTCCAAGCCTCATAATGGTCTGTCACTCAATTTACCAATAGTTTAGAAAATGAGGTGGTGTACTTTCCCCTAGAAAAGTATAGTATTGGGTGACATACTTCTATTATTATTCTAAATTTATGGTTTTCCCGGACAGGTAATAAGTTTGTGTGAGGTGTGAAATTTCGGTGGATCACCCTGGGATTTGCACCATAAATGCAGGCCACTCCAGCGTGAAGGAAAAACAATCTGTTTATTTTTTAACTAAAAAGAACTTTACCAGTAGCAGTAAAATGGCAACAGAAAAATAGGCTTGAATTCAGCAACACAAGTTCAAAATATAAAATAGCTCACTTCAGCAAAATTGTGGGGCTCATTTATAAACACTGGGCAAATTTGCACATGGGCACTCACCCATAGCAACCAATCAGTGATTAGCTTTTTTCAAACAGTTGTAGGTTGGGCACTGAAAGCAATAATCTGATTGGTTGCCATGGGTAACTGCCCAGGTGCAAATTTGCCCACTGTTTATAAATGAGCCCCACAGTGTCCAGAATGCAGGGAGTAAATAATCTTGTCTTTCAGAAAATCTTTCCCCAGTGAAAACCAAGTTACAACCACGTGAATTCCTTCTCTCTCTCACCCATTCATCTTGAGGCTCATTTCATTAGAAAACCCATTGGATGTCCAGCCCACAACTCTGGATAGTTAACCCTGTGGTGTCTCTTAAAGGTGTGACTCAAAACCTAAAGAAGGGGGGTATATATTTACTTATCAAAAATACAGTATATCCCCTCTGATTTGTACAGAGGCTTGAGCTGACACAACTCTTGTCCCGTTCTTCGCATCCAAGTCTCTCTGAGCAGAACTGTACAGGACTTCAGATTTTCAACCATTGTTTATAAAGTGATTTTCTAAAACATTCATTGAAATGGAAAATTACCCTATTATCAGCTAAGGTGAAGCTAGTTATTTTGCAGGTAAATACATAGAACATTTTGATGGCAAAACGTACTGTGCGCCCACAAGTTTCCTGCTGTGCAATCTGTACATTTCTCTATAGTTCACAATATTTGCCCAGGACAGGGTTTTACAAGACCTTTAAATTATTTAATCCTATTTAACCAAGATTATCAAGTTTTGCAGGGTCATTCTTTTCATCAATGAAGTTACGCTTGTCCTTGTTTTAACATGACAAACACTGATCTAGACTGGAGTTGTGTAACAGATGAATTGCCCAACATGCATTTTCTAATTTATGTTTAGCCATTATAGATATACAGGTTCATTCACTTACTAAATTGTACCAGCGCAATTGCCCATACCAGCAAATCAGCAATTAATTTTGATTATGATTATATATCCTTTAAATCTACCTATAGCTCACAGACATTGGTATAAGGGGCAGAAGGTATTTTAAATGGAATCAGAGCTATTGGGAGAATTATTGTACAGTCTGCAATTTCAGCAGTGGATTTAGAATAGACTACTAACACACTTTACTATTGCACATGAATTTTAATTATCCAAAACCGAGGCAGCATTACACACTCCCCTTATTTATTTCCAAGAGCTTATTTGTAATTACCGCTTTACATTAATTGAGGCTGCCACTGATAGAAATGAAATAGAGTTCTGCACAAGCTATTTATGATCAAACACTTTATTGTACATTTAAACTAATTGAATGAAGGCAACAAGATTTACAGTCTGTCCGACAGTGTTTCAGTTTTACCATTCAGAAAGAAGGAGAACATTAGAGACGCACCTTTATTTATGGACTGCAACATGCCTCATAACACTTCATTGCTCAAAGAAAGCTAAATAGATATACAGACCAAAGTGACACCATGCTTTGTGTGGGAGATTGTATGTTTTGTTTAATGCAACTAGAGATGGCTTCGGTGACTACAGTAAGTGGGGGGGGGGCTGTTTTGGGTCTCTGTGAACTTGACATGACTTAGATTTATTATACCCAGAAGCTGCAAGTCTGAATCTGAAAACCTGCCATCTCAAACCTGTCGAGGTCATGTGTAAGTCAATGGGAGATGCCCCATTTACAATTTGAAGATATCGTGATCTGCGTTGGGTTTCGTACCATAATCCAAAAAATTCAGGGTTTTCTGTTTTTTCAAGCAATTAGGGCCGTCAAATTTGAAAAACTCGTGCGATTCTAGTTTTCGCTCGATTTTATTGAGACCAAACCCAAATTTTTATTAAAAAATACGGTAAAATTGTGGATGGAAGTTTTGTCGAGTTTGTTTGATTGAAATGATGAGAAAAATTTGAGTTTCAGTAAATAACCCCCATAATAAACCGAGAGGGCAAATAGCATTTCATCCTAATGTCTAATAATATTAATCATCATCATGATAAATATTTGCTATTCCTTCAATACAACAATGTATGTTGGCACCGATTAAAGATATTTACATCCAAACAACTACAGATATAGTCGTCTGGTTTTGGAGATTGTTTAGCAATGTTTTGAAACGTGTGTATTTGTGCATGCACATAAGCATTGCACATTTATACCCCCAGTGCAGCTGGATTCTGCTCCATAACTGAATTGAAATACCTAGCATAGAATTCAAGGCTGTAAGGGAACCCTGTAGATAACATGTGACTTGACCCTGCAGGGACACCTACTTGTACATCACAAATTATATACCAGTAGAGGTTTTGGGCATGTTTAAGCTCAAGGATACATTGCAAAGTAACTTGCAATAGACTCTGCTGCATTTGTTTGTTATTAATCAGTAGAATATTTTTCCCAAACTCACACTCCCAATGAAGTACTTTTTCCTGCTAATAATACACTGTAATGCAAGTAGTGGTTGTCTGAATGGGGCTGCATATGGCACTTTTTATGAGCAGGAAAACTCCCTGAACATCTAGATATTTTTCCGTGGACTGTAGGATTGTATAGTGACCCTTTCATATTACCATACCCTAGCTAAGTTTTTTTCTATTTACAAAGTATTTGTTATACTGTTGGATTTGGCTGATTCAGTAAGAGGACTGGGACAGGAAAATAGATGTTTTTTCTAGTAAGGTGTGCACTGGCTGTGCTGATTCCTCTTGACCTAAAATAGTATGTTTTCCCCTCATTTCAAGATGTTTTGTTCGAAGGGTATTTCATTTTGACCATAAATGATTTTGTGTCACCATACAACTGCGTTGCTTTGTCATAGGGGCAGATTTACATAGGGTCGAATATCGAGGGTTAATTAACCCTCGATATTCAACTGCCGAATGTAAATCCTTCGACTTCAAATATCGAAGTCGAAGGATCTACCGTAAATAGTTTGATCAAACGATAAAATCCTTTGAATCGTTCGGTTCGAAGGATTTTAATCCATTGATCGTACGATTTTTCTTCTACCTAAAAATTGATAGAAAGCCTATGGGGACCTTCCCCATAGGCTAACATGGCACCTCGGTAGGTTTTAGGTGGCAACGTTTTTTTTAAAGAGACAGTACTTCGACTATCGAATGGTCGAATAGTAGAACGATTTTTAGTTCGAATAGTTCGATTCAAAGTCGTAGTCGAAGGTCGAAGTAGCTAATTCGATGGTCGAAGTAGCCAAAAAAATCATTCGAAATTCGAAGTTTTTTTTATTCTATTCCTTCACTCGAGCTAAGTAAATGGGCCCCTTAATGTATGAAAAAAATACCTGGGAGAAGTGATACTGCAAAGACTGCAAATATTTAGACATAAGAAAGTTGTTCATACTATTTGCAAACAAAATAGATATTGGACAATTTAGGAGTCCCCGTGATAATATGAATATTATGCTGGTTGTGGTGAGTTAGGCAAGGGTTAGAACATGAATATTTTAATTTCATAGGTAGAAGAGAAGGGAAGAAAACTGTTTTTTTTTGCTTTCGACTGGGATGGAGTGTATTCATATTTTGCTGCACGTGTTGGGGTGGAAAATAAGTATGACATGGATCCTGTTGCTTGCATTTATGTGACCCATATGCTATAATCTATAAAATAATAATGAATCTGGCTATAAATACTGTATTTTATATACTTACTCTGTAATGATCCATGCCTACAAAGTTGTCCACAACATCTCCACAACATATTGTAAGGCAAAACCTGTATCAAGTGTAGCATTTTTTGGTGCTTACACATTACATATATTTTACTGCTGGCATCCACACTAGAGGAGATTTAGCATGCGCAACAAAACATGTGTGTGCTTTCACCCTAAGGGTCATGGGAAACAGTGAAAACAATGACAGAAAATGAGATTACATTTGTCACAGAAGCTGATGCTACAGTGTTGGTTAATCATCTCTTTTGCAGAATGCCCTGTTTAATTTGCTTTCACACAATATGAATACTAATTATTTCTCAGGCACAGATCTTTCCTATAAAGGGACTGTGGTGGCTTTGCTCTTATACATAATCCCAAAATACAAGGTTTAGCATTTCTATCTTGAATGTTTGTTAAAGGGATTTTGTCATGCTTTTTATGATCTAGTTTTTATTTCTAAATTACATTGTTTACACTGCAAATAATTCACTGTACCATATAAAATGGCATTCCTGAACCAACAAGTGTATTTTATTTTAGTTGTAATATTGGTGTGTAGGCAGCCATTCAGGTCATCTAATTTTTGCCTGATTCTGTGCTTTCAGAAAGAGCCAGTGCTGCACTATGGAACTGCTTTCAGATAAGCTATTGTTTCTCCTACTCAATGTAACTGGAGGATTCACAGTGGGACTTGGATTTTTACTATTGAGTGCTATTCTCATATCTACCAGGGAGCTGTTCTCTTGCATCAGGGAGCTGTTATTGTCGGGATCCAGAAGATCTGGCTCAAGCTGAGCCGACATCTCCCCAGGCCTGTGCTTCCACTCCGGCGCTTGTTGCAGGTTCGAGCGCGTGTCCTGATGCGCGCGTGTGTTTGGACGCGGGCGCGCATTTACGTGCGCGCGCGCGTTCTGATGCGGGCGCGCGCTCTGACGCGGGCGCGCATTCACGTGCGCGCACGCGTTCTGACGCAGGCGCGCGTTCTGACGCCAACATGCGTCCTGGGGTTAAAAGGTCACTCCGACCTAGGCCCAGTGCGAGGTGATCGTCTTACTGACACTGAGCGTTTATTACTGATGTTATTCTGATTTCGACCACGGCTTGTTACTGACTACTCTTCTGATTATCCCTGGATTCCTGTATTGCTCATCTGACTTCGACCTTGGCTTTTCTGACTACTCTTCTGGATTTCCCTCAACTGGTACCTGCTTATTGATCCTTCCTGTGTATGACCCGGCCTGTTCCAGACTTCGCTTCGTCTCCTGCAGATAAGTGCTAGCCCTTATTACGAACTGTTATTTCTGTGGGCTCATCTAGCACTCCTGCTATTCCTTATCTGGGAACGTCCTGTCTCAACCCTCAGGGCGCAGCTCAGTGGGAAGCGTGGGGGAGGCTCTTACCTTCGGACTCGCCTTGACTCCTGACAGTATCACCTCGCCATGGAGTCCGAAGAACCAGCTCTTTCCCCTTTAGAAATTGTTGCTCAGCAATTAGCTGGTCTTACTCGGGCTGTTCGAGATTTACAAGGGGGCTATCAACAATTACAGACCCAGATGCAAGACATGACTGTTGCTGCTCCTCCTCCTGGACCCCCAGTTTCGGTTGCTTTCCCAGAGTAGCTTCTTCGTCCTCACATCCGACGCCCGAGCCCAAGATACCACTCCCTGAACGCTTTTCTGGAGATCGAGCTAAATTCAGGGCTTTTGAAAATGACTGTCGACTTATGTTTTCCTTGAAAAGTCAATCTTATGCTACAGAACAGATCAGGGTGGGAGTGATTATGTCCCTATTATCCGGAGAACCCAAGACTTGGGCTCATCGTCTGTTTGAAACCCAAAGCCCCCTATTGGCTAGTGTGGACATATTTTTTTCAGCTATGGCTCAGATATATGACGATCCTAAGAGGTCCGACACTGCTGAAACTATAATCCGGACTCTATGTCAGGGCAAACGCCCAGTTGAAGATTATGTGACGGATTTCCGCACTTATGCCACCGACACCGAGTGGAACGACAAGGCCCTCAGACATCAATTCCGCTTGGGTTTGAGTCCTACTCTGAAGGATGAGTTAGCCAGAGTAGGAGTACCTGATTCATTGGAGTCTTTGATCGACCTGTGTGTACAGATTGATCGTCGTCTAAGGGAGAGACGCGCAGAGAGAGCTGCAACACCTTCTTTTGGAGCATCCTGGGTACTTCCTAAAGCCCCTCTGTCTTCATACGTCTCTGCAACTTCGTCATCCATCTCCCCCCCTGCTTCTATAACTACTGCTCCTGAACCTATGCAGATTGGACTTATAAGAACAGCTATCTCTGCCCAGGAGAGGTCCCGCAGAAGGGAGAACAATTTATGCCTCTACTGCGGTCTGTCTGGTCATTTTTTGAGGAACTGTCCTACCCGACCAGGGGGTAAGCATATTCATCCGACTTATTTTCCATCCTCCTCCTCTCGAGAATTGCCTATGCTCATTGTCCCTATTTCTCTACAGTGGCCCCAAGGGTTCCTAGAGAGTAAAGTCGTCATAGACTCGGGAGCCTGTGGTTGTTTTGTCGATAAAGAATTTATTAAAGCTCATAATATTCCGACCCGACCCAAGACGCAACCATTTCTGGTGAGGAAAGCAGATGGCTCCCAACTTTCCTCCGGACCAGTGTTGTTAGAGACAATACCACTTATTGTTATCACTGACTCTAATCATGTTGAGACTTTATCTTTTGATGTGGTGTCCTCTCCTCTTTTCCCGTTAATTTTTGGGTTTCCTTGGTTGAAATTGCACAATCCTTCAATAAATTGGAGCACTGGGGTACTACAATTTTCGTCTGTGGCTTGTATTTCTCATTTCTTCATGCCCAAGACCACTTCTAAAGCATTTGCTTTGTGTTCATCTCAAGATCCTCGTTTACAGGCTATCCCTTCATTTCTTCAGGACTTCATAGATGTTTTTGATCAAAAAGGAGCTGACACACTACCTCCTCATCGAATTTATGATTGTCCTATAGATTTGCTTCCAGGGGCTCCAATTCGGACGTATCTACCCTCTGTCTGAGCCCGAACTGTCAGTCTTGAAAGATTATATCAACGAGAATTTGGAGAAAGGGTTTATTCGTCCTTCCACCTCACCTGCAGGGGCAGGTATTTTCTTTGTAGAGAAAAAGGACCATTCCTTACGGCCCTGCATTGATTACAGACACTTGAACCAGATCACTGTAAAAAATCGTTACCCTTTACCCCTTATTCCTGAATTATTCCAAAACCTTCGTGGGGCCAAGATTTTTTCTAAATTAGACTTGCGAGGGGCGTATAATTTGGTAAGGATTCGGCAAGGAGATGAGTGGAAGATGGCTTTTCGAACCCGTTTTGGACATTATGAATACCTCGTTATGCCATTTGGTTTGTGCAACGCTCCTGCGACTTTTCAGCATTTTGTTAATGATATTTTCAGAGATTTTTTGGATCAATTTCTGATTGTCTATCTAGACGATATTTTAATTTTTTCTTCCTCCGAACAGGACCATGAGATGCAACTAAGGAAGGTTTTTAACCGCCTGCAAACTCATCGTTTATATGCCAAACTGGAGAAATGCGAATTTTGCAAGTCTTCAGTGGAGTTCCTGGGGTTTGTGATCTCTTCTGACGGAGTTTGCATGGACAAGAAGAAGGTGTCCGCTATTCTTGATTGGCCTGTTCCCTCTTCTCGGAAAGCAGTACAAAGTTTCGTCGGGTTTGCAAATTTTTATAGGAAGTTTATTAAGGACTTTTCTAAGATCATCGCACCTATCACTGACTTAACCAGTTCCACTAAGCACTTTCAGTGGACTACACAAGCTCAAGAAGCATTCGAGCAATTAAAACATTTGTTTACGTCTGCTGCTGTCTTAAAGCATCCTAACCCTGTTCTGCCTTACATTCTAGAGGTTGATGCATCTGAAACTGCTATTGGTGCTATTTTATCCCAAAGGACCGGCGATAACAATGCTCTTCATCCTGTGGCTTTCTTTTCTAAGAAACTCTCCACCTCAGAGAAGAATTATGATGTTTCTGACCGTGAACTCTTGGCCATTAAAGCAGCGTTTGAAGAATGGCGTCATTTG
This sequence comes from Xenopus laevis, assembly GCF_017654675.1. NCBI lineage: Eukaryota > Metazoa > Chordata > Amphibia > Anura > Pipidae > Xenopus > Xenopus laevis. Next base: position 104,805,338 of record NC_054375.1, read on the forward strand.
TTAGAAGGAGCGTCACATCCGATCATTATTTTTTCAGACCATAAGAATCTGGAGTATTTACGAACCGCCAAATGTCTCAAACCAAGACAAACAAGGGAAAGTTGTGCTCACCACTAGTTTTTAAAAATCATTAGGCGGGGGTGCAATGAGGGTGTGACCACAAAATACATATAGACAAATACAAGATTCCTCTGCACTCAACCCATTATCAATATATTTAAGACAGAGACATTTTGTGCATACTGCTACTGAAAAATGTCAAACCAAGACAAGCCAGGTGGGCATTGTTTTTTTCCCGTTTTAATTTCCATATAACCTATAGGCCTGGCTCTAAGAACAAGAAAGCTGACTTTCACGGTTACACAGTCAAGAAGAGGAACTTTTGCCCCCGGATACGATACTTCGTCCCCAGAATTTCTTTCTTCTTCAGAGTGAACTTTTTTCAAAGATCAAGGAGGCATCCTCTTCTTTATCTCCACACGGGGAGTTGCAAGCTTGTGATGGGTTATTTTTTTTGAAGGACAAAGTCTTCATTCCAGAAACACTTCGTTTAGAGACCCTAAAATTACTTCACGATCACCCATTGGCGGGTCATATGGGATATGTTAAGACTTTAGATCTCGCTCAAAGGTTTTTCTTCTGGCCTCACATGGCTAAGGACTGCAAGGATTATGTATCTTCTTGTGAGACTTGTGCTCGGTTTAAAGATTCACATGTTAAACCCCTGGGGCTGTTACGTCCTTTACCAGTGCCTACTCGATTGTGGGGTTCCATTTCCGTTGATTTTATTGTAGAGCTTCCTCCCTCGCAAGGATACAATACAATTTTTGTAATTGTGGATCGACTCTCCAAGATGGCACATTTTGTTCCCCTCTCCGGAGTACCTTCTGCACCTTCTACAGCTGAGGTGTTTATTAAGGAAGTCGTCAGACTCCATGGAGTTCCAGATGAGATTGTGTCGGATCGGGGAGTACAGTTTACATCTAAATTCTGGAGGGCATTGTGCAAAGCTTTAAAGATCAAGCTGGCTCTTTCCACGGCTTTTCATCCACAATCCAATGGGCAGACGGAAAGGACTAACCAAACGTTGGAACAATATCTACGTTGTTTTTCATCCTTCCTCCAGGACAATTGGAGTGAGCTGTTACCATTGGCCGAGTTCTCCTACAATAATGCCCTTCATTCCTCCATCAAGCAAACTCCTTTTTTCGCTAACTATGGTTTCCATCCGCACGTGCTTCCTAATCTTCCTAAAGGTATAGAGGTGCCCGCGGTTCAAGAAAGACTTTCTTTTCTTCTGGACAATACCCTAAGAATCCAACAAGCAATGGCCCAAGCACAGAACAACTTCAAGGATTTTGCTGATCGTAAGAGAAGGAAGGGTTCTGAGTTTCGAGTCGGAGACCTGGTTTGGCTGTCTACCCGGCACATCAAACTTCCGTGTCCATCTAAGAAGCTGGGTCAACGATTTTTGGGTCCCTTTCCCATTATTCGACGGGTGAACGAGGTAACTTTCAAACTTAAATTACCTGCTACTTACAAAATCCACCCTGTTTTTCATGTAGCCTTATTGAAACCTGTGGTGAAGAACACCTTTTCGGGAAGAGACCACAGTCCCCCAGCTCCAGTAACCATTGAAGGTGTTGAGGAATTTGAAGTGGAGGCCGTCTTGGATTCTAGGTACCGGCGAGGTCGGCTTCAATATTTAATCCAGTGGAAAGGTTTTCCTCCAGAAGAGAATTCATGGGAACCCATGAGTAATTTACATGCTCCTCAACTTATTGAGTTATTTCATAGATCTCATCCTGACAGACCGGCTTCCACATGCACCCGGAGGTTGCATTTTGAGGGGGGGCAATGTCGGGATCCAGAAGATCTGGCTCAAGCTGAGCCGACATCTCCCCAGGCCTGTGCTTCCACTCCGGCGCTTGTTGCAGGTTCGAGCGCGTGTCCTGATGCGTGCGTGTGTTTGGACGCGGGCGCGCATTTACGTGCGCGCGCGCGTTCTGACGCGGGCGCGCGCTCTGACGCGGGCGCGCATTCACGTGCGCGCGCGCGTTCTGACGCAGGCGCGCGTTCTGACGCCAACATGCGTCCTGGGGTTAAAAGGTCACTCCGACCTAGGCCCAGTGCGAGGTGATCGTCTTACTGACACTGAGCATTTATTACTGATGTTATTCTGATTTCGACCACGGCTTGTTACTGACTACTCTTCTGATTATCCCTGGATTCCTGTATTGCTCGTCTGACTTCGACCTTGGCTTTTCTGACTACTCTTCTGGATTTCCCTCAACTGGTACCTGCTTATTGATCCTTCCTGTGTATGACCCGGCCTGTTCCAGACTTCGCTTCGTCTCCTGCAGATAAGTGCTAGCCCTTATTACGAACTGTTATTTCTGTGGGCTCATCTAGCACTCCTGCTATTCCTTATCTGGGAACGTCCTGTCTCAACCCTCAGGGCGCAGCTCAGTGGGAAGCGTGGGGGAGGCTCTTACCTTCGGACTCGCCTTGACTCCTGACAGTTATCTTGTTACATTCCCATTGTTCTGCTGGTGGGCTGCTGGGGGGAAAGGGAGGGGTGATGTCACTCCAACTTGCAGTACAGCAATAAAGAGTGACTGAAGTTTATCAGAGCACAAGTCACATGATGGGGGGCACCTGGGAATCTGGCAACATGTCTAGCCCCATGACAGATTTCTAAATTAAATATTAAAAAATCTCTTTACTCTTTTGAAAAGTGGATTGCTTTGCAGAATTCTGCTGGAGCAGCACTATTAACTGTTGCATTTTGATAAAAATAAACATGTTTTCCCATGACAGAATTCCTTTAAGTTCTTCTTTAAATACACAATGTCTACATACTGCCAAGTCTTTTTTTGGATAAGCAAGTTCAGTGGGCTGCAAAATGCTTCAGCTGCTCCAGTATATAACAACAGGCACATGTTAACTCAAATTGTGTAGGTGTCAAGGATTGCTTTATTGGTCTCCCTGTTTATTATAATTGCTTTTATAAGCAAAGTGTAGCTTCCTGAAATAAACCTTACAAAAATCCAATTTCATTTAACAACCTTACAAGTAATCTAAATTTTGATTGACTCCACACTTAATTTGACAGGATTTTATTCTTTTGAATCCACCACTGTAACATGTCTTTAAGGCAAAAACATACTTATTGTGGATATATAATATCCAATTAAATGCTTCAGTACTTTTACATATAATTCCCCAACAAACAATGCATGCTCTAGGCATTTCCCTAAGCCTTATAATTATCTGAGAGGCGGCAATAAAATGCAGGAAACTGCATCAAAAGTCTAGACTGCAAGCTGCATAATAAAACACTCAGTCCTGAGATAGGCTGATAGCGTTCATTATTTTGCACTTGAAGAAATGTACAGTTTTGTGGAACATTACTAATGAGAAGTATATGTTTACTGTTTACCGGGTTTAAATTCATGAGCAGGTACTATAATAGATTCATGTTAATGTAGATCCCCCATATCAACTAAAAACTACTCCAAAAAAAAACAATTTAAATTGGAGCAATTATAGCTAGAAACATGTACAGATATGGGACCCGTTATCCGGAAACTCGTTATCCAGAAAGCTCTGAATTACAGGAAGGCCATCTCCCATATATTTCATTTTAATCAAATAATTCAATAATTAAAAAATTATTTCCTTATTTTCTGTAATAATAAGAGAATGAAATGTATGGGATCCTTTATCGGAAAACTTTTTTTAAAATTTCCTTTTTCTTTGCAATAAAAAAACAGTAGCCTGTACTTCATCCAAACTAAGATATAATTAATCCTTATTGGAGGCAAACCCTTGGGTTTATTTAATGTTTAAATGATTTTCTAGTAGATAAAGTATGGAGATCCAAATTATGCAAAGATTTGTTATTTGGAAATCCCCAGGTCCCAAGAATTCTGGATAACAGGTCCCATACCTGTACCCAAAATATTGTGAATAGTTACTGAATCTTTTTTTTTGCAAATATGTTTAATATTTGTTTCTTATACTTCTAGAGATATAAATGGGATATTGCTGTGCTCTTCAACCAAACAATTTTCCCTGTATGTAACTCATGCCGTCATTACTACATGTACCCAAAATATTATGGATATTTACTAAAACTTTTTTTGGAAATAGGATTTATACAGTAATGGCTATTAGTGTGCACCATCTGAGTTATTGAAATAGGCGGTTAGTACTGAAACATTAACATTAAGTTGTCCATTACCTAACTAACGATTTTAGATTTTTTTTCCATGAATCTCTAAAAATGTGTGGTTTTCATTTTTTTTTAAAAAAGCTCTAACAATTTGATATGTATTAAGTGTAAAAACCACCAAAACCATGAAACCACTTTGTCAGGTAAAAGTTGTTGAGGTACTATAGAAGTCAGTGGGAGCTGCGCTGATCCTATTGGACCGCTTTAAATCAATTCAGAATTTTCAAGGTATTCGTATTTTTTAGTGCATCGTTCAGCATCATTTTTCCATTATCAAATTTTCCTTTGATAAATAGTCCTCCACATACATCAGTGACATACACCATGTAAATATTACTTGCAGAAGATATTAATATATTAGCTTAAAGGGGTGGTTCACCTTTGAAGTAATTTTTAGTATATTATAGAATGGCTAATTCTAAGCAACTTTTCAATAGGTCTTCATGTTTTATTATGTATAATTTTTGAATTATTTGCCTTCTTTTTCTGACTTTGTCTAGCTTTCAAATGGGGGTCACTGACCCCATCTAAAAAACAAATGCCCTGCAAAGTGTCAGACAGGTAACCAGTAAATGCTTCCTGTTAATTGGTTGCTATGGGATATTATATCTGCGAAAATGTTGTTTTATTACATTGTCTCTTGATAGCTACAAAAAGGATACGAAAAAGAAATAGACTATGAAAGTCTAAAACCAACATTCTAGACATTTGCTACTGTTTTTGCACCATTGTATTTTAAAGACTATAAGGGGCCGATTCACTAAGGGTTGAATATCGAGGGTTAATTAACCCTCGATATTCGACTAGGAATTAAAATCCTTCGACTTCGAATATCGAAGTCGAACGATTTAGTGCAGATAGTTCGATAATTCCTTCGATCGAACGATAAAATCCTTCGAATCGAACGATTCGAAGGATTTTAATCCAACGATCGAAGGAATATCCTTCGATCAAAAAAAGTTAGGCAAGCCTATGGGACCTTCCCCATAGGCTAACATTGAGTTCGGTAGCTTTTAGATGGCGAACTAGGGGGTCAAAGTTTTTTTTAAAGAGACAGTACTTCGACTATGGAATGGTCGAATAGTCGAACGATTTTTGCTACGAATCCTTCGATTCGAAGTCGTAGTCGAAGGTCGAAGTAGCCCATTCGATGGTCGAAGTAGCCCAAAAAAAACTTCGAAATTCAAAGTTTTTTACCTTCGAATCCTTCACTCGAAGTTAGTGAATCGGCCCCTAACATTTTATATGTCCCCCTATGTTTCTTTTTAGAACAATCATTACCATATAATACATAGACTAATACAATAATAGAGTTTTTGAGCTTGGAAAAAACAGGCATCAATCAAATCCAACCAGCCTCTCTAACAATTTTCACATAGCGTCTAGTGGAACTAGTTTATGTAGGTTGGTGATATGCACATGTAGAAACATAAGTATAACAAACAAGCAGTCAGCACAATGGTTATCACTTCTTTGTAGAGGTAGTGCATGTTCTTCAGTGGCCACTTTTCATTGACATTACGTGGCACATTTACTAGCTCGAGTGAAGGATTAGAAGGAAAAAAACTTCGAATTTTTGGCTACTTCGACCATCGAATTGACTACGACTTCGAAACGAACGATTCTAACTAAAAATTGGAAGGTCCCCATAGGCTTTCTAGGCAATTTGGGATCGAAGGAAAATCGTTCGATCTATGGATTAAATTGATTCGAAGGATTTAATCGTTGATCAAACGATTTTTCCTACGATCGTTCGAATGAACAAATTGCGGTAAATCCTTCGACTTCGATATTCGAAGTTGAAGGATTTTACTTCGACGGTCGAATATCGAGGGTTAATTAACCCTCGATATTCGACCAATAGTAAATGTGCCCCTGCGAGTAGGAACTCTTTAGAACAGCACCGCAGAGTATTCTTCTTATTTTAAAAGCCTTTATTATTGCTTTAGGGCATCACAGCAACGTTTGAGGCAATGCAGCCTTTTATCAAGCTTGATATCAAGCTATATATATATATATATCTGTAGATTATATATTCTTCAGTATATTATAGTTTGGTACAAGTAAACATTATAATCATAATAATTTGTACCAGTGATTAATGTATGCCGTGTAGCAGTCAAAGGTACAAGAGTCAAAAGAAATTAATTATCAAAAAAACATTTCTTGGAAGAATCAGTAACAATTCTCATTAAGCAACGAGCTGGGGTTCTTCTTTATCAGAGGTACGAATACTGAGGGGCACATTTACAAAGCTCGAGTGAAGGATTCGAATTAAAAAAACTTTGAATTTCGAAGTGTTTTTTTGGCTACTTCGACCATCGAATGGGCTACTTCGACCTTCGACTACTACTTCGACTTCGAATCGAACGATTCGAACTAAAAATCGTTCGACTATTCGACCATTCGATAATCGAAGTACTGTCTCTTTAAGAAAAACTTCGACCCCCTACTTCGGCAGCTAAAAGCTACCGAAGTCAATGTTAGCCTATGGGGAAGGTCCCCATAGGCTTGCCTGCGTTTTTTTGATCGAAGGATATTCCTTCGATCATTGTATTAAAATCCTTCGAATTGTTCGATTCGAAGGATTTAATCGTTCGATCGAACGAATAATCCTTCGATCGTTCGATCGTAGGATTAGCGCTAAATCGTTCGACTTCGATATTCGAAGTCGAACGATTTTAGTTCCTAGTCGAATATCGAGGGTTAATTAACCCTCGATATTCGACCCGTAGTAAATCTGCCCCTGAGAGTCAATTAAATTCAGCATTAACTAGTATACAAAGCAAAGATAGTACTACAGTTTATAAAGTGGATAGGAAAAGGCCAGCCAAATGTCTTACAATCTCTCCTCTCCATTCACAGCATGTTTACACATATGAAACAGCACTATTGATTTTTGTATTGTGAGCCATCTTACTGTTCACTAAGGCAGTGTTCTCTGATATGCTAAAGTCACTCAAAGTAGATTTCAACAATGCTTTCTACACAATGCTCTCCAGAGTATTTTATTTTCCAAAGGATCTTTCATTGTTTTCAAATCAGGCTTCTCAAATATCGATCTGCAGTGGTCTCTTATGAAATAGGTTTTTTTTTAAGCAGCATAACATGTAATAACAAGATCAAAAAGTACTTTTCAAATCACGTAGCCATTGGGAACCAAACAGACACAACAAGACAATTATAGAAAGGGCAATGGGAAGAACATCTGAAAGCAAGGGGATTTTATTTTAACTTTGCTTTTTACTTTTTATACCTGCCCATTATTCTCTTTAGTCTCAAGCATTGTACTGAATGTTAGATGCCTATTGTGTCCAGCAGTGTAACTGAGATATTCTACAAATTAATGTGCCATAGCAGGCTTTTGGTGCATTGATTAAACAGCATCTGCTAAGAACAGATACATGAAGTAAATCATCACAAATATATTTTTTTTGGGTAGTACATATAAGACACTTTCTGATGCCATTAATGTACAAATACCAATTGCAAACACCGTTGTCCTTGTGCTCATTTGCTATTGGAATACAGAGAAAGTGTATGGTCTGAGCTAAAGATTACACACAATAAGTATAACATATTGCTTACAGTAGAAATATATGTATATATTTTAATTTTTGATCATATAATATTTTTTGTATCATATAATTTTTTTTGGTTACAGTAGGAACTAGGATTTTGTTTGGGGGTGTATTTTTCTATATAAAAATACATAAATGCACATAGAATAAAAAAAATAAAGTTATAGCTGTAACACACACAGCACCTTGTAGAAAGAAAACTATAGGCACTTTTGTAAAGATGCTCAAGTACATCATTTTACAATGCAAGCATAATTTTATTTTTTATTAGATATAACAAGCTATTTTCTAGATCCTGAAAAAAATATTCAGGCACGGAGAACTGCAAATTGTTTTACTGCAAGTTCTAGTTTCCCCCAGGAGGAAGTCAGGAAACGTAATACAACAGCAAACAGTAGTGAACTGCAGGTCAAACAACCTGGTACCATCAAGCCTATGTTCACCATAAATTTAATTTGTAATGATCATAGAAAAACGGAGGAGGTTAGCTTTTGACTTTTTTTTGTTGTTGGGCTATTCCCAAGTTGCTTTTATTTAGTATAGTAAATAACAAGACACATTATAGGGCTGTAATGGAACCAGTGCAGCTCCACAACCTATATTTTTCAAATAAATATCCTTTATTGTACATAACGCATGTCTTTTTTCATCATGGCCTTACATATACTCAGCCAGCATCATTATATATGTGTATTGTTTCTAGTATGCCCTAAATGCACATAATCTAAAATTCTGCATAATTATTACCAATATCTGTATATATCAGTCAGACAATAATTATGGATGCACCAAATCCAGGATTCAGTTCGGGATTCGGCCAGGATTCTGTCTTTTTAAGCAGGATTGGGCTGAATCATTGTGCCTGGCCAAACTCAATCCAAATCCTAATTTGCATATGCAAATTAGGGGCAGGAATTGAAATCCCTTAACTTTTTGTCACAAAACAAGGAATAAAACAGTTTTTTACACTCTTTCCCTTCCCGTCCCTCATTTGCATATGCAAATTCAGTTCAGCATTCAGCTAAATCTTTCATGAAGAATTTGGGGTTTGACCGAATCCAAAATAGTGGATTCGGTGCATTCCTAATAATAATATAACTCAAATAGCATGAGTGCATTTATTATATTATCTTTAAGCACCATTTAATAATGGACTGCACATGTTAAGCTATTGCTAATTAGGAATTATCTATCTTTTTAGAAATGACATATAGTCCAGAATCACAAAAATACTCCATAAAGAAAACCTATAACAATAAAGTGTAACATAGGACTGTCATTGATTACAAATGCAGCAAATGTGCATTCAATTCCTAGAAATCTTGGTACATTGAGAAAAGTCCACAATACTTGGAAATAAAATCAACTTTATGCAATACATCAGAAGATAAAAGGTCATGAAAAACGTTCACCTTAAATACAGGTCGTGGGCTTGGAGTCACAGCTAGGTTGCCCATCCTACTAGGAATTCTGTACATTGTAGGGAAACACCTTAGATGGAACAAAAGTAGAACTTTACTTACATTTCTGTTTCCCTTTTTGAGTCAATGTCTGCTCAGTAAGAAGCAGAATCAATAAAAATGGCAAAAGCTGTATTCTTCCCATAATGACGAGGCTGAGAACAGAGGTCAGGCATCTACGTAAAGAAAGAGAGATGTACATCAGTCAGAGCACTGCCATGTTAAAAATTAACCATTAAATAAATAACCTTAACCCTGATTTTGGAAACTGCTGTCTGCCTTGTACATTTGCTTCATCATACACCTACACGGCAGTCATTTGATTCTACCCCTCTAACTGGAGATACCTGATTTTCCAAGTAGAAAGCTTCAGTTCTGAGAAAGACAAATAGTGTCAAGCCTTTTTAAAAGCTAGCCTTTAGTCATGTGATTGGAGGCTGACTGACCAATGGTTTCCTCTGATTCTGTTGTGACATTGCCAAACCGAGACACAATGATTAGGGGAAAAAAGTTCACATAATGCATTCTGTATTTTTTTTAAAATTCTTAACTTGCTTCAGAACGATGATCTTTCGCCTATTTTAGGGTGAAGAAACTCTGTTTCACAGGACAGTATTTTGTTAAGTTAAAAAAATAAAAATAAAATTTAACATGCAGGACATTTGTTTTTTTGGGGAATACTGTTATAAAATCACTCAAGTTGAAAAATAACATTGAAACTGGTAAAGGAGTATGGGTAAAGGGTAGTTTGCACTAATTTACTCAAATGTCACCATATTATTAGACTGAATAATATGAAAAAATTTAACCTTTTTGAAAAATAATAAGTAATAACCGTAAAAAAAAATGGTATATCTCCTTTATGAGAAAATGTGTCTTTATACTCATAAAATGGTCACAAATAAAATTATTTGTTTGAATGACAAGTCATTATTCAGAGATATAAACCCTAAAAGGTTAGACATGCACTTGTGAAACACAAAGAACATTTATTCAAAAATGGAGTGATGTGCATCATTTTCTCACTCTCGTGGTTTGAAAAAATCTCGAGAATGATTGAGGTCAATTGAAGAAATTATATAGGAAAAGGTTAAAGATGTGTGTTGTGATTTTACAGTATAATTAATTGCATTTCCAACATTCTCCACTCATTTGAGGAGTCACAAAGCAAAGAGTGACATTTTCTATAAATCTGAAAAAAATCTGATAAAAACTAAAATATTAAATTCCCATTGATTTACATATTGTCTCTGTAGATCGAATCTAGGAATATGAAGCTTTCAATCAATCTAAGTTTGATGCATCATAAATATACCAACATCTTGAAATCAAATATTATTCTAGAACATTGTTTGCAAAACCATCTTGTAAAAAAAAACTTGATGTCTGATGTCATTGATTAAGATCTCCTACTTCTAACAAATTATTTTCACATATTATTACTGAACTGAATTGAGTTTATTTTGGTCTAAATATGAATAGTGAACACCAAAAATGTTCCCCACACAATAAAGTGGGATAAATATCTGTCTACTCCTCAGTCAGCTGTAACATCTTGTGGAAATCACCATTCATATATATATTTATATATATTTATTAGTTTAAATCACTTTTGACATCTATGGGTATCCAAGTCAGACATGTTCCCAAATGGTTAGTTTACATGGAGTAACATTTGCTGCAGCCAATCACTAGTTTTTTTTACATCCAAAATAGCTGGTTCTAGTGATTCATTAAGTCTTAAACATCCTCTCCTGGGTGCCAAGGCAGAACTCATGGGCCATCTCCCAGTTTCTTCCCACCAGCTGGTACTAACTAATATTTACCTGCAAATTTTGCACTGTTCACCCTGTCCTATATTTTTTTACATAGAGGTGGTACAGAGTGTAGCCTGCACCCACCAGTGCCCTGTAACTTACATGCTTAACTTGCTCTCAAGTAATAGGATGGGTAGGGATGGAAGAGGAAAGTTGCTCTGTATTTTTGGTCTGCTTGTAGTTCTGAAAATACATTGATTTCCGTGAAATTGACAGTCACAGGAGAGTAGGCCCTGAGCTGACGTTTCTACAGAAAAGACCAAAGAACCCCTACTACTGCTAAAATCTACTATTCAGTGGCTAACTTAATGTATATTAAATCACCTGTTTAATAATTATTCCGGTTAGTGATCAATCAAAATGAATGTGATATCAGTGCCAGTGCTGCTTTTATACAGTATACTGTATGTATATGGAGCATGGAGGCCAACTAAAAGGTGAAATCTGAAGTCTGTTTTTAGAGTAATAGACTGGCTGCTCTCAGCAGTCAATGAGTTAATCCACACAGTTTAAGAAAGAAAAAACTTGATATAGTCAGCAGTTGGGCTTTATGTGTGAAATGGGTTTGCAGCATAGTGATGTGGAAACCTGAAGCTCAAATGTGCAATATTCATGTAATGCAAATGGCCTTTATTCCATTGCAAACATTTCCAACCATTTTCATTCCATGTCTCTCATTGTAGTTCAGATGTTTCACTGGAGGTAAACATAGCCACAGGGGTTCAAAGGATTTACCTGTTTTATTTGTACACTCTCATAGAGACAATCAAATAATGAGCATGTTTCAAGCTGTTCCTCTCCAAACGAGCCCTGCAGAATATAAGAAAAGCAAGAATATTTAATTTACAAACAGAATACATGCAAATACAGACTATTCTTTTATTTATGATTATTGCAAAGTTAAAATCAAAGGTGTACATTACTGTGTTCTATGTAAAGTGGTCATTATGAATAAAATATTAACTGGTTTTAATTAAAATATTTCCCAGATACATACATATTACATGAGCTTCTTCTAAAAATATAATAACAACTGTCCTACCAAACACAGGATACTGGAAGCTAGCTTGATAAAACACAAAAGAAATAGATAAAAGTTTTTTTTTATTATCCAGTTATAGACAGTGGCATAACTAGATGTTACTAGGCCCTATGGCAAATTCAATTTAGGGCCCAAAATATTGTTAATTTGACCTATTCTAAGCCCTGGTTATAGATACATAACTTGTCAAGCTACAGCTCCACATTCAATAAAAATTAAAATTTTGGGTTCTGGAACCATAGCTTATCTTCAGGGCCATAAGATACACAAAGTGCAGTGCCTGGAGGCTCAATATACACTTCTGTATGCTTACCATGTACCACAGGTAGTGGAATAAATAGAAATAACGTTTTAGAACACCCTAAAATATTCAAAGATTAATTATTTATTATTATTTATTTTTGCTGCACCTTGGTCAGCCAAGTGTTCCCTGGGTGGGTGGAAGGTAAACGATTATATTTATTGGGGCGCCTAACAAATGAGACTCTCCTTATCTTTGAAGCAATTAATGAAGATACATAATTTGAGGCATATAGGCGAATTGTTTACTTTGGTTTCAGACATTTTAAAATTAAGATGACGGTTTTCACAAAACCATAAGTGGCTGGGTGTGGGTTAATGTACAATTGGTGATTTTACTGGTTACACTGGGAGACAGTCGCATGTGAAACACTTGCCTTAAAGGAATTGTTCAGTATAAAAACTGGGTAAATAGATAGGCTGTGCAAAATAAAAAATGTTTCTAATATAGTTAGTTAGGCAAAAATATAATGTGTAAAGACTGGAGTGACTGGATGTGTAACATAATAGCCAGAACACTACTTCCTGCTTTTCAGCTCTCTTGGTTTACATTGACTGGTTACCCTGGTTACCAGGCGGTAACCAATCAGAGACTTGAGGGGGTCACATGGGTCATATCTGTTGCTTTTGAATCTGAGCTGAAAGCTGAGGATCAATTGCAAACTCACTGAACTGATATGTACCATGTGGCTCCCCTTTAAAGGAAAACTATACCCCCCAAACAATGTAGGTCTCTATAAAAAGATATTGCATAAAACAGCTCATATATAAAATCCTGCTTCATGTAAATAAACCATTTTCATAATAATATACTTTTCTAGTAGTATGTGCCATTGGGTAATCCTAAATAGAAAATTGCCATTTTAAAAAATAAGGGCCACCCCCTGGGATCGTAGGATTCACTGTACTCATAAACATACCAACAAACCATACATGTTAGGTCACATGAGCCAATGAACAGACAGAGTTGTGTCTTTTGCTTCCACACTTCTTCCTGTTGAAGTATTTCTGGTCAGGTGATCTCTGAGGCAGCACAGAGACCATCACGAAATGGTGGCTCAAGGCAAGAGATGTAAAAGGGCAATATTTACTTAAATATATATTCCAGTTTGGTAAGATTCTTTAATATGCCACTTAATATGATATGAACTATCTACTGCTTAAGTGTTCATTTTGGGGGTATAGTTTTCCTTTAAGTCACTGACTAACTCAAAGTTATAGAGCTGCAAAGCAGGAAGTAGTGTTCTGGCTATTACAGTATATTAGACATCCAGTCACTCCAGCCTTTATACATTACAATTTGGCACAGCCTATCTATTTACACGGTTTTTATTTTCACACAGAACTGTTCCTTTAATTAGCAAACATACAGATTTGTTTACCATTTATTTGCCTTATAGACTAGGCAAGACTTTACTTTTCATGCATGCCTTAATTTATTTTAGTGAGGTTTGGACATTTAAGGACAATCACAAGACAAGACATGCCCCCTAAGGTGCAATAAAGACTGAGGGTTTCTAAGGACACAGTTTATCCAACGGAGTGAGGAGTTGTGTAAAAGGCGATGAAGATATGTTTTTGCAAAATAAGACATATCAAGTAGCTGTTGGGGGAAAGGTCAAGGATTTGATACCACATCAATCAGTTCATAAAAACAGGAAAATGACTTTTTTATTGCAATTTAGCAGAAGTATGCTAGTTTTGGTGCCATTTTTTCTTTCTTATCTTCTTTCTGGATTTTGGATTATATTAATTAGCTTCTGAAAAACCCAATACACAGTCAGCTAAATTAAAATGATTGGCCTCTCCGGTCAATCTGGGAGCACATTTAGAAACAGGGTAATAGAGGGTAAAGCTGACAGTGAAACTTTAATCTAATTTTATTTTTCCATGGCTTATTGTTGCAAAACAATTTGGTTTAAACCAAAAATATAGAGAGATAAAGTAGTGTTTAATAGTGCATTACACCAGCATAGGGCAACATGGTATAGTCTTTTTTTCTGTTGTAGTTAATGATGTTGATCTGCAACATGTTGAACTGTGTGAGATACTGAAGGCCTGTCCCATCTATATATTGAATGACTTTTAGGGGGTTATTTACTAAACTCCGAATGCAAAAATCATGAAAAATATGTGATTTTTTTATATAAAATCAGACTTTTAAAAAAATCACAAATTTTTCGGAATTCATTAAACCCTGAGGATGGAAAAGTCTGAATCGGAAAATCCAGCATCTCAGACCTGTCGAGGTTGCATATAAGTAAATGGGAGAAGTCCCAATGATTTTTTGATGTGCTCTGGGTTTTGTGCAATAACCCAAAGTGTTCAGTGTTTTCGGTTGAAAATTCCGAAAAATCTTGAAATTTGTGAAAATCAGATGAAAAAATCGTGAAAATCAGATTTTTCCCGGAAAAGCAAATTTCCAGGAAAATGTAATAGTAAATAAGCGTAAAAAAACGAGCAGATTTGATCGGAGTTTGTAACAAAAAATATTGAGTTAAATTCGGACTTTGATAATTAACCCCCTTAGCAAAGCAAATTTAATTAATGACTTCTAGCTAATATATTGGTGCTTCTGTAGCTATTTGGGGTGCTAATATACATACATCAAACACTTCTCACCATCACTTATTATGTGGCTCAATACCAGCATATAATGTTAATAAAGGATATTGCATAGAAGCATTTACAATTTGATCCCCAGCCCACTCATTCAGCATACAATGAACATGAATTGATCAAAAGAGGAACTGTACATTTTATTGGCTAATTAAGTAGATTACAAAATACAATTTTAGGACTGCACACTAAAAAAACAATGCGATAGCACAGGGTCCAAAAATAGTTATAGATTTAACATGTATGTGCAACACCAACTTCTGCACAGATATTGATCAGCATCACTGAGATGAGATTACTATGCAAAGACTAATATAATTAGAAACTAGTTCAGGTTAAAAAAGCAATGTTTTGGTTCTCTGGTCAGCCATATTGAAGCGCAGTTATTATAAAAACTATTTAAAGGACATTTTAATACATACCTCCAAATAATGTCTTTAGGGCAAATTCACAGGACAAAAGAAAATGATGTTATTATGATATTAGCAAATTGTGTTTATATGGTTCTAAAACATATATTTATATCTAAAGGCAGACATTGTAGCTGCAAAAAGTACAGAATTACACCAAATCTCTCAATCGTTTTCAAGATAATATTGAATTCATTCTGCACTTTTCATTTAGTCTGATGTCGTCCTTGGAAAACCAAATGAAAAGCGCTGATAAACATCGAGAGTGGGAGGATTAACTCATCCTTATTAAATCTGGATGGATTTAAATTTATTTGCAAAAGTACACACTGACTGAAGTTTTATGTGGCTCTGTATGAAGCTTTAGTAATACAGTTGACACTGCTTGAACACAATTTCAGGCACTTTGCTCATTCAACTGTCTTTAAATACTGATAATGAGTCAATTGTAGACACAATGCTGTACAGAGTGTTGACTTATCTGGCTAAGGGAAACGTTGTTTTGAATTGTCTTTCCAGTTGCATTCTCTATGGTACTATTATAGCTCATTGCAACCCATGTTTTCACCGTAAATGTTCTTAGTTTTTATGGTGTCTACATTTGTTTCTTCTATTTCTATATCTTGACAGCGCTATATAAATAAATGATGATGATGATGATTTCTTCTACTGTCATTGTCAGACACATTCAAAAGAGTAACTTCCCCACTAATATTCTTGATTGGATGACAGTTATCCATGCTAATTAGCCCTGGTTCCCAGTAACTCAGTCTATATGATGCCTTCCCAATGCCAACCTAATAGATTGCTAGTGGTAAACTATAACACGGCATAAAAACAATTTCACTTTAATTACAGATAAATAGGTAAATAAAATGAAGGTGTAAGGGCACTTTTTAGGTGACCCCCAGCACAATGTCCAAGATTATAGCTCTACAAACAATATTTCAGCCAATTTTATATCAATGTACAAAAACAATCTCAATACAAAATGCCTTTGTTTATACAGAAACCACAATATTAAGGGGGTTACTTACTAAAATATGAATTCATATTTTATTTTATAAAACAAAACACAACCAAACTCCCATCCTTAATTAGACCTTATTTATTATTAAAAATACCCCAAATTAGTCTGATTGAGTAAAAACTCGATAAAATTGAGCAAAAACCAGAATCGCTAGAATTTTTTTGGCTGTTTCCCTAAATTGCTTGATTTTTTGCCCAAAAACCCTAAAAAAGTCATATTTTCAGCCTAAACCCAGTGCAGACCACGAAAACTTCAAATTGAGATAGGTGCCTCTCCCATTGACTTATACAGGACCTCGATAGGTCTGAAATGGCAGATTTTCGGATTCTTTTTTTTCGCAGCATTGGTGTATTTTTTCCACAAAAAATTTAGTTTTTGCTACAAAAAGCCTGACCAGATAAATTCTAGGTTTTGTAAATAACCCTGTAAGTGAAAACCCACACTAAGGGGCAGAATTTTGAGCCATTTATGTGTACTTCGACTAGGGAATAGTCCAAATTTGATTTGAAAAAAATGTGAATTTCGAAATTTATCATGTACTGTCTCTTTAAAAATTCAACTTCGACTACTCGCCATCTAAAACCTGCAGAATTGCTGTTTTAGCCTTTGGGGGACCTCCTGGAACCTTTTTGGAGCCAATTGGTGGAAAGTTTTTTTTTTTTGGAAAACTTCAAATCAAATTCGATCAAATGCGCTTTTACTTCGATTTGTATGTTTCGAATTCGATCGAAAACGGACCTATTTCATCGCAAAAAAAAGTTAGAAGTTTTTCAAATTCAAAATTTGACCCTTGATAAATCTGCCCTTGGGGTAAGGGCATATGCTAAGATTTGGGGAGATTTAGTCGCCCGGAGACAAATCGACTCTTCAACAGGCGACTAATCTCCCCAAAAAGTCAGGCAACTAAATCTCCCAGAATCTTAGCGTGTGCCCTTACCCTAAAACTTTTTTTTTTTTTTAACAATGAATGAAAATGTAATTCTAACTTTCCAATATGCATTCATTTAAACAGAGAAATAAATTGTGACTGGTTAGATGAATCTTTATAGGGAGCAATTTAGTCAGGATGTAAGAAAACTACTTTGTAGGAGTATTTTTCAGACCATATCAAATTAATGAAGAGAAGGAGGCAAAGCTCCTTTAGCATTTAGACAAAGATTGTACAACTTGGCCAAATCTTACTCATGGGGCACTTTAATTATCAAGATTTTAATTGGGGTTATGAAATTGCTAACACATCAAAGAAAAAAAGACATTTTTTTCCAGTTTGCAGCAGGAGCAGTTCATATCTCAGGAAGCAGAAGCTCCAACAAGAAAATGTGCTCTTTTGGATTTTGTGATACCAAAAAAAAACCACTTATCACAAATATTCAATTAAGAGGAGCCCCAGGAAATAGATTCTAATACTGTATATAGCCTCATTCAATGTCACTGATAGAAAGCATCAGCAGTAGACTTGTTTAACCAAAACAGCCATTTCAGAAAAACTCAATTGTCCAATCTAAGAACATTTCCAGAAGGCAGTCTGCTTTTGTAGGAAAGTAATAAAAGGCATTAACAAGAAGAGAAAACAGTTTTTCTTTTTAGTTTATTAATGTTTATGAAATATACAAATTTAGAAACAATATTATAACGTTCTATTTTGCACAGTGTATGGAGAGGAAAAATTTCTTACTGGAAAAGCTATTTGTGAAAAATCTTCTCAACTAATCATGTCTTTAAAAAGTGATATTCAACTGTGCAGAGTACATAACAATATGATATTTTATTTTTGTACTACACTTTTTTTATTTTGCTTAATGCTTTATGGTGATAGCTTCTAAGCTAAAAACACTGATTTAATTTTTTATTATTTGTGGTTTTTGGATTATTTTGCTTTCTTATCAGCAGCTCTCCAGTTTGCAATTTCCACAATCTTGTTGCTAGGGTCCAAATTAACCTATCAACCATGCATTGATTTGAATAAGAGACTAGAATATGAATAGTAGGTGGGCTATATAGAAATAGGAGTAATAAAAAGTGACAATAACAATACATTTGTAGCCTTACAGTTCATTCGTTTTTTAGATGGGGTCAGTGACCCCCATTCAAAAGCTGGAAAGAATCAGAAGAAGGATATATAGAAAATATAAACAATGAAGACCAATTGACATTTTTATTAGAATTGACCATTCTATAACATACTATAAGTTAACATAAAGGTTTTTTCAAAGTTTTTTTTTCAAATCCTAAAAAATGTTACATTTTGGAGACGGTGAAATCTGTCCACAACTAATGGCTTGTGAGCAACATGTTGCTCCACAACTCATTGGGGTAAATTTATCAAAGAGTGAAGTTCCGCCACTAGAGTGAAATTCCGCAGCTCTCAATTCATTTCTATGGGATTTTGATAAATACGCCTATAAAAATCCCATAGAAATGAATGGAGAGTGGCGGAATTTCACTCTAGTGGCAGAACTTCACTATTAACTTCACACTTTGATAAATATACCCCATTGACTGATGCTCCCAGTGGTCTCAAAGCAGGTGCTTATTTTTGAATTCCTGCCTTGGAGGCAAGTTTTGGCTGCATAAAACCAGATGTACTACCAAACAGAGTCTCCTGTAGGTTGCCAGTCCACATAGGGGCTACCAAATAACTGTTCAAAGCCCTCATTTGG
Source organism: Xenopus laevis (assembly GCF_017654675.1). Taxonomy (NCBI): domain Eukaryota; kingdom Metazoa; phylum Chordata; class Amphibia; order Anura; family Pipidae; genus Xenopus; species Xenopus laevis. Next base: position 104,824,494 of record NC_054375.1, read on the forward strand.
AACCCCCAGGAACTTTTTTCATGCTTGTGTTGCTCTCCAAATTTTTTTTATATTTGAATGTGGCTCACGGGCATAAAAGGTTGGGGACCCCTGCCATAATGGGACAATCACCTGACCTGTGAGTACATTTATTGGTCCAGACAGACATGCAAGAGAGGCGATTCAGAGCATTTTGTTGCTTTGATGGATATTGGTGGGGAGTCTAAACTAACGATATGCCATTGCCTTTATATACCACTGCATAAAAGAGACTCTCTTTTTGGTTACACTAGCCCTTTAAAATGTAGCACTTATCCTTACACAATTTTTGTAGAAAGGAAATGTTTTAAGGGCCATTCAAACTGTTGGTGTTATATTTATTACTGAAATATGTCTCTGCTTTATCACTGTTTTTTTAGGAGATATTTTTAAACTAGAATTAAATACCTGAGCAGTACATTTGAATTTGCCAGAAATGCTAATTTCTTTAATGATTGTAGTAGGCATGTGGATAAAGCCTCATAAAGATAATCACTTGGCTTAAAAAGACCATTGCTCTGGTGTTTAAAGAGAGAAATAAGCTCAAAGGACAGATAAGAGGAATGGGAGTTCTTCAAAGAATCTCCCTGAGACGATAAGGAGCCACTTAATATCTGAATCCACTTTTGCTCTTATTGCTTGAGCCAATAATAAAGATGCAAAGAGGAAAAAATGAAAAATAAAATAGAATCTCAGCCCTCCTCAAGCGAGTCATGTAAATCACATATGAAGTAGAGCATAACCATTCTTCTTAATAATATACGCTTGGAATTCATAGATTTCTGGAAGAATAATTCTAACACCTTTCTTTATTTAAGAAGAACGATATATAAAAATCCCAAATGCAACTGGCATTTTATTGCAAATAACGGTCCTGCTAGTCAATGATACATTTCTTTTTGCTAAATGGAAAGATATAGGTAGAGCACAGCTCAACCCTGGGCAGAAGTTCTCTCTGCTTGAGCAGAGATTGAGTGAAGATTACAGAACATATTTGAAGGGGTAGTTCATCTTTAGGTTAGCTTTTATAGAATGGCAAATTCTAAGCAACCTTTCAACTTCATTATTTATTCTCCATGGCTTAAGTAATACTGTTTTTGCAAAACCTAATACAATGTTGATAATTAGAAGCCTGTAAAATGTGTTATAAGCAGCCTAAAATCTGTTCTTTTTTAAGGCATTACTTATTTACTTATAAAGAATTATGTGCACATTTTTTAGGTCTTGAGCCTGTTACCAAAAAAGTCAGTTACATGAAAGCAATAAATCCTTCCCGGTGTTCATGCATCCCAACAGAAAAACTCAGCTAGTTCAATTATCTTGATTTATAATACCAGTTAGATTTATTTTACACCTATAGCAATGGACTAACTGATTAAATTCTGCTCCTTGCAATGCAGGTCTATTCACATGGGCACTTTTCTTTTTAATTTATTTTGTAAAGCCGCACAGATTAAGTCCTTGAGCTCAGACAGTTTCCAGATTGCACTGAATAAAAAGCAGAAATACATGGTTTGTCAGGTAACTGGAGATGTTTCATATACAATTCATTTTTAATGAAAGGTAAAGAATTAAATGCAATAAATTACTCTGCACAGAGGTAGAGAGTCTTTGATGTCCATGATGAGCAATCCGTTATGGGGATAATTATAAATCCCAGACCAGGTTTGATTAATATGTAGTGTCTTCTGCCACCATTCTTTATAGTTATTAGGATTTATTATAATAACAGTATGTACCATCATTCAAGATACAGTTTTACACAGGGCTGAACAAATTAGTTTAAGACCAAATCTATGCTGAAACACTTACTTCAAATGGCCACATGCTTGCAGTATATGCAATAGGTGTAAAATAATCATTAAGTGCTTGGTAAAAATGTATTGGGAGTAATATAGTTTTGATATCTGTAATGGGTTAAAATGCAGCAAATGTATGGACTAGAGGGAAAGGACCCTGTCTATGCAACACAGAAATAGAAGAGGAGGCATAGCAACTTCCTGATAACTACAAATGGCATCCCCTTTAGTTACATTGGGGCGAGAAATGGTCACTTCCTTTTGAACCAAAGTTGAGGTTTGCCTGTAGCCATATATTAGCACCTCTTTGAGGTTCAAGACTGCAAGGTCCCAGATACCCTGCCATGTGGATGTTCCAAATGGTGGAAATAAAGACATATGGATAAAGAGAGATACGTGATGAGTGTGAAGGTAGTTAAGCAACATCCAGAGAAAGGAAGAAAATAGAACTATAGGAGATGTGAAATGCAGTACATGTATGGGACCTGTTATGTAGAATGCTTGGGACCTGGGGTTTTCTGAATAAGTCTTATAAAGAATCTTTTAAATGTGAATTAAACCCAATAGGATTGTTTTGCAAGGAATTATTATCAATTAAATTGGTATAAAGTACAAGGTACTGTTTCATTACTGTAAGAAAAAAAAAATCGTTTTTAAAAATGTGAATTATTTGATTATAATGGAATCTATGGGAGACTGCCTTTCCATAATTTTGAGCTTTCTGGATAACAGATTTCCAGATAACTAAGCTAGACCTTTAGAAATAAAGGTATTTGAAAAGGAGACATTAATGCCAAAAAATCTGAAAAAGTGGCAGCCAGAGACAGATCAGTGGGGAAAAAAAGAATGGAGGTAGAAAAAAAATAGAAGGGTGGCAAGAAAAGAAGAAATAAAAAAAATCTGAATAAGGGAGAGATAACATGGGAGATGAACAAGATGAACACTGAAATATTAATGGGGAAATGGGAAAATTAAGTGTAGCCAATAAAAAACAACTGCTTATAAAAGCTAATGCAAACAAAAACTACAGAACAATGATAAATTAGCCCCTGTATGAATAAAATTATAAAAGTGGGCAATTTCGAGGTATTTCGCCACCAAACTTTTAGCAGGCATACAATGTGACATAAAAGTGCATTTTCAGGTAATATACAGTCATATGACAAAGTTTGGGAACCCCTCTCAGCCTGCATAATAATTTACTCCACTTTCAACAAAAACCAGTTGTATGTCTTTCATTTAAACTGTCAGTTTTAACTGTAAGGAATGTAATCAGGAAATGGAAGGCCACAGGCACAGTTGCTGTAAAACCCAGGTCTGGCAGGCCAAGAAAAATACAGGAGCGGCATATGAGGTATGATGGTTACAGACACCTCCAAAGACCTGCAAGAACATCTTGCTGCAGATGATGTATCTGTACATTGTTCTACAATTTCAGTGCAATTTGCACAAAGAACATCTGTATGGCAGGGTGATAAGAAAGAAGCCCTTTCTGTACTCACGCCACAAACAGAGTCTCTTGTTGTTTGCAAAAGCTCATTTAGACAAGCCACAGTCATTTTGGAACAAAGTGCTTTGGACTGATGAGACAAAAATTTAGTTATTTGGTCATAACAAAAAGTGATTTGCATGGTGGAAGACAAACACCGCATTCCAAGAAAAATACCTGCTACCTACTGTCAAATTTGGTGGAGGTTCCATCATGCTGTGGGGCTGTGTGGCTAGTTCAGGGACTGGGGCCCTTGTTAAAGTCAAGGGTCCGATGAATTCAACCCAATATCAACAAATTCTTCAGGGTAATGTTCAAGCATCAGTCACAAAGTTGAAGTTGAATTTATTGTAACCATAAATAGTTTCCCTGGTGGTCTAGTGGCTTACCTGTTGGCATGCGGAGGCGCCGAAATGTAAACTATTTAAAGGGACTTTGTAGTTAAACACATTGCCCGTTGTTAGGTTCAATTAGTTCGTTCCTGGTGCTATTCCTTGCGAAACCTGCCTGATCTTTTGTGTAATGACCCTTGCTTTTCTGACCCTTGCCTGGCTGTTTACTCTGAGCTCTCCAAGCTGAATCCTGCCTGTCTGACTATTCTACACTCTCCAATCCTGATCCGTCATGTCTGACTATTCTAACTCTGCTTGTGCTGGCCCGGCCTGCCTGATCCACGCTGAGTTGTCTTTTCTGCCTTCCACGTTGTGTTTTTCCATGCAGTATCCTTGGTGAGACGATCGTGCCCCTTTGCTCATCCAGAACCTGTAGCTTTGCTCCTCTCTTAGTAAGACCTGGCTGCATCCAATTAGCCGAGGGCTCCTCCCAAGGTGAAAAGCGGCTGTTAAAGGCAGAAGCAAGAGCCGAGACCAGGGAACTTAGCACTGATTCTGGATTTTGGGTGCTGTTCATGACAGTTATGCAGGGGTTGGATATTCCAACAAGACAATGATCCTAAACACACTTCGAAATCTACAAAGGCATTTATGCAGAGGGAGAAGTAAAATATTCTGGAATGGCCATCACAGTCCCCCAACTTGAATATCATTGAAAATCTATGGGATAATTTGCAGCAGGTTGTCCATGCTCGGCAGCCATCAAATTTAACTGGACTGGAGAGATTTTGTATGGACGAATGGTCAAAAATACCGCCATCCAGAATCCAGACACTCATCAAAGGCTATAGGAGGCGTCTGGAGGCTTTTACATTTGCAAAAGGAGGCTCAACTAAGTATTGATGTAATGTTTCTGTTAGGGTGTCCAAATTTATGCACCTGTCTCATTTTGTTATGATGCATATTGCATATTTTCTGTTAATCCAATAAACTTTATGTCACTGTTTCCATAAGGCATGTTATATATTAAAAGGAAGTTCTACTTTGAATGATCAGCCAATGATAAACAAAACTCCAAAGCATTAAGAGGGGTTCCCAAACATTTTCATATGACTGCATATATATGTTATAAGTGTCAGGTGATTCTTTTAGGTGTTCTCACATTTCATTTTTCGTTGCACAAAATGTGGCAGCAAATTCTTAAAAATCATAAAGTGGCAATTCGCTCCAGTGTTTTATAGTTTATCTAGAGTGGAAGCATACTGTATTTATGAACACATTTATGTTGTAGAGATGAGTCCACTAAAAGGCTCAGTATCTATTCATATATTCATAATTTAAAAAAGGGCAGTGTTACATATAAATGAATATGTTATTCTAGATAGTAAAAAAAATACCAAAAAAATACAAAAGGTTTTTAATCTCTTTAACAAGATTTTGCTTATGAGTTAACCTATAAAGCACAATCTTGTACCCTTAAATTTAGGGGCAAATTCATCAAGGGTCGAATTTCGAGGGGTTAAATCCCTCGAAATTCGACTGGGGAATAGAATCGAATATGTAATTCGGGCGAATTTACACGCTGGCGAATAGTCGAATTGGCGACTATTCGCCAGGCGAATAGGCGCTCGATCGAATATTCAATCGAAGGATTTTCATTCAATCGAATGCCTTTTTATTCGATCAAAAACTTGGAAAACAAGCCTATGGAAAACAAGCCTATGGGACTTTCCCATAGGCTTTTAAAGCAATTCGGTAGGTTTTAGGTGGCGAAGTAGGCAGTCGAAGTATTTTTAAAAGAGACAGTACTTCAACTATCGAATGGGCGAATAGTCGCAGCGTTTTTGTGCTCGATCCAGTACTTCGACTATCTAATGGCGAATAGTGGCAGCGTTTTTGCGCTCGATCTATTCGAATCATTCTACTCAGGCGAATTTACGCCAATTCGATAGTCGAGGAGCACAAAAATTCTACGTTTTTTTACTTCGAATCCTTCACTCGAAGTTAGTGAATCGGCCCCTTAATGTATAATAGAAACCTTAAATACAGCTTATATCACATAAATATGTGAGGTTAATTCTAGTCTTGTTTGCTGTTAATATGCATTAATTATTGTAATAAGTTACAATAATTATGTAATTGCATAACTAGTGAATAGTTAGATTTTAAAATCTAAATAAGTAAAGTTAAGTTCCACAAAAGAATCTAGCCGATATCCGACTTAATGGTCAATTCTGTGATCTTGCTATTATATTCCGTGTTCAGTCTCTCTGCTGTCCAAGTGTCACTTTGCGTGATGTCACCTTTGACTTTGCCCGTGAAAGGGACCATTAGGTGAGAGCACAAGGGGGTGTTTGAGGACTGTCGTTTAAAATGATGTTTAAGCCAGAAAATGAAAGGAACGTTTAAGTCAGAAGAAAGCTTCTTCGGCAGTGGTGGATCATCAGTATTAGAAGCATTCATTCTGTAACTAACTGTAGTTACACTTCATAACCTGTCATCTGTGGAGTGTTAAAAGTGATGATCACATTGATGTACAGAATACAGGAGGGTGCCTGCCACTTCTTCTTCATAAAGGTTTTACACCTTGGCTGAAATAGTCCCAATAAAACATACAGTTCTCATTTTTAGGCCATTTTTTGGATAATCAGAAATGTACATTTAAAATGCTCTGAAGCTGAACATACATTTTCTTAAAAACTGAATGAATGAAGAATGTTTAGCGAGATTATAGCCTGTGAAATACAATTTTTATTCTAGTTTTGGAAGGAGATTTTTTTCCCTACAAAGCTTCAACACGCTGACATTAAATTGAAAAGAAACCTGCTGCATGAGGAATGGAAGATTTTAGCTGTGAATAAATTGTGCTTGCTGGAGTGAATCTCTGTACATAGTCAAGGGAAAAGAAATTGCAGTGCAGTTTTTCTTCTTGTTAAGATATTCTGATGTTTATAAGCATTTAAAGTGAAAATTTCTTTCTCTACATGCTTCTTTATTACAGTAAACGTATATAAGAAAAGGAAACAGAGTCAGCTCTTTTAAAATGTAAATATGCAGGAGCTTTTCAAAGGGCAGAGTTTGGAATGAAGAAGGCAAGGGAATAGCTGTATATGTACACACAGGGCTGCCATCAGGGGGAACAGGGGGTACTGCTGTACCGGGCCTAAGCCTAAAGGGGGGCCTGGCTGTGCTGAAGTCCCGAAAGTCCAAAGTCATGAAAGGAGCTGAACTTGAAGTCCTGGAGCCGGGAAAAGACCTGAAGCCACAAAAGGTGTCGAACTTGAAGTCCCAAAGCCACGAATGGAGCCTGAACTTGAAGTCCTAAAACCACGAAAAGTCACAACAGGAGCCGAAGTTGAAGTCCTGAAGCCACAAGTTCAGTTGTACTGAACACCAATGTGTGTTTTTTCATTTTTTTAAACCCCCTAGCTATCAATGTTTTATACAGTATTAATACTCTATAGGCCCCTGACACCAATGTTTTTAAAAAAAAATATTTTCTGGGACCCCAATGTTTTTTTTAACTTGTAAGGGGGGGGGCTGGCACCAATGTTTTTTTAAAAAAACTTTTATGTTGGGCCCTGGTGCCAAAATGTTTTTAAATTTATGGGGGGCCTTGACCACCAAAGATATTTAAAAAACTTTTTACACCAATGTTTTTTTTTATCTTATAGGGGAGCCTGGGTCACCAATTATTGTTTTTAACTTGTAGGGGGGCCTTGACCACCAATTTTTTAAAAAAAACTTTTATGGGGGGCCCTGGTGCCACAGTTTCTTTTTACTTATAAGGGAGCCCCAACCATCAATGGCTTTTTATAACTTATGTGTGTGTGTGGGGGGTTTAACGCTGTTGTCTGTGTGGTCTTTTGACTGTTGTGTGGGTGGGATCTGGGATGGGGCTTGGGGGCTGGGGTGGGCGGGCCCAGCGGAATTAATAACTCTAACGGAATTGATCACTCTTTCCTTTATCTTACAAATCTAAAACGTCATTACTGCACATTGTTCAATGTAGTTCTAACTAAATAAATCATTTCATTTTATGTTACTAGAATATTTATTATATACTGCTGCATAGCTAGAATCCACACAGTCTGGAAGATCAGGTCTCGCATCACAAAGCTACATCAAGAAGGCAGAGGTCAAGAAGTAGAATTAATAGAAATCAAATGAAGTACAAGGGAAAATCCAAAAGCAAGGTTATTGCCCTGGTTGTGCATAGGTAGACATCTATAAAATACAGTACGTATGGGACCTGTTATGCACAATGTTCTGGACCTGGGGTTTTCTGGATAAGGAATCTTTCCGTAATTTGGATCTCCTTACCTTAAGTCTAATAAAGAATCTTTAAAATATTAAACCCAATAGTATTTTTTTGCCTTCAATAAGGGATTATCTTAGTTGGCATAATGTACAGAGTACTGTTTCATTACTATAAGGAAAAAAATTATTTTTAAAAATTTGAATTATTTGATTATAATGGAATCTGTGGGAGACTACCTTTCTATAATTCAGAGCTTTCCGGATAACATATTTCCAGATAACGGATTCTATACCTGTATGAATAAAGGAATTTGAAAAGGAGACATTAATGCCACAAATTAAGAAAAAATGGCAGCCAGAGACAAAGAAAAAAAGAATGGAGGTTGAAAGAAAAATAGAAGGCTGGCAAGAGAGAAGAAGAAATAAAAAAAATCTGAATAAAGGAGAGATAACATGGGAGATAAACAAGATGAGCAATGAAATATTAATGGGGAAATGGCAAAATTAAAGTGTAGCCAAAAGAAACAACAGCTTATAAAAGCAGGGTTAGTGCCCTGGTTGTGGACAGGTAGACATCTAGCAATATACTTTAGTGTCCTCAGTCTAAGGAAGTACTCAGCGGAATAATAATTAATAAATCAACGGAATTGATCACTCTTTCCTTTATCTTACAAATGTAAAACGCCATTACTGCACATTGTTCAATGTAGTTCTAACTAAATAAATCCTTTCATTTTATGTTACTGCAATATTTATTATATACTGCTGCATAGCTAGAATCCACTTGCTGCATTAATAAACATTTCACCTAAAGAATTCCTGGAGCCTGTTCATCACCAGGATTACTTTTAAGTCAGCTTTCTTGTATCTCGGGGAAGTGAAGCAGAGGCTAACGATATGTGACAGTAATCTACTACACATTGAGGAAATGACTTTGTAGTGTCAGATGCTATATATAATGTGACTTGATGTCAAGGGTGACATCAACAAAATATTGGACCTAATTTATTTTGATGGTGTGACTTTTGTCATGGTTTATTTCCTGACAGTCTAGGGGGAAATCTGTTATCCAGTTTAGTCTAGAGTAAACAATTCACAGTTTATAGGTAGTGATGGGCGAATTTATTCGCCAGGCGCGAATTCGCGGCGAATTTGCGCGATTCGCGTCCAGCGAAAATTCGCCGAAAAAATTCGCCGGCGTCAAAAAACTTTTTTCGAAAAACGGGCGCCGGCGTCAAATTTCGCGCGAAATTCGCGAATTTTTCGGCGAAGCGACACGGCGCAAATTCGCCCATCACTATTTATAGGGTATAAACTAAGAAATATTGTATTATTCCAACACTTTAAATATTATCCAGTCCTGCCAAGTTAACACCGTTATTTGTCTGCTTATTTCTGTACTATGCTGTATTTTTACTTGTAGTTTCTTGTATCCTCTTGCTGAATTGTTGAAGAATTCATGTTTTTTTTCTCCTTGCCAAACAGGATGTTGAAAAGAAAAAAAAAACTCATTTATATGGAAGTCCTTGGGGAGAAAGTGAAAAGAAATGTTGAGGGTTGTACTATTGGTTCAGTCATACTTATGAATGTTTGATGAAAACAGCCATAGCTAATGCAATATATACATATAAATGCAGCACTGTGTATCCTTTCTCAGTGGTAATTATAACAGGAGGGCTTAAGCAATGTAACAATCCGATATACTAGTGTTTGCACTGTCAGACCTTTTACACTCTACTGTATTGTTCAGTTAGGGAACTGATAATGTCATCTCAGCACTTTAGGGCATTCACTTTTATTATTGCTTATACTAATATTACAAACACGTATTTTTGCCAAGGTACTGGATGTATTGGTTGTGGCACCATGACCAAGCAGATTTTACGTGTACCCGTTACTTGTATAAATCAGGGATCCCCAACCTTTTTTTTACCCATGAGCCACATTCAAATGTAGAAAACGTTGGAGAGCAACACTAGCATGCAAAAAGTACCTGATAGTACCAATTATGGCCTGTGATTGACTATTGGTAGCTCCTTTATGGACTGGCAGCCTACAGTAGACTCTGTTTGGCAGTATTATGCTTATGCAACCAAAACTTGCCTCCAAGCCAGGAATTCAAAAATAAGCACCTGCTTTGAGGCAAATGGGAGCAATGTCCAAGGTTAGTGGTATAAATAGTACTGGTGGATGTTTGGCCCTTCAGCTGTTGCTGAACTACAGTTTACAACACTGTCGGCTGCCAATGAGTGATCAGAGTTGTATGTCAAATGCTTAGCTGAAGGCGCAATAAAAAGTGTTAAAGGGTTATTTTGCATTTATATTACTTGTAATATAAAGTGATTTGCAATTGGTCTTTCAATTATTTGTGTTTCTTGAATTATATATAATTTTGTTCAGCAACTATCTAGTCTGGAATTTTCAGCAGCATTTGGTGCTACGATCCAAGTTTATTTAGTGGCAGGGAGTGATTTGAGTGAGAGATTGGAGGATACATAGGAAAGTGCCTGAATAGGAAAATAAGTAACAAAAGGTAACAATAAGGTTGTAGCCTCACAGAGCAATAGTTTTAGGCTGCCAGGGTCAGTGCCAGAGGCTGAGAGCTTGAAAGAAGAAAATAAAAAAGGAAAATAAATTAAAACCTATACATTACAAACAATTAAAGGAGAAGGAAAGGACCCCCAAGGTTCATAATCACTTACCTGATACCCCGGACCAGTGCTCCTGTTAGCAGAGAACTGCACCAACATGGGTTACATGTGAGCGAACAATCCTCTTCCTCCCTTCTTCTTTCTTCAAAATCTTGCAGCCGAAGCACACACACAGTACAGTAAAAATGCTGTTTTATTATTAATACCCTTCATTTTCTGATATATTTTAGGTATCCCTATAACTGGAGTGAGCATTTTATGTTTGTGCAGAGCAGAAGATATATAATGCAAGGCTAGATTTTGCTACTAATTTATGTCTCTATTAATGACACTGTTACCATCTAGCTGAGATCTTTAATGCTGCTTTGAAGGAATATAATAATATAAGTAAAAAAAAGTCATATATACGTATAGTTAAAGACTGACAGTTGAGTAGTTTGGTTCAAAGAAACTTTTGAATAGTTCTGCATGTGTATTATTCATTGGTGGGATAACATTTTATTTATCCCATTTTTTATATCACAAGCCCAGAGCTGTCAAGTTTCAAAAGAAATTTATATTCTCTCCTGAAGCTGCCGAAACTGCTCTGTGCATGTGCACATTGCTCCACTGATGTAACTTAAATGTTGTGCGCATGTGCATAAAAAATGTTAGAAATTGTGTAACACCCTCTTGGCGACCCCCCTTTGCACAGTGAAAGGGTACTAGGAATGTCTTCTCCTGGCAGTGCCTCCACCTAACGGGATCCGGGAATACACCTTCGGGTGGCCCCATTAGGAAAACATTCAACACACACTTTATTGTGTACCAAATATAACTTTATGCAAAATTTAAAGGCAAAGTTAATCTTCATTTATATCAACATAAATGACCCACTACCCTGGGAACCTGTGGCAGTCCATTCTGGCACCTCCTTGTCAGGCAAAGTCTCGCACTACTCCCTTTGGCAGACAAAGTGCCTCAGTCCCTTTTCCCCAAAAGATTACCAGTGTCCCACTCCCCAGGTAGCTCTAGCTGCCCAAATAACTTTCCCATTGGACAAGGTATTTGCTCCCACATGGCAGGCACACAAAAAGCCTGTATCACAACAGGAGACCCGCTGGATCCTTTTCTTTTTCTACCCTCCCTCAGGCACAACCCACCCTTGGGATTCACACAGATGGGAAAGCTCACACAGAGCTGGAACAGGCATCCACAGCGATGAAGTCCTTTTAACCAAGCACCTGCAGCTTGCTTTATCTTCAGGGGGGATTTCCACCATGTTGTTCAGATTTTCAAGAACAGAGGGGAATTGACCCTCTGTAGCCCTACATGAGATTGTTAGAAATCAGGGGAATGCATCAGAGTGACGGGAGACTAGGGGACAGAGAGGAAATTCTGGTAAAATGGGGGAAGTCTCTGTAAGCCTTACCTTACAGGGAATTCATAATCAGTGAAGCAAATCAATCAGCAAATTATCTTGCTCTGTATAATGATGTTAATTAGACCAAACAGATTCAACTGAGTGTATTTTGTATGTGTGTGTGTACCAATGTTTTACCTGCAGGAGTTACTGTACCCAAGAGGGCTGCTGGTTACTGTCTGGCTCGGTGAGGTCATAAGTGTGCTGCTCCCATTCAGGGCTGTGAATAAACAACTTGCCAGAAGAGAAGGAAGTAGGAAGAGGAAGTAATAACTGGATGAAACGTGGCCTCTGTTGTGCTGTGGACTGAAAAGAGAGTAAATTGCCTGCTGTAAAGACCATTGCTGTTCCATAGAGGACTTTACTAATGTATGTTAGTGGAATTTACTAATAAGGGAGTGTTCCATATCTGTACTCATTCCTTTGTTAATAAATAGACTGTTTAACTGCATCTGCTGTGGATTAATTTGTGTATATCATGATAAGGATCATTCTGATGTAAAATCCTATAATGTGAAGTGGATTGAGCAAATATTGATTGGACAGATTTGATTTTCCTCTGAGGTCGAGGACCACATCCCGTCAGTGCCTATTCCCATCATTGTAATTGGATTGTTTGGCCCTAGGGCCGAATGGTCGGATTAGCTTGATATCTCCTTACCTTTGGTGGGCATATCGGGGAAAAATCTGCTTGTTTGATGACCTCGACAAATGAGCGGATCTTATAGTATATGGAGACCTTAACATTTCTAGCTATATTTTTAACATATCATTCTGTCACAGTGTACACATCCAGAATGCTCAGGACCTGGGGTTTTCCAGTTAAGGGGTCTTTCTGTAATTTGGGTCTCCATACCATAGGTCTACTAAAAAAATATTTAAACATTAATTAAACCCAATAGGATTGTTTTGCTTCAAATAAAGATTAATTATATTTTGGTTAGGCTCAATTACAAGGTACTGTTTTATTATTACAGAGAAAAAGGAAAACATTTTAAAAACTTGAAATTATATAATTAAAATGGAGACTATGACAGATGGCCTTTCCTTAATACAGAGCTTTCTGGACAATGGGTCTCCGGATAATGGATCCCATATCATCAATGGTTTTAGATTTTTTGCATCCTCTAGATAGCATTTTTATAAAATATGGGCTCTATCTGATCCTTTAAATATATCAATACTGTAAGAGGCATCAAGAGGCATCCTTCTGACGATCCTCCTCCTACAGCTAGTATTCTACATAGCTAAAAATGCATACTACATCATGTGGGTATGTGACTGTATGTGTCCAGAAAAAGTAGCTGTCATGCTATTAATATAATATAGAGAAGTCACAGCACGAGTCTAATGAAAAATTGTGCCAACAGCAGCAGCAGCAGAGACGGCCATTTCAAGCTATGACTCACCACCATAATAAATGCACGATTCGTAGCTTGGTGACGAGTGACGGAGAACTATATTTTTAAAAAGCAGACTGCATTCGGTGAGGAGGTTGCTAAAAAAAGCAGACTTATGCACTACATTGTGACACTATCTCCAAGGTATTAGAGAGCATAAATAGAAATGTGTTCCCATAAAAGTAGAACTTCATGCTCTTTAAATGATGTTAAACTTCTAGGTCTACAGCTAAGTACTTAGCTCTTCTCATATATAACCACGCTTGGAAACAAAACAAGTGAGTTCTGCAGTATCCCATGAGACATTAATTATGTGGAAATTAATGAAGAAAAGGACCAGCTGGTCCATCTAGCATGCCTATTAATGCTTGTTTGAACATTTTTAGGCCTTGAAATTACCATATACATATATTCAATATACTGTTGAATGTTTGAATGGATCTACTGTGTTAGTCCACAACATATCTGCTGAAGGGCTATGCTGTCATTTTTTATGTTTACATTGCTAGTATATTATTCATGTTAAATATTATCCCTGTGCTCTGTATAAATAGAATTTTTGTGTGCTGTACCCACTACTTTACACAGTTTCATTGAAGTTTCTTCAAGTTTCCAAAATCAATTCTGTTGCAAATATTCATATTTTTATAACTGTGGAGAAAACATTGTGGATCAATAACTACCAGATACTAAGTTGTAGTCACTCTCTTTAGTCAATAATAAGAAGTAGATCATTGCTAATGAGCAATGAAGAAGGAACACACAAACTATGACAAAGACACATAACAAAGAGAAAATGCCCACAAACAGAAGTGTTCCTATGTTGTATGTATATCTATAAAACACCTGTAAATAAAAAGTTATTATCCTCATGCTTAGGAAGGGCATAGGTTACACATGCTGTATGTCCAATCCTGTCCTTGTACCTTTGCACAATCAAGTGGCGAAGCTGTCAGCCTGTATCTAAATCTGCAAGAAAACCACTGTAGAAATGCAAGCTTTATAATGAACCTTCGTCAGAGAGCTTATATATAATTTTACAAGACCTGCTTTGTGAAAAGAAAATCATTAAGCTCTGTGCCCTGGCCAAGTCAACCGTGTACTGCTGCCCTTGGCTATTTGGGCTGGCCTGTTCATATGAGCTAGCAGGAAAACATCTCTGGGGGGAGCTACATTGTTATATGCTTGCACACAAGGGAAAGCAGGTAGCATGTGTTCAGAGCTGAATTATTTACTTTTCCTAGAGGTAGTGCACTGATAGAAGTGCACCTCAGCTCTATGACACTATGGTATTAAATTACACCTGACTCCCCAATGCGCATAAGTAAGCTTAGTGGTAATCCCGACCATGCACACTGTTTCAGGGGATGTGGGGGACAGGAATCTTTCTTACACACTTGGTGGACATGTGCAGTAGCCCAGGAATTTTGGAGGATGGTAGCCACTCTGCTCTCCGAGATCCTCCACCTCTCTATACAGGCCTCCCCACACACGTTTCTCTTAGGCATGAGAATCCAAGCCATACATTCCAAAAGTTCACACAGGCTGGTTACACATGTTCTAAAGGCAGCAAGATCTTTACTAGCAGCAAATTGGAAACAGACACGAATCCCAGGACTACAGGCACTCATTACCAAAGTAAATTGGATCAGAGCGATGGAATCCATACGAGCTAGACTTTTGGACAGGTGTTATGAGGAGGAGTTGGAGTGGCATCCTTGGACCCAGTACCTGGAACTGCTTAACACGGGGACAGCTGCTGTGCTGTGAGATAGTGCCCATGGGTTGCGCAGGGTATGCTGCCTCACATTTGATGTACGTAAATAGATGAACGCATTATCGCTATTTTCGACTCCCTTTCCTTCTTTTCCATTTTCCTGTCCCCTTCTTATCTTTTTTCCTTTTCTTCCCCCCCTTGTTATTTAACGATACAGTCGCTTTAGCACTTCTACTGGGATAGCCTCTTCACGGAGACTAAATATCATAATATGCTGGTTCGATACTTTCAGTGTTGTTACATATGCTGATGTCTCCTTGATGGACCATGTTTTGCATTCTATACTGTATTGTAGTAAATCAATAAAATTTAAATTTCAAAAATTACACCTGACTTTCTCTCTTTAGTGCTTTATTAAAGTTAACCTGACACATTCCTAAATTAATAGAATATTGTCATTGATAAAGACAGCTACTGTATATTTTAATCTCTCCCTTATGCTCCTTGTCCAGAGTTACTTCTAAGGGTCTAAGGGGCCTATAAATCATAACGTGTAAAACAATCGACACCAGAAAAATGGTGTAAAAAGCTGTGTTAAACATATGGCAAATTTATCAAGGTGTGTGTTTTATTTTACACTTCCCAAACTATATATTTGACGCCACTGCAGACCTTGTGTACTCCATTAAAATCAATGGGAAAAATCCAAGTAGCAAGTAAGTACTGGCAGGAAAATTGCAATGGATGAACACCATATTTTGCCTACTTCTGTTTACAAAGATGGACGTCATCGTTGAAAATCAATACACTGCTTGACAAATACAAAGTTTTTTACACAGTGATGCCTGGTGATGTGTGGTGTATTTTATAGCTGTTTCTTTACACAGCATGATAAATAGGCCCCTCAGTCACACGGGGCTGGGCATCTCTTGATCCCACTGTAGGCTGGAGTAGAAATGTAATCAGTTCTCAAGCCTATAGAAGGATCGTGCAGTATTCTGGTAAATAAAGCCATGGTTAAGTGTTTAAATACTTTGTAATTAATAGGATGATATACACCCTGTGAGACAAACCAATACTGGTCTGCTGTTTGAAATAATTCCTTTTGGTTGCTGTGTGTTATTAGACCTGGATTACATTACCTTTATTACATCATACTGTTATGACTTCATTCTATTTATGATCAGTAGATTTATTGATCAGGGCTGGTTGCTTGCTTTACTGTATAGCACTATACAAATCTATACTGTCTGAACAGTTGTCTAAAGTAATGTAAAGCTTATAGCTGCAACATCAGTGTGCCTTCCAATTAGTAAAAAAGGACGGCCCCTAAATCAAACACAAGTATTGCTCAATCTGCAATATTTTTGATTTGAACGTGTTAGGGATTCCCCTGAAGCATTCAACATTCAGTTCGGGATTCAGCCAAAAGTCTACTTTTTTCAGCAGGATTCAGATTCGGCCAAATCCAAGTGCCTGACTGAACCAAATTCGAATCCAAAAAAATCACGTGACTTTTCGTCACACAAACAAGTCAAAAATTTTTGAACCACGTGGTTTTCTTTCCCCCCTTGTTTGCATTTGGTATTCTGTCCAATCTTTCACAAAAGAATCAGGATGTGTAGAATGTGTTATTTAGGTCTCCTATGAATAAAGAAGGGATACAAATTGTGGGGTATATCTGCAACAATTATGTGTAAGCCATAAAAAGGCCCACACCTAAGCTAAACATCAGTTAGGTGTCTGCAGAGGGCCAAGTTTTATTAAGAAGGCCCTAATAATGCTTGTTTAAAGTTGAGGTAACAGAATAGAGGAGCACAAGGGAGCCCAGTATAGTGTTATGAATGGAACCATGGGCATAGCAATACTGAGAGCTAGACTAGAGGGTCCAATGGCCTTCTGAGTGATGCACAGTTTTAGTTCACAAGCCTTCTTAATAAATGTTATTTTATTTTAGGAGTGTGTTTAAGGGCAAGGTCACACTGGGCGTTTTTATGCAGCATTTTTAAAAACTCGCGAACAATCGTAAATTCGCCAATGAAACCACATGCGCATGATAGTATGTGCTTTTCAACCTGTTGTGTTTTTTTCCCCAACTTGAATTTCTGGGTTTTCTCCTTCCCCACAATTCCGCTCAGAAGAATTTGGTAAACTTTTGTTAAAAAAAGCCAAGCGGAAAACCAATTGACATGCAAAATGTAGCTGGACTGATTGTCAATACGCAACATAATTACATCACCAGCATACAACGCGCAAATACACATATGCGCAATCCATCTCATGAGAGTTTGACAGTCAAATTGAAAATATGTGAAGCGAAGTGTATTTCCAAACCTGCATTTCCTGTTGCATTTCCTTGGAGTTTCTGCTGAAAAACGCAAATACTGGCGTCGTGTGGCAGATGTTTGCTCGTATGCATGGGAATCGATATAGTGCGTATTCCATTATTTTCATCTTGTACTTATTTGCAATTGAATATGTGGCTTTAAAAACACAACGTAAAAACGCCCAGTGTGACCTCGCCCTAAAGGAACAGTTCAGTGTAAAAACAAAACTGGTTACAGGGGTGGTTCAACTTTGAGGTAACTTTTAGTATGTTACAAAATATCCAGTTCCTAGCAACTTTGCAATTGGTCTTCATTATTTATATTTAATTGCTTTTGATTTATTTACCTTTTTCTTCTGACTCTTTCCATCTTTCAAATGGGGGGTCACTGACCCCATCTAAAAAACGAATTCTCTGTAAGGCTACACATTTATTGTTATTGCTACTTTTTATGTCTTATCTTTCTATTCAGGCATCTCCTATTCATATTCCAGTCTCTAAATCAAATCAGTGCATAGTTGCTAGGGTAATTTGGACCCTAGCAACCAGATTGCAACAACTGCAAAAGGGAGAGCTGCTGAATAAAAATCGAAATAACTGAAAAACCACAAATAATAAAAAGTGAAAACCAACTGCAAATTGTCTCAGAATATCACTCTCTACATCATACTAAAAGTTAATTTAAAGGTGAACAACCCCTTTAAATACACTGTGTGAAATATAAATGTTTCTAATATAGTTAGTTGGTCAAAAATGTAATCTGTAAAGGCTGTAGTGTTTTTGTTAATTTTTTATTACTCATCTTTCCATTCAGTCCTCTTCCTATTCATATTGCAATCTCTAATTCAAATCAATGCATGGTTGCTAGGGTTATTTTGACCCTGGCAACCAGATTGCAGAAATTGCAAACTGAAGAGCTACTAAATAAACTACTACTAAATAACTAAATATTACTAAATAACTCAGAAGCCACAATCAAAATGAAAACCAATTGTCTAAAAATATCATTCTCTGCATCAATCTTAAAGTTGATTTAAAAGCGAAAACCCCATTTAAATATGAAATAATGACTGAAGAAGGAATCAGCATTTGAATCATAGCATTTATGTGCTAATAAACATATTCAATAGCGGCAAGAGTTTGAGAACTGTGCTTTTATTTCTAATATAAGCAAGTAGACCATCTCAGGTGCCATCACAAAACAATTGAATGTGACATCTAGTGGTCATTATGGAGAGTTGCAGTGTATGATTCTAGGTTAACTGCTGTTTCAGCACTAAAATACATTGATTATATCTCATATCCTTTAATCTGCTTGGGTTTCCAATTGTACAATGGAAACTGAACTAAGACCACTTTTATACCAAAAAAAATAAAAAACTCCTGGTGGATTTGAAACTTTAAATCAAAGTTGATCTTCTGTGGCTTAGGAATTTGAGATGTGGAGCTGAAGACTGTAAATCTCAAGGTTACTTCCAAGCCTGCCATTTCGAGAAATGTATTGTCGAGGTGTTTCTTCAGTAACTCACCAGCATTCATAATATTGAGAGGTGACTGATTTGTAGGCATCACTAACACAGTTGCTAGGAGATTGTTATAGAAAAGCAATTTCTTTTGGCAGTCTGTATTAAATACAATTAGACTTTGTCATTGTTCTCTCTCTTATGCTATTTGCAAATCATTTAGTAATTGGAGTTGTACTACTGTATCAGGATTATACTACCTGCACTGGGTCTGTGTGGGAGATTGATTGTCTGACTGCTCCTGAATTGCAGAACAAACGTATTTGCAGTGATTTAAGTAAACCAGAGGTTCTGTTCTGCACTTCTTCAAAGAGTATAATACTAAAATCTATAACTGACATCAACACATTTGTGTAATATGCAAATGCTATCAGCATTTATGCAAAAAAAGTGGAATATCCTGCTTGTTTTGTTCTACTTGGTAAATTGCAGGATGGGATTTACTGGCATGGGACCTGTTATCCAGAATACTCGGGTCCTGGGGCTTTCTGGATAATAGATCTTTCTGTAATTTGGATCTTCATACCTTAAGTCTACTAGAAAATCATGTAAATATTAAATAGTTACATAGTTACATAGTTAAATCGGGTTGAAAAAAGACAAAGTCCATCAAGTTCAACCCCTCCAAATGAAAACCCAGCATCCACACACACACTCCTCCATACTTTTATATATTTATATATAAATAAACACAACTGGTTGGTTTTGCCTGCAGTATGTATTACTTATATCTTAGTTGGGATCAAGTACAAGGTACTGTTTTATCATTACAGAGAAAAAGGGAATACCTTTGTAATAATTTGGATTATCTGGATAAAATGGAGTATATGGAAGATAGCATTTACATAATTCTGAGCTTTCTGGTTAACGGGTTTCAGGATAACAGATCCCATAGCTGTATAGGTAAACCTTGTCTTTGTGCATTATTTTTTGCACTTTGTGCACAGAGTACAAACCACTGGCAGTTCCATTTTCAGCCAGAGGGACAAATATAATTTAAAAACTAGCCCATTATGCAGAAAGGGTTAGCCAACAACAGCCATTGCTATTTAACATATACAGATAGGTTGTCTGGAAAGTATGGCTGTATATGCAATGTAATGACGGCAGAAAAGTCTATGTTATATGAAATGGGTGGCAGATGTGATTGTGCAGTGTAACAAAGGCACACAAAGTGCCTTTAAATTGTAACACAGATGAAAGGTTTGACATTGGGTTGGGGTTTTGAACTGTGAAATTCTGGAGAGCTGTGCAAGGTACTTTACATTCTTACTGGAAACTGTAACATATTTAAAACGTGGTACATTATACATTGACCTATTCCAAGCACCTTTCCATTTGAGCATAGTTTTTTAAGTTTTGTTTTTTCAAATGATTAGCCTTTCTGTCCTGCACCTACTCAGCAACTGAAAACGCACATTGACTGTGAGGCTTCACCTTACTTATGATGCAAGAGATAATAATCACAGCACTGAAAAGAGTAGCATGACACATGCAAAAGAGAAGTAAAAGTAGGGTTCTTGTGTGTTTCTTATACTTGGTTACTTAGGGTCAATTATTTATTGCATGTTACCAAGCTTCTCGGTCTTCAGTGCTGCTGGGTACAGTATATGATTCTTCATATCTTTAAACCCTGCACTTATATAGTAGACATCTGTTCTTAGAGAACTGAGGATACCTTGGGGCATTACTTAGTTTTGCTGCTGGCTTGGGAGTTTTCTGCTGTCCATCACAGTCAATATAATAAATACTGCCACAACTGGTTGATAGTGGGACCTCTTACTTACTGCACCCTTGGTGAATATTGTATATTTAGTTCACTGGTGTGTAAGCTGGCAGAACATTCGATTTAATCAGCGTTGGCCAGTGTGAGAGTTTCATCAATTAAACTGATGAATTTACATTCATATATTTATCCTGTGAAGACACTCATTTTTAATCAAAATACAGAAAAGGATAGAAACAGCACTCATATTTAATTTTATTACTTTTATTACTTTCTCATAAAATTAACAGTTTGTATTAATTGATACATCTTACAAAGATATAATTGTACAATTTCCAATAATTCCAGCAAACTGAATGTAAATGCCGTTAGTTTATAAACACGCAAGTTAAAAATTATTACGGGCATTATTATTATTATTATTATTTATTATTATTATTATTACTACTACTACTACTAATAATAATAATAATAAACACTTACTTATTATCAACATATTCTGCCCCTTAGAGCTTACAAACTAAAATAAAATGTAAGGGTTAAAAAAATGGAGGGGAGGAGCTGAGTGTCATTTCAGCTGGTGTGAAATGATGTAAACATTATATTCAAAGCAAAGTTGGCTGTAAGAGTTAATTTTATTACTGCACATAAATTTGTGTCCAAAGTCAGCCTTCCAGGTATGCCAGATTTTTTTTTACTTAACACTGCTTTTGAGTTGTCTGCCTCCTGGCTGCATGTGCAATACTATTCATTATATAAAGACAGATATTGAATTTTGGTTTCTATCACCCAAAGAAAGTAAATGAAATTATAGATAAAGTATCCAAAGTTTTCAGGATTAAATGGCCATGAGAGAGTAAGATAAAGTAGTGACCTGTACATCTTTTTACGATATCAACTATTTTAACCCTTTCCCTCCAATCAGATGGAAACAAGTTGGAACTGCATCTTGCACCATATTGGCTCAAAGCTGTGGATTGACTTGGAAAACTATGCAACCAGCTCATACTAGGAACTGGCTCAGGGATTTTATAAACAATTACAGGTATAGGATTAGTTATCCAGAAACCTTTTTTTTTTTTTCGCCTTGAGAAAGCTATTAAGCGAAACGCGCGTTGGCGAGTCGCTAAATTCTTGTTTTTCACACTTTTCCTGGTGTTTTTACTGGGATTGGACTTAATCTTTATTGCTACGTTTTTTTTAATCTTATTCATCATCCTTCCATTCTAAGGGGCCGGTGATTTGTGGTTTATTAGGGTCAACTTAGTCTCTCTAAGATCAGGGCAAGTTAATATACCAAGGCCACAGTCTTGGTTACCCTGTCCTGCCTTCCTCTTTGTGGTGTCCCAGACTTAGAAAACAACAGGCAGTTAGCTTTGGGACAACTCCACCCTCTTATATTTCATTATATCCTCTCTCTTTTCTGCTGACCGTAGCATTGGTTTTGTTCTCACCCAATTGTGGTCATATTTTAATCTAATTGGATCTTTTTAATTAATGTAATTTCTAGCAATCATTATACAAATATTAGCACTTTATTAATTTAGTATAATTTTCTGATGTGTTCTAAATATTAATTCACTTAATTTAAAGCACCTTTTCCAAATTGACTGCACTCCTTAGATGAACTTTGTCATTTTTAACTTTTTAACTTTTTCTGGTTGAGCTCAATCATGAATTGTTATTTAATTTGAGAGTGATAATTGGTTAAAACACTCAATGGATATTATGCACTAATTGGCACTTTATATTACTTATGAACTGTTTTAAAACCAATTAGTTGATCAATTAATTAATTTTGAACTTTAACTAAGTTATTTAATTAATTCAACCAAATCTAAGAGATTTAACTTATGCTGGATATTGATTAAGGCGTTACCTACGGGGTACTTTTTTCTTTATAATTGTATCCAGAAACCTGTTATCCAGAAAGCTTCAAATTACTGAAAGACTACCATAGACTCCATTGTAATCAAATAATTCAATTTTTTTAAAAAAACATTTCCTTTTTCTTTGTAATAATAAAACAGTACCTTGTACTTGATCCAAACTAAGATATAATTAATCATTATTGGAAGCAAAACCAGCCTGTTGGGTTTAATTAATATCTACATGATTTTATAGTAGACTTAAGGTATGAAGATCCAAAATATGGAAACCCCCTTATCTGGAAACCCCCAGGTCCACAGCATTCTGAATAACAGGTCCCATAACTGTACAAAAGTATGAAAATGAGTATGAAGTATGCAAATGAGCTTTGCTTCAAATATATACACATTGAGTCGGTTTTGCTCTGCTCAGCATAAAGTATTTTTTCTAGTGAATGGTTATCTTGGCAAAAATTTGCACTGCCTAAATGGACAGCTAAATCATATGGATAATGGGATATCCAGTGTCCTTTGTAAGTGATGGTATAAACACTCACTGGAACTAAAAATCAAAATTAATTTATTGCTTCTATCAGCAGCCATGTTATCAGAACCTTTGACTCGCTTCTGCTATTGTGCAAGATATGTTTTCACTCTGATGCTGAATGTTCATTTGTCATTTATACTTAATGGCATCTGTAAGTTTGGCCAAAATCCTCTCTCTGGGAATATTAGATGTTTCCTGTAAAATAAAGAATCTCACAATCATATAAAAAATTGACTTCATCAATAAATATCTAGATTGAAGCTGTATGTGTGTACGCTATAAAGCACTGCTCGGACCAAACCTTTAGACATCCGATTGGTTGCTATATAGGTTATTAAACCTGGTACAGATTATGCCGATTACTGTACAGATACCAGACACTATTGCTAAAGGTTTTGAGGTTATAGGCTAAACAGTGAATCGAACACTCACCCTTTAAAATACATTTTTTTTGTCAAGGTCATCTATAATTTCCAGGAACTTTCATCAAAGGATCGGTAGATGAAACTGTTACTTATATAGCTAAATATTAAGACCATATAAAGCAAGAGGCAAACGAGAAAATAAGTAAATATAGAAGGTTGTTAATGGACTGCATGGAGGAATTTAAATAAAGCTCTGGATAATACATCGTTTTATGTTTATTTCTGTGCCATGGCTTAACATTCAAGATGTGTGTGTTCTGCATCTATAATACATTTGTATTGGTAATACCATGTAATGTGAACTGACTTTAGCTAGGAAACTTATTTTTCTGTCTAAAGGTGGCCATACACGGGCAGATAAAGCTGCCGATATCAGTCATTTGGACCGATTTGACAGCTTATCTGCCCGTGTATGGGGGATTCTGACGGGTCTTCCCGATCGATATCTGGCCACGATATCGATCGGGAAGGTTTGATTTTTAACCGACCGACCCATCGGTGCCCCTTGGCGCATCGTAATTCGATCGTTCGGCCATACGGCCGAACGTTCGAATTACCCCCGATATAGTCATGCCGTTAGTGGCATATCGGGGAAAGATCCACTCGTTTGGCGATGAGTCTATGGCCACCTTTAGGGAGACTGGATCACTAATTTAGTAATCCCCTTGCTCCCTAGTGAAAGTCCTCTATGATTGTATCAAATAAATCAGACCTGTCATTCTGTTTGATACAGCTAATTTATTGCCTCATACATTCGGGCCATACATGAAAACTGTGACATCTCATTCTGCATAATCAGTTAAAGGCAATATATTTCATTATCTGCTGGGAAATAAAGTTAGAAGATATCTGGTGGCTTACACAATAAACAGTGTTATTCCATACAGTAGCTTCATATTCAAAGAGAACTGTATGAAGTGTGCCTTCTTGTGGCAGTTATGTATTTTAAAGCTTTAAGTTGGGAACACTGTTTACTGGGAACATAATAGCTGACTGAGCCTAAAGACAATATGAATATATATATATATATATATATATATATATTTATATATATATATATATATATATATATATATATATATATATATATATATATATATATAATACCCCATTATGGAATTATATATATATAATACATATAATACCCCATTATGGACTGTTAAACTCTAGTGGTAATTGTCACATTTTAGTTTAGTTATTCTCAGTAATACAAGAAGATGATGGTTTGTCAATATGTCTGAGTGCACATTGCTGAGCAGAGTCTCCTGAAATTGCAAAAAATAGGATTTGGAATTTGGGATCATGAGCAACAATGGCCTCCTGCCAAATTTTAAATGTGCATTCATGTTTCCAGGGTGATGAACCCCGTGGCCCTGTGAAACTGAAATGATTTTCTAGTGGATCTGTTTTAGCTCTATATATGCTGATTGGAAAACACTTTGCGCAAAT
Source organism: Xenopus laevis (assembly GCF_017654675.1). NCBI lineage: Eukaryota > Metazoa > Chordata > Amphibia > Anura > Pipidae > Xenopus > Xenopus laevis. Next base: position 104,849,426 of record NC_054375.1, read on the forward strand.
AAGTGTAAAGCCAGTCTGCATTTGGAAAACCAATCAACATAGTGCTCTGGCCCCTAGTGGGTAAGTCTCAGTCTTTAGTGTATAATGGGGGTTATTTTACAAAAAGGGTTTTAGGCAGAACACATGGTATGTATGAAACCCCTAGTTTGGAATTTAAAAATAACTGGTTCCAGTCTCTTCTCCTCACCCTGAGGAAAACCAGCATATAAGAGACATGTGAGAATAAATTGCTATAATGCTCCTAGATTTTTCATCTAAAAAGACAGACATAAAAGCTATGCTTAGCCCTGAGATGGTGAAAAGAAAAATAATAATATGAATTCATACTGTTGTTTTGCTGGGCCAGGAAGGTGTTTATTTCTATGTATCTGTTATATACAGTACCTCTGTAGAATTGTTTCTTGTTGAGTTGCTGCAATGCGAGGCCCAGTAATAACCAACATGCTTTGCTATGAGGTCATGGTATTCTTAGCCATTCATCTGAGAGTGCCAAAGTAAGTGGCGCTGCTGAGATACTGTTATTTTCAGCTGGCTGATTAGGCATAACACTGATAGCATGCTGATACATTTAATTCATAACAATCCTATTAGGTATGATTTATCTGAAATGACAATGCGTATAGTTTGCTGCATAAAAGAATTCCCACCACAGTAGGCCTGTTATCACCCAGATAAGATGGTTAAATATACAAATCTATTGTGGACAAAGCTTAGGTACTCAGGGATATCAAATGTTTACAATAGGTTAATTTGTGTTTTAATAATCCTACCACTATGGAAATAAAACTTCCAGTCCAGCTATGAGTATCTTGATGCAGAGCAGAAAATAACAGTACTGGGCCAATAATAGCACTTCACTGTTCGCAGCTAATGCTTTTAATTTTCATGTACTGTATACTATGGATATACAAAGTGCATTACGATTGGTGCATTACTTGTGCATTTCAATTACATATCAGTAATAAATAATGCATCAAAGGTTCATCACAAAAGTATAAATTAAATGTGCCATTTTTTTTTTTCAACAAAGCAATATTTCCCCAAATTATAGTAAATTGTGGGTACCGGCCAAGTAATATGGCTGTAACTTGCAAGCAACTTAATGCTGATATGCTGGTAAATCAAGGTGTAGCTGTGTTTCTATTGTGCCAGTGTGGCTGTGAATTGTGTCATTTCTGGTGTGGTGATGCTTGAATCAACTGAAAAGGCATTAGTGTGAGATACAATATGTGCAAAGCAGTCCTGTGTAATATCTCCTGAAGGCAGGTGTTTATTCTAGGGCTCGCTGACATCCCTGTGCCTTATACTTTGCACCATGCACCAAATAAAGCAGATGCAACCAGGATTTTGGTGCAATTTATCCCAGTGTTAGCCCTGACTGGGAAATCCCTCTACAGTAGAACCCCCATTTTACATCCCCTGATTTTAAGTTTTCCCTCATTTTACATTGTTGTTTTGTGGTCCCACCTATATATTATGCATTTTACATTTTCCTGGATTTTACATAATTATTTTCTGGTCCCCTGAAAAACGTAAAATGGGGGTTCTATTGTATTTTTTTTAGGAAGTACTAATACCTATATCCTTGATACCTGGTTGGGATGTGTTCCCTACGGATCTGGGTGGGTTGTGACAAACTTATTTTGACTTTGATATAATAAGTAAGAGCAGGTTGCTTCTCCTCTTTGGACTTCCACTTCAGGATGGAGTGGATGCAGCTGGGGAGCCTGGGACAGCAAGGCTCCAATAAAGGAAGGCCCTAGTGGAGTTAATCCCTTAGTGAAGTCAGGGAACAGGGACCCTATCAATGACGTATGTAGACAATGGTACAGATGAAGCCACTTGGATTTGTATATTAAATGCGTCATGACTCAAAATAATAAGAAGAAACAGTGTTATCTACAGTCATCTTAACTCATTTAATGCATTTAACTTTTTCATTAGCATACCAAAGCACCATTGTTCACTAATGGTGAACTATATAATTAGATGGTATACTGTGACACAATTTTCTGTGTTAAATGGGATAAGTGGGATATCAGGGTTTCGTTATTCTGTGTCAAACACACAAACTATGGAAGGATTGCATAATTCAGTTCCTTAAGGTTCCATAAGGTGTGGAAAATGGTGAATACACTTATTAAATCCCCTGTCACGGACCCACTTACGCCAATATGGAATAACCATGACTATCCCCAGTTGGTAAAGTTAGGCCCAATGAGTCTTTGGTCAGACCGTGGTGTGACTACTTTAGGGGATGTGTGGCACGATGGTAAACTAATCTCTTTTGCAAATTGAAAGACCAATTCCAGATTCCACACAATCAATGGCAGACATTTCACAAGCTCAGCCGTGCACTCAGTGTCACACACAAGTGTCACGACATATCACTGTCCACACACTCCCTTTTGGTATACATCAAGAGGGGACATACAAAAGGTCTGGTCACAATATTATATGCTAAGTTGCTACAAGAAGTGCACAGAAACTAGATGGGCTACAAAGTAAATGGGAGGTGGATGTGGGCTCAATCCTAGATGAGGAATGGCAAGAAGTTAGTATCCCCCAATTATAGGTTATGGCTGATTCAGTTATATATTCTCCACTGGGCTTACTACACCCCTGTCAGACTCCACTAGATTAATGCCAACACCCTGGATTTTGCATTAGGTATGCTTTGGACAGGGGAACGTTGATACACATGCTGTGGAGCTGAACTAAACTTACTTTATACTGGAGGGAAGTACTAGATACTTTAGAGGGGGTGCTACAGGTGACAATTTCCAGAACACCTAAAATGTGTGTCTTGCCCATAATACAAGACCTTAAGTTAAATCAATACCAGACACTCTTTCTCCTTGAGGCATTATTACTAGCTAAAAGATTAATCACTCAGAACTGGAGAGCTGTGACTCCTCCTACCTTCTCTACTTGGAAAGTGATAATGCAGGACACCTGCAATACTGAGTTTTTAATGTACCTAAAAAAGGGAATCCCCACCAAATTTGATAGAATTTGGGGTCCCTGGACCGACATTTACCCCCAACACCCAAGGCAACCTATAGCAGTTTAAGTCAAGCTATGACGGAATGTCTGATGTATGCTATGCCTTTTTCTCTTTGCTATATTTAGACGTGTAACATGTAACACTGTATCTTCCCTTGTTTTGTTTATTTGTTGTAAATTACTTGCTTTTATTCACTCAATAAACTACCCAAATTTAAAAAAAACACACAAACTAAAGTGGCTTCATCTGTAGGTGAGCTCTTGTTTTAGCACACTCTAGGAATGGGCTTTAGCACGCGGGCAGATTCGGGGAGATTTAGTCGCCTGTCAACTAATCGCCACTTCTTCGGGGCGACAATCTCCCCGAATCTGCCCAAGTGCTAAAGCCCTAATAGTCAGATAGATTGAGCTATAAATAGCAATTCTGAGCTCCAAAATAGGAGTGATAGATTGGAAGTATCTCTCCCAGTTCCTGTAAATGTAGGGATTATGGTGAAAATGAAATCAGATCAGAGAATTTCTCTGGAGTTTAAAATTGGAGGTGAACAAATTCACTAAAGGGTGTCACAGAGATGAAGTGAGTTCCTGCAAAGTCTGTCCTCAGGGGAGTGTGTGATATGCTTTGCAACTGTATATTACTGTGACCTCTTTTCTCAATTCTATCAGTGATACTATGTGAATACTTTATTTTGTGGGATAAATGATCATTTATTATTGGTTCAAGTACTCCTGGCATCCAGAATTCCTGTTTGTGCGTCTGAGAAGGACACCAATGGGAGGTAATAGTTGTTTCATTGGGAAACTGATTGCACTCAGCCAGCCTTTTTAAAATAAACAGGAGCATACAAATATGTGAAAGATCATTAATTAATGTGAATGGCAATGATTTCCAGCTGAATCATGCACGTATTTTCTCTTTTAAGATCACATACATTTTCACGCATTTAAATATCGTATTGTAAAGATGACAAATACATAAGGTTTAGCATATGTGGAAAGGCCAGACCAGTCTAGATATTTTTTATGGACTACTGCATTGGCCCACAATAGATTCATATTTAGATCGAAAGTCAGCAAACAATTTTCTCGAAATATAAAATGCACTGCATCAGAGTCCTCACACAATCTTTACTGTTTACTATGCAAAACAAACAAGTTGTGCAAACAGAAATTACCTTTGACTTTCCAAACAGAGTAAGAGCTTGTTTGTAGTAGAATATGGCCTGATCTGGGTTACCTAGGCAAAAATGTGTGGCACCCAGTCCCTCACTGACTTGACACTGTTTCAGCAAATCACCTGTCAAAAAGGCAAACAGTATTACGATGATGAAATGTTCTCTGAAGTTAACTCAGCTTTTACAGTTTATATATACTGGTGTGCACTATTATGAGCCATTTAATATAGATCTACGTTGTACAACAGAAATTACGATTCTTTTTCATAGTCCAAAGCTCTCCGTCTATACCATTACTGTTGTGGATCACCTAAGCTTACACTTCCCAGAGTTTAAGAGCAATGTACATTGCTCTCTTCTGCATGCTTAACTGTATATTAGCTGACAGGTTTGGACACTTTTTGCATACAAAACATAAAGCAGCCCCTGAGGTTGGTTTATGTGGATTTATAAAGACCCTTTGTGGGACACCAGAAAAATAAACAATTATTGGTGTCACTCTTGTGTAACATTCAGGTGCATCCCCTCAATAGGAAAATGAGGTTTGGTATTCGGTAGAATCTTTCGTGAAGGATTCGGGGGTTCGGTGGAATCCAAAATGGTGGATTTGGTGTATCACTAGTTAATAGTGCTCTTCCAGCAGAATCTTGTATTGAAATCCATGTATTAAAAAAGAAAACAATTTTTTTTATTTAATTTAGAAATTTGACTTGGGACAAGACATGTTCTTAGTTTCCTGGGTTCCTTTAGTCATGTGACTTATGCTCTAATAAACTTCAGTCACTCTTTACTGCTGTACTGCAAGTTGGAGTAAAATCACTCCCCTTCCTTTCCCCCAAGCAGCCTATCAACACAAGAATGGGAAGGTAACAAGATAACAGCTCCTTGATTGCTAAAAATGCTCCCATGGCCTAGTGGTACATATGAGAACAGCACTCAAAAAACACCCAAATCCATCTCACCCAAGTCATTTCAGTTAATTTGACTAGGAAAAAATTTAGCTTATATGAAAGCAATTCCATTGTAAAGTGTTGGCTCTTTCTGAAAGCAATGTACATTGCTCTCTTCTGCATGCTTAACTGTATATTAGCTTACAGTTTTGGACACTTTTTGCATACAAAACATAAAGCAGCCCCTGAGGTTGGTTTATGTGGATTTATAAAGACCCTTTGTGGGACACCAGAAAAATAAACAATTATTGATGTCACTCTTGTGTAACATTCAGGTGCATCCCCTCAATAGGAAAATGAGGATTCTGATCCAGAGGGTTCTAGTACTTTTTAAAACTTTTTTCCCAAAAGGCAGGCCTTTTAATAGACCATGAAAGTATCCTCCTATGCCTGTAGTGCAATTTTATATCATAGGCTTATCATTGTCAAATTATATTTTTGTATTATGACATTATGTCTTGCACTGGCCTATGGTTAAAGGGATTCTGCAATGGGAAAATGTTTTTATCAAATGCATCTGTAGTAGGGATGCACCGAATCATGGATTCAGTTCGGGATTCGGACAGGATTCTGCCTTTTTCAGCAGGATTCTGATTCAGCCGAATCCTTCTGCCTGGCCAAACCGAATCCGAATACTAATTTGAATTTGCAAATTAGGGGTGGGGAGGGAAATTGCGTGACTTTTTGTCACAAAACAAGGAAGTAAAAAATGTTTTTCCCTTTCCTCCCCTAATTTGCATACACAAATTAGGATTTAGATTTGGTTTGGTATTCGGTAGAATCTTTCGTGAAGGATTCGGGGGTTCGGTGGAATCCAAAATAGTGGATTTGGTGTATCACTAGTTAATCCTGTATTGAAAACCATATATTAAAATAGAAAACTATTTTTTTTATATTTAATTTAGAAATTTGACTTGGGACAAGACATGTTCTTAGTTTCCTGGGTTCCTTTAGTCATGTGACTTATGCTCTAATAAACTTCAGTAACTCTTTACTGCTGTACTGCAAGTTGGCGTAAAATCACTCCCCTTCCTTTCCCCCAAGCAGCCTATCAACAGAAGAATGGGAAGGTAACAAGATAACAGCTCCTTGATTGCTAAAAATGCTCCCATGGCCTAGTGGTACATATGAGAACAGCACTCAAAAAACACCCAAATCCATCTCACCCAAGTAATATAAGTTAATTTGAGTAGGAGAAAAATTAGCTTATCTGAAAGCAATTCCATTGTGAAGTGTTGGCTCTTTCTGAAAGCAAAGGATCAGGCACAATGACCTGGGATGGCTGCTTACTTACCAATATTACATAGAATACATAATAGGAACATAATAGCTGACTGAGCCTAAAGACAATATGAATATATATATATATATATATATATATATATATATATATATATATATATATATATATATATATATATATATTTATAAAAGCACTGCGCATCTTGACAGCGATATATAAATAAATGATGATGATGATGATATATATATATATATATATATATTTATTGGTTCAGGAATAAAATTATTGCAATTTATTGCAATGTACATAGTTTATTAAAACTACACCACAATACTCATGACAGGATCCCTATAATTTAGATGGAAAACACCTTTCCTGGCAAGAAGAAAGTAGTAGGAGAGAAGCAGAATATAATGAGAAGAGCATAACATATGGGAGAGGAGGGTAGAAAAGACAAGAGGAAGGTGAAGGAAGGGACAAAACAGAAGAGAAGGTGAATGAGAGCAAAATTGAACTGGTTTGAGTTTTGTTGCTGTGTTCCTTTATTACCACCATTACTAGTCACAGGGAAGTTGGCCCCTTAAAGGGGAACTTTCGCAAAAATGAAAATTTAATATAAGCTTCCTCATACTGAAGTAAGTAACTTTCTAAATACAATCAATTAAAAATGATTAATTGTTTCTAAAAATCATCAAGTTTATATTCACTATTCCTCTCTCAGCATCTGTTTCTCTTCATTTTCTCTTCATGCAGCAGTTGGGTGTCAGGTGAATTATCCAAATATATCTTATAGGAAGGCTCCCTTTCCTAACAGATGTATTAGAGCTCACTCAATACCTGATTCCAGTAAACAAAATCTAACAAAATAACTGCCTTTTGCACAAATTCTGCTTGTAGGGGGCAAATTGGGGGGCAAATTGACTAAAGGACGAAGTGGCTAACGCTAGGGAAAATTCACCAGCATGATGTCATTTTGTCACTTCGCCGATTTACGCCAACGGGTGTTGGCGTAAATTCGCTAGTGAAGGGGACCTACTCTAGTGCTACTTAGCACCCTTACGCCGGACGAAGTTGCGATATGGCGAAGGGACGTAACTGCGCTAATTCACTAACTTGAGGATTTACGTGAACGTTACCTCTTGCACCAGGCTTTGCAATAGAGTAGATAGGGATTGGTTAAAAAAAAAGTTGAAATTTTTCCCAAAAACACGCTGGCATCTTTTACTTTTTATAGGGTAATAGGCTGAAGAAGATCGAAAATTTTTTTAGGGTACCCTCCTTCCCCCCTACATTTGATAACACGTGGCACCTAAATGATTCTGTGGGCACATGTGTAGGGCATTAGAAAACATTTATTAAAGTTTCCTGGCCTTGTGAAGTGTAATGTGTTTGCTGCTGCATATATGCCCATTGTACTTTAACTGCAAGCTGTACGCAAATTTCCAAATTGCTAGCGTAACTTCGAACTGCTGATCATAACATCGCTAGCGCAACTTCGCAAAAGATCTGTAACTTGTGCGCAACTTCGGATCTTCGTGAATTTGCGCAGCCATGGCGAATCTACGCCTGGCGAAGTGCGGCGAAGTGCGATGAAGTCAACGCTGTCGCAACTTCAGAGGTAAGTAAATTGGTCTGGTGATTTTAATAGAGTGAGCTCTAATACATCTTCTAGGAAAAAGAGCCCACCTATAAGATATATTGGATCAGTCATCTGACACCCAACTCCTGAATGACAGAACAAGGAGAAACATGCTGATAGAGGAATAGTGAAGACAAACCTGATTATTTCAGAAATGGTACAGAATGTTTAATTGATTGTATTTAGAAAGTTTCTTATTTCAGTATGTTATATTTTCATTTTTGCTATAGTTCCCCTTTAAATACAAGTGACCCTTGAGGAAAAAAAATACTATACCCAATATAAAAATGTGCTAGTACTGAAGGAATACATCATATCAGAGTTTTGGGGGGCATAAAAAGATTTAGGTGTAGAATTTGGTAACTTCTATTAGGATTATTAAGCCTTATGTGACACCATACGATGTATAGCTGACACTTTCACATGGCTAGAGATACATTTCATTGTTTTCTGTGTGTCAAGCAGTATTTTATGCTCTTACAGAGAGACAAATTACATTTTATAATTTCAATGTGTAGCATAGGCCTTACGGTAATGATATGTAGCTCAGGGGGATTTCAAGACTATTTCAGTTTGTCCTATGTGTGTTTCATGTAGGATAAATCGAATCTATAGGACAAATGAGTCAGATAGGCAGCTTGACAAATACTCCTTCTGCGTTTCTCTTATGATAATATTATCTGAAACCAGGAACTCCCATTTGGTTGCTAGGGACTGACAGAAGTTGTAGGTTAGCTACCTGTAGTGAGTCACAAGTCCCTCTTCTGTGTCTCATATCAAGAACAGCAACAACCAAGAGTTAAATATTATGAATTTTGTTTAGTTATACCATACATATATTTTACTCCACATAGACTGCTGTGAAAATAAGGCAGCTTCAGATGTTCTCCTTGACAACAAAGAACAATCTCTATTATTACTAAAGTTTGACTGGTCAAAACATATGGCATGTGCCTTTGGAACCTAGTTATTTTCACAGATAGCCATGGGGTCATTTTGATGTCTACCATTTTGATATTCATTTATATAGCAGATACTGAAAGAAGTAACATAAAGTCATAAAGTAAAACTTATCTAAAGGTAAGAACATATTTTTGACAGTGTGCTTTATTCCACAACACTTTTGAGAAAATAAAAAGCATTTGGACTAGTTCCAGATGGCATTAACCCAGAAAAAAAATTATGTGCTAAATATGTAGAAGACCTGAACCAATCATGATGATGCTAAATAAATCCATTGTATCTGGAGGATAAGGACATACTTGCACAAAATGAACTAATAACTGGCTGCTTGACTAAGCTAATATTAAAGGGATACTGTCAGGGGACAAAAAATATTTTTTCCAAAACGCATCAGTTAATATTGCGGCTCCAGCAGAATTCTGCACTGAAATCCATTTCTCAAAAGAGCAAACTGATTGTTTTATATTTAATTTTGAAATCTGACATGGGGCTAGACATATTGTCAGTGTCCCAGCTGCCCCCAGTCATGTAACTTGTGCTCTGATAAACTTCGTCACTCTTTAATGCTGTACGGCAAGTTGGAGTGATATCATCGCCTCCCCCCCGGCAGCCTAACAACAGAACAATGGGAAGGTAACGAGATAACAGCTCCCTAACACAAGATAACAGCTGCCTGGTAGATCTAAAAATAGCACTCAATAGAAAAAGCCAGGTCCCAATGCGACACATTCAGTTAAACTGAGTAGAGAAAACAGCCTGCCAGAAAGCAGTTCCATCCTAAAGTGCTGGCTCTTTCTAAAAACACATAACCAAGCAAAATGACCTGAGATGGCTGCCTACACACCAATATTACAACTTAAAAAAAATACACTTGCTGGTTCAGGAATTACATTTTATATATTAGAGTGAATTATTTGCAGTGTAAACAGTGACATTTAGGGGCAGATTCACTAAGGGTCGAATTTCGAAGTTAAAAATACTTCGAAATTCGACCCTCGAATTGAAATCCTTCGACTTCGAATATCGAAGTCGAAGGATTTAGCGCTAATCCTGCGATCGAACGATCGAAGGATTTTTCGTTCGATCGAACGATTAAATCCTTCGAATCGAACGATTTTAATCCAACGATCGAAGGAAAATCCTTCGATCAAAAAAAGGTTAGCAAGCCTATGGGGACCTTCCCCATAGGCTAACATTGACTTCGGTAGGTTTTATCTGCCGAAGTAGGGGGTCGAAGTTTTTTTTAAAGGGAAAGTACTTCGACTATCGAATGGTCGAATAGTCGAAAGATTTTTCGTTCGAATCGTTCGATTTCGTTCGAATTCGAACGAATTTAACCAATTCGATGGTCGAAGTACCCAAAAAATACTTCGAAATTCGAATTTTTTTCATTCGAATCCTTCACTCGAAGTTAGTGAATCTGCCCCTAAGTAATAAAAAATACATCATAAAAATCATGACAGAATCCCTTTAAACAGATGTCTTAATAAAATGAATGCAATGTTAACATCTATAACACGAATTATGAATTTATTAAGAAGTGCAGCTTCTGAGTATTATTTTGACTAATATCTTGCAACTTTACCTGCATCCACAAATGCATTCATTGCCTGTTGGTAGTAGAATTCTGCCATCTTATAGTTTCTCAGTTGGCTGTAGGCAAAGGCCAAGTTGCATAGGCACTGTCCCTGTGCATTTCTTTCACCCAGAGTTCCTAAATAAAAAAGAACATATCGGATACAAAGCTGAATGCATACACCAGAGCATAACATTTATTTATTTTATGAATTTTATTCATGGCAGGTCACCAATACTACACCATGCTGTACTGGCAGTATCCATACAACACTGCTGCAGATTAGTATGGTTTATGCTACGGAATGCTAACCATTTTACCTTCTTCTACTCCTTCTCAGAGCACCCTGGCCTCATCCCTGAGAAAAGACATGCATGTCCAAAGGCTAACTGTTTCTAAATAAACACAGTAATTGACTGTGATAAAAGGTTCTTCTACTACATTTTTATTATACATAAGGAACACTATGGCATGACTTAATGCATTTGCTAGTGGGGTCAAAGGCTGTCTTGGGTTGCCATTTTGGCCGATCAGTACTAATGTTCTTTCTCTGATCTCTTGTTCAGTTTTCACTAGGACTAATCAATGTACTATTTTCCTGTATTTCAAAAAATCTCCCAAATTAACATCTATCTGTATAGCCAATGAATTTGTATTATAATAATTGAACTGAATAAGTAATGAAGTACAGAATATGGGGCCTTCTGTGTCCCTATGGTCATGTATACAAATTGTATACAAAGTGAAATAAGGCCCATTGGGGTACATATTAGTTTGCAGATATCTGTGTAGTTTCCTTTATTGTCTATAAAAAGCAGAACCTTGATTTAATATATTTTAATATTATTTTAAAAACAGAATTTGCAATACTTCTCATAACTGAACACATGGTAAAGGGCTCTTTAAATGTAACAACATATAGTACATAATGAATGTGATTTGAGTACCTACCATACATATCTGCAGCTTCTGCATGGCACCTGAGAGATTTTTCATACTGGTTAAGAGCATTGTCCACTGCTCCCAGGTTTTGCAGTAACACAGCCATTTTTCTAACAGAGAATTGTGTACCTCTGCACAGATTCATACTTTCATAGAAACATTTTCTGGCTTGGCTGAAGCAATCCGTTTCAGCATAATGCAGGCCCAGGTGGTTATAAAGCATCCCTAAAGCACAAGACAAACAAAAGCTACAATAGCACACGCAAACACAAATACTTAGGCCTTATGCATTTCATAGTCACACTATTTTGCTGTGTAAATTCTGGTTGGTTGGTGGAATTTCAATCAAAGCATTGAGTCTAGGGCTAGAAAGGATTTTGGTTTTATTTTTTCAAGTGGTAAAAAAGAACAGTTTCAGATTTTTTTTTCTCAATTCTGTTTATTAAAATGTACAGAGAAAGAACAAGTAGTATTAGAGTGGAATGGTAGTACATTGTAAGTTTACATGTTATAGAAAACTTAATCAGCAATAAACTTGACTAAGTATATTACACATATGGTGTGAAGTGTCTATAAAAAGTGGTTACATAATTATGCAGTCATGAATTAAAAACTTGATCACGGCAGTCCTGCTCTCTGAGTGCTCGCCTCAACCACTTTTTATCAGGACAGCCGTAACCAAAACGAGGATTGGTGCACTTACACTTCAATAAATAAAAGGCAGAGCATAAGAACAATTTCTTAAATTCTATGGTGTGGAGTGTCTATTTATGTATTGCAAATGTATTTTCTTTAATCATTTACATCACAACTATGTAAGCAATATGGAGTCACATATGGTACCGGCAAAACCAAAAGGAAAAAAGATTTCTACACTTTTTTTAACTTGGGAAATTATTATTATTATTATTGTGCAGTATTTATTTAAAGAAAAGGGAAAGTCGTCTTGCACTTGAGAATGCCAAATGTTAGGAGCGATCCTCTTCTGGCTTCTTCTTTCTTCAAATTTCCTGGGGTAGACGCATGCTCAGTAGAACGAAATAGTCGACTTTTACGTTAAAGTTCTGCTTTTCGTTCTACTTTGCGTGCGCAGCAGTGCAAAGAAAGAGGAAAATGGAAGTGGATCGCTCCGTGGTGCTCACTGGAATAACCCTGACCAGGTGCAGTTTTCTGCTGATAGGAGCACCGGCCCTGGGGTTTCAGGTAAGTCAATACAATCACTTGGGGGTGCCTAACATTTGGCACCCCCAAGTGCAAGAAGACTTTCCTTCTCCTTTAAAGCAACAATCTTATTTTTCATAACAATGTGTTTCAAATTTAGGCATGTAGACAGCTAGAAAAGGCACTTGACTCCTCAAAAAAGTTGTGAACTAAAACTAAAATTACTTACCAAGAATAACACACGAATGTCATTTGGCGAATAACTAAATAATATTGATATTTATTTAGACTTACCCAGTAGCTGCTTGTCTGACAGTCTTTTACACCACACTAAACAAGAATCCAAGGTCTGGAGAATTTCAGTCTTTGAAAAGGTTTTGCTCTTTATCATATAATTTGCTGCCTCTCTCATGGCCATTGCAGTATCTTCCATGTAATCAATCTTTTGATATGAATGACCTGCAAGCCTAAATGAATGTGCTGCTGAGGGAAGGTTCCCAAGGCTGACAAAGCAGTAACCAAGCTTGATCAGCGCATCTGAAATGTTATTTATTTCACTCAATCCATATTCATTGATGGCTTTTTCATAAAACTTCACTGCTTTTCCATGTTCTTTCATTTCATCATAGGCGACCGCTAAGTTGAAAAACAGATCACCAGTTCTGTCTTCTGCTCCACTGTCAGTTGTTGATTTAAGAAGACACTTTAGGGCTTTCTTTGGTTTTCCAACACAAATGTAGGCTGCCCCAAGATTAAATAAACATACTTTTTGGATTTTTTTGTCAGGCACCTTACAGGATAGCATATACGCCTTTTTGAATTTCCCCAGTGCTGTTTGAATGTCATCGTTTTTGAAAGATTCAGTTGCAACTTTGCACAAGGAATGTATTTCATCCTGTTCACGGTTTACTGAGCCTGTGTCTGAGAGGTTCTTGGCTATGGAGGCTTCCATTTTAAATTTTCTGAGCATAGAAAAAATACAATACAATAAATAAAACGGTATTGGTACATACATATCACTTGTGCAACTGATGCAAGAAATGTATGAGCAATAGCCATATACCCTGGGGATGGGGGAGAAAATAGACAGACAGCAGCCACCACCCATGAAAAAATCAGTTATGGGCTCAACCCATTTATTAATAAAGAAAGGCGATGCTACAGTATGTAGTGAACACTTTGCACCACTAATTAGAATACTACTGGAAATTACTTTCTCTGTTCACTCTCACTTACACATGCAGCTCTATCACAACCCATGGATATTTAAAATATGCACAGAATATGTCTTCTGCTTTTCTTCCTCTAAGGTGCTTCAGGCTAATCTTCAGTACTAAAGTGAAGTTCAGTGCAGGGAATGTGGCTTAAAAAGTCAAGATGAGCAACATTTTTTAGCAAGTTTCAATAATAAAAAGAAAGCCCATAGAGTCTAATGGGTGAAAACAATTGTTGACGCACCTAAACTTCAATGCATTTTAGCAAATTTTCATTGTTTCACAAAATTTCAGCGAAGCGAAATGGGTCAGATTCTCCATCACTAATGGTAAGCCAAAACATCTGCCATAAAAATTGTTTGACCACTCCCATTTTATGACCACCCCCTAAATAACCATTTTACAAAATGTGGGGGTTTTAGGGCCATGTTTTATGCATTATTACAGTTTTTCTAATGAAGGTGAGATTCTCTTTTAAGCTGCAAGTCAGTTCTCCCAAGAGACTTGCTTATCTTAAATAGTTACAATTGTATCTTTGATTATCTTAAATAGTAGCAATTCAGGTGCATTCTGGGCTATCTGCCAAAAGTGTCTTATTTAATTAAGTTTCAGAAACATTGTAATTGAGATACTCAGTACTTATTCAAAGAGATACTCAGGACTTATCAGTGACAAACTGGGACTGGGCTGAGCTGTCCAGCGAAAAATGGGATAGTTGGGAGGTATGGTAGAGATCCCCTGGCATTAAAAGGGAAAGGTATAAAAGCAAAGCTGCATTGCACAGAATCTGTGGATAAAAATAATGCTTACAAAGAGCACATTAAAGGAGAAGGAAAGGCTAATAGTGATGGGCGAATCACACGAATAAATTCGCCCATCACTAAAGGCTAAAATTAAGTAAACTTTATCAGAAAGGTCTATATAAATACACCAGTAAACCCTCAAAGTAGTGCTGCTCTGAGTCCTCTGTCAAAAGAAACACAGTATTTCTTTCCTTCTATTGTGTACACATGGGCTTCTGTATCAGACTTCCTGTTTTCAGCATAAACCTCCAGGTCAGGGCTTGAGCATGCTCAGTTTGCTCCTCTCCCACTCCCTCTTCCCATCCCTGCTGTAATCTGAGCTCAGAGCTGTAAGTGAGCAGGGAGAGACTCGGGTAGGAAGTGATGTCACACCAAGCTTATATGGCAGCTTCTATCCTAAACAAAGAGACAGTGTCTAGAGCTGTTTACTCAGGTATGGTAAAGCATTCTGCAGAATAAATATAGCGTTCTATCTTGCACTATTGTGGCTAATCTGTTGACAATAAACTGTCTTGGAGCTTTCCTTCTCCTTTAAGGGGCAGGCATCTTTACAAAATGTTTTAAAATGGTCAACATAACACATTGGTTGCTAAGAGAAGATCCTCATCTTCATTTCACTTAGTTGTTTTTTGTCTTTGATTTTCTTTCAAAAGCAAATGACCATCGGGGAATCAATACAATGAGTCAATACAAATTTAGAAATGCGGTAAATTAAGTACATTGCTAAAAATAGGCTATGTGTTCTATGGATAGTCTTCAGCAAAAAATTACATTTTTGCTACCTTATTGGGTGCACGAGGCACAAAATGTACCATGCCTTTGTGCAAGGGAGCGTTGCACTTACAGCAACATCTCTTTTGTCCAGTAGGTAAGCTCCCTAGATAGATGCTTGATGTTGTTCCAGATGAATTGAATGCAATAAAATGGTGTGTCAGCCCAGTTCTCTTACAGGCACAAGTTGTTCCCATTTTTGTCCAATTTACTAATAATACTAATTACTAATAATACTAACAATTTACTAATAATATTATTAAGAGTAATATTAATTAATAATAATAATATGGAATTCTGTAAAATAATGTTGCATAGTGGGTAAAAATATTGGGAACTGCACCAATGTTTTGCACTTTGCATTTCTTTAATATCCATAGCAGTATAATTAACACACTAGAGGGCTCATTTATTGACGCAGTGGTCCATATGATGAGCGAATTTCAAACATGAATTGCCATGTTGTTTACCCACCATACAGTTTTTTTCCCTCAAAATTAAAGTGACATTGTAGGCAAATGCAAAAGATCATACAACACAAATAAGATACTGATATTGTAAGTTGCTTGTAAGTTGTGGCACAGATATTTTCATATTGCATCACTGGGGCATGATGTCATTGTCAGCATTAGTGTATACATCACTAAACCCAACAAGGGAACCCTGGGATTAGTGCCATTAAACCAGGTGTTAATTGTAGGGTTTTCTGGAGGTGGCAATTCATCATCAGAGCAGGCTAAACTTACTAACCGAAGTTTTAATGAGCATGTATTGAAGAAAAGTGTTAAATCGCAAACTAACTTGTTTGAGCACATATACTGTAAGCAATAAGGAAAATATGTGAAAAAAAATTAATCATATTTAATTTTCCCATATCAGTACATTTAATTTCATATTACTAGCAGGCCAATTTACACCATACTTAGAAAAGCTTATCATGTATCATTTGGCTTTTCAGTACGTTCTTTTTTAATAAAATTGGACTTTTAAAAAACCACAAATTTTTTGAAATGTATTAAACCCCGGGGATGGAAAAGTCTGAATCTAAAAATCCGACCTGTTGAGATTGCATATAAACAAATACAAAAACCTGTGAAACAGCGCTTCTCACAGAAGCTCAGGGATGGACAAGAGAAAAATGGCCGGAATCTCGTGTTTCGCACAGAATGTCTCTTCTTGGATGCAAATAGTCAAATACAAGAGTCCTCTGCACTCAACCCATTATCAATATATTTAAGACAGCGACATTTTGTGCATACTGCTACTAAAAAATGCCTTACCCTTTAAACAAAACAGGGATTGTTTGTCCATATATTGCAATATATTTAAGCTGGCCAACTACGTCAAAGTCATCCCATATCTGGCCAGTCCTATGCTCAATTTTATCTGATTCCTTAAGAATTCTATTGCTTCATTATACATTTTACAAAGGGACTAGGTATTACCTGCAACTTAACTTGCTGCTTTCAAAGTAAACCTCCATACTTGGCTGCCCTTTTATTAGACACCAGTGGGATCACCTGACTATAGCTGGGAAGGGTGGGAGCTACAACATGGGGCTGGTCACTGCTCCTGTATAAACTATAACAAACAAGGGAAAGTTGTGCTCACCACTATTTTTTTAAAACCATTAGGCGGGGGTGCAATGAGGCTGTGACCAAGTATGGAGCAGCCAAGTATGGAGGTTTACTTTGAAAGCAGCAAGTTAAGTTGCAGGTAATACCTAGTCCCTTTGTAAAATGTATAATGAAGCAATAGAATTCTTAATGAATCAGATAAAATTGAGCATAGGACTGGCCAGATATGGGATGACTTTGACGTAGTTGGCCAGCTTAAATATATTGCAATATATGGACAAACAATCCCTGTTTTGTTTAAAGGGTAAGGCATTTTTTAGTAGCAGTATGCACAAAATGTCGCTGTCTTAAATATATTGATAATGGGTTGAGTGCAGAGGACTCTTGTATTTGACTATTTGTATTTTGTGGTCACAGCCTCATTGCACCCCCGCCTAATGGTTTTAAAAAATAGTGGTGAGCACAACTTTCCCTTGTTTCTTCTTGGATGCACCCTGGATGACATCACTCCGCCCCGCCTGACGCGTTTTGTCACTTCCGACTTCTTCAAAGGCTTCTCAAGTTTTTGTAGGCAAAAAACACAAATAGCGAGCACTCACCGACACCTGAACCACGGGTGCTAATTACACCAGTGCTATCATGTATACACTTAGACATTCTATTTCTACTGGGTAGAGGGGTTTGAATATCTTATGCTTTTTAAGAAGTGGTGAAAGGCCACAAAACGCGTCAAGCGTGGGATATTGATCACATTCATATGAGCTTTATTTATGCTTTAAACTATATTCAATAAATTAAGATTTTAACTAATACACCAAGTGCTCCGTATAAACTATTGTACATTTCTCAGGTTTTTGTATTTGTTTGTATATTTCTACCGGTTGGAGAACGGTTACAAAACGGCAATGGGAGTGAATTTCCAAAATCCTTATTTTTTCCTTTGAAAGTGAGGTTGCATATACCGGTAAGCCAATGGGAGAAGTCCCACTGATTTTTTGATGTGCGCTGGGTTTCGTGCACTACCCCATAATTTTCGGGTGAATCGTGAAAATCGTGACAATCGGATTGAAAGATCTGAAAAAATCCTGAAAATCTGATTTTTTTCCTGCAAAGCAAATTTTCAGGAAAATGCAATGATAAATAAGCGTAAAAATCGCGAGCGGATTTGATCAGAGTTTGTAGCAGAAAATATTGAGATAAATTAGGACTTTGATAAATAACCCCTTTAAATTCTGGCATATCGCAAAACTACCGTTTCATTGTTCAGTTTGGCTAAAAATACAGAGATTAGGGGTGGATTTATATGTCTATAAATAGCTGTATGGATCATGCTAGTTAGATCTCAACCTGCCACTTAACAGGCGCTGACACTAAAGTAAAATCTGAATATATGTATTACACAGTGCTATACAGGTATTACTGAATATATAATGTGACTGTTTCCATGGAGGTTGGGGAATTAATGTTACATGGTATACATATATGGCCTACATATAAAATAGTAAAAAAAAATCTGTACTGGATGTGACTACTGCTGGGTCTCCCTAGCTATTGCCAGTGAATCACAGTGCTGTTGCTAGCATGTGGTTGGCTGTTGTCTCCTATGGAAAGAGCAGTTACTGTAAAAAAATGGATATGGACATCTAAACAAAATTAACATGCTTCACTGTGTACAAGACATAAAGATCACATCTATGCTAATTAACATTGAGATATACTTACCATTTAACTCTCCTTAAGGTACGCTACTATTACCCATAACATTGATCCTGACTGTAAAGCTCTGTGTGAAACAGCTTCCACATTTGTAGTATTAATGAAATGTTTATGACAGCTCCCTTAGCAACTTTCTAGCTGCTCTGCATTGTAATGAGCCAAGAGCAAAACAAACATACTTGTCAGATAGGTGAACTGGGATGTAGCAAAGTACTTTGGTTTATTTTAGGGAAAGTTATAAATCTTTGCTATGGTGCAATAATAGCAATTAGAGGATTGGAGGACTTGTAGTTCATTATCTGTACAACAATTAACCACAACCAGTGCAGTAGTAAAAAAAAAAAAAAAAGTATATTTTGTGAACAATCCATTTGTGTAAAAGGCAGATTTAACATAAACACATATAGACAAAGTTGGATATTTATGTACCAAGTTTCTGTGTTTCAGCAAAGGGGCAAAGTGCTATGGCACCAAGGCACCCACGTCACCAACTGACACCCCTTGGCTCTGCCTTGAATTTTCACCTGCAACAACAGCACACCCCCTGACTTGCTATCAAAGTAATCTTTACTTTAAGCTCCCCTGAAACTCCACCAAGGAGCAGAAGCACTTGTTTCTACTAATGGGTAAACAGCTGCAAAACAAGCTGTATAAGACGAAGAATCAGTAGAACAAGCAAACACTTGTGCTCCTTGGCCGGGTTTCAGGCAGGTGCTTAAAATAAATATTTATTTTATTGCTAATACAGTTAATTTCTGGCTAGGAGAAGATGGGCACCCTAGCGTTTCACTACCCAAGACAGAAGCCTTTTCTGCTTACCCCTAATTTTGGCCATGCTGTGTTTGCATGATTCATTTGTCTAACAAGCAATTCTAAGTGATGCATAGAAAAAGGCTTAAAGTAGAATACCTGTCAGCACAGTGCCAGTTCCTACATTCCCTATGGACAAACTCACAGTCACAAAAGTGACAAAAGGAAACACACAATTGAGGTGGTGCAACAATTGATGCAGCCATTTGGTTTAATTGATGCCTTAGTGGAACAGCATGAGAACGCAAAAAAACAGTTAAAGTGAAGGCGTTTCTGCCATGAGGAAAGGTGAAAAATGTGCACCAAAATCTCACCTATTAACTTTATAAGCTGTATATTTACATATTTAAACCGACAAGTTAACTTTTCTAATGCAGAAAAAGCAATTGTGCTGTCCACACTAGTGATTTGCCCCCACTTCAACCCTTCCAGAGCACGAGGTATGTAAGAGGAGAGGGGCAATAGCCTCAGGCAGTATTACCCCCAGAAATGGACCAAAGTTAGAGGACTTTATAGCTTCATTGCCCTCATGTAAACAAATATTTGCATTGCTTCAGGTGAAAATACCTTTCCTTCAGTTTAAAGGGGTAGCTTTTTTTCATTTGCTCATTTATAAGTAAGAAAATTCCCCTGCTATACTTTGTCTATAATGACCTTTACGTTTTTGTAAAAAATTATCATGTCCCATACCAAATGTCTCTTCTCTAGAGAAAACAAACTCAACCAGGATAGTCCCTACTCATAGTTTTTCTACTGCATTTATTTTACCAATTGAGTTGAATGTCTATGCAGCAGAGCAATCAAGGGGGCATACACCTTCCATAGCAGTGTTACTCAACCCAAGGATTTCTTAACTGTAACAGCATTCTGTAGCTTAATAAGAATGATTGGAATTGTAGTCCACAAACCAAAATCTCCAGGGCCAACAGTCTAACTGTGAGAATCCGGATAGCTCTGTTTACACTTGCCTCCTTTGGTTATATACGATTATCAACAAAGGCATTAAATCATTTTTGTCTAGCTCTGAAAACCTAAACAACACTGTATCCATCCTTCTAAAGTTTGATTACAGACTCTAATGTTGCACCTAATTCATGCGGAACCTAAAAATGACTAGAGACGCTCATAAACCATTTGAAAGTGAAATGTAATCACCTAAGTAGTTTCCAAGGATATAAGGTTGATAAAACACTGCATAGTTTTGCATTTCATTTCAAGTATTTGTATTTATAGATACAATTTTAAGATAACAAATCTAAGCAGCAAATTAGCAAAATCATTTGCTCCCTGGGTTGTTTTGATTTCAGAATATTTCCCCAGATGTTAGGATCTACAAACCAAGAGTCACAAGATATTATAGACTGACATGAAACAATAATTTAATCACCAAGTCGTGAGCTAGTACTTTATTCTCCTCACTGAGTGAAATAGGTTCGCTTGCAGCCTCTATCCAACATGCTGTTTTTATTGTTAATGATCATATGGCATTTTTCATTTTTATTATTATCCCTTATTTATATTATACCAAAATGCCACATAGCATCCACTTCCTAGTGGAGTTTAAAATATGATTTTCCTATCACAATACCATATTACACATGCACTAGCACCTACACACATACACACACAAAAGCAACCACCATGTTTTTAGGATGGTTTTTAATCATTCACATCAAATCTAGTGACGAGCTGCCTGAAGTACAGCTATAAATTCAGTTTTTTTGCAAAGTAAAACTCCTAAACATAAATACCTCTAATTAAGACATGAAATTAGGCTTTCCGGCTCACAAATATGTTTGAAGTAAAATGGGGCCTTCACTTTTTATATTCTTACAAACATGCAGACCTAAAATTGGTTTATCAATACACTGCTGTGCATGATGACACTTGCACCAAAATCAAATGGTAACACTATGGTGAGGCCAGTTAAAGCTGCTAACTTTGCAGCTATTCGAATAGGATATTTTCTATAGCTTTGCCAGGTTTTAAAATCCTTTCGGACCAACACCGCATTTGTCAAATGATCAGATCATCCTAATTCGGCACAGCATGTTGGTGGTCAAATTGAATGAAGATCTGTATGTTTGGTGAACTTGCCAAATGAACAGATCTAAAAGAAGTAGGACGGTAAAGTTACTGGGGGAGGGGGGTGTAGCTGTTTGGCAACTAACAGTGATTCTAGTTGCTTAGCTGTTACCCCTGCTGGTTCTACTCTTCTTCAAATAAATGCACCAGCCCAGAGTACCCTTGCAAGTTTATTTGCAGAAGTTCTGAACACAGGTGCCAGTTTCAGCATTTTAACCATTTGAATTTTCCTCCTTACTCTTGTCTGCTCTGACCTGTTTAAGTTGATAAGAGTAACAGATAAGAGTTCTTCTGCCTCTTGAAGGAAACTGCCTTAAAATATTGTATGATTTTGTAAAAGAATGAATTTTGCTTATACTGTAGCTCTGCAGTTTGTTTGTCCTGTTACGATGCAGGCTGGCTTTAATACCTAGAAATGATAGCTAATAAACTTATATGCTAATAACCTGGAAGGATAAGGACTTGAATTACAGAAAAGTACCCTCTGGGCGTCTAAATCTTGTGCTTTATCTAATTATATAATCACCAAAGTGGTTGGGTTTCTGAAAGCAACTTTTTTTTGTTTGTTTTGTGCATGTCAAGTGATTGCGAGCTTTTTTTAGCAACACTTTAAAAGGGACCTGAAGTTGTTTTAAAATTAAACATGAAACCCAAATCCTTTTTTTATTAAAACATCAATACCTGTTTAAAAGTCTCAGCTGTCAATCATATATTGCCTTAGGCATAGAGACTTTAACATTCCATTCTGCACTTCCTAGATGTCACCGCACTCCTCACATTCCTCCTTCCTCCTCGCCATCTAATGCCAGTGCATGGGCATGGGTAACTGGTGACCCATTCTGGTGCATAAACACGAATTTGGAGTGATGCAAAGCTTGCCTTAATAACTGTGTGCACAAAATGGAGGCTGTCTGCTTGCTGTGATTTGGATGTTCAGGATTGAAGAAAACAAGATTAAAATAATTTATATAGTGTAAGTGAATTTTTATTTTGTTTGACTAACATTTTAAAATAGGATTTGGAATTATTTCATAGGGTGACAGGTTCCCTTAAAACCAATGTTTTGTCAATTAAATGTAGGTGTTCTAGTTATATACACTTTTTGGTTACCAAGTCATATAGAGCTGAAAACTTTATCCTGGAGAAAACTTTATCCTGAAACTTGCCTACCAAGGCTTACCATGCCCCACTGTCACTCCATTTAAATAGATCATAATCATACCATTTCTATTGAAATTACACTGTGGGCCCTGGTATGCCTTAATGCATATTAGCATAAATTAAGTGGATTAAAAACTATCTACTATCCGCAGTGGGTGTAAATATTTAAATATGACAAGTATAACAGCTAAACATCAGGCTTGAATTAGCTACATAGTGATGTCAATTTCCTCATTTATCACATCTAAACTGCCTCTAATTTTTCATATTCCACAAAATAGGCAGATAACCTTAGACAAGGCCAATGGTTAAATCCTGAAAGCATTTACTTCAAATGCCAAACAGTATTGCTCAGTGTTTTATGGGATACAAAATAGGTAAAGATAAATAAATGATAATGATGATCATCATTTATTATATAGCAGCAGCAAGTTGTGCAGGGCTTTACATACACATTAAGCCAGATGAAGCTTATCTCCTGATTCAACTCCAGATCTCCCTATACAGACAGATGCAATTCAATAAGAAGAATTTATATCACTGTTTATGATATGAAAACTCTATTGAAGTCTATTGGAATCTCACCTGAAAGTTTGCACATGATAAAATGTAAAATAATGTTTTCCCTTGGTATTGAATCTGGCATATTGTGTATTAGATGAATCAAAACTAAATGCACATATGAGCACAATTTTGATTCTATCCACTTGAAATACACTTAAGCAACTAAGGCAATAGAGAAAGCAAAGGTGGTACCCTGAGAGGACCTCTTGAAAGTCTCTGATAACCATCTCTTGGCCAGTCATTTAAGGCATTTACAGACATAATTATCTATTTTAGACAAGGTTTATAGATTTCAGAATACCTTATCCTATTCGTGTTTCTGATTGTTTTCTTATATATGTGTGTGTGTTTGTGTGTGCTTTATGTAGAGGGTACTGTACAAATATGTGTATGCATTACCTAAGTGCCTGAAGAATAAATAATGTTGTGTATTTATGCCATAAAAGGCTGCACAGATGGTAGCATCAGGGGTTGGCAACATTAGATCAAGCAGCTGTAGGACTCTTAATCACATCATTATGGCTGCCTTGTCTTTCAGTCAGACCTGGCATCTTTTCTGGTAAATGGATGGATTAACTGGGTGGCCATAAAAATCCCTTGACGGGCCACATCCAGTAGGCCTCCAGCTGGACAGCCCTGATTTAAGTTATGATAACAGTTCCCTGAACTGGATAATATAATAATAATAAGCCTGCTGAACCAATATTTTATAGGCTGGAGAAATGTAAATCTTAGAAATAAAGTGATTTCAATTTAAAAGCTGGATCGCTCTATATTTCACAACTTTCCACAATAATCCAGCTTTATTAATAAATATGATTTGAGAAGGAAAGCCAAAATACTTTTATAATTGGCCATAAACCTGCTTTAATACCAGTAAGTATCCGAGGCCAAATCGTTGCAGTCCTACATTTTTATTTTTCTATGGAAAGTATGAGAAAAGCAGAAATCCATTTACTTACATTTCCATTCTTTAGTGCTATTATAACAAAATCCAAATGATTTCCCAAAGAAATTATGTTTATTCATAATCAATTCACTTCCTGACCTTCAAAGCATAATCCTCGGCTGTTTAACTCAACATACCGTCAGTTTATCTTTATTTAAGTAATCAAAACATTTTAGAGGAGTTTTGCCTCTGCCGCTGTATTGCTAAACAGGCCTGTGGTGTTTCAAGCAGGAATTGCCAAACCACTTCATCTTTTGCACAGTATCTGCATTCATTTCAAATCCCCTAATGCACAGCTGTTAGAATGATGCCAGAACTACAAATTAGATATAGAATGTTTATTTTCACTCTGGATGTAGATAACCCAAAAAAGCATAATCACATTAGCATCAAAATGTGGCTTTGCATTCTATTTTCTCTCGTTCTTTGCATAACTTTGCCCTGCAGCTAATGAGTGTTCTTTGTGAAAGACTGTGCTTCTTTCTAACAGACACTACACACTTATGCAAGTCCCTATTCTAGTCCTCATACTACCTTGGACTTTCAAGCTTGCTTTTCATCTCTTTCCACTGTCCAGTTCTAAATTAATCTTTCAGTAATCTTTTTTGTTTGAGAATAAAGAGGATAAATAGATGGAATAATATGTTATAGTATGGAAAGAAAAGAGAATAGGAGAACAGAGGTTGACTAAGGAAAGGAAGAAAGAAAGAAAGAAAATAATTCTTAGAGTGGGCCCCTGGTCTAAAGGTGTTTGGGTGGGCCCCTGGTCTAAGGGTTTTTGGTGGGCCCCTGGTGTCCCAGTCCGACACTGCTACGATTTTATTGTTATTGATACTTTTTGTTACTCGTCTTTCTATTCAGGCCCTCTCCTATTCTTAGTCTTGTATTTACATCAATGACTAGTTGCTAGGGTATTTTGGACCCTAGTAACTAGATGGCTGAAATTGCAAGCTGGAGAGCTGCTGAATAAAAAGCTAAATAACTCAAAAACCACAAAAAATAAAAAATGAAAACCAATTGCAAATTTTCTCAGGATATTACTCTTTGCATCATAATAAACATTTACTCAAATGTGAACAATCCCTTTAAAATTCCATTTTCACATGCATGTTCTGAAAGTCACTGTTGTTGGCTAAACACATGATTATTTTTTCCCGTAGTATATTGTCTCAATTACAAGTTATGAAGGTACCTATTTCCAGTAAACCACCCAGTATAGCCACAATTTTCCAGTAGATGATAGTGACTGTTAGCTGATACATAATAAGGAAAAGGGTATATAACTAATGTACCCATAGTAATGATCAATAACACTAGTTCATGAGAGAATGTATAATATTGACACTAAAAATAATCTGTTAATTATAGGGTTGCCCCATCAATAAAAGTATAAAGGGTCTTACATCTAGAAGGAGACTGTAGGAATGGAAATTAGACCAACTTTCCAGTTGGATAAAATGTCTGCTTACATAAACTGTCAGTTTAGAAATGTATAAACCTAGATATCCCTGAATCAAAATTATCAATATTATTTATGTTGGAGTACAACTATTGAGGTCTAAATTGACTAGGCCCTCCCCCAAGGACCTTAATAGAATACTGAACTAGTTTGTGACATGTATTTCCCCTATAAATATATTAATTTTAAACAAAGGTGTTCAAAAATACATTTCTTCATGTCTCCACAGCATCCACTTGAGATTTCTTTCCCATGCTCTGCACAGTTGGAGGCTTCACTGCATCCTAGAATAGGACTAGGGATGAAAAAGCAGAATGAAATTAAATAAAAAAGTAATTCCAATAAGAAATTATCGTAAAAGACAGTGTTGTGCACTCTTCAGCAAATACAGCTGTTCTAAACAATTTCATCATGATAGATAATCATTACATTAATCTTCAGATATAACTCTATGCTTAGTTACAATCTATGAAATCATTTGAGATGTGTTTTGTGATGTAATTAGTACTATTTTTTAAGAAATTGGATAGCAGAACCAAAAGGCAGAATGACTATCCTGACCTTTGCCTGTTTACTGACCATTCTCTCGGATTCTGTTCTGTACCACGATACAGTTGCTTTTAACCCAGCCTGCGACATTGACCACGCTCTTGTCTCCCAAATTTGTACTGCAGACCACGCTTGTTCTGCGTTCTTCCTGCACATTTTTGGTTTCTATGTCTGCACAGAACACTCCTCTTGGTCCTCTCACTATAAGACCTGGAGGCATCCAAGTAGCAGAGGACTCGTCCCAAAGCAAAGGAGTAGTGTAGGTTGATGCCAGGACCTTGGTTTGTTCTGGGTTTGAGATTCCTTACATAACAGGCATATGGAGAGGGCAATTTAACTAGCCATTCGCCATGGCAGCACAGTCAACTTTGTAATGGCCTTCAAGTGAGCAGTTGCCCTAAGAAAGACTTTCTACATCATAGACTATAAGACTTCACATGAACAGTTATATGGTTAATTTGTTTCAATAGCGAGATACAAATTAAGAATGACACTAAACCCATATAATACTGTCTCTGTTCCATATTAGGCCATAGCTATTCCCAAAGAGGAAATTATGAAATATAATGTGGGCACTTCTAAAAGTAACTTTCCGTTACAGTGTATTCTTACCTGGGAATTATGTACACACTGGAGAATCAGCCAAAAAGCTCGAATTCAAGACCATAAACTAATGCACATCTAATGAAGGATGCACAGTAATAGTGCAAATTGCCTCCATTAAAATGAAGTATGGAATTGGATCTGAGGTTCAAGATGGCATATAAAATAGAAAAATCAAGCATCACAAAGTTGGATGTACACATATACATAACCCCTAAAAATGATTATGACTAGAAATGCCATATTTTATATATTCAACTGATTTAGTAATGATCCAGGCCTTTAAAGTTGTCACAGGAGTTTCCCATCTTGGATTTTGTTAGAAGTGTCTGGGATACACACATACTCGTCTGCTTTGAGCAGCTGTTTAGATGCTAAACTTATGGGTTTTTGCAAGTCAACAAGCAGAAAATGAGGTTTGCCTGTCATATAAGCTGATGATTCAGAGATGATATTTAAATTCTGATACTAATTGTTCTGGTTTCTGAGCTTACATGTAAAAATAATTATTTATCAGACTTAGCCTTATTTTGTGACATTTATATTATATATATTCATATATTTTGTGCATTGGTCCCTAAGCTCAGTACTTGACAGCAGCACAGAGCATGTGCAGTAAATCAGCAGAAAAGAAGATGGGGAGCTACTGGGGCATCTTTGGAGACAAAGATCTTCCCTGCTAAAGGGCTGTGGTTGTTTTGGGCTGGTACAGAAGGCCAAGACATAATATGCCACATTTCTACCCTCCTTCTTTAGTTAAGCTTCAATTCTCCTTTAAAAGTATATAGCTTTCTCCCAGTGGTACACTATACTAAACAATATTAAGGCCCATTCAAGAACAGGGGCTATGTATAACAAACTGGTTCAAATGACACTGTCTTTGTTTTCACAGTTTACCTTGCTCCAAATTTGTGCTGTCATTGCAAGTTTTTGGAGTACAGGAGTTATATCTGAAAAACAGTTGTGCCTAA
Source organism: Xenopus laevis (assembly GCF_017654675.1). Taxonomy (NCBI): domain Eukaryota; kingdom Metazoa; phylum Chordata; class Amphibia; order Anura; family Pipidae; genus Xenopus; species Xenopus laevis. The sequence goes on from NC_054375.1 coordinate 104,877,313, forward strand.
CAGCTAATTGGCTACTGGTACATTTATATCTACAATGTAAAGGGTTGTGGGTGGTTCATGGGCTTCCACATTCACGTCCCTCCATAACATGTAAGTAGGAGCACTTGATGTGCTGTGCTGTGTTTGGTGTTTCACTTCATAGTTACAAACACACAAAGTAGTGCTACACAATCCTCAACTGTTTCACAAATAAATTGAATTTTCACTATATCGGAGTGCTGCTAAAATATGTTTGTCACTTCATAGTTACCACACTATTATAGATGAAGCACTCTTAACACCTGAGTGTGTATTTGTATTTTTAATAATGCAATAGTATTCATTTATTTCTGGTCTGAAGGCTTAGTTCTCATATTTTAAAGTAAGGTATGCATTTATTTCTTATAATACACAAGTTAAGTGAGTCATGTGACAAAATCAATCACAAATGCTCATTACGACAGTGCAGGGTAGTTATGCAGGTTACCTGTTATCCAGAATGCTCAGGACCTGGGGTTTTTCAGATATGGGATCTTTCTGTAATTTGGACTTTTTTATAGTAACTGCTTTTTCCAGAGACAACAGCTAACCACAAGCTGATATGTTGACTATCAACAGCAATGTGATACATTGGCAATAGCTAGGGGGACCGAACAGGAGTCACATCCAGTATAGCACCTTTTTAATACACTGAATACATTTTTTGTCTGAATCTCTTAAGTGTGTGCCAGTTTGGGGCACCGACACTAATAGCAAGTGTCATCACCAAACCATTACATTCCAAGTAAATGCCAGACCAGTAAAGATATCACGAGACTTGTCATCTAAGGAGTTTTTTTTTTGTGACAATTTTATATGTTAGCATAGAGATGGAGCACACTTTTCATCTGTCTTATACCATGTACCATTAATTCCCAAACCTCCATGGAAAGTCACATTATATATTCAGTAATATGTGTATACCACTGTGAAAAACATATTAAAAAATATTCAGATTTGACTTTAGTCTCAGTGTCCCTAAAGCATCTAAACATCATGTGCTGCCTTGTTGTTTCTGTATACAGGCATGGGACCTGTTAACAAGAATGCTCAAGACCTGGGGTTTTCTGGATAGCGGATCTTTCTGTAATTTGGATCTTTATATCTTAAGTCTATTATAAAATCATGTAAACATTAAATAAACCCAATAGGCTGGTTCTGCTTCCAATAAGGTCCCATACCTGTATATTATTATGAAAATGGTTTATTTACATGTAGTATGGTTTTACATATGAGCTGTTTTATGTAATTTCTTTTTATAGAAACCTACATTGTTTGAGGGGTATAGTTTTCCTTTAAAAGTAACTTTACAGCCATGGAACTTTTTTTTTTTTTTTTGACTATTGCCACATTCACTGTGAAAAAAAACTGTTTTAGTGTGAAAGACCACTTTAAGAAATGAAAAATTCCTATCATGCAATGATAAAAGGCTGCAATAAAAAAATATAATTAAAAATCCCAATGCATATTTCGGAGGATTTGTATGGCAATTATTTTGAGGATAGGATCAGATAAAAATAATAATTCAAAATTAACTTTAAGAGGAAATGTGTTCAAAACTGATAGAGGACCTTTAAATATTTGCAATAAGATGGGCTAAAATAAAATAAAAATATATTTTGCCTGCCTATAATGTAGAATATTATGGTGTTTATTGATTTGTAAAGGATGACTATAGAATATCTTTGAACAGTAGTAGAAATCTTTATATACCACAGGATGGTGCTGTTGTAGCATATATCATATCTATGTTGCCGTTTACCACATCAGTGTGATTTTCAATATTTTTCTGCATTCATACCCTGCTGACAGTTAATTGCATTTGCAATGTAACTATTTTTAAATATTCTAGTAGCTTTTAGCATTAAAATACCTTTAATTCCTGAAAATATTATGGACTGAAGCATTTGCATCTGAGATTCGAAATAGACCTTGGCATTTCAAGTACACGGAGGCCCAAATTACTCCCCACGTTGCCAAAAATAACGTGCCTATGTCATCTTATAGAAGCCCCTCTGGCATCTGAATCAACAGATTGTCAGTCTGGGCCTGTTTGACACTGTGAGACATTTTATATATTAATGTGGGCCCAATAATCTAAGTTAAACTTTTCCTCTAAAAAGCACCTTTTGCAGTTTTGGTGAACTTATATTTTCTGCCACTTTACCAATAGATGGCAAAGTACAAAGTGCAATGGTTTTGGTAGAACATGCCCCATGCCTCCCTTTGCATTCCTAGAATTCAGCTTAAAGCATTTATACTTTGCACTTGGTACAATGTATGGGATCAGTTATATGGAAACCTGTTAGACTCAATTTAAATGAAATAATGTAAATGTTTAAAAAATTATTTCATTTTTCTCTGTGATAATACAAAAGTAATTTGTACTTGATCCCAAATAAGATATAAATGATCCTTATTGGGGAAATAAATGTTTACATGATTTTTTAGTAGCCTTATGTTATGGACATAGTATGGAAAGATCCTTTATCTGGAAAACCACAAGACCCAAGCATTCTGGATAACAGGTCCCATACCTGTACTGCAGCATACTGTAAGGGTAAGAGCCATATGTCATATCAACCCCCCACTGCACCCTCGAGTTTGCACATCATTTAGGATAAGACAGAAGTAATCGGCGGACCAGGGGGATCAGTTTACCACCTGCTTATTGCAGACATAATAAGAGGGTTCCCTGTACTATAAATAATCTGCTTGGGTCCTGGGGTTTTCTGGATAATGGAGAAGTAGGTAGGTTACTATATGTCACAGAATTTTTGTTTAGCAAACAGCCAATAATACAGTTTCCCATCACTAACTTTAACAGTGTGGGCCCATAGACTATTACTCACTTCCCTGTTTCTCAGCTTTTGCTTCAGTAGAAATGAATGAATCATACAACCCACCCTGCATCTAGATTGCAGCTGAAATATGTTAGAGGGACTAGGAAGAATGTGAGTGACACAAACGTTATTCACATGATACTGTTTCGTGGTCAGTCTATTTGTTTCCTCCGTTCAATCTGCAAAGGACTCTCTTAGAAAGCGTTAACTCAATTTTTGTATTGCGGTGCTGAAAAGGTTTATGTTATGGATATAGGAAACTATGGTCATTAGACTTTATTATATATAACGAGTATCTATCTATAATTGCACTGATAGCCAGTGAGTAAATGAGCATTCTCTCTCAAATTGCACCCTTACTGGTAATAAGGCTGGGCCCCCTTTTTCACTGCTTTGATCCCCCCACAGCTAGGGAACCACTGTGTTAAAGTAATATATGAATGTGTAACATAAAGCCCCATAATGTGCCCTCAATAAATCCCTCAGGGAGCTCTAAATAGCCATAAAGGCATTACAAGAAAACACATAAAGACCCGTTTATGATCTGAGGAAATCAATGCTACACTCTAACCCTCCAGTACAATTACTATTAACACTCTCAACCCTCTAATACAATTACAGATGGAAATGTTTGAGATGGTCAGTCCCTCATATCAAATAATAGTCTTTATCCTATTATAGATAAAAACAACAATGAAAGAAATCTTCTTTATTGTTATTGTTCCTGTGTTTCTCCATTTACTCTTCGATAACAACAAAACGGGATTATGTCATTTGGAAGAACATCATACTGCCCCCCTGTACCAGGATTCTGATTCTTCTTCTTTTGCTTGTACATACAGGCTGCAGAGATCCAATTAGGGACCTCAGCAAGTACAATCCACACAGGTATGAAGCTGCAACCACCATCTCACACACAAAACAAAAACATTATTGTCTCAGGACAATTTAATTGGCCAGAGGATCTGACATTACAGTCCATGTTTCCATCCCCTAATCCTTATGGATGCCCCTCCTTCATTTGTTTTAGCTCACTGTGGAATGTTGTGGAATGTTGTGGAATGTTGTAAAAAGGAATTCTCAAAAGTAGTATGAGCACAATTTTATACATAGTAAGGATAATAAATACCTCAACCAAAATGGAAAAACAGGCCCTGCAGTTTTACCAAAACCAGCGCACCAGGATGCTTGCAGCTTTTCACTCATTCATATAATGAGCTGTGCCTTTACAAAAGACAGACACAAAAATATTTTTACTTTTTCTTGGTATTTATTATTTTTCTGGTACATTGTTGCTAGAACGGAGATCTAGTGGTAACAAAACCAATGAAAACTGTTCTATGTTCCCTAAGGTCAGTGGCTGTCTATCCGCAGGCTGAGAAGCAGCCGTTCCACTCTCCTATGATCGTCCTCTGTCTCAATTGACATGCATGGCTTCAGCCTGGGTGCAGACACACAGAACACATTTTGATACAAAAATGCATACATGTGGGTGTTTGCACCCAGGCCAAAACCATGCCTGTCAATGCAGATGGAAAGAGTGGATGGGCTGCTCATGCCTGTCAATGCAGAAGGAAAGAGTGCCTGGGTTGTTTCTTCTTTTATATTTCTAGAAACCTCCCTATGTGAGACTAGCCTAAGCACAATACTATCATACTATCACATTAAATGACAATTACAATTCATTGGTTATTACATTAGAATGTGCAGTCTTAGGCTGTATATGAATGAAAGACTCTACACTAGACCAAAGTCCAACTAAATTCTATTTCTGCCCAAAAGATCTATCTTTACTCTTTTCTGACACTTACTTCACCCATTTTTATACTGCCACAATAGACCTGCTCATCTCTTCACCCATGTCCTCAGACTACTTGTACATTCAATCTGAAGATGGCCGTAATGCGTTATGTTTAAGTAAGTGCTCCCTAGTCCTTTGTTTTATTGTTTTAATAACACTTTTTGAGGGGTGGGGCTGTTTTTAAGGGGCTAAGAGTTGTATAAAGTGGGCTTCTAAATATTACTCACCTCTAAGACATGAAAATGCCAGAGGAATAATCAAAGGGGCACGACGGTCAAAGTATTTAGATTGTAAGCTCTTTGAGGAGGGCAATTTGATCCAGTTCATATTCTGTAACCCTTCTTGTTACATTATTCTAAGACCCTGTGTTTGTTATATATCAGTGTAAAGCACAGCATTCACTAACTTGCTAGCGCTATATAGAAAGCAGAGAAGTACATTTGTAAACTTTTCATCGAAGAGAGATTCTTTGCATCAAATATAGCTAATTAGGGTTGGGCCATTCAATGGCTTGGCAGCTCCTAGTAATCCAAAGAACAGTGGGTTTATTGCTTCATAGTTTGCCCCCTCTAGCAGCATAATTAATGGCAATGTAAAAAACATTTCCTTTTAGATGGGGAACAATATCTGATAGACGTAAAACTGTTGGCCCCTGACAGTAAAATCATTTTACCAGGTAGCATATTTTAATGGTACTGATGATTGATCACACCTATTACGCATTGATGCATAACAAGACCAATCACCTGCATACACCTTCATGACCCAGTGTATGGTCCATTAGTGCTTCATTAACACATGGGATTTATGTCCCAGCAATTAAGAGGTCATATGATTATGCCCCAGTACTTTTATCTGCGGGAATAATGGCTAAGAATAAAATATAAAATACAAGCCATTAAAAAAGCGCACATTTTCCTTTTCAAATTGAGCCGGTAATATAGTGGCTGTTACGTGTGCTTCATCACAGTAAAATGTTGTATTCCTTAGATTAGATTATTTTGGCAGGTGGTTGTGATAACACCACAATTCAGTATTTGATTCCCAGTCCAAACATAGGGTTCAATTAGTCCAAGTGGGCACATCAAGCCATGTTGGTAAGTTCCTGTTTTTCACAGTGATCTGCTTCCAGGCTGTTATGGGTATCTTCCATGTCATTGCTGTAATGAGCTTCTATACAGAGTACATAAATGAAGGCACCAATGGCTGCTCCAACCATGGGCCCCACGACAGGAACCCACCACCAGTTATTTCCAGACCTGTGCAATAAAAATATAAAAAATACATTTTTGGAGGTGCATTTTTCCTATTAGTGATAAAAAAATTATTTAGCTTGAAAACAATTCTTGAACTACTGCAAAACTGACAGCATTTGGTTCTACTTATTATAGAGAATCACACTGGGCAAGCAAACAGATGATAAGGGTGCATCTATATGGTGCTTCATCTGCAGCTGTTTCACATTCACCCTTAGAGCTACAAGGCATTGGGAGAGAGAAAATCATTATTAACATGTATTTATAAAACACCACATATTCCCCAGTGACGTACAATAAAGGAGTAACACTGCTTTTAAGAGATCTTTTGAAGACAGAGAGTCTCTAAGAAAGTCAGACAGACAGTGGGTGCAAATTCCAGAGAAGGGGGGCCCTTGCAAAGTCTTGAAGATGACTGTGTGAGGAGATAATGAGAGAAGAGTTGAGGAGCAGGTCAGTAGAGGAGCGTAGTAAATGGTTGGGTACGTTTCTGGAGCTGAATTCAGAGATGTAGTGTGGGGCAGAAGTATGAAATGCTATGAATGTCTGGGTCATTAGATTGTATTTTATCCAGAAAGGTAGTAGAAGCCATTGCAGAGCAGCATGGCAGAGGAAGAGCAGTTGCTGAGGTGTATGAACCTAGTTACAGTATTCATTATGGACTATCATTAAGGTGTGGAGGGGAAGGCCAATTAAGAGAGTTAAAGAACTCAAACTGTGGAGGGGAAGGCCAATTAAGAGAGTTAAAGAACTCAAAGTGTGAAAAGCTTTGGCCTCCTGTCCAATAAGTAGAATCAGCTATTTCTTATGTAATAGAAGGGATGAATACTTTCTATAGAACAGAGAGGTTTATTTACATTCTTTTTTGCACTTAGTGGAGAGATCCACTTAGTGGATAGAAAGTTTTTACTTTGCACAGGCATTTACTAGAAAATCCACAGGAAATATGCAACGTCTCTTAAAAATCCTTATATCAGAAAACAATATTCATAAAAGGGGATCTACTGTAAATTGCTCTTAACTATTTCTAAAACTTTTCTGAACATGTACAAGGTTCTTTTTGTGTAGTTCATTTTAAAGGGGTTCATTTTAAAGGGGTTGTTCACTTTCCAACACCTTTTTCAGTTCAATTGTTTTCCAGAAATATATATTTTTTCAATTACTTTCAATTATCTATTTTTGACAGTTTTTCTACTATTGAAGTTTAGTTTCATTTTTCAAAATCATCAAAATTGTAAAGGTCACCATACGCGAGCAGATATAAGCTAAGATGTCGATCGGGCAGGGTTAAAAATCCTGTTGGATCGAGGACCACAACAGTTTGTTGATGCGGCCCTCGATCCGACCACGGTATACTCAACATTGTGATCCGACCATTTGGCCCTTGGTCCCACAATTATTGTAAAAACTGCTGGTGTAAAGTGATTAGAATGGCATTGTCTGTTGCTGATAGATGGTATTATGGACCCCTCCATCTTTTTGGGGTTTAGCATTTTAACTTCATGTGAATATCATCTTTTACACCTCTTTAAAACCTGTTTGTCTTCTTTGTCCAATACGTGTAGAATTATCTTGCTGTTATTTTGCATACAGAGTTTATTGAGCAAATTTGGTTTCATTACATTACACTGTACTCAAACATGAGAACATACTGTTTATTTAGTTGTTATTTAGTTGTTTTATGATAAAAATTATGTTTAAAGCTTTCAGATCTGGAAGCAGCAAAGTCAAATTTACACAGGTCAGATGGGATTCTCATTAGGGAATGATTTTGCATTCTGATGGCCCTAGAAACTGAATACCGGTTTTGTGGACCAATACTGCTTTGAGAATACTGCCCTAATTTTGCTGGCTACAGCTTCCAGCATGTTTAACCCTTGTTAACAACTAGAATGAGTGAAGTGTAGTTAAGTAGCAGTGTTTAGATCCTCTTTAATGTTTTACTATAACGGAATTACCTACTACTCAGTTCAACTGAAGAAACCATTTGGACCAGTGGTGAAGTGTTTTTAAGATCAGTGAATAAGCCTCTTTACCATTAATACATACAATACATCATGATCTGGATTAAGAAAACCATTATAGATACAGTTTTATCAACAATAGTTACATACAATAATAAAAGATGTGTTATTTCTACAACTTGAATGTATAATAAAGTACAAAAAAACATACGTGAATACTTCCATGCCCCATCCAGCCATAGCAGTGAAGATCCTTGGTCCCAGATCTCTTGCAGGATTCATTGCACATCCCGAATTCATTCCAAGTGACAATCCTAAAAGCAAAATAAGAAGACCAACTGCAATTGGTTCTAGCCCCTTGGGTGTTCCCAAATTCTTGTTGTCAAATATTGCAAATACTCCAATGAGTAGGAGAGCAGTAGACGTCACCTGTAAGATATTTAAATATAGCGTGACTCTGAGTTGCTTAGCTGCTGAAGTCAAAGCATAACATGAATTCAAGTTTTGAATCTATCTATCTAAGATCTATCCATTCATCCATCTGTCTAATAAACAGAAATGTCCTTATACTGAAATCTCACCAAAACTAGATAATTCAAGCTGGAACAACCCATCAAGGCAGCACCTAAGCCCTAATTAAGAAAAACATAATAATTCTTGGTTAGCTGAATAATTCTTGGTTAGCTGAGTTCTTGACATCAGCACTTTACTTTTGCACTTCAGCACTTTACTATAATTAAAAGAATTGTGCATGCCCCAGTGGTCCACCACCTTTATTAAACAATATATTGGCTCATACTATGGCTGTGAGGTTTCTTTTCAACCATTACCATATATCAACATAATATGATCTTTTACAATAAACCATTGAGCTTCTGGTGGATGCATTTTGGTATGCTAGACAGGCCTTGAAGCAGTGGAAGTTGGGATAGCTGATTGATCAATGCAATGAAATTAAATGGTCTGTGGTCCTCTGTTTCATGAGTACTCTAGTATCTATGCAAGTGCATGTAGTTACAAAAACAGAGAGAGAGTATCCAGATCAACTTCGGGCACTTCCATTGTATTTATATATTTTTACTTAGCCTTTGAGTGCAACCACAACCCCCTCTTTTTTTGCATCTTTGTATTGTAGCAGAGTTCTTCTGGCTGAAGTTTAGCAGTTATGCTGCCGGCCAAGCTTCCATGTGGTTGTAGCACCCATACACCCATCCATTTACATGGTGGCCCCATGCCTTTAAAAGTTGGTGTTGGTTTGGGCAGTCTCTCTCTCTCTTAAAAGTCACAAGCAGGAGAGGATAGAGCCTGTGGAACCAATGCTGTGGTATTGGCAATCTTCTCTTTTAAATGCTAAAGGTGGGGGAGGAGGACTAAGCCCTCTGATTGAAAACCAATGCCCAGGTCAGGAAACGCTTCTCCCAATAAATGCTTTCATGGAGGGAGGTGGCAGACTTTGCATATTATGACCGGAGGTAAATAGTTAGGGACTGCCATATGGGGTTTACCTTGAAGTGGTATGGTGGCTTACCAATTTTATGATATAACTTTTTAACTAAATATATGACATAATATATGACATAACTTTTGTAACTAAAAATATTCACTTGCATAGATACTAGATTACTTATAAAACAGGGGACCAGGTAATGTGTATTGATCAATTCCCTCTCTTTTGTTATGTGAGGTTGGGAGAGTTAATCTATAATTGAAAGAAGCCACTTCCATACTTAGCACCTAAACAAACTCCTAAAAACACAGCTATTGTTGAATTTACAAACCTCTTAGAATAGGCTGAGGATAGCTTAACTTGTAATTTAGCAGGACAGGACACCCATCCTTCAATTTCTTTAGGACAATATATCAATGTAATTTGTGGCTGTTTTTTCTGGAATTTTTTCATTTACCTGATCTGCAAAACCACCCAAAATTGACAGATAAGGCATTGGATATGTTGCAAAAATGTATGCCGTAGCATTTGGACCGTCAACTGTAAGAATCCCTCCTGTGTAATTATAAATTGCATCTGCAAGATATGACAACGTTCAAGAATGACTTTTTTTATATGTAAGAAATATAACATTGATACGAGAAGACATTTTTAGGGCCATGATTTCATGTACCCCCTCATTTTGATTTATTTTAATATAATATATATTAGCAATACTAATCTATTTGTTTAAAAGGTGTACAGGAGATAAACAGCTGTCCCTGGCCTATGATTAAAGTAGTATTTTACAATTGTTGGCTGCAGTTGGGAAATCTCTAATGAATGCTACTGTAGCTATTTCCACAGTGGTGCAAAATGTTGAATGGTCATGCAGATGTGACAGCCTACCTGTCTTATCTGATACAATGTAGGACCCTTGTTTTATTGATCTACTTCCAGTGCTGTAACATAACATAAACTAGCAAGCACTCCACTACTCTGTCCCTTTCTCATTGGCTACCATTGGCCCCAACTTCCTGCTTGATAATCATACAAAACCCAGTGCAGATCACTATATCTTCAGATTGTAAAAGGGACATCTGCCATTGACTTCTACATTACCTCAAGAGGTTTGAGATGGAGTATTTTTGGATGCTCTCAGGAACAATTGTGGCAGAAACACTTATCAGTCAATGCTCCCCATAAAAAAATGTTTTAAAATACTTTCCAGTGATAAGATGGCATAACTCAGAAACACCAACGCAAGCATTTGTTAAAAGGTGAGATAACACTTGCCACACATTGCCAGATTAAATTTCCACTGCTCTAATCAAATTTTATTCGAATTTTCCGGTCGATCCGATTCACCCGAGTTTTGAAAATTCTAATTTTTTAATAAATTTCGATTGGTTGAATTTCGAGTTTATGGGAGTTTTAAAAAACTCCCATGAATTCCAAATTTGACCCTTGATAAATCTACCCCCAATTAAAGGGTTAAAGTGAGCGTTCACCCATTCATAAATACGCGCCTAAAACTGCCACACAAGTAAAAATAAAATTGCTGAATTTCCCTTTGTCAGCTAGTGCCAAGCTATATTTCACCTTCTGTTAAATATGCCCAACAGTCTATTATAGGCATAGTATGTACAGAATTTTATAAAAAAAAATAATAATATGTGGGCTTTAATATTATGTTTTATGCTGAGCAAAATTATATTCAGCAAAAAATATATTAACTGTTAGGAATTCAGTTTGACTAGCCCATGACCACAAAGAAGACATATGAACAGAAGAAACAGAACAAAAAAAGTGCGATAAGTGTTTATGAATCAGTCAAATTATTGTAGTTAGTCAAGGGGTCAAGCAGATCTTGCAATAATTGCCATATGAAAACACTACTCACCATAATAGATGCCAAAAACTGCTGCAGATCCAGCTATTGCACCCAAAAACTGTGCACTTACATAGAAAGGAAACTTCGCCCACTTTAGTCTTCCTGTTAAACACATGGCAAAGGAGACAGCCGGGTTTATATGGCCACCTGATAAGGAAGAAGCAATAAAAGTAACTTGGATTATTCTAAGAAATTGGCACTTTTTGGTGGCACCAAGTACTATGTTACACAAATAACATTTTTAAAAGATATTTAGGTAATGAATGGTCAGACATTAAGGGGGTTATTTACTGAAATCTGAATTTATCTTATTGTTTCAATAAATAAAGCTTGACCAAAATTCCATCCTCGATTTTGACTTATTTATTAATAAAATAACTTGATTTAATCAGATTGATAACCAACTTGATAAAATTAAGCGAAACCCTAGATCGTACAATTTTTTAAGACTTTTCTCCAGAATCACTCTTTTTTTCGGGGTTTTGCCAGAAATCCCTGGATTTATCGGATTATCAGGCTAAACCATTCGCAGTCCACTATATCTTGCAATTGGGATAGGGACATCTCCCATTGACTTATACATGACCCTAACAGGTCTGAGATGGCAGATTTTCAGATTCTGGCTTTTTGCAGCATTTTGGGTATAATAAATCTCGAAAAATTTTGGGGTTTTTTTTCACGAAAAATTCAAGTTTTTGCCCCAAAAAGCAAGACCAGATAAATTAAAGAATAAGTAAATAACCCCCCAAGTGAATATCTTGATAGATAAATTGCATTTTTAGCAAAAATTACACGTATCTTTAGAGACTGCTTAGAAATCATATGCCTATCACGTTTCTTTAGAGACTGCTTAGAACTCATTTGCCTACACATGTACAGGCTGATTATTGAACCCATACATCTGTTCAGTAAGATCATTGACCTGTCTGGTTTTCCCAACAAACACAACAAATATGCTGTGATATCAGAGGTTTATCAGCCATATCAATTATTTTGGGGGTGGAAAGAGAAGAGATAATCATATAGTTTGGTGAAAAAACTACTTGTTAAGTAGCTATAAAATGTGTGTGTAGCCAGATTAACCTTTGAAGATGCAAAAGGTGGTACCATCTTAATGGTGATGATCTATAGTCTTTCTGAATCTGTTACTTTACAGTGAGGAAAAACATGTTTATACTCAATGTGAACTTGTAAGATTGCTCTCACAGTAGGATTGTGCTATCTTGTGCTAAAGGGCAAAACAAGACACTCAGCTGCTGTTTCACTTGAAGGAGAAATAGGGGAAAAGTCACATGTAGGCCCCTCCCACAAAATCATGTGTGCACAAAAATTCTACATGGATATTAAGCCATTTACATTGCATCAAATGGAAAAAGCAAACTTATAATTGTATTATTCAACTAATTATATGTGCCAAGGATACATTGTTGAAATGTTAGTCTGGGAATTGGTACAGTAGCCTTTTATATTTATAATATAAAATATTAATGTTTATTCTGGGGTTCTTAATGCTTTGGTTAGTTTAGGTTACTTTTTTACATGTAAACCTTGAGCGTATGAATGAATCAAGGTAACAATCAAGGTAAAGGTGAAATACAGTCAGATCAGTCAAACTGATCCTTAAATTTATCTCTAAATGGGCGTCAGTAAATGACTCCAGATTTCCCCACCCCCAGAATATCTTTGGGTACCACTGATAGTGTTGCATGATATAATTTATTATAACCCCAAGACAATTAGGACATTAACATAGCACATATGTGATAGTGTTATCCGCAGCAGCTAGCAAACATAAGCATGGGTATATTAACCAGACAATGCAAGCAATAAGATGAAGGGGGAATTCAAAGAGAAAAGTTGTTGACATTAAGGGTTAGTTCACAAGAGGAGATTCGGGGAGATTTTGTCGCCTGGCGACTAATTGCCTCGTCTTCTGAGCGACTATCTCCCCGAACTGCCTCAGCGTGTTTTCCCATATAGGCTATAATGAAAAGTCGCCTGCGCTAATGCACACGCGGCGATGCGTTTTCCATAGTCTCCCGAAGTTGCCTCAGTGAGGCAACTTCGGGCAACTATAGAAAACGCATCGCAGAATTGCTATGTTAGCCTATGGGGACCTCCTAGAATCTATAGCCAGTATTTGGCTAAGTTTTGAGAAGTCGAAGGATTTTTTTTGTAAAATCGTACGATCGTATGTCGGACTACCCTATTCGATGGTCAAATTTCAAAAGTTGTTTTCACTTCGAAATTCGACCCTTGATAAATTTGCCCCGTAGTGTGATTTTCTAAATAGAGGGATCACAGTTTGACTGACATGGTTTTCCAGAGTGATATTGTTGATTAGTTAGACGACTCTGTCTGATGAACTTTATATACAAGGAATAACAAAGGAAACCTTCACCTACATCATGTTTATACCTTTGTCGTCTAACTTAGCTGTTTACCTTGAAACATTTTAGCTCAAAATACCAGTGTTTTCAAAGCAACACATTTGTTATTTATCATGACTGATAGAATAGCCAGGATGTTATTGGTATCCTATAGAATTCCTTGTAATCCAGGAAAATAGAATCTATGGCATTAACATACTGGAACTCATGTGTGAGAACCGTAGTTTCTATGATCTGACACATGGAAAAGGTTAAAGGGATTCTGTCATTTTTTATGATGTCGTTTTTATTTCTAAATTACATTGTTTACACTGCTAATAATCCAGTCTACAATATAAATTTTCATTCCTGAACCAGCAAGTATATTTTTTAAGTGGTAATATTGGTGTGTAGGCAGCCATCTCAGGTGATTTTGCCTGGTCATGTGCTTCCAGAAAGAGCCAGCACTTTAGGATAGAACTGCTTTCTGGCAGGCTGTTGTTTCTCCTACTCAATGTAACTGAATTTTACCACTGAGTGCTGTTCTTATATCTACCAGAGAGTTGTTATCTTGTGTTAGTGAGCTGCTATCTGGTTTCCCTTCCCTTTGTTCTGTTGTTAGGCTGCTGCGGGGGGGGGGGGGGGAGGGGGGAGTGTGATTTCACTCCAACATGCAGTACAGCAGTAAAGAGTGATGAAGTTTGTCAGAGCACAAGTCACATGCCTGGGGCAGCTGGGAAACTGACAATATGTCTAGCTCCATGTCAGATTTCAAAACTAAATATGAAAAAATGTGTTTGCTCTTTTGAGAAACAAATTTCAGTGCAGAATTCTGCTGGAACAGCACTATTAATTGAGGCGTTTTGTAAAAAAAACATTTTTTCCCATGACATTATTCCTTTAATTATCATTGTGCTTTACATAATGAAATGCCTTTTCATAACATATCTACCTACAAAATATTCTACACTTTATGCATCAAATCCTGTGTTCATTTAAGCTGTTGAAAAAGGCTTCCCTTCCTCATCTCATGTTATCTATGTTTACTCGCTCAATGGAATTGTGAACTCAGGTCTAGCAAACATGAACTAAAAGCATCAAGGCCATTTGTAGCTCAGTCTTAGCTCAAAGGTTATGTTTTTTTAAATAAGTGACTAAATTGCATTGCAAACATTTTTTAAATATTATTAACAGGTATCAGAACTATCAACCAGAAAACCCATTATCCAAAATGCTCCAAAAATATGGAATTGCCATTTTTCACAGAGCAAACAAATTTAACAAACATTTTTTTAATTATTTACCTATTCTCTCTAAAGGGGTTGCTTGCCTTCCACACACTATATTCAGATAGTTGTTTATGGATTTTACATCAGAAATAAAGACTTTATTCAATTGCTTTCATTTTTTTTTTTTTTTTTTACAGTTTTTTCAGTTTCTAGCTTAATGTTCCTGTCTCTGGTTTTTCGGTCTGGCAGCTCAGTAATTCAGGTGCAGATTTTGAACTGTTACAACTTGCTACATTAGTTGATACATTTCTCAGCACCATCTGTGGAATATTAGCAACTATTGTATCAATTATAATAGGTGCCTTTAATTCTGCTCAGCAGGACCAAAGATAAGAGTTTACAGACCCCCCCCCCCCGAGCTGCTTCAGAAAGACATAAGAAGGTGTAAAATTAAACGTCAAACTTCAATATTAGAAAAACAGAAAATCGGTAACAGAAAATAAAAAGTAATTGAAAAACGTCTTTATACAGGACCACTATGAATTATCTCACATTCACATTTATGGAAATATTTCAGCTTGGCACTCTTGACTGGCATAATAGGCCAATATCAAGAGCAGATCTGATTCAGGTAACCAACTTTTGGCAAATATCTGCTTCTTTAACAGTGCCAAAATGAGTGGATCCTTCAGACAAGATTTAGAGCACAATGGGCAATTATCTACCCTGAATTATAGGAATGTATTATCATAGTTTGTATCACCTAAGCAACTAACACCCCTATATAACAAATAACTCTGTAGGTAGCAAGTGCACTAAGCACAATATTAACAAAGCTTTGTATTGAACAGGAGAGGGAACATTGTTTTTGAAATCCATGGATCAATCTTCTGCATATAAGAGGCTAGGTTACATTTTTGAGGGGGAGCGGGGACAACTGCACTACTGCAGAAGCATTGCCTAATGTGATGAGTGATGTTAAGGTTTTAGCAAGTTCACATGACTAAATTCTCAGTCACAATGACTGAAAAAGCTGGAGCCCATGGAGTGCAACCTTTCCCCTACTAAGAAAGGCAAAAAAGCAAAGCCTTCTGAAGCAGTGTCCATTTTACCTCAATCATGTCACTCCCTAGATAAGTACTAATTGCCTTTTATTATCAATTTTTATACTCTGGGTCATCATTGAAAACCCCTTTTCCATCACTATTATAAATGATTAAATAACAGAATGTAGTGTTACCTTATAAGGGGATGGTATTTATCCTTCTGCTTTTTGGCACCGGTTCTTAAAGCTAATCCTTATTGCCTAGTTCAAATTATGAATTACTAGTGTTAGACAGGTTGTTGCCTACCTGAGTGCTTTCATGTAATTGCAAATCCAATAGGCTCAGCTAAGTGGTATTGAGGTTCTGAAACCTGACCTTTTCCATTCATAAATGCATTTAAATTTCTGACCATTTAGTGATCTGATTTTCGTTATTAAAGACCATCCTTCAAAATTATTATTTGCTTGACATATTACGTAAATTATTATTTGAGTCATCTGAAACTCACAAAACCTATTGGCTGTGAACTGGATGGTTTCTTTACATGCAGTCTCTATGTTCTGTAAATTTATCTAACCACAAATGATTTTGTTGGGGTTTTGGACTGTGATATACAGTAATTTAAGGGACTGTAAAGGTATTTACTTGCCTCATGCTATACACATAATACTTCCTTCATACTAAAAAATAGATTTTAACTCTCACATAAGGCATTATGGCCAGAGACATGCAGATCACTCTTTTATGGCCAACTATGCATCCAGAACCACTGGTTTTATAGTACAGATACAATCTAATAGTTCAGAGCCATATATCCAAACTTGTTTCAATCTTGTTAGATAGATGTTATCAGTGCAAGATATTGGAACATGGCTTCTGAGTGGGTAGAACTTGGAGAGTAGCAAAGCAGAGAAAACAACCTGGTTAGGGTATGCAACAGAAGGGCATCTTGGCTCCTTTTAGCCCATCTCCCCTAACCAGGTTGGTTTCTCAGCTTCGATAATTTAACAGACTAACACATCAGCGATACTTTACAGCTGAACGACTAAGGGGGAAAATACAAAAATCATATAGGCTCTTTGCCTGTTTAAGTGCTTTATCTACCTAATCAGTACAATACAGCAGACATATATTTTATTTATTCACTGTACAAATAAGTTAGGGTGGTAGAGGATTTGCTGGTACATTATCTGTCAAATCCACTACAAAATGTTTCCAGCCACAGCAACCTTAAAGTGAGCAAACTAAGAAAGGAAGTTGTCCCTTATAATATAAATGTGCGAGAAAGCTCTGTGAGACACATACAATTTCTAGGGTTTCAGCTGTACTATCATAAAAACCCTATGTCTTGCATGCTCAGCTATAACTTGAGGGAGGGAATATGCATGCTTCAAATAATAGGACAAATTATATTGAACAGGAAATTATCTCACGGTTTATCTCATGAAAAACTCTTCTAAAATCTACATGGTCTATATCAGTGATCCCCAACCAGTAGCTCGTTAGCAACAAGTTGCTCTCCAACCCCTTGGATGTTGCTCCCAGTGGCCTCAAAACAGGGGCTTATTTTTTAATTCCAGGCTTGGAGGCAAGTTTTGGTTGCATAAAAACCAGATGAACTGCCAAATAGAGCCTCCCGTAGGCTGCCAGTCCACATAGGGGCTACCAATAGCCAATCACTGCCCTTATTTGGTACCCCAGGAACTTGTTTCATGCTTGTGTTGCTCTCCAGCTCTTTCTACATCTGAATGTTGCTCACAGGTGAAAAAGGTTGGGGACCCCTGGTCTATATGGTTAAAAAATATCCAGACATATGACCATTCAACATTGCATTCATAAACCAAGGGTATTAATATGAAATTGGTACTCCCTGCTGCTTTCTATAGGGGCTTTCCACTAAATCATGTGAAATTGGCTTCCATTCACAAGTGAGGTTGGACACTAATGCCAGGAACAGGCCTTGCTCAAAGTTAGAATTTTAATTATTTCCACAGATTTTCAGCTGAGTTCAAATTAGGAGTTTGTGTGGGCCAGTCAAATTCTTCTACTCCCATCTTAGCAAACTGCTTGTGTGTGGGGGCATTATTCCACTGAAATTGGAAACAGCCTTCCCCAAACTGTTGCCACAGTAGGAAGCATAGCATTATTAAGATTGCACAATGTTTTTTTAAGGCTTGCTTTCAATGGAACCAGGGGTACAGGACCAAACCATGGAAAACAGCTCCAGTCCTTATTCCTCCTCAGGACTGCTGATAGAATTATACATGTAGGCAAGTAGCGTTCTCTGATGAACCAAGACTTTTTCATCAATGCCTTTCTAGGACACATTTCCACTGCTCCAGTGGTTGAAGTTGTGGAAAAAATGTAATCTTTACACTAAATGATAAACTGTTTAATTTATTGTCTGCCATAGCTATGGGCTTGGCACATTACTTCCACAAATAGCTTCACAGTTGCCCAATCAGAATATATGACCATACCATTTGCATTAAAAGGCCTCAAGGGCGCTGCTGCTATGAGGAGAGTTGACAAACTCAGGGGACAGGATCACCACTGAAAAACCTAGTGCAGAACCTTGATGACTGAACCAAATAATTTACCTTTATATAAAAACTACATGTGTTTTAAATATGCAGGGCAAATTTAAGTTCTAAGACTTGGTGTGTCTCACCACTTGGGGGCCGATTCACTAAGGGTTGAATATCGAGGGTTAATTAACCCTCGATATTCGACTAGGAATTAAAATCCTTCGACTTCGAATATCGAAGTCGAAGGATTTAGCGCAGATAGTTCGATCGAAGGATAATTCCTTCGATCGAACGATAAAATCCTTAGAATCGTCTGATTCGAAGGATTTTAATCCAACGATCGAAGGAATATCCTTCGATCAAAAAAAGTTAGCCAAGCCTATGGGGACCTTCCCCATAGGCTAACATTGACTTCGGTAGCTTTTAGATGGCGAACTAGGGGGTCGAAGTTTTTTTTTAAAGAGACAGTACTTCGACTATCGAATGGTCGAATAGTCGAACGATTTTTACTACGAATCCTTCGATTCGAAGTCGTAGTCAAAGGTCAAAGTAGCCCATTCGATGGTCGAAGTAGCCCAAAAAAAACTTCGAAGTTTTTTACCTTCGAATCCTTCACTCGAAGTTAGTGAATCGGCCCCTAAGTGTGTAGTAGAATCTCATTTTAAATGCGATTTAAATTTTTTTTTACTACTATAAAAAAAACTATGAAAAGCATCATTAATACCATAACAAGGGCACAAGAACATGAATAGGCCTGTAAATTAAATTATTCATGACATGGATAAATCTGAAAACCTAAGCAAAAAGATAGCATAAAAGTATGGCAACATAGGCATTTCCCTCTACAAAGCACAACTCTAAATGAAAATGTAAGAGTACTGTTAGTAAATACATTTTCACTTGTTTATTATTTATTTATTGTTTATTATTTCACTTGTTTATTAGCATGACCTTTATAGAGTTCCACCTGATTTATATCAGTTGGAAATAATACACATATTAAGTGGGTTATATACTAAAATCCAATTTTATCGAATTATTTTATTTAAAAAACCACGACCAAACTCCCATACCCAATTTGACCTTATTTATTAATCTCGGGAAAACCGAAAAAATCGTATCGTAGGTTTGTTTGGGTTTTTAGCCAAATCGTACGTTTATTCAGTGTTTTGCCCAAAAAGCCAGAAGTTATCAGATTTTCGGGCTAAACCCAACGCAGACCACGATAACTTCCAATTAGGATAGGGACCTCTGCCATTGACTTATACACAACCTCGGTAGGTCTGAGATGGCGGATTTTCAGGTTTGAGAGTTTAATAAATAACCCCCTAAGTGTTTTAAAAATCCTATTATTGTGAATTACTTACCTGAGACCCCTCCAGCGACATAAACTGCTATAGTCACTGCCATTGCAAAGCCCAGGTTATTTGTGAGGTAGGCATCTGAGGATCTATTGCTAAGGACAGACGTTGCAACACAACCACAGCCAAGAATCTGTATGAGAAGAAGACAACTGTTTAAATGATATGCCGACAGTATAGTTACTTAGGCCACAATAACTTTCTATGCATGATGCTCAGGTAAGAAATCTTTATAAGAAATTAATCTTTTTTAAGTTCTAGGACTCAGATTTATCAACTCAGGAGCCTGGTTATATGTTAACTCTAATTGACATGAACACTCAGTAGCAATGAATGTGTCCAGTAAGCAACCTTAACGACTCATTAATCATTGGGAAAGGCATTTATTCAATAGTCTGGGAAGCATCTCCTGGTTTTGGTGAGCATTCGCATTTCATAAATCTCAAGTGAACTGGCCTCTTTGTTTTTACTACAGGGAAGCATTTTTACGTTCTATTGATCACAGGACTGAGTAAATATGATTTAGATATTAGCAATATCTTGCTACATAATTCTCTGTAATTCTTCCTTGGCAAACCATGACATGTCGCCCTTGAGGGGAAGCAATATAATGAACAACAGTAAAAACAACTAAATAATATGTCTTTCAATATAGTGAATGGATTAAAACCTTTTAAAGTAATGTTATACCATAAACACAATGACTTGGGCAAGCACAGATATAATAAAAATATATGGTGTATTTAAGTGTGTGGTCTTTAAAATAAACGCTCATCATAATGATGATAAATTTACTATGATATTTAATAGACCACAGTTCCCTGCTATTCTTGCCAATACTTTGACAAAAGAGCAACACTGGTAAGATGCATTTGACCAACAAGCTACCACCTTATGAGAACAAAAAACATATGTGCCGTCGGTTTAAAAGCAAACTTTAACCCCTAAATGAATACTTAAGAACCAGATAGTTTATATCAAATTAAGTGGCTTATTAAAGAATTTTACCAAACTGGAATCTATATTTAACTAAATATTGCCCTTTTACATCTCTTTTTGAACCATCATTTCGTGATGGTCTGTGTGCTGCCTCAGAGATCACCTGACCAGAAATACTACAACTCTAAGGGGCAGATTTATCAAGGGTCGAAGTGAAAATTAAAATTTCCAATTATAATTTTGAATTTAAAAATTCAAATTTTTAAGTTTATTTTAGTGTAATAGTTAAAATTCGCTTCGAGTTTTTTAAAAAAAAATTTGATTTGAGTTTTTTAAAAAATTCATATTTCGAAATTTGACTATTTTGCCATCTTAAACCTGTCGAATTAATGTTTTAGCTTATGGGGAACGCTTATGGAGACATCCTGAAAATTGAGTTTTTTTTGGTGAAAAAACTTGAATCGAATTTGATTCTAATTCGATTCAATTTTGCAGGTCAATCCCATTGACCCGAATTTGAAAAGTGTGATTTTTTTTTAAAACATTTTGGTTGGTCGTTTTTTTCCCCCGAATTTCTAGTTCATGGGAGTTTGTCGAATTCATTTTAATTTTCACTTCGACCCTTGATAAAACTCGAAAGTCGACCCTTGATAAATCTGCCCCCATCTGTAACAGGAGGAATTGTGGGAGCAAAAGAAAGAACATTGTCCATTAATTGGCTCATATGACCTAACATGTATGGTTTGTTTGCACCGTGAATTGTAGGATCCCAGGGGTGGCCCTATATGCCAATTTTCTATTAAGGATTATGGCACATACAACTAAAAAAGTATTTTATTATGAAAATGGTTTATTTATATAAAGCAGGGTTTTACCTATGAGCTGTTTTATTCAATATATTTTTATAGAGACCTACATTGCTTGGGGGGGTATAGTTTTCCTTTAAAAGTATTTTTTATATCCAGTTGATTTCAGATTCACATATGTGAACAAATGATAAAACAGTTTGCAACTAAGAATGTTCCTTTCAGCTCACTTGCTTTTATTTACAGGCAGTAATAGCAAGTGACAGATGTACAGCAGACACAACCCCCTCTATATTACCATCACCTTGCAGCACCTTGTTGATGGTAAAACATCTTACTTATGGAATTGCGAGGAATGTCGTGAAGAGGCATTTTTGCAGAATTATGCGAGTAAACCAGAAGTGATTCAGGTTAATTTTAATGTTTTGTCACTCTTGCTGAAAGTAACTTTGAGTGGGCGACAAACCATCCCGTGTATGCTAACACTAAGGGACAAATTTATCAAGGGTCGAAGTGAATTAGAGGGAATTTTCGAAGTAAAAAAATTCGAAATTCAAAGTAATTTTTTGGATACTTCGACCATCCATCGAATAGGATACACGACTTTGACCTCATATTCGTTTCGAAGTAAAATCGTACGAATATTCAACCATTCGATAATCGAAGTACTGTCTCTTTAAAAAACTTCAACTTCAATACTTCGCCAAATTAAACCTGCCGAAGTGCTATGTTAGCCTATGGGGACCTTCTAGAGCATTTTTCGAAGTTTTTGGAAGTCGAAGTAAAATCTTTCAATCGATCTCTGAAATCCTTCGAATCATTCTATCTTACCATTTTACTTTGACCGCAGGATACCCAAATTCGATGAAAAAAACTTTGACTTCGATATTCGAAGTCGAAGTATTTCAATTCGATGGTCAAATTTCGAAGTATTTTTAACTTTGAAATTCGACCCTTGATAAATCTGCCCCTAAAGGTAGCACATTTATGTAAATTGTATGTGTAGATACCTTTGAAAAGACTAATGTAACTGCATAGCAATGCCTTGGTATATTCCTTACAGCCACAAATATTTACTTAAATTGTGCTAATCGAGCAGAATTGGCTAATGGCCATTATTATCTGCCTCAACACATCAATGTGTCAGCACACCTTCAATGACTGATAATATTACGCACATATTTATACATTGCTTTGTATAGCTGCGCCATTTTAGTAGAGCCTTACACAGAGCAAACAAGAATCTATTATTCATTTTCTCTGTGATATTGGGTACGTATGTATTTTCTCCAGTTTGAAACTCCTTAGATTAAAATGTGAAAATTCTCAGGTTACAGATACTACCACATTTATACGGTAATTTAAAACAATGTGAAATATGGGAATGATTTAATACAGAAGCTTTGTATGGTAAAACCCCATCTAATATAAACATTTCAACTCCAAACAATACTAATTGGACCTGTTATACAGAATGCTCAGGACCTGGGGTTTTCTGGATAAGGGGTCTTTCCATAAGTTGGGTTTCCATACCTTATGTCTACTAAAAAATTAAAACCAAAAGGATTGTTTGCCATCAATAATGATTCCTTATATCTTAGTTTTGGATGGTATTGTTTCATTTTATTACAGTGAAAAAGGATTTTTTAAAGAATGTGAATTATTTGATTAAATTGAGTTTATGGGAAATGGCCTTACAGTAATATGGAGCTTTCTGGAAAATGTATTTCTGAATAATAAATCCCAGCAGTATAATGATCACTACATAACACTAGAACTGTCCTAGAACTGTCTGAAGATGTGTATGTATAATAATTTTTTGCCAGATTTCTTCTGGTTGAGGTTTTTAGGGCGAAAAATAGAATGTTTTGTGGGGAAAAAAACCTAGAATTTTTAGAGATTTATCATACCCCAAAGCTGCTAAAATTCCATATTCGAAAATATGTCATCTCAAACCTGTCAATGTCTTGTAGAAATCAATGGCAGATGTCCCTGAAGTTGTTTCTTGACATATGCGCTGAATAATCGGAAAAATACTGTGTTTTTATCCAAAAAAGTCGAGTTTTTGTACAATACGAATTGACTCTTGATTGTGTTGTGGCGTTTTTGTCGCTCCAATTTTTTCAAGAAAAATTATTGATAAATTAGTTAAAATCATGGAAGGAAGTTTGCTCGGATTTCAGCAGTTCCTGCTCACACAAGCTCACAATTTTCTTCACTTGGGAATCAGACTGATTTTTCCAAAAAAGCAAACACACAATCAAAAATAAAATAAATGGTTGGGCCCCCAGCCCCCCTAGAGCTCTCTGATTGTTTTCAGGAGGAACCCCATGAGTGTTAAAGAGACATCATAACCATTAATCCAAAGCCATGAAAATAATGCAACTACGTAAGGCCTGGTCAAGGTTATAGATGCAGAAAGTTTCCAACTGAGCATTTTGGTCTCTGGCAAAGATTAATTATGCACAATAAGACATATCATATTACCTTCAAGAGTCTGCTGATGGTTAGGGGTCAAAGCTTTCACCTAAACTGACAATATGCATATTAACAAACCCTGTGACAACTTAGTTTCACTTATAAAGAGGGAGTGCAAAACAGAGCCCATTAGCTACCAGATAAACAATTTTACTTTGCCTGGCACTAAGTAACTGATTGCTATTTACTTAGTAAAACAAAAAGGTCAAGATATATCCACCTGATCCAACAACAATGGGATTTCTCGTAAACAAGAGCCGGACTTCTAAGGGTGGTGGTGGGGGATTCGGGGGAGACAAATCTCCCCTACTTCGGGCAACTAATCTCCCCAAATGCCTTCCTGACGGCAAGAATGAGAAACACTAGAGGGATGGCATACATAGCGATTTATTTTCCAAAGTCACCTGAAGTTGCCTCACGAGGAGGCGAGGTATAAAAGAGACATCATAACCATAAATCCAAAGCCATGAAAATAATGCAGCTACTTAAGAATGCCTTCCTGTCGGCAAGAATGTGAAACGATGGCATACATAGCGATTCATTTTCTGAAGTCGCCCAAAGATGCCTCACAAGGAACCTTCAAGCGACTTTGGAAAGCCAAAGCGATTCGTATGCCATCCTTCCGGCGATTTGTATTTGGCGTGAAGGCATTTTGGGGAGATAAGTCGCCGAAGAAGAGAAGATTTCTGGGCGATTAACCTCCCCCGAATCTTCACGTGTGCCACCACCCTAAAGCTTAGTCTGCTGCAGGAGAAGAAATAAGTTATAGCCTCTCACTCTAAGAAAACAAACTACATGATGACTTCTTTAAACTCCACCACCAGGGACATAATTCCCTTTCACAACATCAATTTTACTAATTCCTCCACATGCAATCATACAATGGTTGACCTAACTTTTTCTAATACAGATCTAACACTTTCAAGCATAATTAAACTGATTGCATGGCCAGTCCGTGCTCCTGGCTCATCTGTGGGCATGAATGGCTCTTGCTTTTTTTTTTTTTTTTACTTTCTCTATCAGTTACCCATTTTAAGCATGTTGTCTATATTGTTATATTAAAGAGGTTACATTTAATTGCTACACTCAATCATACAGTTGTTCTCCAAAAACAAAGCAATGGATAGGGACCTAATAGCACATAGCGCATATATATTTAAAGAGAATGTACTAGTTATTTAGAACAATTCACCCTGTTACTTATAGTGATAGGCAACCTGCAGCCTTTTGGACATTGTGGATTGCAAAGAGGTTATTGGTGGTGGATTTTGTAGTTCAACCAATGTAAAGCCACAAGTTGTCTATTCTACATGCTGTGCAGAACTCAACTTCTGTCTCTTCCTATTTACATTCAAGGCAAAAACAAACAGCAAATAACGAGATGGAATGCCTGATTATTTCTACATTGACAGGGAATATCTGGTGAAATTATAACATTGCAAATAAAAAAGTTTATACCACTTGGGATTTCAACATGCGTTAATATTGTATAAGATATCTTCCCCCACCACTAACAAATCTAATGAACTACAAACATAAATGTAATGAAATACCATCACTGTATAAAATGTTCAGAATGCATAATAACCCATATTCTCATATCTTTTAATACCACTGTGGTTAATTAACTAAGTTATATGAAAGAAAGTTGTTGCATTAGCAATCAGGTAGTTATATTCAGTAGGCACTGCCTGCAGAGTTTCACACTGTAACCTTTTGTACAGTTCATATTCTTAAAAACTCTATAGTTGGCTGAAAATGCCTTGTGGAGGAACTTTGGCTTAGTTTGCAGAAACACTAATCATGTTGCATATTTGTGATAACAGGAAACTGAATTTGGCATTAAGCAAAATAAGTTCTGTGGCAGTGGCAGTTCTAATTCATGAAAGCAGTTTTATTGTGGATAATTACAGCCTATCAAAACTGTAGGCAAGCAGCACATAGTGGCAGTTATAGTCCCACATCAGCACAGTCCCACACGCACAGAAACAGGAAAACAGCTGATACTTACTATAAGTAAACATGTGGCGAAAAACTCAGAAAGCGTTTCTTTTGCTAGGCTGTTCTTCAGAGCTACTTTCTGCTTAAACTTTCTGTAGACTTTCATAGTCACACTGTTGTAATTGGAGCTTTTCCTTTCAGTTTCAGACATCTTCTTTTTCTGCCGTTTTGGCTTCTCAGATAAATTTTACACACGTGGAAGGCGCGAGCTATTACTGCACTAAAAGGACTGATTCATATAGTGCCAGGAAAGTCCTGTGCCTGCACTGTCATTGGTTCTCTGCAAACTGACCCCATGTCCTGAAATATTCCCACCCTCAGCAGGATGCATTCACATGGACTTTTTTCCCCTCTTATCAGTAGCTATTTACTGTGCATTGTTAACACACTGAAAGCAGACTTTAAAGGAAAAGTATACCCCCAAAATGAACACTTAAGCAACGGATAGTTCATATCATATTAAGTGGCATATTAAAGAATCTTACCAAACTGGAATATATATTTAAGTAAATCTTGCCCTTTTACATCTCTTGCCTTGAGCCACCATTTAGTGATGGTCTCTGGGCTGCCTCAGAGGTCACCTGACCAGAAATACTTCAACTCTTACTGTAACAGGAAGAAGTGTGGAAGCAAAAGACACAACTCTGTCTGTTAATTGGCTCATGTGACCTAACATGTATGGTTTGTTGGTATGTTTGTGTGCACAGTGAATCCTACGATCCCAGGGGGTGGCCCTTATTTTTTAAAATGGCAATTTTCTATTTATGATTACCCAATGGCACATACTACTAGAAAAGTATATTATTATGAAAATGGTTTGTTTACATGAAGCAGGGTTTTACATATGAGCTGTTTTATGCAATATCTTTTTATAGAGACCTACATTGTTTGGGGGGTATAGTTTTCCTTTAAGGGGTTGGTCACCTTTGAGGTAACTTTTAGTATATGATTTAGAGAGTGATATTCTGAGATAATTTGCAATTGATTTTCATTTTTTATTATTTGTGGTTTTTGAGTTATTTTATTATTCAGAAGCTCTCCATTTTGAAATGTCAGCAGTTTGGTTGCTAGGGTCTTGATTACTCTAGCAACCATGTACTAATTTGAACAGCGTCGAACTAGGGCCCACAGGGTCTGCCACAGGGTCCCCCCTGCGCCCCCTCATCAGGCCCCCTACCTGTCACCATCCCTCTAGAGGCCCCCCAGCCACAAACCCCTCTTTGGCTCCTGCTCATACTTGTGCTGCAGTTTCTGCTGTGATAAGGGCTGGGGGTGCAATCAGGGGGCAACGCTGGTCGTAGGAAAGTGTGGGTCTGGGTTGGCGGGGCCCACAAAGCGCCGGGGCCTACATGGTTTTTACCCAGTACCCCGTCGGCCCAGTCCGACCCTGAATTTGAATAAGAGACTAGAATATGAATAGGAGAAACCTTAATAGAAAGATAAGTAATAAAAAGTAGCAATCTATTTTGCTAATTGCAAGTATTATTTGCACGTTTGGCATGGTTGCGGGTCAGGCTAGGGAAGTACACTATGCCTTTGCTCTCGAAGATTCCATAACTTGGAACATAAGGTACAAAAAAAGGAAGATACATGCACAAAAACCTCAGATCAAACATTTAATTGTGCAAATTCACCGAAATATATCATCAAACAATTACATAAGTATACAAGTGTTTATGCATAATACATGTCTCCCCCGTCTGCATACCTCATATCAGTTAGTCCCTCCTGATGCGTTTCGCGCCATTGGGCGCTTCATCAGAGGAGACGCTTTAAAAAATTAAAATGTGTCTTGTAGTTACAAAGTTATTAGATCAGCATTTTGCCACCCCTGGTAACTGGCTTTCCACATAGCAGGAGTTTGCTTATCATTCATCAAAAGCTCCGTTTTCCCCTCAGGTAAAGAGAAGCTGATGGGCTCCCATCCTCTGAGCTTTTTCTCTGCACTGACAGCCTGTGTACAAACACAATGAGCAGGAATCAGTGGGAAAATACAAAGTTTCTCATTTCCACACAATTATCAGCTCAGTGAAGGTTGAGAGAAGTTGAGTCTGTGGCTTGTGTGCCTCACCCTTACCCTTGTATGTGTGGGTTCCATATGTCTGGGGATAAAGACCCCCATTGTAATCCAGCCATTTAGCTACTAAGGTTACAGATAAATAGAAGAATTGCTGTAACAATCATCGTGGTATATGCTTCCAAATTTTGCTCTAATCTGCCCTAACACTGGATCCCCTCCATCCAGTTATTTAAGGCTTCCCAGGGGCCAACCCCACAGTCTGGGAATCTATAGAATAGACAGTGATCCCCAACCAGTAGCTCGTGAGCAACATGTTGCTCTCCAACCCCTTGGATGTTGCTCACAGTGGCATCAAAGCAGGTGCTTAGTTTTTAATTTCAGGCTTGGAGGCAAGTTTTGGTTGTATAAAAATCAGGTGCACTGCCAATAAGAGCCTCAATGTAAATTGACAATCCACATAGGGGCTTCCAAATGTCCAATCACAGCACTTATATTTCAGCCCAAGAACATTTTTTAAGCTTGTGTTGCTCCCCAACTCCTTTTACTTCTGAATGTTGCTCACGGCTTCACAAGGTTGGGGATCCCTGGCATAGAGGGAAATTGATCTAGCATGGTCCTCTGTAATTTGTTCATAAGCAGGTTTTTTGAGCGTGTGTAAGTTCAGATTCCATGTAGTTACCGACTGTGGCAATGTTTTAAACAAAAGCAAGGAAATATACATGAAGCAGTTGTGGTAAAAGAGCAGTGTTAAAATATTGACTATTGTAAAAAATAAAAATTGACAGTCTGAAATTATTGCTGCTTGTCTTGTATACCTTAAAACAGTCACACCGAAAAAAGAAAGAAAAAGTTTTAGAATTTCTAGATTTTTCACTGAGTGAAAAGTTTAAGAAACTCTGATATGTGGGGATTAGATTTTGTTTGTTTCCTTTATTCATTTAAGGAAAAAATTAGATGAGGGAAAGGTTATATATATTTTTAGATGGTGACTGAATGTGCCCAGGCTTGAATGATTGCCAGGCTTCTGGCTGACATAGTGCTAAGCTTGTGCTTTCATAGCAGAGCAATCACACTGGACATACAGTACAAGCTTCTTGAGCAAGTGTTAGTACACATTTTTGGGCCTTGCAGACTGTGTACATGTAACACTTTTTATGCCTACTGTATGCACCATAATTCAGACAATAGTTAGTTAGATCCTCATCTGAAATCTCTAAAAGAGATTTGACAGGCTGCAACATCAGGTGCTTGAATGCTGGAACTAGAGTAAAAGGCAGGGAGCTTGATGCATCCTGGTTCCACCCTACTTACACCATCATATGTATTTATTAACATTGGGGACAAACATCACTGGTGATGTTGCCTATAGCAACCAATCAGGCATAAGATTTCAGTCACCTACAAGAGAAAACAAGAAAACAAAAGCAAATAAACTCCCTATATATGTATATATAGGGAATACATTGTAACATAGTAAGTTAGGTAGAAAAAAGACACGCGTCTATGCCCCTTTTAATACAGCTCAAGACCTTATTTGCCTTTGATGCTGCTGACTGGCATTGCTTGCTACAGCCAAGTTTATCATCTACAAGGACTCCAAGGTCCTTTTCCATAATGGATTTGCCTAGTGCAGTCCCATTAAGGGTATAAGTGGCTTGGATACGTTTACATCCCATGTGCATGACTTTACATTTATCAACATTGAATCTCATTTGCCACTTAGCTGCCCAGATTGCCAGTTTGTCAAGATCGTGTTGCAAGGATGCCACATCCTGGATGGAATTAATTGGGCTGGATAGTTTTGTGTCATCTGCAAACACTGATACATTACTTACAATACCCTCCCCTAAGTCATTAATAAACGTCGACCCAATAACGAGCCCTGAGGGACCCCACTAAGAACATTACTCCAAGAGAATGTACCATTAACAACCACCCTCTGTACCCGATCCTGTAGCCAGTTTCCTATCCATGTGCAAATATAGTTTCATTAAGCTCAACAGACCTTAGTTTAGAAAGCAGACATTTGTGGGGTACGGTATCAAACGCTTTGGCAAAATCCAAATAGATCACATATACTGTCCCCCCCCCACTGTCCATCATCTTACTTACTGTGTAGAAAAAACCTCACGGCACTCAGGTCTACGTGAGAATTGCAATCTTTTATTGAAGCGGAGTGCAATGCAACCTTTCAGGGTAACCCGGGGGCCGGGGCAGGCTTGTTTGTATACATACCTTTTTGGTGCTCTGGTGCCACCTGCAGTCGCATACCGGAAGTGATGTCACTGGCGGGTCTTTTGATCTCAAACAGCGTGGTTTAAGCGTTCTGTGCCTATGGAGTCCTTACAGTGCTACAACATGGATCAGGCTGCCTTACAATCTACTGGGTGAGTGCCCTACCAGCATATTTATATTTTATGGTTCTGCAAAAAGAGCTGTTCATTTATTTTTACTCTCGTTATGTCCCTGCTGCTTCTAAAAACAGCACAGGAGGGAGGAGAGTGCAGATTTCAGACCCTGTAGGGCATGTGTCAATCCTGCTATAAAGCATAAGAGACTTTGCCAGACATGCTTTCAGGAATTTGCTGTGCATGATAAAGAAAGAGAGTCTGCTTCCACTTCTACTATATCCTTCAATCAGGAGTCTATTATGCAGGGGATCAAGAACGCTGTAGCTGATACACTAAGGCAACCTATGGTTTCTAAAGAACCTGTTTGTTCTACCTCTTTTGTTTAAGATTCCTTATATCAGAGGATTATGAATCCCATTCCTCTGAGGAGGAAACTGAAAGTTCAGAATGTTTGAGACTAATTGATTCCTTCCCTAATTCAGCTGTTAGGAATAAAGGACATAATTGACCAGGAGTGGGCGAAAGGCCCTAAAGAGTTTCCTTTTGAGAATAAAAATTTCTAACCTTTATCTTTTTCTTAGGAGTACCTGGCGATCTGGGAAAATCCGCTACCTGTGGATGCTCCAGTGGCCTGTCTGTCTAAAAAGACTGCACTTCTGACTGAAAACATTTCAACTTTAAAGCATCCAATGGACAGACAGAATTTAAGAAAGCACTGTTAACAGCAGGAGCTGCTTGTAAGCTGCAGTTGCAGCTATTTCTGTTTTTAAAGCAATGTCTTTTTGGGCAGAGAACATTGATTAGGCTGTTATGGAGAATTCTCCTAAGGAGGCTGTCTGTGAAGCCATTTCTGATTTGAAGTAAGCAGCGGAATTGTTCTAAGGCAACAGTAGATTTATCATGATTGGCAGCCTGTAATATCTCATTTACCACTGCGGCTACAAGGGCATTGAGCTTCGCTCCTGGAATGCGGATACAGCTTCAAAAAATATTTTATGTAAACTTCCCTTCGAGAGTAAGAGTATTTTTGGTAAATCTTTGGACGATATTATTTCCAAATCTAAGTGTTTTCAAGAGAGAAGACAAGATGGGTTCTTCCAGGCAAAAAGAGGAGGCTTGATCCTACAGGCCTGGGAAGGAATACAAGTCTGCCTGGCATTCTAGTCAGTTGTGATTTTTTCATGCCTCTAAGGCTAAGAATTCCAGATCCCCTAAAATTCAACCAAAGCCACAATGAGATGAGGCTGGTCCTACTTTTTCAAAAGTCAAGACAATTTTTCATTTCTTCAGGGAGAACCAACAGTGGAGCCGATTATTCAGTCTTTCAGGACTACATACCTCAGCTACTTGCAAAGGAGGCAATTTTGCCAGTTTCCCCTCAGCAATGGGGTCTAGGCGTTATTTCCCCTTGTTACAAAGGCATCAGGAGATATATGGCCTATTCTAGATTAAGATTTATGAACAAGTTTTTAAAACATCAGAAATTCAAGATGGAGTCACTTGCCACAATAAAGTTGGTATTCCACACAGGTGATTAGTTAGCTTCTCTCAACTTAAAGGATACATATCTTCACCTTCTTGTGGCAGAGGAATATCAGCATCTTTTAGTATTTGCCTGGGAAGGTCTCATTTTCAATTTCATTGCCTGCCTTTCTACCTTGCCAAGAACCTGCACCAAGGTGTTAGTGATGCTCATTAACAAACTGAGGAAAGAGGAATTGGAAGTCCATCTTCTAATTGTAGCAAGACATCCAGGTATTGTTGATGAGGTCAACTCTTATACATTTTGGTTGGGTTCTGAATGAAGAGAAGAGTCAACCAGTATCCACACAGATGATTATATTCCTGGGGGCTCTCTTCAACAACAGGCTGCGATTGGTTCTTTACCCCTGCAGAAGATTCTCAAGTTACCTCCGAGGTGAAGTGTCTCCAGAATCTCAATTCTTTGCAAGCCAGGGAACTCCCTGAGTTTCTGGGTCTTCTAACTTCTACCATCAGTCTTGTGAAGTGGGCCAGGTGGAGAATGAAGCCTGTTCAGAGGTGATTCCTGGCTCACTGCAATCAGTCAGAAGAAGAGTTGAAGTGCAAGACAAATCCATGGCAGTAGTCTTAGACTGCAAATATTTTATTGGGGAAGTGGACATCACTACATGTTTGGGCTAGGCCCTTTATCAAGCGTGCAGGAACATACAAGGAAAGAACATTTAAGCATTCTATGACCTTTCACTGGAATCAGTATCTCAAGGATCTCTAGTTCAAGTCTCATCTGGTGTGGTAGCAGGACCCAGTGAATTTTTGTAGGGGGTTTTCCCCTGGTGGAGTCTTAATGGATGAAAGTTTTTACCGATGCATCCGGCACAAGCTGGAGAGCCCATACAGAAGGAGTACAGAAGCCCAGGGGGTGTGGAAGAAAGATTTGTTACGCCTTCCATCAAACATTTTGGAGTTGAGAACGATTTGGAAAACATTGATTGCTTTCAGGCCAATCCTGATGGGCCTGTTAGTGAAGATCTGAAGATCAGGTTGGGCAATGCCTCAGCGGTGTCATATATAAGGAAGCAGGGAGGAACAGGCAGCATTCTCTTAATATAACCTATTCTAATCATGGCTTGGACGCAGTCCTATTTAATGGACATCACAGCCATCCACATTCCACGAGTCTTGAACTATCAGGCGGATGTTCTGAGTTGGATAGTTATAGATAAGGGGAATGGGAGCTGAACTCAAAGGTATTTCAGTGGATTGCGGCTCACTGGGGCCTCCCCAGATAGATCTGATGGCCTTGGATTTCATGACCAAGATCAAGACTTTCCATCGACAAGAGCAGTGGATGCTCTATCACAGAGTTGGGAAAATCTTCCACTAATTCCAGAGTCCTGAAGAAGATAGTTTCTTTCTCAGATCGATGCCATAGTAATTCTCCCATATTGGCCACAGAGGCCCACTACTGAGGCGTCTGATGACCCAATCACCTTTGAAATTGCCAGTGGTTCATTTATTTATTAATTCAGAGATCATGCCTGCATGATCCAGTAACCTTCAATATAGTGGCTCGGAGATTGAAAAGTTTGACTGAAGCAACAGGGTTGCTCTTATCGGGTGGTCGAAACACTTATGAAGGCCAGGAAAGTGGGTACTTCTTCCACTTATCATAGGATCTGGGACTGTTTTTCTTCCTGGTCTGAGGCTCGGGTATCCCCTGAAACCTTCTACTTCCAAGATCTTGGCTTTTCTCAAATCTGGTCTTGATTATGGATTGAGTCTCAGTTAGTGATGGGCGAATTTGCGCCGTTTCGCTTCGCCGAAAAATTCGGGAATTTCGCGCGAAATTCGCGAAACGGCGAAAAATTCGCGAAACTGCGCCGGCGTCTCGTTTTTGACGCCGGCGCCCGTTTTTGACGCTGGCGCCCGTTTTTTCCGCGAATTTTCACGGGCGTTTTGCGAATTTATTCGCCTGCCGCGAATCGCGCAAATTCGCCGCGAATTCGCGCCTGGCGAAAAAATTCGCCCATCACTAGTCTCAGTTCTTTGAAGGTTCAAATTTCAGACTTTTCTGCGGTATTAGGCGAGAAATGGGCAGAAGTGTCTTTAACTGATCAGTTTTTTAAAGCAGTTTTGAGAATCAGACCGCTATTGAAAAAAATTGCTCCTCCATTGGATTTTCCTCTGGTCATTAAGGCCCCCTTTGAGCTGGGTCTTGATATTTCCCTTTGCCCATTGTCTCTGAAGACTAGACGAGTTGGAGAGCTGCAAGCTTTGTCTGTGGATCAGACCTATACAGTTTTCCATGAGGAGAAGGTGGTCTTGAAACTGGTCCTGTCTTTTTTTTACCAAGGGTGGTGTCTAATTTTCATCTTAATATACCTATTGTTCTTCCATCTATGCTTTCAGTTAGAGAAGAGAGTCCTTTAGATGTCAAAAGGTGTCTCCAAGCTTCATTCAAAGAACAGAGGAAGTTAGGAAATCTAGGATACTATTCATTATTCCAGCAGGTGCAAGAAAAGGGGAACCTGCATCTAAGAGAACCTTGAGATGCTGGATTACTAAAGCTATTTCCAAGGCGTATACAGAGCAGGACAGACCATCACCTTCAAGGTACATTCTACCAGGAGTGTTCCAGCTTTTTGAGCAGCGGAAGCAGAAGTCTCTTCAGAGACAATCTGCAGGGCAGCTACCTGGGCATCATCTCATAATTTTGTAAGCATTATAAATTTAATTTATTTTTCAGAGATTCTATTGGACAGACTGTCCTTGCAGCTGTTGTTAATTAAAGCATATTTAGCATGTTATTTTCCCTCCCTTTGTGTTTTGTTGCTGTGGTATTACCCAAAGGTTATTATTATGCTGCCAGGGATGACCATGAAAAAGGAAAATTGTTCCATACTTACCGTAATTTTCTCTTCCTGGTCATCCCTATGGCAGCATACCCACCCTAGCTTGTTTGTGCTTAGTACTAAGATGAGGGGAGTTGGAGGAGGAGGTACTTATAGCTATGGGAGTCGTGTTGTTTTCTTCTGCTTATCCAACAGGGAGAGAGCATACTCAAAGGTTATTATTATGCTGCCATAGGGATGACCAGGAAAATAAAATTACGGTAAGTATGAAATAATTTTCCTTTTTTCCAGCATACAGTACTTGCTTCACATAGGGAATAACAGAAACAGTCCAGCTTCCACGCCCTCACTGGTGTACATATTACTCACGCTTTTAGCCCCTTGGAGCGCTCTCCAACACTTTGACACAGGGGAAATCACTCTCTTGTTCAGATACTCACCAGCACTCCTTCTTCCCTCCACTCAAGGAGGTTCACATGTGGCCCCTCACCCTCCTCTACTCAAGGTCTCCAGAGAGAAGCTAGCTCTGAGGTGTTGCTCCACACCTTCTTTTAACTATACTTAATTAGCTCATTACTCAGCTACCTACCTAGCTTAGGCAGCTGCAAACCCTTGTATGGAACAAGGAATCGAAGCCCATCCTGCTCTCTGCCATCCAATCCAGGGACTGTTAATCCAGTTTTTACTAAGCCAGAACAGATTTGCTCTTTCTTCCATTAAGCCGCAGTGGAGCGCAGGAGTAGACACACTCAATTATTGTGAAGGGGGCTGTACTCACACAGACCCATGTATGTGCCAAATACAGGTGAAATGCAACATGCTGCATCCCACCTGTGTTTGGCACTCACTTGTGTGTGTGAGTAAAGCCCCCTTCACAATAATTGAGTGTGTCCGCAGAACGGAAGAAAGCACAATGCAGGGGAGTGCAGGAAAAACCTCCCGTGTGTAAGAGCCCTTAAGCAGCATTAGTTGCTGCAGCAACACACTTTTCCCTGGAGTTTTGATTTCACCAGCTTTAACCACACAATATTGTGCCCTTTAGACACCCATATCTTAATATATATATATATATATATATATATATATATATATATATATATATATATATATATATATATATATATATATATATATACATTAGTAATAACACAATCCATATAATAAGTCAGCAACTCTGACATCATGCTTCGAGCAGGATGCCAAAAAACACGTTGCATATGTATTGAGCACAGAAAGAAACAGCAAGCACGGTAAGGTACAAACAGCCACCAAAAAGATTCTGATTGGGGAATCCTGTAAGACTGTTCAATGAAGGGCACAGCACATGTCCCCAGATGGGTAGAGGCAGATGAAACTGTACAGCACAGAAAATGTACATGGAAATGAAATGTGCTCATCAGAGCACTTATGACTCAAAAAGAGCACTTTATTACGTGATATAGATCCATTTGATAGACACTGTAACTGGACTGGGCTAGAGGGACATCAGGAAAAACCCCTCATGGGCCCTGCAGCCCCCACTGACCCAGATTCGCCCCCCCTTCTGCTGAGAACTGCAGGCGCTCCTCTATGCCCCCCAATCTGGAAGTGTATGGAGTATGAGGCAGGGGAAAGGGGCTTGGCATTTAGAGGAGGTGAAGCTCACAACTGGGGTGAGGTGGCAGCCCCGGTGGACCCTGGACACCCCAGTCCAACACTGACTGTATATTATGGAATGTTTTACAAAGAAGGCTTTGATAAATAAGAATCTGTTGAATGGCCAGTTTACCGTGCAAACTTACAGGAATGAATGAACACAAACTGTGACAAAAACAATGGATTATTTGTGTTTCAGTCATTTGTACTGCAAAACAGCTTGTGATAACTTCATCTGGAATAGATCTCAGTACATATATAGCACATAAAGCTGTTTAGCATTTTTGCTTGTATATGTACTTTACAAGCTACTTATAAAAAATTCAGTTAAACTCCCAGCAGAACAAAGATAAAAATAGCATATAAGGAATAAACAGATTGAAATATGTTAAAGCACACATACAGAATAAAAATAGCACATTGACAGCAAATTTGGACTATTCCCTAGCCAAAGTACACAATAAATCTGCCCCTAAGTGTATTTCTTCATTTGAACGTTGATGAAATTGGTTAAGTTGGTTGGCACTTGAAATTGGTTTAGTTGGTTGGTTGGTTTAGTGGATCACTGCACCTCTCAGGGTGGCTCCAACATACAGTATACAGCTTTGTATCACTGTATAATAACTCTGTTTTGTCTCTGCATAAATATATTTTGCAATTCTGAGACAATAACAGTGACAACATTTCTACATTATGGTTGTATTTAGGATTTCAGAGACATTGTGCAAGTGAAGAGTGACTCGGTACTGAAGTGGAAAAAGGAAAACAGATTTAAACTGTTCTCAGTCAAGTGAAACAAGTTTCACTGTAAGTTAAACTGCATAGAATCTAATACACAGCCTATGAAGTATATTTACACTGAAATACAAATATGGATGGAAAACATTTGACTTAACCCCTTGCATGCTGGGGCCCTTGATCTTGCTAAGCCATGTGTTGTCAGACAAAAGGACTCATTTTTGAATGCAAGTGCAGTGTGCAATTTTGTCAGGAAATTGCCATGTTTCTAATTGGACCCAATTGGGCACCGCATTTGATAGGACTGGCCCTGCCTTTAATGAATGGTCTCTTTCCTTCTACATGTGACTGTACACACACTAATGAAGAGCAAACCGACATGCCTGGCTGACAGTCTGCCAGTCAGTAAACAGATATAGAATCAACATAATTTAAATGTTGTTGATACACCAATAGGGTGCCATAAATCTTTCCCAACTTGCCATAGCTGGGTACATATATATGATGTATGCATCATCGTGTTCTCCTTTATTGCATTGCATTATTACATTTATCATTGCATTTTCCTTCTGCTCTCGCACAGATGCTCCTGAATGATAATTCATATCCAAGTAAGCCAATTATGTGGTATGGAGTAGCCATGTAGCCACAACTGCTTAGACCGTTTATGGCATATAGACCAGTTTGGAAGCAGGTATCATGTTTCTATGCTATCTGCTGCTTATGTGGGGTAATTATTGGAATCATATGTAACACAAAGAAGGCATGTATATGTTTACGTACATAGTACTACTTTCGTTCATAGCACTAAATGAGTTAAGTGTTGAAGAGACAAGAGGATGGAGGTCCCTCCACTGTAGAGCTTACAATTTAAATCTAACTTGCAGACACAAATAGGAGGATGTGCTTAAAACGTGCTTAAAATCCTTACAGCAGTTGTTGCCTGGTGATTTCTCTATACCTGATAACGCTGGCACATAGGAAGCTGAATTTAGCCAGTTGGGTATATTTTTTGCCAAACTGACAAACACCTGCCTGTAGCTGGGTTAATCTGTACAGAATTAAGCAAATAAGAAATATTGGAAAATTCATTCGTTTAGTGACACAATCATACTTGTCTTACAACACTAAGTACCCTTTGGTTCTACATTACAAATACAAATTCTACATACACGTTATACATACATGCATGCATTATACATCACACCATTGTGATTTATATGTACAGTTGGCATGTCAGAAGGGATGCAGCTCTATGAATGTGCATAAACTTTTGTACAAACCTCCATAAATGTTACACATGCTCTTTAATGCATGAGCAACTTCAGTTTTATTGTTAATAATACCACTTTAAATTTTATGCTGTTGTGTGTAAGGTATTTTACTGCTCTGGAGATTTATTCCGAGAACCATTAGACTGCCATCTTGTGGTCAGAATGAAATCATTTTATACTTTTAAATCATTTTTGCATATGGGAGGAATAATGAAGGACAGCATCCTGAAATGAAATGTAATTTGTCTATCTATCTATACCAGTCAGAGGCAAAAAAGAGACTTAGCAAAATAATGATTCCTTTTATTCATGTTTTGTATTAGCAGGGTGAAAGCTAAACACTTTGCTGGTACAGTTTTATTAAAAAAACTACAAATTTGAGATGGTAAAAACAGGTCTCAGTATCATAAAGCAAAGCTTGTGCATTAATTTGAATGTTTGTAATGGCATGGCCATAATGAAAGGGTGGTTATAATTTTATTCCTGTGGTGTAACTTTGAA
The DNA here is from genome assembly GCF_017654675.1 of Xenopus laevis. Classification (NCBI taxonomy): domain Eukaryota; kingdom Metazoa; phylum Chordata; class Amphibia; order Anura; family Pipidae; genus Xenopus; species Xenopus laevis. The sequence goes on from NC_054375.1 coordinate 104,916,125, forward strand.
AATGTGCCTGATCGTCCTTCAAACTACCTTCTGAATAGGAGCAATAACCTTCACCCTCCCTTACCTCACCCTGTAAAGTTGGGTGGTGATATAAATCTCAAACTTAGTAAGGACACTATCACCTGAAGGGGGGGTGGATGTGGGATGGGACGTGCTCACTAGAACTGAAAATCATAATGTCCAGTGTCGGACTGGCCCATCGGGACACCTGGGCCCATCTAGAGTTTTCCTGGTGTCCCGGTGGGCCAGTCTGACACTGGACATTATGATTTTCAGTTCTAGTATGTACCTCAGTGGGCCCTTCTACCCACCCAAATATTTGCCTTGTATGCATATAAAACATCACTTCCCAAATTTCTATATAAGAATAAAGAGAAGAAATGGAGGTAGAGACTGATGATAATATTTGAGGAAACTTGATTAAAAGAATAACAAAAGTAAATGACAAAAAAAAGGAAAAATATTTTGGAGAGTGGGCCTGTGGCCAAAGGTTTTCACTGGTAATGTCTTAGGCAACACCTCACACTCCCACCTTGCACTGCTGCAGGGTTGCCAGGTTTATATTTCAAAACCAGCCAAAGACTATAAAAAAACTAGCCAAAAAGTAGCCAAAAGCCATTTTAAAAGTAGCCCAAACTAGCCCAATTCGATCACTGCTAATACTATTTCCCTTACCTTATACAGGTAACACATTCACAGATACTTGCAGTTGAAACCACAGCAGGGCTTCCGGGAGTAGTAATGTTAGTGGACTTTCTCAGTCAGTCAGATTCCTCCAGCAGCAACAAAGAATCTAGCACTGCTAAATGAGAGTTGGGACAGTGGGGCTATCACTGGAACTCTGGAATTACTGAGCCTGCAATTGGGGCAACCTCTCCTCCTTGACTAATTTAGCATCCCTTCAACCTCTCACTCTAATGAAAGTCATCCCCCCTCTCTCCCCTCCCAGCTGCCCCTCGAGCTGAGCATTTGTTTTACCCGACCTGCAACATCATTACTATGGGATCATGTACTTTCTGGGCCATGGACAATGTCATTCTATGTAGGTTGTCTGTTGTGGTGCACTTGCCATTTTCTTAGGGGCACTGCCTCTGAGATCTTTAAAGCTATTTCTAGGGACAATAAGCCATTTTAAAATATAAGATAAGCTGAGGAAATGTATTTAATATGTGTGTACAGTCACAGACCAATAACAGCAGTGTGTTTGTGGTCCCAGTGCAGTAATAACTACTCATGACATATGCTAGAAGCAGCAGGTTCTACCAGCACCGTCCTGTTTATGTTGTATTAATAATGAAAATGTATTTGCAATCTTGTGCATTTATTATTTTGCATGCCAAATGTATGCAAAAGTAAAAAGGCTGTTTACATTTAAATTAACTTTTAGTATGATGAGAGAGTTATATTCTAAGACATTATGCTATTGTTTTCATTTTTAATAATTGTGGTTTGTGAGTTGTTTAGCTTTTTATTCAGCTGCTTTGCAGTTTTCAATTTGGACATTCGGGTTGCTAGGATCCAAATTACCCTAGCAACCATGCATTGATTTGAATAAGAGACTGGAGTATGAATATGAGAGGCCTGAATAGAAAGATGAGTAATAAAAAGTAGTAATAACAATACATTTGTAGCCTTACATAGTATTTATTTTTTTAGATGGGGGTCAGTAACCACCATTTGAAAGTTGTAAAGAGTCAGAAGAAGAAGGCAAATAATGCAAGAGCTATCAAAATGAAAAAATGAAGGCCAAATGAGAAGTTGCTTAGCGATGCCCCTTTAAATGGATTTACTAACCCAATTTGAAAATTCTTGATAGTTCACTTATAGAATTATTTCGTAAAAATATATGGCTGATTGCATAGAATATTAATTGGTTATTCTATCAATGTAAACACTGATAGATGAGTTTAAAAAAATATTGCTTTCTGTTTTTTTTGGGCATGTGTATTACTTTGACACTACATTACCATCATCAAGATCATACTCATCATTGTCCCCTAATGGAGCATAGCACAAAATGTCACAATTGAACTTCCATGGTTATTAAATATGCACCTGATTCACAAATAATGGGGTTTTCACAATGTTACACAAACATGAATAGAGAAATGTCCCTTTTAATCAACTGCACTCAACATATATTTTGTGTATAATTTTAAAAAATGGTGTGCACATCGGAGAAGTCTATGCTAATAGTGATTTGTGTGTATTTATCAAAGTAATCCAAATTTTTAAAAATGATTTCCCTTTTCTCTGTAATAATAAAAGAGTACCTTGATCCACTCTAAGATGTAATTTATCCTTATTGGAAGCAAAATCAAAAGCAAAATCCCTTATCCTGAAAGCTGTACTTGAATGCCAGGGCCTATTTTGAATCACAGTCCAGGCCTGGTGCTCACACGTAAGTGTTCAGCTTAGATGGAACTTTACTATAAGTTCACATCCTGAGAAGTTTTTCTGAGCAGTTGTACAGACACTAGTTAGAACAATTACAAGTTTGAAAAATCCATTGAAAACCAAAATAAAATAAAAATCCATACTAAAGCTGCATGCAAGAGTAGAATGGCATAATTCGATTTATAAGTACTCTGGGACCCATATAATTCTACTGGGACCATTTCATCTCATACTTCCAAAAAAAAATAGGAATACAACAGAGGATTGATTGCCAAAAAGTAATTCCCAGAGGAGAAACGGTGAAAACAATAGCACCAAACTCTGTTGTTTGATAAATATTTACTATGGCCCTCGAGGTGCAAAGAGGGCTTCAAACTAATGGAATACAAAACATTACTAAAATGGCATTGCTGAAAACACAGCATCTGATGCTTTATATTATTCATTATCTATAATTCATGATTTATTTGGAAGTTGTCAGCTACGCAGGCCATAATTCAGTGTACATAACACTCTGAATTTAATACTACATTACATGAATTTCCATAAGTGTTATTACAAAGTGTGCTTTTCTCAAACTAGCCTCATCTATTTTGACCCAGGATGGGCCATTAGAATTGACAGCCCAGGTAACAAATCAACTCTGTTCATAACATTTGACATAATCATTTGAGAATGTGTAGGCATTGGTAGCACATCGCCTTATGAAACCCACATAGTAATAGTATTAAGCTTTAATTAAAATATATGTAATAAATATACATTCTAGTATTGGTATTGACTATATTAACAATTTTGGATAAAATCCAGCATTAAAAGAATATGAACAGCTAAGAGGAGCAGAAAGAGGGAATAAGCCCCATTATCAACAACTCAAGCAAGAGGAGTTTTTGTGCAACATTCATATAAATGACTATTGTAATCTCAATTCTGCTGAAAATTAGATGGTATAGTAGCTCTTTGGCAAGAAAAGGTGAAATTAATTAACACCACCTTTCCTCTGCTCAAATCAAAAAGCTTCCAAATGTATAATACTGTGGTAATTTGGAAAATAGTTACACCCATTCAATCCTCTGTCACATAATGTCTATCACACACTGTAATATAGAGTATAACCAGTAAAGTTCTAATCTACATGAAATTATATACCCAAAGTTAGGTCTTGCTAGTTCCTAAACTCTGCATTATGCATTTACATAATATAGTGCTGTTAAAGAAATTAGAAGAATGCATGTTCTGAAACCCTAAACCAAATGCATAAGTGATCGTTATTACATACTACTTAGAAACTCAAAAAAACACCAGTTTCTGTAGTTTTTTTTTTTATGATTATGCATGTTGCATTGTTACATAGTTAGTTACATAGTTAAATTGGGTTGAAAAAAGACAAAGTCCATCAAGTTCAACCCCTCCAAATGAAAACCCAGCATCCATACACACACCCCTCCCTACTTTTAATTAAATTCTATATACCCATACCTATACTAACTATAGAGTTTAGTATCACAATAGCCTTTGATATTATGTCTGTCCAAAAAATCATCCAAGCCATTCTTAAAGGCATTAACTGAATCAGCCATCACAACATCAACCGGCAGTGCATTCCACAACCTCCCTGTCCTGACTGTGAAGAACCACCTACGTTGCCTCAAATGAAAGTTCTTTTCTTGTAGTCTAAAGGGGTGGCCTCTGGTACGGTGATCCACTTTATGGGTAAAAAGGTCCCCTGCTATTTGTCTATAATGTCCTCTAATGTACTTGTAAAATGTAATCATGTCCCCTCGCAAGCGCCTTTTTACCAGAGAAAACAACCCCAACCTTGACAGTCTACCCTCATAATTTAAGTCTTCCATCCCTCTAACCAATTTAGTTGCACATCTCTGCACTCTCTCCAGCTCATTTATATCCCTCTTAAGGACTGGAGTCCAAAACTGAACTGCATACTCCAGATGAGGCCTTACCAGGGACCTATTGACTCCAATATATGATGATACAAAAAAGTATCATGTTCTACTACAACTTAGGGGGGCAATTTGAAGAACCCAAAATTTTTCCCCACTTAAACCAAGATTGCAGAAATTTACAAATAGGGATTCATACAGTTGTTCTAGATCAGGGCTGTCCTAATTAACCTCTGCAGAACAGCAGAACACAGGCAGCTCTCCTAATCATTTTTTTTCAGCCCTCAGTTGATCTTTTATCTTTTCAATGACAATATTTTACTTTTTAACAAGGAGACCACTTAAGTAATCACTTGGCTTTAGACCAGGCAATAATGAATTAATTTGTGTGCATAGTATGTCAAGCATTTTTGTAGTCTTCATCAAAATTTTAGCGAAAGCAAATAAAATTTGAAGATTGTCATGCTAGTTCTTGGATTCTCATTTGCTTTATACATGTGCCTTTCTCTTGCAGCCAGCATGCAGAATACATAGTCAAAAACAGTTTTCTTATAACTCTGTTAATAGCAAGAGTGGGCCCTGACTGATGTTGGGCCCAATAGCTTTTAATTGTTCCACAGTGTATTTATAGTTTTGTTAAAATCTTACACATATTGAAAGGCATTTAATTATCTTAACACTTAAATCTGGTCTTAATTTTTCTGACTGAATGTATAGGCATGCTTATTTCTGTGAAACAGAACCAGTGTTTGCTTACTTATGTTTATAGAAGCTTATAATTAGCAAAACTATTTAAACCTGGATTTTGTTATAGTAAACTTGGCCTACTTTCCAATAAAAATCTGAAATCTTTGTAGTGTTTTTTGGCATGCAAGATATAGTTGAAATACTGCCATAGCATCTACAGTGACATGCACCTTAAAGAGATACTGATCCTCTTAGCTAGCAATTAGGTCAAGGGGAAAGAGGTATTAGTGACAAGACTTTGGAAACGATTGCCTCATTGAAAAAAGAGGGCTACAGATGGACAGGGCTAGCTTTAAAGTAAGGCTCTCTACAGCTCATGTGTAGCTTGGGTATCAAGAACAGCATCTTGTTCTTCTGTAAAGAATGTGAGTGTAAAGGTGGCCATACATGGGCAGATTTAAGTCGGCAGTTTATCAGCTTGTGTATGTTGCCCAACCGATTTCAAGCCAGAAATCAGCAAGATATCAACCAAACCAAATGATCGGATTAGCTCGATATCGCCCACCTCTGTCGACAAAAAGCTACAAATTTGAGTTGGTAAAAACAGGTCTCAGCATTATAAGGCAAAGCATGTGCATTCATTTGATTGGTTGTAATAACAGGTTCAAAATGAAAAGGTGGATATAATCTCATTCCTGTGCTGTAACATTGAAATGGTGCCTAACAGTCCATCAAACTATTTTCTGAAAAGCAGCAATAACTTTCACCCTCCCTTGCCTCAACCTGTAAAGTTGGTCACCTGGGAGGGAGGGGATTGGAGGATGGGACGTGCTCAATGAGTTACATACTAGAACTGAAAATTGTAATGTCTTAGGCAACACCCACAAACTACCCTAGACCAGCTCAGTTATACTAAGACATGCCTCTCATCCACCCAAAAACACCACCTGCTTTCAGATAAGCCCTAGTTTTATAGGGTCTTAAATCAGGATTGTCTTGCCTAAATAGGTAGAATAGGGAGGTACTGACCTCCTCACCCACTACTTGACAGCAAAATAAATTACATGCAGCCAAAACAGTATAAATATTTTTATTTCTTCTTATGTTTTACGTTATTTTAAAAATTTTACAGCTCAAGTGTAGTCTGGGTATCAAGAACAGCAGCTTGTTTTTCTGTAAAGAATGTAAAGGTGTAAAGTATAAAGGTGGCCATACACGGGCAGATTTAAGCTGCAGACTCAAGTCTTTTAGACCAAGTTTATCTGCTTGTGTATGTTGTCATACACCCTGTTGCCATCCAACAGGGCTACCCAACCAATTTCTAGCCAAAAATCAGCCAGATAGTGATCAGGCAAATGATCGGTTTACCCCGATATCGCCCACCTTTGCCGACCTTGCCACTCAAAGAGTGGATCTTGAAATTTATGAAATTTTATAAATACTGCATGTACAGAGAATATTGTTCAAACCTAGTGATTGGCTACTTTGTCCCGTTTCAGCGAAAAATTTGCGAATTTACCACACAATTCACGAAACTGCGAAAAATTCACAAAACAAGTTGGTCAATGGATGTCAAAATTATTTTGTCAAGCGTCAATTTCGACACTCGCAACAATGTTGCCTATTTTGTCCAAATGCATTAAAGTCAGTGGGTATCAGAATAATTTTGACACGCAACAATTTTTATGCGTGAGACTATTCTGACATGCAACCAAATCTTTTTTTTGACGTGGCTGATTTTTCGCCTGTGAATTTTAACTGCAGCAGCGAAACGCAGAAATTCGCAGCAAATTCTCGCCTGCTGAATTATCACTACTCAAAACTGCTTAAAGGAAGGTTTTAGCAAATTTTAGTAAATAAGAGTTAAGAATTAGCAAATAATTTGAAATAATTAATAGAATTCAGAAAGTAAGTAAGTGAAAGATCATCAGAAGGTGCAACTGTTATTCCTATAAACTGTAAGGTTCACCTAACTGTGAATTTTGTTACACTCTATAAATGAAGCCAGGCAAAGTAGGATGTGGTTCAACTGAGCCCCCTGATAAAGGTAGAGTTCCAAAATGGTAATAATATACTGATACAGAGTGACATAAAAAATATTGGGAGACAGTATTCAAAGTTTTCTCTCTATGTCAGTATTTTAGACATTTTCCCAAAATGTATTACACACTCAGAACATGTATCTATTGTTTACATCTTGCAAGAAAACACAGTGTCTAGTTCTATGTCCTAGTAAGAACATCTCTAATCATCAGTCTTTCATAACCATGAATGAATAATGAATCTGTTAATTGGAGGTGCAAGTTGGGTTAATTAGATAAGAGATGTATTTCTTTTGTTTTAAAGGGCAATGATTAAAAAATGTAAAGTGAAAGGGCAGCTGATGGTATGCGGAGGAGATGGATGACAATGTGGAAGCACCACATTCTGATATAAATCTCTCCTAATAGGAGCTGCTCAGTTTGCACATTCACATTAAAAGAAAGGTCAGTATGCATGAGATTGCCTGAGAATCAGCAAATGATATATTATGCTAAGTAAACATGTATAAATACTAAAGTGTCAGGCATCGTTGCTCTGATAATCCATGGCTACATTGAAGTATAAATTCCAACCCTAATTTGCCCATATGTGATATTAGAAATCTTTCAAAGTACATATCATCAAATTAATGTTTTTCTTTTCCCCCTTAATTTGCTGTTATTTTGCAAACATGACTAAATTCCAAACATATTTTATAATATCTTGAAAGGCCTTTTGGTTGTATCCTGAAAAACTACTCTGGCAGCTATTATGCACTAAGTCTAAAGACCTAAGAACAACCATTAGGGCAGTAGACCATGTATCTTCTTGTGGAGTACAGAGGGCGTACTTGGCTTTCTACTGATGCCCAGATTCACTAGAGGCCCCTATAGGAAATATTGCTTTAGTGTTCAATATGAGGCTAGATACATTACTGCTCACAATCGACCATTACATTAAAGCCTATGATTAAGGGAGTTGCTCCCGATACGCGTCAGGTGTTGTTGGTTTGTGACCTGTTCCAATAAACCACCTCTTCTTTTTACCGGAGTGCAGCCTTTCCATCCTTTTGCATAATTGAATACAGTGGGAACGCTGATGGCTGAGCACCCGGTTCACTATAATGGAGCCACAACAAATTGGACATACAGGGTCACTACGTATACGCACTTGTCCCCCCAGTCATGTGACTTGTGCTCTGATAAACTCCAGTTACTATTTACTGCTGTACTGCAAACTTGAGTGATACCACCCCCTCCCTCACCCCCCCCCCCCCCGCCAAGCAGCCTAACAACCGAGCAATGGTAAGGTAACCAGATAACAGCTGCATAACACAAGATAACAGTTCCCTGGTAGATCTAAGAACAGCACTCAATAGTAAAAATCCAGGCCCCACTGAAACACTTTCAGTTACATTGAGTAGGAGAAACAATAGCCTGTCAGAAAGCAATTCCATAGTGAAGCACTGGCTCTTTCTGAAAGCACATGGCAAGGCAAAATGACCCGAGATGGCTGCCTACACACCAATATTACAACTAAAAAAATACACTTATTGGTTCAGGAATTCAATTTTATATGGTAGAGTGAATTATTTGCAGTGTAAACAGTGTAATTTAGAAATAAAACTGACACCATAAAAACATGAAGGAATTCCTTTAAGTTAGGTCTAAAGACAGGAAAATATGGCCAACCCAGATTGGAATCTAATTGCCCCCTATACCAAAAGGAAGGTAACTGTACAGAGGCTATACATGGTATGACCTTTCTATTGTTAAACTTGTTGGGTCAGACAGGCTGAACTATTTCAGAACTTCACTTTCATTCACACTACTCACTAAGGCCAATTTCATCAGGGGACAATTAACCTGCCTGTATGTTCTTTAAAAGAATTGTTCAGTGTAAAAATAAAAACTGGGTAAATAGATAGGCTGTGCAAAATGAAAAATGTTTCTAATATAGTTAGTTAGCCAAAAATGTAATGTATAAAGGCTGTTCTAACATGTCAGTCAGAACACTACTTCCTGCTTTTCAGCTCTCTTGGTTTACACTGACTGGTTACCCTGGTTACCAGGCAGTAACCAATCAGAGACTTTAGGAGGGCCACATGGGTCATATCTGTTGCTTTTGAATCTGAGCTGAATGCTGAGGATCAATTACAAACTCACTGAACAGAAATGTACCATGAGCCAGAGCTCAAAAGCAGGAAGTTGGATTCTGGCTGTTTTATTACACATCACTCCAGCCTTTATACATTACATTTTTGGCTAACTAACTATATTAGACACATTTTTTATTTTGCACAGTCTATCTATTTACCCAGTTTTTATTTTCACACTGGACTGTCCCTTTAAATGTTGAAGGAAACCAGAGTAATCAGAGGAATACTGTGTATATAATACTGTGTATATAGTACAGGTGTAGGATCCATCATCCAGAAATCCATTATCCAGAAAGCTCCGAATTACAGGAAGGCCATCCTCCATAGACTCCATTTTAATCAAAAAATTCAATGATTAAAAAATAATTTCTTTATTTTCTGTATTAATAAAACAGTACATTGTACTTGACTGAGATGTCATTAATCCTCATTGGAGACAAAACAATCCTATTGGGTTTATTTAACGTTAAATAGATTATTTTAGTAGACCCCTTATCTGGAATCCCTAGAAATCCGGTTAACAGGTCCCATATGTGTACACAGGTCAAAATCAAACTCTGGACCACTGTGTTAAAATAAATGTTTCAATAATAGTGTACTGAAAAAATATCAAAACTTGAAACTTACACAGCTCTCATAATAATCATAAAGGAAAGATTCCTATTCTTACCACATTAGTTTAGAAAAATATTGCACACAGGAGAAAAAAATAATAATTAGCTGCAACTTGAGGAGTTTTGAGGAAAGGAAACCATACTAATCACTATTAGCTGAATACAGGAAGAAGGCAACCCATGTGGTCAGATCCTTGACCTGTTGGATCTATGATTTATGGGTGGGATGTTACAGCTCAGGATCATTTTTAAGTCTGATCTCCCTAATGACTTAAGACGCTTTTGATGTTTATTCACTGGTCTGTGATAAAAGATTGATACCACATGAGGGAGATGGGTTTGAGAAGTAGTGCATAGCTCTGGCGCAGGAAATATACAAGATCTTGATAATCAAGTGGTATTTTGCAAAAGTACCTTGTACCACAGTATGCGCCCATGTTCTGCAGTATATTAGTACAGCACCCATGCAAATTAGACTCCCCAGTGTCTCAACAATACACTGCTCAGCATTCAGTTCTCTACATAATAAAGCACCACATATTCCTTCACTTTACTGGACAGCAGTAGTAATTCCAGTTTATTACATATCACCCCAACAGGACCAACACTACATTAAATAACTGCAGTACAATAAATAACTGACAATACATTATGCCAATACAATTTTCTCTCAAAACTGGGTTTATCCAAAATTATGTTGCATTTTCAGTTTGTTAGATGAACATGTGTCTCGTACACAAAAGCAACTAGAGAGGTTCCAATCACTAAAGAAAGATAAAGGTAAGGCAGATGCTGATTACTGTTCCAAAGTCACCCTCATTTCACTGCTCATGTAATAACCCTCGATGCTTAAAAACCCTTAAAAGATGGGATTGAGATGTTTCTTAAAGGAACAGTAACACCAAAAAATTAAAGCATTTTAAACTAAATTCAAATGCAATGTGCTGCTGCTATGCATTGGTAAAAGGTATGTGTTTGCTTTAGAAAGACTACTACTACTATATAGTTTATATAAACAAGCTGCTGTATAGCCACGGGGCAGCTATTCTCAAAGATAACAAATAAGCTGTGTAATAGAACATTTGCTTTGAATGGCTGCCCCCATGGCTACGCAGCAGCTTGTTTATATAAACTATAGTAGTCTTTCTAAAGCAAACACACCAGTTGTACCAGTCCAGGGAAACAATGCATTGTATTTTTATTACTTTAAAACAATTACATTTTTTGGTGTTACTCTTCCTTTCAACAGAAAATAAAGATTTAAGAAGCTCAGAGATTATTATTATTATTATTACATCACAGATAATTTATTACTAACTGACCAATCTTTATTATACCCCATAGATACATACAGTACACAGCACTGCCCTGTATAAAAATTCCCTTGGCATATTAAAACAGATACTGTATATTTTTAAGATGAAGAGTATTGCAATAGCAACAAAATCTTCTTTATTTAACCCTGTTATTCTGAAGCATCTGTAGTGCTTACTCGGACAACTGATTAATTATATCCTTTACAGAGGTACTTACTGCCATAACAAATCTCATATAAGGGATCCGCATTTTCCTTAGCAGCATGCGCCACATATTTTTGAGACTATATAAGCAATGTGATTGGAGCTAGTGATGGGTGAATTTGTCCCGCTTTGCAGCAAAATTTGAGAATTTCCCGCGAAACTGCAAAAAACTTGCGAAACGCATTTAAGTCAATGGACGTCAAAATAATTTTTATGGCAATTTTTATGCATGCGACTATTCTGACGTGCGCCCAAATTTTTTTGCCACAGTGAATTTTTCGCAGCCAAATTTTCTCTGCAGTTTCGGGAATTTATTTGTCACCGGAGAAACATGGAAATTCACTGCAAATTCGCGACTGACAAATTTATTCACCCATCACTAATTGAAGCATAAAAAGGTTCAATATTTAATCTGCCTCTAACTTGCATCTTTAGAGTTTTACTTCTACAGCTCATCTGTGTATATGGTCTTACACGGCAGTAAATTGTCCAAAAAAGTCCAACCAAATGTATGAAACCCTTGTGCCCCCTTGTGTATGCGGGATGTTAGTCTCAGATATCAATCAGGTTTAAGGGTTTAGGACTAAAATATGAAGAGGTGAAGCAATAATTGTGAAGGGCTTTAAGGACTTATTCACCACCGCTGCAATCATGTGCAGTATATATGTAAGAAAACAGCATACTCAAAAAGTCATTGTTGTGCCATCTTTAAGCAGGTTCTTAAAGGGCTAGTTTGCCCTAAAGGACCAGTAACGTCAACATTGTTTTTTAAAAAAAAACACCAAGACATATTTAACTTTAAAATCTCAAAGTCTTTATTAAAAAATAACTTATCAGAACTCTGCTCGCGCTCCTCTTCAAAAAGAGACGATCCATCATGCGGCACTTGATTTCTCCTCCCTGGCTATCTCCTATAGAAGGCAGGGAAGAGAAATCGAGTGACACATGATGGATCATTGCCCTATCGCCTTTTCTGAAGAGGAGCGGAAGCCGAGTTTTGGTAAGTTATTTTTTAATAAAGACTTTGCGATTTTAAAGTTATATATGTCTTTGTGTTTTTAGTTCGTTATATACAAAGTTCTGGTCCTTTAAGGTTAACTTTAAGTATGCTATAGAATAGCTAATTCTTCAATTGCCCTTCATTTTTTATTTTAAATAGTTTTTAAATTATTTTCATTATTCTCACTTTTCTAGCTTTTAAATATAAAAAAACAAATGCTCTATATTGTAAATTGCCATTACTGCTTTTTATTACTCATCTATTTAGGCATAATTCAGTCTCTTATTCAAATCAGTGCATGTTGCTAGGGTAATTTGGACCCTAAAAACAGACTGCTGAAAAGGGAAACTGGAGAGCTACTGAATAAAAAGCTAAATAACTTAAAAAACACAAATAATGACAAATGAAAACAAATTGCAAATTGTCTCAGAATATCACTCTCTACATCATACTAAAAGGTAATTTAAAGGTGAACAACCCCTTTAACCAGTGTCATAAATATAAGAATATTACATTGCGAAAGGCAGTTTTTTCCTCTTTACAGCTTTTATTACATTTCCCCATACTGTTTCAATTAGGTCATGCACAACAACATTACTGGGAGTAGTAGAATATTATGGAGTTATAGTAAATGTTGAATACCAATTCAGGACGAGTGTATGGGGCAAATTCACTAAGATTCTTAGTTGCGGCAGGCGTAACTTCGCCGCACTTCGCCACACTTCGCCAGGCGTAGTTTCGCCAGCGCTCCGCAAATTCACTAAAATCCGAAGTTGCGCTCAGGGGTAGCGTAAGGTTGCGAAGTTCTGCTAGCGTTGATTCGCTAAGCGAAGCAAAGTTACGCTAGCGATGGTTAATTTGCATATGGCGCCAAATTCAAATTTCAATGGAGGAATACCTACAATCACTACAAATGCCTGGGAAACCTTCAAAACATCAAATGATGTTCTGATGATGGGCTTTTGGGGGGGGGGAGGGTGATATCATTCTAATTTGCAGTGCAGTAGTAAAGAGTGACTGAAGTTTATCACAGCACAAATCACATGGCAGAGGGAACCTGCGAAATTAAGAATATGTCTAGCCCCATGTCAAAATCTGTTTGGTCTTTTGAAAAACAGATTCTAGGATTGCATGAGTCCGGTGGAGGAGTGTTATTAACCGGTTTTGTAAAAACAACGTTTTCACATCACAGGATGCCTTTAAGTTGGCTTTGGAGACAGGCCTGGATTTCTGATTCGAGTGCCCCTAGGCCTGTCACTGCTCCTCACGCCCACAACCCCCCTTGCGAGCATGCACAGTTTCCCGCTTAAGCACTGGGGAATCAGTGTGCAGGAGATTTAAAGAGCTGTCAAATCTAAGGTGTGTCCCCAAATCCTCAAATCAAAATCCGGCTGCCTAAAATCAAAATGCCTCCTCTCAAGTCTTGCTGCCCTAGGCCTGGGCCTTTTGTGGTGTTCCCACAAAACCATGCCTGTTTGGGGACCTTGGTAGAACAAATGCAGAGTTTTAGAATTGAATTTAAATTAAGTTTTATAAATATTTTGCAGTCTATGGGTTTCATATCCTAAAAAAAATCAGTCCAAGCAGCTGTTTCACACTAGAGAAAGTGTCCCTAAATAAACAAGATAGTATGTAACTAAATATAATGAACTCTGGTGACTACTAGAGGTTATCCAATGGTAGCACAGTGTGAAATGAAACGCCCACAAGGGAGAGTGAAATTAATCAACTCTAATGGGAATTCATAAATAGTCAAGGAACCAATTAAAGAGAATTCTCCAGTAGGCAAATTGCATGTTCTTTATATACCTGAAGCTTGGCTGATGTGATCAGAGCTGATGGCAAGCATTTTTAAATGGTATTCATCAGGGTATCTGTTTCACTTCCTAAATAAACAACCACTGTGCCAACCTTGTGGCATTTATGCACACAGAAAAGTGCCCCTAAATGAATGTTACCTATTAACATAGTAAAAATCCATGAACATTTAAGGTAAAACACATAGAAATTCACCATATGGCAAAAAGAAGTTAAACTACAGGTACATATACAGTTTGTGCACGTCTACAAGTCATGTGAAATTATGACTGGCCCATTGGTAGTGTTTGCATCCTGGGCGTAACATCATCAAGGCATATAAGGCTCCTTTCCTATGTGTATACATATAGAAGTTGTCTGCCAAATACATTCGGCTGAATTTATATTTATATGTCCTAGTTTAAACAACAATACAATGTAGCATGGAATTAATTTAATAAATTTAAAGGGAAGTCATCATAATTTTTTTTACTTTAATTTTTGGTTAATATGGTTAATATAGCAAAGCAGAGCAATATACTCTCCCTTTCAGAAAGACCTTGGATTGGACGAAAACGTCAGTCTGTAGCTCTTAGATAAAATATGTTTCTTAATTTTTAGTCCTGTGAATGCAGATTCTGTTGGAGGCGTTGAGATTTATTTGATGATCTTGCACCCAGTCACATTAATATGGGATTCGACCAAATCCTGAATCCTTCATGAAAGATTCAGCTGAATACCAAACCAAATAGAAACCCCAATTTGCATATGCAAAATAAGGGAAGGAGGGGTAAAGAGAATCAAGCGTAGTAAAAAGTCACATGATTTTTAGGATTCCAATTCGGCCTGGGTTTGGAGCATCACTAATTCATAATAAACAACCACATGATGGAAAGAATATCTAGTACGCTATATCACTGAGGTATTTTCAGGCATTTTGTCAGTTGCATAACTGGTTGTTTACTGTCAATATTACCACTGACTATAATTTATTTTTATTGACAAATATTGAGTTGAAGCAAAGCTCCCCACAAAGCAAACCTCATGGTATTCTATCTTGAACCCATCATGCTTCATTATCCCTTTAGAACCCACTAATGGAATGTTCTCCTCTGTATTTTAATAAAACCTACAAGTAAAACTATGGGTCAGCTGTCCTATGTATGCTGGTTTAAGATCACAGTATAATCAACAAGTAGCCTGAATGCCAAAGCAGGCTTGTTTGTAAACATTTTGAATAAGCAGAGGCTATGGTGTTTAAGTTAGTAAAAACCTCAGAATTGTTTATATTGGTGGGATTTAGTATGGGGTGATACCTACAACAACTCTTATATCCTGTTATTCTTACACACCTCACACTTGTAATCCCTTTAGCCCTCCATATTTTATGTGCAGGGGAAGGCTGGCATTATACATTCATACATATTCAACAGCCTATCACCATCACTAATCTGATGTTGCACTGTCAAAGTAAAAGGGAAATTGTCTCCACTTTCATATAATGTTAAATATTTTTCTGTTTTATTATTTATGGTTACAAATATCATAAAAACCTTTCATTTTCTGAATTTCTCTTCTCTAAAGGGACGGATTGTTCTGCATACTGATCAGCAGAGGGCCTCGCAAGCACATCGTACAGTCCCTGCTGTAAGACCCCATGCAGGTGTTAGGGTTACATAAAATAAGCCACTTTATAGTGCTCTGTTTTGATTGCATTAATCACTGTCACATAGTGGGAGTTAGCTCCTTTGATGTGAGGTGTTGCAAGCAATCAAAGTCATCTTTGGGAATCAGGCATGCTGAGAATAAAGCCAATTGAGATAAGGTGCCAATATCAGGATCTGCTAAAACACTGATTTACAAATTGCAGCCTCTCAGCCTTTTAATCATGCTCAAGTGGCCTTTTGTCAGGAGAGCTAACAAGGGAGAGGAAATCACGCCACTGCTGATTTTTGTTTATTTGTTTTAGGGTAAATATGAAAAAAACACTTTAAGACTAATCTTTGCCATTGTAAAACCATGAATGTGGGATAAGTATTCTTATTCACATAATTTGCAAGTCCTGGAGACATGAGGCCACAGATTAGGTAAAAAGGATTAGTAAATCCAGACCAGTCACACGTCTACTCCATCGTGAAACATTTGATGTTTGATAGGAATTTCTATACATAGATAGGGTTGCAACCTTTTTTGGAAAAAAATACCGGCCTTCCTATATATTTAGATTTTCCCTATTAATAACATTGGGGTCAAGTATAATTTTTATCGGTCAGGCCGGTAAAATACTGGCCAGGTGGCAACCCTATACATAGATAGTAGAAATGTAGGAATATTATATGCTAAACAGTGCTCCCCTTCCAATCACATACTTATATTTATGTGTAGATCTATTGCTTGCTACAATGGATGCTATTACTATATGTGAATGTTTCTGTAGATGGTTGTTTGGGTAATAAACTGATGCAATCAGCCCTTTAACAAACTTATAGCAATGTACTGTGACACAATCATACCATTACAGCTCTGCAGGATTGTTTTCTGTAGTGTGTTCCCAGTATGATCAGATAATGGTAAATGATAGTATGACCATGGAAAAAGTGTTTGTTGCTGACTGTGATTTATGTACAATACATAATTATAATGAAAATAATAATTGAACTATGAAATGAAAAAGTAAAAACTTTTAATGCCACCCCTAATTCATTGGAAAGCATGAAAGAAGCATAAAAAACAAGAATATCATCTGAATGGCACTTGAGATTTAAATGTTTTGAAGACATATGATTTTGCGATTTGACATTTGAACTACTAGCCAGATGTCCACAGAAAGATGAAAAATTATAAATAAAGTTGTTTTAACATGAGACCCGTCATTTGGTTGGCAATATATTATAAACAGCTGTTTGAAATACCACATGTTCATTCTTTCCTCGTCATTCAAATGACGGTATGCAGACAGATTTGATTGTATGAATTTTTAATCCCCACCAACCAAATGACCAATCCCCATGCATCAATGTACACATCCATAAAAAGTACAAAAATAATATTGAATGGCCAAATTTGCCTGCATGTTATGACAGTCTATGAGATATATTTATCAAAGAGTGAAGTTGGAGTTCGCCAGAGTCCTCTAGAGTTTACTTCCGCCACTCTCCAATCATTTCTATGGGATTTTGAAAGGTGTATTTATCAAAGGATAAACTTTCACTTTCACCCATTGATAAATACTCTTCTTTCATTCTAGAGGACTATTGTGACCTCTAACTTCACTCTTTGATAAATATACCCCTACGATTCTGTTCTGTTAAGGAGGTGTATTACTAAACATGAGAAAATAATGCTGTAATTGTATTTAATTTAGTTTACATTTTAACTAGTACTTGTGTAGATTTTTTTACCAAATGGGCCCTATTCTCACTACCTGCGCATGGTAGGCAGCAGCAACAAGTCTAAATTGCGACAGCTGCTGCAATATGGACAGCAATCTGACCATATTATCATATATTATCTTTTTCATTAGCATGCAAAAATCTAAACACACAATGATGTTTGTATAAGTATCAATGCACAATATGAGATGTGGGGATACATGTATTAGCAGTGGCCTAGCCACACATCAGTAGTATACCAGGAAACATTGAAAGAGCCAGTACCTTTGTGATGCAGCAAATGGGATGATCCCAACTTTATTCCATATGTGCAAAGTGAGCACCATGGAATGAACTTGGGATCACCCCGTTTGCTGCATCACAAAAGTATTGGCTCTTTTATTGTTTCCTGTATAAGTATCAACGCATTTTTACCGAAAATACTGTTTATGGAGTAATCTTACTCAATGCAACAAATTCATCCCCACAGAGGTTCAAATAAATGAGGCCTAACAATTGCACAGATATGAAAGAAGCAGAGAAATCTAAAGCAGTTGATATTCAGCTTTCCCAAGCAAGCAGAAACAAGTTTAGATTTTCTATAATTATATACATTTAGTTATTAGAATTTAGAGGTTTACAGGCCAACTTTTTAACGAAACACTTTAATGAAAGGTACAGGTGTATATGTATGCATCAGCCTGTTGGAATTTTCTAACCAGCCTGATATTGGTTGAACATGTCACTGATTTGACTGCTGTTAAAGGGGCTGACTCATCTGCTTGCATTAACATGTGCATGGATGGTCACCTTTACTTCTGTTTATGCCACTGTTTACATAAGGTGAGACATAACATGCGATTAATCACACAGCTTAGGCATCATTCCTCCCTATGGAGTAGTTTACACAAGCTTGTTAAATCTATACCGCAAGCGTTTATAACTAGATTGTGCAACTGATTGCACGCATCTTGTAGCTTGTATAAACCAGGGCTCTAATCACCTTGGTTTTAGTAAGCTAATAAAATAGATACTATCAACAGGCAAAGGGAACATCAAAGAATAGAAAGAAAACACACAGAGGGGAGATTATTTACATGAGATAACAACACTATTTGTGTATTCCTCCCAGCTGCAGCCAAGAGAAGCCAAGAGCCACAGAGGCAAAATGATCGTCAATGGCAGAGTTTCCTACCACTGTATTAAAGGTACACTATCATTCCATTTCAATAGCTAAAGAGAGGCAAAGAGCAATATAAAAAAGAATAGCACTGTTAATCACACTTTTTCCTGCAGGGGGGGTCCCCCCAGAATATAACACCTGTTCCCAATTAAACAGCTACAAAATTTAGCACCTAACAATTTGGATGAAAACTATTGTGCTATAAGCACACGCAAATGCATGTAACAGAATGGATTCTATGTGTGAGGAACATGGACAAATCTTCACAGACCCCTCAATTTTTATGACATTTTTGAAGCACAAAAATGTTCCATGACCGTGAAGAGAAAGTCAATAATACAGGAAAAGACAAGACATTCCAGAATTTTATAGAGGTTAGAGGTAAGAGAGCGACATGGTGGTAGTTAGACAAACAGGATGTGTCCAGTGTAGCCTTTTTCAGAATGGGCTTGACACAGGCCTGTTTAAACAATGAGGTGAAGGTACCAAAAGTTAGCGAGGATTTGAATATATGAGTAAGGACAGGGGCACAGTGTTTAAGTAAAGGTTAAGTGAGCAAGTTGTTGATGGAGAGGACAGGAGAAGTTTTGAGACATCAGACTCAGTTACAAGAATACAAGTATTGAAACGGGAAAGAGAAGATTTGGGAAAAGTGAGAATATTGGTATTTGAAGCATGGGAAAATTGCTTGTGGATAGAATTGGCTTTGCTTTTAAAGAAGTCAGCAAAGCCCAAAGTCCTGGTATGGTCAGATTTTAACATTTCATTTGTAGAGGGATGAAGCAGTGAGTTGAATATGGAAAACAAGTGTTGTGGTTTGGATTTACTATTATTTATGAGTGTACTATAGTATTCTTGTTTTGCCTGGGATAGGGCAAGGCAGGCCATAAGAAAATTATTATGGAGGAAGTCCGCTTTTGTACAGGATTTCCTCCATATGTACTCAGAAATCGCATCTGAAAGTTCATCCAGGGACAGGGATTGTGGTCCCGATTGCGTTCTCGATTGCGTTGTGGCTGCAGAGGAGCATGGGTATTGATAGCAGCAGACAGAACTGAGTTGTAGGTATTTACCAGTGAATCAGAGGAAGTACTGATGGAGGAGAAGCAAGAGCTGAGAGAATGAAACAGAGCAGTTACATCAACAGTGCATTTGTTATGAACCAGAATTTTATAGCTGAGGGTTACCTAGGGGAAGGGGGGGCGGGATGAGAAAAAGAAATAAGATGGTGATCTGAAATAGAAAAACGTTCACTGTTGAATGCAGAAAGATTTAGGTTTTTAGTAAAGACCAGATCTAGAAAGTGACCATCCTTATTGGTTACTGTTTTTGTCCAAATGGAGGTGGTTAGATGGAGAAATTGTGATTGCCACGACTGGTAGGGGTCATCGATTGAAGACACCCCAGAATAATTGCAGGGCTGTCAGAGCATAGGAAAAAAAGAGAGCCAGGATTCAAAGTCAGAGAGAAATGTAGCAAAAGATTTGGCAGAAGGAGGTCTGTAAATAACAGCTACCCATATTGTGAGAGGGTAGAACAATTAAACTGCATACACCTCAAAAGAAGGTGCATGTACCCAGGCTTTTATCCTCTCCATAGACTGGTGTGATATATGATTGTTTGGTGAAGACCTCAGATGAGTAAATTATTGTCAAAGATCCAACCCATGCAGACCAACTGTGGTTTTCAGCCAGGAGGTTTTATGATTGGCAAAATCAATATGTAACCAAACTCTTTTTTGGATACTGACAGAGAAATCATAGTTTGGAGAACATACATTGATCAAGAGTGGCAGACTTGGGACCCAATATTGGTCTGTGTGTATGCACAGGTAGATTTAGTCTACCCCTTTATGGCCACCTAACTCACTGGTCTCCCAAATTATATCTTATATTATAATCCATTCAATACTGGTTTCCGATGTAGTTTCCTTAGGATGAATGCAACTGTACTATGGGCATGTTAAACCCTTCCAATCTGCTTATTGACAGCCCATTTCCTTGAAGCCAAACCACCCAAACTCCAGGCACTATCAGCATCTGAATCCCAGACATATGATTCTTTATGCCCATGGGGCCCTTTATGGTCCAGGGCCCAGCTACTGTGACATAGCCTACAGTCCCTGTAGTAACACTAAAATACAAAAGGAGGTGACAATAATAAAGCACCTGGCTTCTATTAAATTGAAAACTATAAAGCAATGTATGCTTTAAAGACAGGAAGGTAATTAAAATAAGTCCTCCGAAGCAATGTGCTTTCTAGTACTACCTTGTTCCAGTGATAAAATTCATATAGATAGTTTTTTTAAAAATATGTAAATTATACTGATGTGTTAAGAACTGAACAGTAGCCCAAACCCTTTGTCCCCCTTTTCACTGCTGCTTGTGTTATGTAACGTTGATCACCGTAACTGATGCACACAGAGTGGTAACAAGTTGCCCTCCACAGCAAAGTACTTTCTTAATTGTACTTTGTACAGAGCCGACAGACGGACAGAGGTGTTTTGTCCAATGCTGTTTTAGCTATCTCTAAGCTCATCACTCCAACAAAACAAGCATTTATGGCAAATCATTATTATATAAAGGGGATGTGCACCTTTGAGTTAATGAGTATGATATTGAGAGTGATTTTCTGAGACAATTTCCAACTGGTTTTCATTTTTTATTATTTGTAGTTTTTGAATGATTTATCTTTTTATTCAACGGCTCTCCAGTTTGCAATTTCAGTAATCTGCTTGCTAAGGTCCACATTACCCTAGCAACCATGCATTGATTTGAATAATAGACTGGAATATGAATAGAAGAGGCCTGAATAGATGAGCAATAAAGATGAGTAATAAAAAGTAGCAGTAACATTACATTTGTAGCCTTACAAAGCATGTGTTGGTGACCCCCTTTTAAAATCTTAAAAAAAACAGAAGAAAAAGGGAAATAATTCAAAAACTATAATAAAATAAACTATGAAGACGAATTGAAAAGTTGCTTAGGACCAGCTGTTCTAGAGCACACTTAAAGTTAACTTAAAGGAGAATTCAACCCCCCATATAATAAAACCCACTACCCCCTACCCTCCATAGTCCCCCCTCCCTGCTCCCGCCCGCACAGGTGATAACTCCAGTAATTGCCTCTAATTTTAATCTTATGGTGCCATTGTCTTCTCTTCGGTAATCTTCAAATCTTCTTCCCTTTGGCTATTTCCGTCACTTTCGGCGCATGCGCAGTTGTCCAGAACCGGAAGATTGCTCCAATTGCACATGCGCCGATACAGCGCTTACTTTCCGAAGATTACTGAAGAGAAGAAGATGGCGCCTATGAGCTCCGCTGCGCTTACTCTGCAATGAGGGGTAATTACAGGATATGGGAATTACTGGAGTTATCACCTGTGCGGGCGGGAGCAGGGAGGGGGGACTATGGAGGGTAGGGAGTTGTGGGTTTTATTATATGGGGGGTTTAGTTCTCCTTTAAAGGTGAACCACCCCTTTAATGTCACACTATGGGGCAGATTTACTAAAGGGTCAAGTGGCTGTCGCTAGCGAAAATTCGCCAGAAATCTCATCCGAAGGGACATCGCCAATTTACTAAGGCGAAGACGACAATTCTCTAGTGAAAAAGTCAGTAATAATGCAGTTTCACACCCTATCGCCAGGCGAATTTTTACTCTAATCTAACTAATCGATACTCTGCAAATTCTGTGCGAATTTTACAGAACGTCACCTCTTTTGCCAGAGTTTTCTTTGCCACCTTAAAACAGGCAAACTGATAAAATGAAGCTTCACTCTCCCCAATCTTATGTCAGTGACATCATATCCTGTAAGCCGGAAACTCATAAAAGTTGTAAAAAAAAAAACGCTGGCGTTTTTTCATTTTTTAAAGCGAGATTGCCTTCAAAGTCCTTGCTATTAAAGATTTTTGTGTTAACAATTTTTTTAACCAATTTGAGGGACATGCTACATTTGTTTTAGGGTGGGCTCATATCTAGGGCATTAGAGGAGTCTTTACTTTGCTTCCTTGGAAATTTGGAATAATAAGTAGCCACTTCAAGAATTTTAACCAACATCTCTAATAAGGAAATATATATGACCTATAAGTACCTAACCTGTTCAAACTGACCTAGTGCAGTGTCGGACTGGCCCGGCGGGACACCGGGAAAATACCCGGTGGGCCCCGACCCTTAATGGGCCCCCGCCGGGCAAGACACCTCTCCAGAGATCTGTAAAAAAAAGTTTTCCTCCCGCAGCGCCATCGGCGCAGCGCCGATCAGCGCAGCGCCTTCTGCGCATGCGCCAGGCACCTAGGCGCCTTCACGCTGGTGCGCGGAGTGGCGCCTTTGTGTGCGCGCACTCGGTGCATCACAATGGGGGGCAGGGGGGGTCGGAAGGGGCCCTGGCCAGTAGTCCCGGTGGGCCCCGGGCCCCCCAGTCTGACCCTGCCTATGTGTAAGAATACTAACAAAGTTTCGCTAGGCAGAATTGAATGCTAGCAAAAGATCGCCAAATAATGCTTCAGCTGACAAATTAACGCTAGCGAAACTTCGCCAGCATTCGGCTGCTAAGACGCAACTTCACATTTTAGTGATTTAGCGTAGTGGTAAAGAAAAAAACATAAATCATTATTGCCCTGCTTTCCCATTTAAGATCATCCCTAGTTAAAGCAAATACACCTATCTTTCTGTATGAATTTAAATGGAAAAAAAAACAGGGTTGGATCCTGATCCCACAGGATCACTCCACTGACAAGCTTGTAGGTAATATTTCTGGTTTTGGTTGTACAATGGGACTGTGCAATTGTGAGAAATATATATCTCAAGCTATCAGAGTTTCTGTAACAGATTGAGATTTTTCTAATACTTTATCTAATATTTATCAGTTGTATCAATTTAGCAATCGAGAGAGGAGAAACATCAATATCAATTTTATCTAACGGGGTACATCAGCATTTTTAGGGAAGATTCACTTACTTAATAATTGAGCTGTATTAATAAATGCATTTGTAGCACACCCGTGAGTGTTTTATGAAATTGTGCTAATGGGTATGATCTTGCAAAGTATACTGGTGACACCCCAGATCCAGGGTGCTACACATTCATATTAGAAGCCTATGGAAAAGGAGTCTCGGGGCATCTTTAGGATCGAGAAAATTTACCCAAGAAATAATAAATGTGAGAAATGACTAATCCAACCTAAAAAAAATGTTTTGTGATTACCCCATGTGAAATGAATCAGGCATGAGCTAAAACATGTTCTACAGTGTTTTCATGTGATGCGCTATGTTTTTAAACAAGGTGCCTTTTTTGTGTATTGCATGTGGTGTTATGACCGGTAAGTGCTCCCCAAAAAAATCCTTATAGGCTAAAACACTTCTCAGATTTTGATAAATCTTCCCTTAAGCTTTCTCTGTCTACAGAGCTAGTGGACAAGCTATCCCTGAACAGCATGAAATGTGGCGTCTTGGTGCCATTAGCAATAAAAGGGCTTTACGATATAGCTGTTATCGCAGGGACACCTGATTTACTGTACACGCTTTTGTTTCACGGCAAAGTAATGGTGAATAATGACACCAATAAATAATACAATGCAACACATTAAGGCTAAAAAAACAGTCTATAAACCTTTGCCCAACTGCCAAAAACGACGAAGACTAGATATTTTGCCCTATTTCCTCGCTTGTATTCCTCTGTGTTGTAATGTCATAAAAAGGACGTCACATTGCTCTACTTTTTATGTGTCTCATTGACCTAGGCAAAATGTGGAGCAAATTGCATGGCCCTGCAGCCCACCTAGCGTAGGGTGATTATTTCCTTATTATCTGCACACTGAAGTGACATTCATGAACACAGACATGCCAGCAGATTTATCAAAAAAGTGACATTCGAGTTTACCACAGAAAAATGCACCCACTTTCTATTCATTCCTATAGGGTTTGTAAAAGTCTACTTATTAATGAATAGAGTTTAACTATTTGATAAATACGGTTCTAAAAATCCCATGTACCTCAAAGGATTCAATAGAGAGTGGGTGAGTTTTTGTGTGGTACACTCTAATCTCACACTATGATAAATCTGCCCCTTAACCGCAGATACACAATTGGTCATCGAGCTAAATTATCTTTATTGCAAAGACCCGCGCATTTTCGGAGAGGCCTTCTGAAAAAACTCTTATTAGTGTACAACACACAGATTCTCCCGCAGTTTTATTCAGATCAAGACGTTTAAATCTCCATCAACCTGTGAAAGTAAATAAAGTGAAGCAGGTTGGCAGAGACATCGGGGTGCCTATGTAGCATTCAATCAATTTAATTGGCGCGTCCCTGTCACTCACACCTCCCAGGATTAGCGAGATGAAGCCGAGTTGTGGCACAGCGCGGCCCGCCGCAGGAAGGAGCGCACAGAAATAACAGAAACCTAATAAATGGGGATATAGACTCAAATTAGATCATGTGTCCGTCCAACGTCGCGTGTTTTGAGTGGAGGCGAAGTTTCTGGTTTTTTTTTTATCTAATTCTCTGCCTGTAAACAGAGAATGTATGTAATTATGTAGTGGGATGCCTGCCTCTGCCTGCCTAATAAGCACAAAGCTTGCCCAACACTTCCCTCTCATTGTTCGGCTCCTTTTGGTTTTCCGCTGTAGTGCACACAACAGCAAGGTGCTAATTCGCCTTTAATTACTGCACGGATGGAAAACTTCTGGGAGACTCCGAGCAACTTTTTTTTAAAGCAGAGTGCGCTGTGAGCGTGTGGAGCTCGGCGTTGCGCAGACTACTGGAGACTGATCGCTCCTCGGCTCTAAAAGTTACTGCCCGTCCCGAGAAAGTGGATATTAAAGGGAAATGCCAGAGGCAAGGCATTCGCCTGAGTGGGTCCGTGTCCAGCGCCTTATGTAAATAGACGTTTGTAATTATATCATCGTGGGATGAACCGGCCCCCCTCCCTCTCTCCCTATGTCCAATGAGAAGAGAGACAGCTTGACACCTGCCTATATACAGGGGAAAGGAGGAAAGGCTGAAGCACACTCATCTATTCCGCACCGCTAACTAAATATCCGAGCCCGCGGGGGAGAGACAAGGGGATAGTCCAAAAGCGCATCCAGCCATGACTTCCAGTAAAATAGAGATGCCCGGGGAAGTCAAGACAGATCCCGCCGCCCTGATGGCTTCTCTGCAGCTCCTGCCTTCTCCCAGCGCTAACCTAGAAGTCAAGCACAGCAAGGTAAGCACGGCAGCCCCCACTGCGAATAGCTAGCGAATATAGCGTCAACTTTTTTTTGCATGCAATAAAGTTTTGTTAGGGTCTAAACGAGATCACGTGGTTGTTTCTACTGTGAAATCAGTGTTATTTACTGTTACTGATCCCTCACTCTATTTTATGCCGCGTTATACTCGTGAGCTCGCCCGAGTTAAAGGAAAGTCCAGACTTTAACGCAAATCGGTCCCAGTGAGCGCAGTTGTCACCCTGATGCTGTGCGACTGCGCTCTGGCTCTGTGTGTGCGGGGTATCATCATTTATCATTATATTATATACTGTCATTATTATTATATGTGTGTGTGGGGGGATAGATTTATCTCTATGTCCTGCTCCATAGAAGTGTTGCCAGTTCTGTCTCAAGTTCCCTTCTCATTATTTGCCCAAATTCATTCCTTGTTCCACTTGTATTCTGTTAATATATGTTCAGCTTTTCCTACAAAGGCATTTCGTAACTTTTGGAAGAAATATATATATATATATATATATATATATATATATATATATATATATATATATATATATATATATATACAGTAAGATGTGCAATTTTATCTTATTTTGTATCCTATACTGTAATACACAATAAATGATAAAATTACACAAAATCTGGAGTGCGGGTCCATCTTGCTGCTGTATACTTATAATTGACCCAAAAGTGAATTCAGCAGATTGAGTGCTGTTTTATTTATCTATCTATCTATCTATCTATCTATCTATCTATCTATCTATCTATCTATCTTATGCTATAAGAATCATGTTTGTCAAATCACTTGCCCTTTTTATCGAAGAGCTTTTTCTATTACTTAAATAATACATCAGCTTGCAGATGTTTCAATAACCCGGTGAGGAGATGTACATATACATATTAAGTACAGCCTTTTAACATCCCAAATGTATCATAAAATGTTTATACAGATGTGAAGATTGTAACAAATTTTACTAAATGCTGCAGCAAGAAAATTGCATAACAGTTTTCTCATTTAACATTACATGCTCCTAGAAATACAATTTACTTACCAATTGCGTATTCTTTCTCAATAATTCATAATAAAACTAGAGCAACCCTATACACATCCACAAAAAGTTCTCTGTAGCCAAATATGAATAAATGTTTGTTTGTATTTCCATATTCTAGCACAGCTAGAATTATGTTATATTCAAGGATCAGAGTATAAGCATGCTCAGGTCTGTAAATTACTAACTATACTCTTCAGTTTCTTTGTGACCTTCTTGGGTGAAGATGGCATTCATTAAAACGAACAGCATTTCATTCTAAAGCAAGACTAGAAACATTTCTTTGATTTCTTTTTAATTAAACACATCAGCGTCCTTAGAGAATATATTATATAATCTATATCTGTATAAATAACATATATGAAGGCAGCTTTAACCTTGCACTCTTGAAATATACCATATCTTCTGGGTTAATGATATTCCTGTCTATTTTAAATTAATCATAAGAAAATGCTTTTTGTAGTATTTTGAGGACCCCCCAACTCCTTTTAAATAATTCTATTAAATTGCTTTGCTAGAAACTTGAAACCTCTTAAAAGTTACTGCTGACCACACATCTTGCTGCAAAGTAGTTCCGTTTGCTATTGTCATGATGTAAACCCACTGTTTTTAAATTGCCAGATATTTTAAAACTTCCAGAGGGAAGTAAAAAAGATATCTATCTATGATCTTGTCCTAGACAGAAGTAAGTCATTCACCCCACAATAGTCCACTCTCTTGACACTAGAGTTTATTTGTGTATTGCCATTTAAAGACTACTTTACATGGTAATAGTTATTTTTTAAATACATGTTTAGTTTAGACATCTATATAAGTAAAACCAAAGGCACTTGGTTATAGTTTATGGCTTTGAAAGAAAAGTGGAATTTAAATCCTCTGTATCTAAATAATTAAAAAATAAAAATAATTAATTTATATACTTTTGCCCTTCAGTATTGTAATATCTATAAGTAAAGCTTCAATGTTTATAGTACATTATGTTCTACCCTGAAATCCTGAATGCTTTTGCAGCCAAAATATAATGGGTCTTATCTTTTTGTCACTGGGGTATTTAAAACAAACACATGCAAGTTCATTAAAAATATGCTAGGTGTATGTCATCATCTTTTCCAGTACATTACCTTGGATTTCAGGTTTTCTGAAGCATATCTTTTAATTTGCCCTTTAATGCGTGTGATGCCCATATTACTACTGCCAGAGATAAAAAAGTAAGACCTATACAGACTTTCTTATTACACTAAAACATTTGAAGAATCGCAAGTTAATATGTGTACTTTTATAGATTTTAGGTAGAACATATAGATACTTTTCTTCATTTTATATTTGGTTTTTATTAGAATACATTATTAGAGTTCCTTGCAGATATTTGCTATTTTTGTTCAAAGTATTTATCAAATATAGGATCCTATTGGTTGGGTTTCCTCCTTCCCCACCCAATAACTAAACAATTAAGGTACATTCCTTCAGTTTACTCAAATGGAATAAGTGTGTTTATGTCTGCTCTTTACACCAAGGAACTTCACTGACACTGGAGAGGAGGATTGACTTGTCTTTTTATGTGCAACATTTGCAAGGAGTTGTCACATATATATATATATATATATATATATATATATATATATATATATATATATATATATATATATATATATATATATATATATAATTTTTTTTTTTTATGTTAAATTGTATTTAGGGGGAGCTGTAACTGTAAACCTTATCTTACATTTGACTTTGAGTCACTGTCTAGAGAATCTACTTATTGATTAATGTATTAAACTGGCAACACTTGCAGTACTGGATATCAGCTAAGTATGGCATTACATTAATGTTCGCAGAGGGATATTTATTGGTGCACTCTAGAGTGATTGTTATGGGTATGGGTCAGTGATAGTTTATACAGCCTCTAAATGAACATGTATATTCCTGCCATTTTGATGAGCATAGCCCAGATTAAGGCCACAATAGCAGTACTTACTTCTAGAAATTGTGTCATTGTGTTTGGAAGAGTAAGCAGTAAGTAACTATGTATTGTGGTTACTGCTTCAAAAATATGCACATGGAAGCATACACATATATATCTATATCTCTTGCTTTGAGATGGATTCTTGCCATAAGTTTATTTTCTGGTGGCGCTGGTTTACCAGCAGTGTTATTTGCTGTGCACAATGTGGAAATTGTATGGTGGTAAATGAATGGTGGTTGGCCTTTTGTTGTTAGAGGTTAAAGAAAAAGGAATCTGTATGATGTTCTCAAGTTTATAGTGAAGTCAAGGAATTGACTTAATTGTCATATTTAAGAATATCTGATAAATTTCAAGATGTGGTTAAACTGCAACTTCTCTACTAACAGTCAAAGCCTTTAAGGATGCTGGGGGTAATTGTTCAACAGCACAAGGGATAGGTACTGTACATCGCTAAAAACTCCCACTCCAGCATCCATCTTGTCAATTATAAAGAAAGTGTTACGTTATTTTAATAGGCAGTATTTATTGTTTGCTCCTAGACATACATTTAAACACTATATGTCTTTTCCATATTTGGTTTGTTATGAGAAAGTATACCAAAGTCCAAAAAAATGGAAGTCACATAACATTTGTTTCCTCCTCTTTAAAAGGTGCTTTGAAGAAAATCTTTTTTATACAACATGTCATTAAAGCTTTGTAACAAAATAATAATGCCGTGCATACGTGTCTGCAAAATATAGCTATGGTATCAGGGTTACCTTTCAAAGGCTAAAGAACTTGATGTATTTGTAGTATTCCTATGACACACATTTTTTACATCTGTAGAGCAGTGGTGGCACTTTTATAATATATTTGAAGTCATCAATTCATCCCAAAATATGCCTTTAAAAGTGTATTTAAGAAAAATGTATAACTGCAGCAGAATTGTTTTATTTTCTTAGCCTTGACATCTCAATGCAAATTAATCCAGCATCTGCCATGTGTGTTAACAGTGAGTTTTAGATATGTTCTCTCTGATCTGAATTCTTTGTAATAAAAATAGCTAGAATATCAACCATAAAACCTGACAGTGACTTTGTCATAACTATTAGAAGTTGCATGAGTTTAATTGCTCAGTTTTGCTTATTGCTCATTGTATATTGCAGACACAAATACAAACTTTAATTTTAATAATAATGTCCCTTTTAAAGAAAGTTTTGTATGCCTGGCTATGACTAAGGATTCTGGGAATTTTAGTCCTATAACAGCTGGAGGGCCACAGGTTTGACACTGCTGATCCAAAGCATGCATCCTTCAGTACAGTTCCCACATAGTTGGAACTTGGCCAGATTCTATGAATGTTTTCAATTAGCTCAACTTTATTTGTGCAGCTTAGTTTAATGTAAATGAAGTAGGTTGTATTTAATGTAGATT
The DNA here is from genome assembly GCF_017654675.1 of Xenopus laevis. Lineage (NCBI taxonomy): Eukaryota > Metazoa > Chordata > Amphibia > Anura > Pipidae > Xenopus > Xenopus laevis. The sequence continues at coordinate 104,946,407 of NC_054375.1, forward strand.
TCTTTTTCCCTTAAAACAACAAACCTAATAGAGTACAGAATGCCATTACCCACAAGAGCCCATACTGCCCAAGTACCTACAGCTCTTTGACAATGTGACTGTGAAGAAATCATACAAGTTTAGATAATGTCCTGAAGTCTTATCCAGACAGCAACGGGATATTCCTAACACTACAATTTCCTTTCCGTTATGATTCCTATCAGGAAGAAAGTATTTTCCTTTACAAGAGCACATGCTGTTGCAGCTTGTAACTTCCCCCCTTCGTACTCAGTGTGATATTGCTGTTCTAGAGTTTTTATATGTTTAGCAGTTCTGTAGTACCGATAAGCCCAGCTATGATGTATTCTAATCCTTTTCAGGGAGTACTGGCAAAGTGCAACTCTGTGTGAAGGATTGGCCAGCTATTGCTTTTGCCTTTGTGTCTAATAGCTGGCTGTTCCCTTAGTAGCAGTTTTGAAGTTTAGAAGATGAACCCTATGTCTAATGGTGAAAACACTCTATTCCATTTCCCTGTGAACCAGACATTAAACTTACAGCCCTGACAAATGGATTGGTAGCTTAGTTACAAACAAGGAGGACCAGATTGCATTAACTGAGTGGATTGCAAGGTAGCTGTGGAGAACTGGCACATCTACCAGTTCATGGAAAGGAACAGAGAGTTATGGATCGATATGTTGGTTGAAGTACCATGTGTGATGTAATCTTGTTTCTAGAGGCTAGTGCCTTTGAGTAAGTTTTAAGAGTTTTTTTTGTTAAATTGCCATTAATGTATTTTACAGAAGGTCCAAAGGAAAAACATGGCACCACCTTTAAACCTCGGAGTTCATGTCTCTGTAGCTTAATGGAATTAGCCATGGTAAGATAGGGGTCGAAGGGTAGTTACAGTATATTAGCCATTGAGATAAAAGGGCTAAACTTGCACAGGGTCCATTAGACAGTATGTAAAGCAATACTCACCACTCTTTTATTTAAAATAGATGGTTCTGATCACAAGAACAGAGGCACCTGATACTGGGGTTGGCAGGTTTGTCAGTTTGTAAAGAGATAAAGGTCAGTTTCCTCAAGGTTAGATGCCCTTATTAAGAGATTGCTTTTGAATTTGGTGACTTCGTAATCGGTATCTAAAATGTAGATGTTTCAGCACTCTGTCTCTCACTGCCAGCAGACATTTCAGTGACTTCTCTAAAAGCAGTGTAATTCAAATGTGTGATCTGTAATTTAAAGGAATAAGCAGGCCAGTTTGTAAACACCCTTGCTTTTTCTGTACTGCAACCCTAAAGTATGTGTTGAAAAAGTCTGGAGATCTGCAGTTGCAAACCTCAATGTGATTTGAGAAGTTGGGAGTGTGGTGGTACTCTGGCTTACTCCTTTATAGAGTAGGGAGGTCAAACAATCTGCCCTCCAGCTGTTGTATGCTGCTGCTCCTCAGGCTGCCACCACTGTCTTTGAATGCTGGGAACTTTAGTTCACAATAGCCAGAGAGCCATGAGTTTGACATCCCAGTGTTAGAATGCAAGAGGCACATAATACAAACCACCAAATGGGGTTAAGGGAACTATCAGTAGCTGTTAATTGCCAGATTCCAACTTTGGACTTTTTTCATCAAAAACCTCTATAAAAGAGCTTAGCAGACTTATTTTTTGTTCTTGCTGAATTATCAGATATACATTAGGTATGGTATGTAAAACAGCAGTGGAGTCAATTTTAGAACATTAGAGGATATGCAAAGTGAGTGAGTGTTGCATACAATTGATATAGTTATCCTGTTTCTTAGAACGTTACCCCTCCTTGTTTCGGTTACTATGACTGTATAATAGCGAGAGTGCGAAATAGAGAGCTTGGTTGTATTGTGCACATTTCATGACTATATGATTGTGGCTTGCTCAATAGACTTAAATATAACATCATATATGATATACGATATAGTGAGTAAAATAGGCAGTGATATTCTACTGAAATCCATAATGGCCTTCCTTGCCAAGGCAAATTATCAGCTGATATTATTGAATGAAACAATGTTAATATGCAGGAAATAAAACATTCTCGCTTAGTAGGGGACCATGGGGCAGAGTAAAAACTATGAAATTTATAAAAGAATATGATCAATCCTGCCTTATATTCAAGAGATATGCAGCTCCTTTTCCAATTTTTTTTTCTCCATCTCAAAATGGATAGTGCGTTATTGATGACAGAGCGCTTAATAAATTATGCATTAAAAAAACTTTGAATCTGTAACTGGCAAGCTGGCACCTGACTACAGTGTAGTGATATATGTTCTATATAGTACCACTTTCTGAATATTTATTTAGATATTAAATTATGATGCTTGGGTTTTCATGATATCATTCAAATTTTCAGAAGGATGTGTATCGATATGCATTTAACCAGTGATTCACTTGAAAGGTTTAAAAATAGAATCTCTTCATAAAGATATAATAACAAAATAAGATTTCATGAGAAGCCACCAACTTTTTACAAAATTGGCATTTCAGTTTTGCATTTGGCATTCCTTCCCAAGCAGCATGCAAGCGGTCATTCTCAGCAAGCACTCAGTATTAGCTACACTAATTACAAGGTTTTGTCTAAAACGGTTGTTTTTGAAATTTATGCACCCCCCATGGATTAGAAAGCAAACAGTAAAGACCTTTCCACCTTCCTTCCCCCTCTCATGTGCTGCTATGGGCAGACTGGTCTTTAAATTGAACAAGAGTAGATGAAAAAGACATTTGGTGCATAGTGGTACGACTTTCAGACCAAGACATCTACTTTACAAAACAAAATGACAGGAGGAAGCTTTGTTTTCTGTATCCCCCATTGAGCAATCCAACACATTCACAGCAAGTCACTACTTAAGTACTGTCCCTGTTCTGACAGATACATTGGGAAAGCATGCTCACATTGGAAGCTGAATGGTCATAGTGGGATTAATGCATCATATTCCATTTTGTTGCTTCTGCTATAACGTCTGCATTGTAACTGTCCTCTTACTATATTATATTTTTGACTTGGCCAAAAAAAATGGTCCTAAACTTTCTTACCTACATAACCTTATAATAAATAGCATAAAATGTTTTAGTTGTCTAAGTAGGGGTTACTGAATTTTATGGTCAATAAGTTATTAAATAAAGGGAAGATGCTGTATATCCTACTTTTGGGGGCAGTTTTATTAAAGGTTGAGTTGTATGTAACCCAAAAATTTCGAGTTTTCGGGGATATTTTTCAGTCAAAACTCGAATTTTCAGGTTAAAAAAAATATATTTTTTCGATATTTGTTACACCCCGAAGCTGGAAATAACTCAAATCCAAAAATACTCCAGCTAAAACCTGTCAAATTTCATGTAGAAGTCAATGGCAAAGGTTCATTCAACCATTTGAAGATGTGTGGGTTTTGCTAAAAAATTCAACTAATTCGAGCCATTCGAGTCTTTTTTCAGTGGAAACTCAATTAATTCGAGTTGTCGGGTTGTTAACCCCAAATTTACGGATTTGAGTTTTTTCTTAAATTGAAAAACATTTCAGTTGTGAGTCCATTCGAGGTATAAAAATACCTCACAATCCTCTAAAACCCGACCTTTGATAAATAACCCCCTTAGTTGTTGATACATGATGCATGTGTTTGAATGGCAAAAGCTGGTGCAAACTGGTCTACATATTATTGTAAAAATTGTATTATTGTAAATTTTTATTGGTGTGTAAATGTAACCTTAACTATTTAAAGTGGAATTGACTAAAAAAGTCTGTTGGTGTTATCTCAGGGAAGAAGCTGTTTATTAGTAGTAGACCAGTATTGTGTCTTTTATCCACCAACCTCGTATACACAATGCTCCAAATGACTATGGCAAATAATTCAAATTTTATTTTTAATTATTTCCCCTTTTCTGTAATATTTACTCTTCTATTACAGCTGGGTATTTTATAACAAAGTGATGGCATTGGGGAGTCTTAAGATGCTAGTTTTATACAGTGAAATGATATACTAGTTTGACTTTTTCCCCAGCTGAGCTGGCAGTCCATTGTGGCCAAAGCTTCAATATTCCCAGCTCTTCCTTACTGTGAAGAAACACAGTCCTTTATATCACATATAATGTCTGCGCTATTTATGTAGTTCCGACAGACTGTGTGGAGTTTACAATGTATGGTTGCAATCACATTCACACAAACACATAATAAATAAATAAATATGTATGTATATATATATATATATATATATATATATATATATATATATATATATATATATATATATATATATATACACACACACATCTATAAATATATGTGCTTCCTTGTTTTGTTGCTCATAGCATATGGAGTAACATGAATAAGGACTATTGCAGCAATTGAAAACATAACTTGCTTGTAAATCAAATGAGTTGAGAAATTCCCATTCACTCAGTGTTCATCCAGAATAATTTTTCCTGTGGGACGCCATTATTACTTGGATGTTAAAATCTGCTTCCTGTACTGAAAGAAGGGAATAGCTGAGCTGCTGAAGTACAAAAACATTGTGTATTGAATCCAAGGGGAAGCAGAGGGGGGAGAGAAATTTCCATATCACTGGAATTGAGCGCTAAGTCCATGAGCATACTGGCAGTGGCTTGGAACCTTGCACCTGGGGAGGCTGTAGATAAATTATGACATCACACAGCAACATCAAATTAAGATTGTAAATCATCATTGTTTCACTAGCACATCATTTTACAACTGCCTTAGGAAAGGAAATGAGAACTTACATTGCCACCACCTGTTGATATGTGGCTTAAATAAATTCAGCAAACACTGAAAGTGCCCTTAACACTACCACAGTGCTGAAAGTTTAGCCCCTGTATATTCTAGCAACTGTGGGATCTATTTAGGATAAAAACAGGTCTCTGCTATTGTTTTCTCATATGATCAGTGAGTTAGAAAAGATTCTCACTTTTTTGTATAGTGTAATAAAGACAAAATATAACGTTTACACTTGTTTTAAATGCATGAGCCCCTGCTTGTTATAAATTAATGTAAAGCACTGCTGGTGCTACATAAATAGATGATGATGCTTTTTATGCTTTCTCATAATATTGTGAGCCCCAAATACCGAAAAGTAGGTTCAATTTATTCATGTTTTGCTTTGGAGCAATAAAGTGAAAAACATAATTTTTTTTTTTAACTCTAAGGGGTTTCCTCTCATTCTATCTCTTCTCACTTTTCCGTCTGCTCAAAACAAGAGCATGGGATGCTTCATACGTATCGTGCAGGGTAGGCCGTTTGCATATGTGAAAGACTGGGTGACGGAATGAATGCGTGTGTATTGCACTCTAAGTTAAGATGTACAATGAGACTGTGTAAATGGTAGAATCCACAGGATCCTACTCAAGGTGCTAAATACATAAATGTGTCTATCTTTTTGTTATTTGTAGTACAGATATAGAGCTATTTTGTTGTGTTTTTCTTAACCTTAATTGAGAGGTATTTTAATAACTATGTATGTTGTTACGTTTCTAATGCTGACATAAGCAATGATGGAACTGGATGTAGTCTGGTAAATAATAAACAGTGCTCACCAAACAGAGAAAACATTAGCTGTGCTGCAATTGAATAGCTCACTCCTCCTTTTTTCCTGTTTAGCACAGCAAGGGAAAGCGTTAATCTAACCAACGAGATTTATACATAAGTAGACCCCAAAAGCAAATAACCCCAGCACCTCTTAAAGACTTAATGTGGTTAATCAATTACTTGTTTTCTATTTTTAAATATATATACTTAATGCTGAATTAGGCTGTAAAAACACAAGGACTGATTTATAGTCCAAAGTCAGCCTTAATTAACATTGAATCCAGGGGAATAGCAATTGTGACTAGCCTTTTGCTATTGAATTTGAACAATGGGCTCTCTAGGTGCTTGATGGTGATTTACATGGAAACAGGCCTCTCTTTTGCAAGAGGCAGCCTTCGCTGATAGTTATATATATTTTCTCTCCAGATAGGATCACTTCATGTCACATAGTTTCTCTGATTTACAGACTTCCCTTACAACAATCACTATAAATTAGAAAGTGGGGGAGGAATGGAATCTAATTTAAGCTTTGCAGGGATTCCTTGTGTTTTCTTGCAATGTGTCATCACTTGTCCACTACATGGCATTTTTATGAAGTGACCATAATGAAAGTCAGATTAAATGTGCAGGCTATATACATTTAATCAACAGCCATCACAGTCTGTATAGCTGGAGGAGTTGTAAAAAGCCCCCAGTGAATGCACATTTACTGCAAAAGAATTTGGGCTTGGTGGTATGGATGTCTGCAGACTGGTACTACCTGACACGGAACACTTTAGAATTTCAAAAGTGAGTTATTTACGTGTAAGGTTTTTCTTGTAAACCCAGCAGCTGGTGGTTTTCAAGACTTGAAACTGTTCCAGAACATTAGATGAGGCACTTTACACACACGCACGCCGAAGTAAACGCTGTGATTTTTACGGCCAATTTAAATGCGATCAACTTGAATTAATAAGAAATTAATGGTGATGTCGTGGTTTGCTTTAGAGTAAAATGGTGGGGGAAATGGTTTGTTCCTGTTGCCATTTAACGTGTCCCACATTGGTTTTGCTTTTTTTCTAAATAATTTTGGGTGTTTAGGCCCTATCTTTGCAAACATGAAAAAAAATTATTTGTGTGCCACACAATGAGTATGAATGGCTTATAGATTTAATCAGATCTTTTTTTTTTTCATAGATTTTCCCAAAGGATTTTAAAGCTATTTGTATTGTACATTATAGACCAGTTTGTTGTGGTTTTTTTTTTTTACACTCTTTTTTTTATTCTCTTTGAGGTCAAGGTTGGTCTTTACTAATCACAGGATACACATTTAGTGTTCTCCCTGAATTTTGTCTATATTCACCTTCAGGTTAGGTTTACATGAGTATCTAGTAGAGCAAATAGGCATTCTCTCTAACTTTCACTCTAATTCACCATCAGGCTAGCCCCCAGTCACTGCTCTGGTGTGAAAGAGATATTATCAGTTGATAGTACCAAATGAAGTATCTCTGTAAAATGTGTTTATAATGGTACCGTTTTAAAAAATATCTTTGATTAATTAAATGGGCAGTGCTTTTATTAAATATACTGTATATACTTTTTTCCCTAACAACTGCTGTGGAGTTTTTCCCTTAAAACTTGCTAAATTTTCATATCTTAATATCTTTGACAATCTCTGAAGAGTGTAAGATAAGGTCTTGAAATGCTAGATAAGTGTAATGCCAATGGTACATCTGGCATTTGAAACACCATGGTACGCTCAGGGGTTGATTTATCAAGGGTCAAATTCGAAATCTGGATTTTTTTTTATGGTCAAAACTGTCAAATTCGACTAGGGAGTTATTCAAATTTGATTCAAGTTTTTTAAAAAATTCAAATTAGATTTTCGAGATATATTGTACTCTGGACCTTTAAGAACTCAAATTTGACTATTCGGCACCTAAAACCTGCCGAATTGCTATTAAGTCAATGGGAGACGTTTGAGGTTTTTTTCACAGAAAAAACTCGATTGAATTTTTAAAATTCTAATCTAATACTATTAGAATTTGATTCGAGTTTTTCGCGTCAACTATATTCATCTGAGTTAAAAAAAAATTTGATTTTTTTTTAAATTTCGATTGGTTGAATTTTGAATTCATGGGAGTTTTTAAAAACTCGCATGGATTCGAAATTCGACCTTTGATAAATGTGCCTCTCAGTGATAATTGCAGCAGTCAATAACTGTTCTACACTTCACTTGACTTGTGATTGGCTAAATGGCGAGTATCTTCATTAATCCCTTCATTAAATGTTTTGTAGAATCATTGCATTATTTTTAATGATTTGTAAGCAGAAACAATACAGCTAGAATTCATATTTGCTATAGCTGGCCTTGCACATGGATGTAGGCAGACACAAGTGTTAGTATTTATAAAGCCCTTTTTTTTTTTTGCACCCATTGATATTCATTCTTTTCATAAATGAACCCAAAGAGTCAGAGTTTGTGGACATGTTTGAATTCTGATTAAGAAAATTGTATCTGAGGAAAAAATGGTTACTTCTTAATTTCTTGGCAAGTCTAGAAGGGATTCTGACACAAAGCAGTTGGCTCTGAGATAGACAGGGTGTAAGTAATTTGTACCCATGTTGCAATGTCTACTATGAAAATTCACCGGTCCTGCACCTTCTGTAAATAGAACATGTGTATTCTTTACGGGAAGGGTCAAGATGTCACTACAATAACCTGCTTATTTTTTCTTTCTCCTCCGAAGATTTTTATAAACAATGAATGGCAGACTTCTGAGAGTGGAAAAGCTTTCCCAGTCTATAATCCAGCCACTGGGGAGCAGATCTGTGAAGTTCAAGAAGCTGAAAAGGTAATTGCGTTAGAAAAAAAAACAGCAAGGTGTGAATTTGGCCTCCTCATCTTTAGCTGCTGATTTAATAAATGTGGGAAGGAAATCCTCCCTGCACTGAGGACTAAAGGATAGTCTTCTGTAATATAAACTGTTACTTTGTGTTGTAAAATTAAAATCTATTTTACCACGGATAACACTTCTACATTGTTTTAGCAGAGTAATATATGATTTTACAAAGACCATAGGACTTAAAATAGTTTTCCCTTAGTCCTGCTGAAATAGGAATTACTTCCTCTAATTTAGATTCTCAAACTGTATGTTATCCTACAATAAGTCTGTCAAAGTTCTGTTTACAGTTCAATAGAGAATCTGTGCTTCTATTTGAAAACTTACCTGGGATCTGCTCATTCAGTGTTAGTGCTCTTCTGTGTTGTAACATTCTGTGGAATAAAACAATAAAATTCTGGAAAAGTGTACCCTTTGTATGTTGGCATATAACTTTCCATTTTTTAGAATGTAATTTTAAAGGCAATACAATTATCTTTTTATAGTCTCAGGCAGAATTGTTTGTGTGTCTGTGTATATAATAGAATTCATTTTATAAATAATGAATTTTTTCTTGCTAGTCTGACGTAGATAAAGCAGTGCAAGCTGCCCGACTGGCTTTTGCATTAGGTTCTGTGTGGAGGAGAATGGATGCCTCAGAAAGGGGGCGGCTGCTGGATAAATTGGCTGATCTGATTGAAAGAGAGAGGACTGCTCTTGCGGTAAGTAGTATCCTATATACTGTGATTTATGGTAAATACTTAAAACATATGTGCAAACAATTATAGTTATCAAATATATGTTTTCCACCATCTTGTTTGTTTGCAAGGACATGATCTCTGCTCTTGGTTTTGCAAAGATGTGCAGTGACTGGATTGATAATAGTACAGTGGTAATTTAGCAAAACCGTAGCACAATGGCTATCTTTATTGTAGAGCTGCAACTTTACTTTAGTAATTTTTTTCAGATAATTACCAACAAATATTTGTTAAAGGAGAAGGAAAGGCTTCGTACACTTGGGGGTGCCAAATGTTAGGAACCCCAAAGTGATTGTATTGACTTACCTGAAGCCCCGGGCCGGTGCTTCTATTAGCAGAAAACTGCACCGGCCTGGGATATTCCAGTGATCACCACGGATCAATCAACGTCTTCCTCTTTCCTTTGCGCAGCTGCGCATGCACAGTAGAACGAATAGCCAAACTTTAACTAAAAAGTCGTCTATTTCGTTCAACTGCGCATGCGTTAGCCCCGGGAAATTTGAACAAAGAAGACGCCGGAAGAGGATCGCTCCATGTCCTCGCTGGTATAACCCCGGCCGATGCAGTTTTCTGCTGATAGGAGCACTGGCCCAGGGTTTCAGGTAAGTCAATACAATCATGTGGGGGTGCCTAACATTTGGCACCCCCAAGTGTACAAAGCCTTTCCTTCTCCTTTAAACAAATATTTGTTGGTAATTATCTGGAAAAAATTACTAACAAAGTAAAGTTGCAACTCTACAATAAAGGTAGCCATTGTGCTACGGTTTTGCTAAATTACCACTGTACTATTATCAATCCAGTCACTGCACATCTTTGCAAAACCAAGAGCAGAGATCATGTCCCCAAGTGTACAAAGCCTTCCCTTCTCCTTTATGAACATGTTCAGTGAACCCATTCACTGTATTTTTACAGTATTGCAGCAACAAAACTGTAGTGCCTCATTTTTCCAGGTATCATACACAGTAATGGTTTACTCTAAAACCTATCCATGTATTCAGATAACAGTAACAACTCGGTTATGTTGCAGCATTTTCACTCTGTTATTAAAGCTTTCATGTTTTACAAAAGGATTTAGTGCCTGTAATAATTTGCAGATGTGGCTCTCTGTTATAAGATGTTTAAATGTTCAGTGAAACATGTCTTGCATGACTGGCAAAAATTAAGTGTCTGGTTAACTTCTGATGTGTACAGAACTTAGTGAAACTGCGAATTTAGATATTTCTCAACTTCCTTTAATTTGCTGCCTAAGAAAATACAGTTTATAAAAGTGATGCCTATTTATGTCCTGCTGCATGGCTATTTGTGTATGCTGTATAAAATATCATTTGACTCTGACCCTGCTTTGTCTGCCAGAAATGTAATAGACATGTACTGTAATAAAAGAGAAATTATTTTATTATTATTTTAATTGCATAATCTCATGATTTTCTTTGAAAAGCGGGGTCATTAAAAAGCAAAACCTTTAAAAAAAAAAGTTCACATATAATCTAACATAGTAAGTTAGGTTGAAAAAAGACAAACGTCCATCAAGTCTGTATATAACCTTCCTAACTGCTAGTTGATCCAGAGGAAGGCAAAAAAAACCCATTTGAAGCCTCTCCAATTTACCTCAGAGGAGGAAAAAAATCCTTTCTGACTCTAAGATGGCAAATTGGACCAGTCCCTGGATCAACTGCTTGGACTATGGTAAAATTATTTATTTGCTCCAGAATTGTCAATATAACCATTCTGTGCTATTTTGGTATTAGGTTTGTTAAACTGTCTACTCAGTCTTTCCAACTGATTTGTGCCTAGTTATCTATCCATATGTGAGCCCCTGAAAAGTGTATTGAGTATTCTGGTGCATTTGTATATGGTCATCCAAATAAGTGGCTGATTTATGACCCCTATTAGTATTAGAGCATCACTGAATTGCATGAAGCGTAGTTGGATATTACTGTGTAGCCAGTTAACTTTGTAATATTCTGAAGGGTTTTTTGAACAAAGAATTTTAAAGTATTTTTGCTTCAATTCAAAAATTATGATTGTTGTACATAGTAAATTTGATATTTTCTTTTCCAGACCCTTGAATCTCTAAACAGTGGCAAACCATTTTTACAGTCTTATTATGTGGATCTCCAAGGTGCTATCAAAACATTCAGATACTATGCTGGCTGGGCCGACAAGATACATGGACTGACTATCCCAGCAGGTAACCATTTACCTACACAATATTCTGATATTCCACTTTAATGTTGCACTGTGTTATTTAAATTTTTGGGAGGTAATGCAGGGAACACAAGCTGACGCAAGTCCTCCTTCTTTTTTTCAATTCAAATAAATTTATGTTTTTATTTATAAAAACATAACTTGCATGATAAGCCCTGTCCACTTTTGGAAATGGAAAAAGAAATAAAAGTGAAAATGCACCAGCCAACTGTACAGTTATGAGAATAGACAAATATGATGACCTTCCACAGGGATGGCCAATTGCATTATTTTGTCCATTCAAGGTGATGCCTCAAATGTGTGGATTTGCAAGTAAGTCAGGAGTTTGGGGAGGAAATCCAGTTCACAAAGTAAGGATCCTGTGGCAATGTGAGGGGTAGTTACTGTCATGAAAACACATACCCTGTGGCTATTAATTGATCCTTGCCCCCTTAGTTTAGAGGCGAGCGTTGCAATAAATATTAACGCCTCCCATCCAGACATATACACATTATTATTTAGACCAGTGGTGTTCTGATGGAGGTAGATTAATGGACCCCACCCAAGGTCGGTTTGTTTACACAAACCTCTCCATAGAGTTGAGCATAGCGGCTTCAATTTTTATAACCCCAGCAGCAAATCATTAAAGGAAAAGAGGTGGATTGTGGAAAAACCCTACTTGCTGGAAATCCACTTTATAGAAATAGTGTGTAACTTATATATGCAGAGTATTTTTACATGGAAGAGTTACACTTGAAGCCGATGCTAAAGGAGCATAAAGAAACGTAGAAACTCTTATGGGCCAATTCTTTAACTTCGAGTGAAGGAATAGAAGAAAAAAAACTTCGAATTTCGAAGTGTTTTTTTGGCTACTTCAACCATCGAATGGGCTACTTCGACCTTCGACTACGACTTCGAATCGAAGGATTCAAACTAAAAATCATTCGACTATTCGACCATTCGATAGTCGAAGTACTGTCTCTTTAAGAAAAAACTTCGACCCCCTAGTTCGCCATCTAAAAGCTACCGAACCCAATGTTAGCCTATGGGGAAGTTTTTTTTGGTCGAAGGATAATCCTTCGATCGTTGGATTAAAATCCTTCGAATCCTTCGATTCGAAACCTTCGATCGATCGAGTTTTTGAGCAAAATCCTTCGACTTCGATATTCGAAGTCGAAGGATTTTCATTCCCAGTCGAATATCGGCGGTTAATTAACCCTCGATATTCGACCCTTGATGATTTTGCCCCTTAATGTAAAAAGCAACTCATCTGGTCATGAAATGTTAATTTATTGTAATAATATTTTATTTATTTCTAGTATAGTAAACTAAATTAACTTAATTAACTTTGTGCATTAGTTGATGAGCGATTGTGTACGCGTGTGTATGCATATATACAAAATTTATTTTTAGTCTTACTGTAAGTCTTAAACTTTTGTTGTCTTCATTTCCGGGTTTGTACTTCTGTCTTTGCTTTCTGGGTTTTTTTTTCCTGTGAATTACTTTATGGTGCCCTTGTGACTGGAAGGAAAAACAGGTGCAGTGCGTATTTTTTTTTCTTTCCTCTAGAAGAATATGCTGCAGTGGGATCATCATTTTCCATAACAATGATCTCAATCAATGGTCACTTTACTTTATTTGGAAACCATATTGGGAGAACTTAATGAAGCACAACTGCAGTTATTCAACTTGAACACATGTAAAACCAGTAAAGATTTCCCTACACCACCTGCTATATTTCAAACTGATGCAGACTCAGAGAGTTGTAGAAAATTGATGATATAACTAAAATGTTTTTCTTTTGTGTATAGGGTATCATCAATGTGTAAATATTTCAGTGCCCTTATAAAACATAATAATTTGTCTTCCATAGTCGCTATAGATCTGTCTTGACATAAGTAGGATCCAGAAACTATTATTACATCATTCTAATTTAGGGTGATATGATTTAGCCGAAACATTGAAGGCAAAGGATATTTAGCTAGGAGACTCATCATACATACCATCCTAGTTCTCTCCCCAGCCTATGTGGTAGTAAAAATATACTTTTAAATTTTTTCCCTAAATATCACAAAAACAGGATAAGGCACCTCTCTTACAGCGTTACCATTTGTGCTGCTGTTAAAGAGACCCTGCCATTAAAAATTATATTATTTGGTAGATGAACGAAGTGTTGTCAAAAAAGGATTACTGTTCTGCTTACACATTTTCCAGTATACATGAACCTGCTTGATTTTCCCAGTGACTGTAGCTTAAGGATTTTACACACAGGTATTGTTTTCATCTGTTGAATGATGCACATTTCAGTTGCAGGTTTGAGCAGAAGCTCATGTGCTAATTAATTCTTTATTACTTTGCTTGGTCCAGATCGTCCCTCTATGCATTTTTTATCACAACCAAAATTTCAGAAAGCTCAGAATTAGGGGCAGATTCACTAAGGGTCGAATTTCGAAGTTAAAAATACTTCGAAATTCGACCCTCGAATTGAAATCCTTCGACTTCGAATATCGAAGTCGAAGGATTTAGCGCTAATCCTGCGATCGATCGATCGAAGGATTTTTCGTTCGATCGAACGATTAAATCCTTCGAATCGAACGATTCGAAGGATTTTAATCCAACGATCGAAGGAAAATCCTTCGATCAAAAAAAGGTTAGCAAGCCTATGGGGACCTTCCCCATAGGCTAACATTGACTTCGGTAGCTTTTAGCTGCCGAAGTAGGGGGTCGAAGTTTTTTTTAAAGGGGAAGTACTTCGACTATCGAATGGTCGAATAGTCGAACGATTTTTCGTTCGATTTCGTTCGAATTCGAACGAATTTAACCAATTCGATGGTCGAAGTACCCAAAAAATACTTCGAAATTCGAAGTTTTTTCATTCGAATCCTTCACTCGAGCTTAGTGAATCGGCCCCATACTGAAAGGCCATCTCCCATAGACTCCATTTTATCCAAATAAATTTTTTTTTTTAAATGGTTTCCTTTTTTTCTGTAATAATAAAATAATACATTGTACATGAGCCACATTAATATATAATTAATGCTTATTGGAAGAAAATCCAGCCTATTGGGTTTACTTAATGTTTATATGATATCCAAATTATGGAAAACCCCAGGTCCCATGCATTTTGGATAACAGGTCCACTACCTGTACAGTTTTTTTCAGCTAGTCCAGTTTAAAATGTCAACATCCCGCTCAGCCAAAAAATATTGCTGAAAGCTTACACCAGTTCAGACTTTGTAAAATCACGTTCATTTCTGTGAGAGAATAAATATTTTCTTTTGAGCAACATGAAAGAAGAAATCATCAGTGTTATAACACCAATCAATAATTGAATTGTTGATATTGAAATATTAAAATAATGGAGTTTCAGTAACATTTGACTTCTTTGACTGAATTCCCTTTACTACATTGTAACTACATGCAAACCTGAAAAAACTAGAAAACCAGGTGTACCAATGGGCCTGTAGGAAACTGCAAAGTCAGTTAAAGAACAATGAAATCTGTGTTTGTGTTAAGATTACACATACTCATTTAAGGAATGGCAGCTTTTAATTCATTTTGCATGCTTGTGTATAAAGGAACTATATTCGTGGAAAAACAGCATACAGTATGCTTGTGTATGGGTTTTATATTACAGGCACCAAGATACTCTGAAAGATAAACTGGAAAATATAATCCAACAAGCAGCATGCACATGTTGTAGGTGGTCCCCTCAAGGGCTTAAGACCAACCCAAACATGCTTAAATAAGCAGAGTAGGACAAATGTCTCACTGAATGTAATATGGGGAGTTTGTTCTTTCATTTGTTTGATAATCACAAATCCAAAAAATAAAACGTATATATATATATTAGCAACTATTTGCAAAAGTAATTATCTATTTTATGTTGAGAATAAAGAATAATGATATGTGTAAATAGCTGTTTGTATATATAGGTAAGAGGGCAAGTCTGATTTTTGCTTATTTCAATCATCTGTTTTTAAGATGGAGATTACTTAACGTTTACGAGACATGAACCCATTGGCGTGTGTGGTCAGATCATCCCAGTAAGTATCTCTTGGCTATTGCCCTTATTTATTTTCCTTTGGAGTGGCTCACAGTGCAGTCACACAACATGGGACTTGCAGCTGTGTGTTTTCTGTTACAGGGAATCAAATCTTCCTATTGTTGACGTATCTTAAACAGCTTCCCTGCATATGATTATTTGAATTGGTTTGTAGGGCTTTATCTCTGTTATGAAAAGTCAGTTTCTCAAGCCATTTAGACTTTCTTGAAAAATGTAAGATAAATGCTTGGTACTCTGTTTTACTGATCTTACAATGTGGAATACTCTATAAACAAATAGAATACTGGGCTATGAGTATTCTCTCGTAAAAACTTTAAAGAGAACTGTTTTCAAATAAAATGCTCTTATGTGGTAGGTCATGTTGTAACACTAATACATAGCATTTTTCCATTCTTTGATCAAACAGCGGATATATTGGTAGTCCTGGAATAATGTTTTCCCATTCTCCCTTTTTTTTCTTGGTCAGTGGCACCAAACATGTGACTCCTACAAAATGGGTGTATATATATTAAAAAAAAAAAAAAAACAGAACATGACTGTTAGTGATGTGTGGACCAGCCCAAACCATGTAAAATCCAGTAACAATGCTTAATACATCAATATATTCTAGGGATGCACCGAATCCAGGATTCAGTTCGGGATTCGGCCTTTTTCAGACAGGCCGAATCGAATCCTGATTTGCATATGCAAATTAGGGGCGGGAGGGAAATTTGCTTGACTTTTTGTCACAAAACAAGGAAGTAAAAAATATTTTCCCCTTCTCACCCCTAATTTGCATATGCAAATTAGGATTCGGATTAGGTTCGCTATTCGGCCGAATCTTTCGAGAAGGATTCGGGTGTTCAGTCGAATCCAAAATAGTGGATTCGGTGCATCCCTAATATATTCTATTAATCCAGAGATTTACTATGAAGTGGGAGTAGTGAGACGCAAAAGATCTGCCTATTAAAATATGTACCTCCCATGAGTTGGCATACAGATTAGTCTTAAAAGTGACAACCCTATAAATGCTTTGCAGTCATGTTCAACATTTTACCTTCAGCTGTTACTGAACTACATCTGATGTTGGGGAGATGCTTCAGGATTGACTTCTGTTTAGTCTGACAAAAAAAAACTGAAATATCAGTGCAAATTAATTATTTTATCAGTTATTCCAGTGATTAATATTATTTATTTTTGACACCTAATTTCTATTTATGTGTTCTTGTTTACCTGCTTTATAAGGGTTGTCTTTTGTTCACACTAACCCCAGCCCATTATGCCTCAGAGCCATTATTTTCTAGAGAGCGCTATATGTTATGTACAGTCAGGTCTGGAACCAGTGAGGCGAGAGGTCAAAATTAGATGTTTTTTTAAATAAAGACATGCCACTTTAACTGTAGCCCTGGTTAGTGGTAAGTGTTTGGAAATGCTTACTAACATCTGCATTATGAAAAAAAAAATCTTTGAGCATTTTTGCTTAATGTTACCAACCTTAAAGGAAAACTATACCCCCCAAACAATGTAGGTCTCTATTAAAAGATACTGAGTAAAACAGCTCATGTGTAAAACCCTGCTTCATGTAAATGAACCATTATCATAATAATATACTTTTTTAGTAGTATGTGCCATTGGGTAATCATAAATAGAAAATTGCGATTTTAAAAAAATAAGGGCCGCCCCCTGAGATCGTAAGATTCACTGTGCACACATACAAACCACATGTAAGGTCACATGAGCCAATTAACAGACAGACTTCTGCCTTTTGCTTCTTCCTGTTACAGTTAGTGTTGTATTTCTGGTCAGGTGATCTCTGAGGCAGCACAGATAGAGTCACGAAATGGTGGCTCAAGGCAAGAGATGTAAAAGGGCAATATTTATGTAAATATATATTCCAGTTTGGTAAGATTCTTTAATATGTCATTCAATTTGATATAAACTATCTGTTGCTTAAGCTTTCATTTTGGGGGTATAGTTTTCCTTTAACATATTTCTAATAAATATAAAATTGTTGTTTGAGCCATTTTATTGAAACCTGATTTAAGCCTGGGAGTTGAACGATCAGCTTGATATTTTAAACACAAAGAATATTCTTATCTGTATATAAACTTCCACTTTTCTACAGTGGAACTTCCCCCTGCTGATGTTTGCCTGGAAGATTGCTCCTGCCCTGTGCTGTGGGAATACTGTAGTAATTAAACCTGCTGAACAGACTCCGCTCACTGCTCTCTATATGGGAGCCCTCATCAAAGAGGTAAAGAAAAGGGCACTTGTATTAATATCCCCCTGAGATTAAAGATTTAAGTTTATTAATGTGGACCATACTGAAACATCATATTCCTTCTGTTTTCATTCTGATAGGCTGGTTTTCCACCAGGGGTTGTTAACATTTTACCAGGATATGGTCCAACTGCAGGAGCAGCGATAGCTTCTCACATTGGCATTGATAAAATTGCATTCACTGGTTCTACTGAGGTATGTATATGAGAATGGTAGATTTCATTTTACTTGCTCCAGCATATATTGTTGCACTGTACAGATTACAAACCAACCTTGGCAAAAACAACAAGCAAGCTCTTGTACAAAACTGAAGACAACTGTGAGGCATGGCAACACCGTTTTATCAAAAGGCGCTAAATAATCATCACGTCTGTTCACATGCTCACTATGAGTTGGTGTGGACAAATCTGCATCCCACACAGATTCCAAGGTGTTCTGATCATCCTAACAAATTGTGATACATCTGTATAACTGGTTTGCATTATAGGATGAAATCTGTCCGTTTCCTTCCAGTTGTATGGGTGCATGCAATGTAGTAAAGCAGTACATATGTAGGGTTTTGCATGTCTCTTGTTTTGAGGCAAAAGGAATCTTGTACGAGGTCTGTTAAACTTTTTTTGCGCAATATCCACATTTCTCCATTTATGGATCAGTAGTCGGCATACATTAGTAAACAAGACATCATCTGTAGTTGCTCATTGCTTTCTATACAGCCTTCTTATTTGTATGTTTAAAAAATGTAAATACATGTATTTATAAAAAAAAAAAAAAAGGTTAAGAAAACTGCAGAGCAAATATTATCTGAGGTACTAAGAAAAGAAAACCATATTCATATTGGTGAATGAAACTGGCTCAATTAATGGCCCTCTCCAAGTAGTGTACACTTGTGAAATTGAGCATTATAGCATGTAATATCTAAACAAACAGCACAAAACAAATTTGTATAGTTACATGTGTTTTTTTTTCCCTCTACCCTCCCCCCTTTGTTCTTTGTGGTGGTTTGTTTCTGTACTGCTTGGAACCCTAATGAAGTCATCAATAACAAATGAAAGGAAGAAAAAAAAACCTGCTGAAGAATAGTTTAGTGTATGGTTAATAATAGATTTCCCGGTGTGCAAATGTGTAGCACACCGTGAAAGGGAGCCATGAGCTCTAGCACTTTGAAAATGTGAAACAATGTGGTATGGTGCTCCCTCATGGCATGTCCTGCTTGTTATTAAAGGATTTGGGTACACTGCACACAGTGTCTAATGTAAATGCCCCACAAAATATCACAAAGTTACATAGTTGACCCAAGGCTCTGGTAGAGAAATTGGTTTTAATGGATTTTCTGTGAAACTTTACAGTGAATTTTTTATGACAGTGCTGGTTTAAAGTACTGCATGTCATAGTAGTAGTAGTAGTATTATATATCCGTGCCACCATATTTTTTTTTCTGGAAAACCTTGATTGGTATAAAAACTCAGTCACTGCTAGTAATCCCAGAATGCCTCCTACTACATGAATCATTATAGGCCATACCAGACACAATTATCTCTTGTTTGAAATCCTATCACCCCTGGTATTGTTGCAGATTTATGGATGCTTATCAGAAAAATGACTCAACTCCTAGAAATTCATTCCACTAAAGAACTTTTTTTCCTGCTTAAAGACAGATTGTTTCATGGAAACCAATAATCCCAGCCAGTCTTGTTAATATTAGCTGTCACATAATCTCATGCTTTTTTAGGAATATCTTTGCTACCAAATGCAAGCTCAGGTTTTTTCCAAAGCAAGCAGAATGTGTACCCCTGTTTTAGTGTATGCATTCACTTGCCAAAATACAAATGCTGAAAGTAATCTTTACCAGTGAATTTGTATACTTGTGTATGCTTTCTTATAATATATTTCAATATTTCCCATTATTTCCAAAATCAATGTCTACAGAAAATTTGGGTTACTTTTGAATTCAGAACCCACTATTAGAAAGATAGAGAATAGCAACTTTTTTTTTACCTAAAAGGCTAAAAACCTCATGCATGTTATTCCCTCTCAACTCATACAAACACATATGAAGGTTTTGTCTTAAAGGCATGTGGCACTTTCCCTACACCAGTTCGGTATGAGGAATATGTGAACATTAAGCAGGGTCATTCATGGGTCCATTTTAGTTGGTAGGGATCATATTTTAAACCGATCCATAGATATTTTTTTTTTCTCTCCTAATTTTTAATGAGCTAACAGTTGTTAGATCAAAAGATGTCGATTTAATACCGACTAAGGAGCTGACTTTAAAAGCCTGGCTAATAGGAAGTGAAAAGCACCACTAATGTGAAAAAGAGGGTCTCTAAAATTCTAAGCAAGACCAGATGTCAATTCTTAATGCAAACAGAGTATAAACAGTTCCATATTCCATATTTCCTGTCACAGCAGACACTTATAAAAGCAAGTCAACATTATCGCATCTTAAATATACCCACTGTAACAACAATTTGTAAATCTAGGGCTTTACTTTCGATAAAGGCAAAAAATGCTTTCAGGCAAAGAATATGATATTTTTTTTGTCATGACCCTCATACTTGTATTTGCCATTGTACAGAGCTTTTAGTGGTTTAATTCAATTAGCTTTGTTAACCAATGAACTGCTAGATTAGCCATAAGGCATATAAATTGATGTTTGACTAACCAAAGCTTTGATTATTCTTATATTTCCAGTGTCTTAAATATGGAAGACTGGTTAAAACTAAATTGTATGCTGTTTAATTAGTCAGTACCGTTTATTGTTTGTGCCAAGGCAAGGTATTTTCTGTTGCAGTGTTTTTAAAAAGAATTAAAGGGACCACAGCTGAATTAATTTTAAAAGAAAATAACGAGAACTTCCCATACCAGTTAGTTGAACTGAAGAAGCTGTTCGTATGAGTAGTGAAATGTCTTCAGTGATTACTCAGCAAGTCCGGTTGTTTTAGATTTACTTATACTAGATATATCATAGTCATATTTTCAAAGTTCAACACAATGGAAAATTCTACCTTTTATTTCCAAAACAAAAATATTTGTATCCCTTCGTATGTTTTTTTTCTTACTTTCTTCTTCATTTGGAATTGTACTCCTTCCATTCAACTATTCTTTAACTGTAAATACAGTATTTCTGCAAAAAAAAGGGCCATTACTAGTCTACATCTTCTGCCATGTAAAAGCTAATTAATCCTTCTCATCCTAAATCTTCAAACATTTTAAAACAAAACGTACCTCTCTTATCCTTAAGGTACCCACTGGTACTTGAGTATCATAGTGTTCTAAGCTTAATGAGCAGTTTGGTATTTTAGTGCCATCTTTATAATGACAGAGCCTTATAATGAGAACTGCAGATAGGCCAAGCTGTTTTGTGGTGACTTCTTAAAATGCTGGTCTGCACACCCTGTGTCCATAAAAGTGTTGAACAAAATCTCAATTCTAAAGAGAGAGAGTGTAGCAAATATATCTACAATGTGTAGTTACAATTTTATAACAAAGTAACAAAGTAATAATTTTGGGCCAAGGCCCTGCACATTTGTTTTTTGTTTTTGAGAACCTTGTTTTGCTTGGCAAAGTGTTTTCTTTGTTACAAATTGTGATGCCATCATTACTCAAGCAGATGCAAACAAAGTCATCAAAGCAAACTACAGGAGAATCATAACCGTTTAATGCCAAAGAAATGTTTTCAGCTAACAGCTGTATTATTACTGATTCAAATTTACTCAGCAAGATTTTCCTTTTATTCCTTAAGTGAGATTAATGTCATGTTGCTTGGTATAGACATCAGCATTCTGCCTAAATAATAAGCTGTTTACACTAGAGTTTTAAAATAGCTTGGTTTAAGAGAGTTGGCAGGAGGAAAGCTCTAAGGCATGTCTTACAAGTTGGAGTTTTAAATAGCTATTATATTCTACAAAAAAACTCTGATCACTGAAATGAACAAACATAGCAAAGTAGCAACACGGCTTGAAAACGATTGGTCACTTTATTTTTGTTTTCTTTGTTCAATCTAATTTTTGGGTATTTGCTGCCCTGCTGATCACAACTGTTAGCCTGTACACATTATATAAAGGCACTGCGCCTTACATAAGTTACTCATCCTGTGCTTTTTCCACCACCTCTGATGGCTTTCCAGTTTTGGAAATTGTTTATTAACAGGTCATTTTGTTACAGGAATGTCTACAGGCAGACATGGTAATATTCAGCTGAGATTTATGGAACAATATTAAACAGTATTCAGGATATTGCACAGACACAACTAAACAATTTAATTCTTGTATTATGTGACTAGACCATAGCTTTAGAACATTCAACTTAAATTTGGAATTGCAATTTATCGTTGTGTACTACATACAATTCCAGAATAATCCCAACAGCCTGGGAAGGATTTTTAAAGGTTTAAAGGACTGTACTTGCACTGCAGAACTGCAGTGAGCAAGCTGAAGAATTTTGAAGTTGATTTAAGAAAGTAAAGAGAATACTATAATTTAATAATTTTTCCAAAACATTTTATACATTATATAAGCTATAGAGAACTGTATGTGATACAGTTCTCCCTAAAATTCTGTAATTTGTAAATTTTTTGTGTTTAGTTCTTCATTTAAGACTTGTATATACTAATACATGGACAGTTAGGAAAGTGTTGGAATGACAGTGGCCTGATCAAAAAATTAGTTATTGTTGATAGACTTTAATCTATTTCTTCTTCCTAAATTAAAGGCAAACAATGGTCTCAACATAGCAATGACTACATCATGCTAAAAGTTAATTTGATTGTGATCATCCAATTTAGGAAAGCCGTTTTAAATGCAATGATGTGTTATATTTTAACTTGCGGTATCTTCACATACTTGTGCTCCTATCAGGTTTGATAGGGTTTTGTGTGCTGGGAACGTGTGGGCTGTATCGTAGCTACAGACAATACAGATATCAGTCTCGGATTTTGCTCACCAAATTTATGGGAGTTTAATCAAATGGAATGCTGGCACAGTAAAGCAGGTTAGCAGAGCTCCGTTATCTGTAAAGGAGTGTCTTCTTGCAGAGCTACTCTAAGAATTAAAAAAAAGAATAAAAAAAAAAAAAGATAAAATAAACTCTCAACCAAACTCTTGTATACCACGTCCTTATCAGGTATACACTTTCTGTTGATATATGTACCTATGCCAACTTTAAATCAAAATTGGTAGTGTATAACCTTATCCAGAAATAATACACCATATAGGACAACATGTCCTTCTGCATTTATGTGAGGCTCATGTTATACAGCCCACAGCACAATTAATAGTGGCAGTTACAAAGATACTATTAGCAACCAAATTGTTGCGTGCTGATACTTCTTTTTAGTGGAATGTTACTTATCTATCCGTGTATCTGACACTTTTTACTGACTTCCTTTCAGGTTGGAATGTTTATTCAAGAAGCAGCTGGCAGAAGCAATTTGAAGAGAGTCACTCTTGAATTAGGAGGAAAGAGCCCCAACATTATTTTTGCTGATGCGGATTGTAAGTTGATTGTCTTGCCATTTTATAGAAATGGTTTCATATCCTTGTTGGTGTGGTTATACTTTTAATTCAAGCAAAGCATGGGTGAAATAAAACCATCAGGGTGACTCTTTTTAACACAATGAATCAAATATTAAAATACATTTTGTATTCACTATTATACTTAATCTGTCAAATGTTGATAGATTTCAAATCTATAAATGTACAGCTAAAACACATTTAGGTGCAGCATGGGATGCTCATATGGACATAACTTGTGCTGAAGTTAAACACTAGTCAAAACAAAAACCCACAGCCCCACTTTCTATACTAATTTTATTGTCTTTTATCAACATTATCACTGTAATGTCCTTAGTGTGAAAAACCAAGCATTTTCCAAACACTGGAAAAGATAATGCAGTATTTATAAAAAAATATTCTAGCTTTAGTGTTCCTTTGACTTTGCTTTAAGCAAGCTTCTTTGTGTTGGGTAGACTAACATTATGTTTTACCACAAGGCAATTTGGAAATCTCATAATGTGCTATATGCATTTGCTTTGGTGCCAAGCAAAGCACACCTGCATTATTTAGTAAATTTCAAAATGAATCTTAAATTGAATTCCTATAACTGGCATTTGGCAATTTACTGACTTTCTTCTTAAATATTAAAACTGAAAAAATGGAAAAATGTCTTTAAAGAAAAATACAATTTAATTTTAGTACTGAATCTTAAATTGAATTCCTATAACTGGCATTTGGCAATTTACTGACTTTCTTCTTAAATATTAAAACTGAAAAAATGGAAAAATGTCTTTAAAGAAAAATACAATTTAATTTTAGTACTGAATATATTTGCAAATTTTAAGGGCTTTATAGAACATAGTTCTGTGAGTTATAGTTTCTGGATAAAAGGTTCTACTTCTTAATAAGTTATTAAGCAATAATTGATTTACCACTAGTTAGTTATTATATATTAATAACATTCATAACATTCATATTTTTAAAGAGAGAAATGTCCAAACAATAACCCATGCCAGAAGTGATAAAGGCAACACCGCCTCCCCACTTTCCCTATAATCTGCTATCTAGGCCCATAATGTAGTCATTCACATAATCTGTGAATTTGTCATGTAGGTCAAATAAGATAAATGAGCAGGAGTCTAAGGCCAACTTTATAGTTTACTAAATGAAATAAGCTCTCTGATTAATATCGCCTAAAGAAGAGAGTTTGTTTTTTTAGCTCCTGCCAAACAAATCCATAATTTTTCTTGAATTATTTTCATCTTCATCAATTTTTCATTCCTTCTCTTCCAGTGGACTATGCAGTTGAACAAGCACACCAAGGTGTGTTCTTTAACCAAGGACAGTGCTGTACTGCTGGCTCGCGGACATTCGTAGAAGATTCCATTTATGAGGAGTTTGTTCGAAGAAGTGTTGAACGTGCCAAGAGAAGAATAGTTGGAAGCCCTTTTGATCCCACTACAGAGCAAGGACCCCAGGTATCTTGCATAGGAATTTAAATTTTCAACTATTTATTAAAGACATTTTATTAAATATCTGAAACCATGTAACTTTTTATCATCACAAAAAAATAACTTTTTTTTTAGACTAATAAAAAGCAATACAACAAAATACTGGAACTTATTCAGAGTGGAATAACTGAAGGAGCTAAGCTGGAATGCGGTGGAAAAGCATTGGGAAGAAAAGGATTTTTTATAGAACCAACAGTCTTTTCCAATGTAGCAGATGATATGCGGATTGCCAGAGAAGAGGTAACTCATCAGGCATAATATACATTTATTTGTATAGTGAGGTTTAGACTGTCCGAAAAAGTTGAGGCAGAATTGAGTTGTTGCCACCCTTTCAGTCATTAGCTGTATTGCAGCATTTGGTAAAGATAAATGCCAGGCTTTTTTATTTAATTCCAAAGATATCTTTTCTTTCACTTTCCAAGGATGATACTAAATTGTGCAGAACTATAGGTTCCATGCAGGATGCTGCCACTTTGCAGAGTGATTTGTCTAAACTGGAAAACTGGGCAGCAAACTGGAAAATGAGGTTCAATGTTGATAAATGCAAGGTTATGCACTTTGGCAAAAATAATATAAATGCAAGTTATACACTAAATGGCAGTGTGTTGGGAGTTTCCTTAAATGAGAAGGATCTAGGGGTCTTTGTAGATAACAAGTTGTCTAATTCTGGGCAGTGTCATTCTGTGGCTACTAAAGCAAATAAAGTTCTGTCTTACATAAAAAAGGGCATTAATTCAAGGGATGAAAACATAATTA
This sequence comes from Xenopus laevis, assembly GCF_017654675.1. Lineage (NCBI taxonomy): Eukaryota > Metazoa > Chordata > Amphibia > Anura > Pipidae > Xenopus > Xenopus laevis. The sequence goes on from NC_054375.1 coordinate 104,971,835, forward strand.
TGCCTCTTTATAGGTCCCTGGTAAGGCCTCATCTGGAGTATGCAGTGCAGTTTTGGACTCCAGTCCTTAAGAGGGATATAAATGAGCTGGAGAGAGTGCAGAGACGTGCAACTAAATTGGTTAGAGGGACGGAAGACTTAAATTATGAGGGTAGACTGTCAAGGTTGGGGTTGTTTTCTCTGGAAAAAAGGCGCTTGCGAGGGGACATGATTACACTTTACAAGTACATGAGAGGACATTATAGACAAATGGCAGGGGACCTTTTTACCCATAAAGTGGATCACCGTAACAGAGGCCACCCCTTTAGACTAGAAGAAAAGAGAAAAGAACTTTCATTTGAAGCAACGTAGGGGGTTCTTCACAGTCAGGACAGTGAGGTTGTGGAATGCACTGCCGGATGATGTTGTGATGGCTGATTCAGTTAATGCCTTTAAGAATGGCTTGGATGATTTTTTGGACAGACATAATATCAAAGGCTATTGTGATACTAAGCTCTATAGTTAGTATAGGTATGGGTATATAGAATTTAATTAAAAGTAGGGAGGGGTGTGTGTATGGATGCTGGGTTTTCATTTGGAGGGGTTGAACTTGATGGACTTTGTCTTTTTTCAACCCAATTTAACTATGTAACTATTATAATTAATTCAGTTTTTTCCCTTGACATTAATATCCTGACTCCTATAAAGTTACAAAATTCATCATCTTCCTTGTGTTTGAGTTGAACTACTGTACTAATAAACTCATAAAAAAATTCAGTTCACTTTTTGCTAAACAGATAATTTAAAAAAAAATAATTAAAACTTTTTTATATGTATAAAGGCAACTAATGAAATTACTTTTTATTTTATAGATTTTTGGACCTGTTCAACAAATATTAAGGTTTAAAACTGTTGAGGAAGTTATTGAAAGAGCCAACAATTCTGATTATGGTCTAGTAGCAGCTGTTTTTACCAATGATATCAACAAAGCCTTGACTGTTTCTTCAGCAATGCAAGCAGGAACTGTTTGGTAAGGAAATCTTGTTTAGGGAATGTTCAATGATAACCTTAGTATCATTATTAGGAAAGCTAAATTTAATCAAAGCGTTGGTGCCAGTGAGGCCTCCAATAAATTGCTACAATCCAAGCCGATTGCTCAATGTTCTGTAAAATAAAACATGGCACATTTTGGAATAAACATTAAGTTTGCAACCCACTTTATAATACTCGCTATAGACTTGTAAACAACAGAAGGAATTAATGATGGTTTCCATAGTGATGGAGGCTATTGGGCCTCAACAGGATCTAATACATGCCTAAATTTTACTTTGCTTAAGTCCCATTGGTAATTTAATAATAGCTGCAACATAGATTTAGATAAAATTATAATTATATATCCGTGCTCTATATAAACCCTTTTTTAATGTTACATCCTGTAATATATCAGCATTTAATAACTTGCATTCCTTTCCTTGTAATGCTTTTTATATACTGAATGAGCAGTGCTGGAATTTTCTGCCTTGGGGCCTTTTTTGAACATGCAAATCCAAATGAGCCTTTCTAAGTTCAGGAAAAAGTACTTTATTTGCAATGCAGTCTAATTAAAAAGCAGATTACATCATTTTCAGAATATTGAAGGTAGTGCAGTTTTTGCCATTTTTAGCCTGCAGAGCCATTTAAAAGCTGTAAATGTGTATAGGTTTTTACGATCAATGTACTAATTAAATTAGTGCAATGGGTGTTTGACATAACTGAACACTGTGGCAAGCAAGCCGGAAGGCATGAACTTATTGAGTATCCCTTGCAAATATATTGTACTTGATTCTTTACTTATATACAGGGTACTAGAGCATTTATCAGTAATAATATCACTAATAATACACTAGCATTCTAATAAGTGAAAGGAAATGGTGAAAGCTAAGGGATCATCACAAGAAGAAGTGGGTACTACTGTAAAGGTTTTTCTATAAAGGTCGAATTTATGTGAATTTTTATTTACTCTTATAAATTTAAATATACTCACAACTCAAATTGGAAGTTATTTAATAAAAAAATAGAAAGTCTAATATTCCATTAAATAGTCCCGACCGGAAAATGTCATATATATTTCGAAACGCATTTTCCCTCCAAAAAAACTTGAATGTCAGGAAAGCAATTAACATATTCAAATGGTTCAACAGGCCTCTGCCATTGACTTTTAAATGAACTTGGCAGGTTTTAGGTGGCGAATATTCGCATTAGAACTGTTTCCATGGTTGAGCTGTGATAAATCTCGCCTTTGAATTAAGTATTGGGGGATTAAAATTCAAATTTGTGAATTTTGAACCAAACAACAATTAGAAAATTTGAATTTTAATTAGAATTTACTATTCAATCCTTAATAAATCTGCCCCTTAATGATGAGTACGAATCATCAAACATTATTTTATAAAAAATTACAGTTGATAAAACATCTAATTGTTTATCAGCTTTGATATCAGGTTGATATATCCATAAGTCTATGAATATTTTGATCCATAATATATCCATAAGCCTATGGAGCACTTGAGCAGGCTGGGGGCAATAAAAAGAAGCTTGAGGATGCACTGCATCCAAACCACAGTATCTGGAGGCCTCTTACTATTTGTGATGACTTTAAAATGTACTTCTTTAAAAACATATTTTGTTTGATTCTCTTTTTGCTGCAGGATAAATTGTTACAATGCTCTGAATGCTCAAAGCCCATTTGGAGGCTACAAAATGTCTGGCAATGGAAGAGAAATGTAAGTTTTTGTTTTGTAATTTTATTTTCAATCTATTTAAGGTATATTTTCAGTTACACATGCAGGACAAGACTACTTGCATTTTTCTTCAAACTAGATAAGCTCCTTGTAGAAATGGTGTTACCTAGTGTCATCTATGAACACGTATTCTGGTTGATTTTCTCTGTTGAGGCCCTTTTAAAAATGTGCATAATATACTTGGTGACTCCTCAAACCTCCTTTTTGGTCTTTTTTTCCCTAGAGATGTTTTGAATGAGTCAAGCCTGATTAATGATTATAATGGCATGTTATATTTTTGTAAGAAAAGATGAGAAATAATATCTTGGATCAGAAAAAACAAACTTATAAAATTTAAAAAAAATAAAATGTGGTGGAAAGTATCTCGGTCTACTCTTAATTTTTGTTTATTTTTTTTAGGGGAGAGTATGGACTAAGGGAGTACACCGAAGCAAAAACAGTGACTATAAAGATTCCCCAGAAGAATTCCTAAAAAGACAATTGCAAGAAATGCAACATGCAAATAAACAGAGTCCTGAGCCTAAGCATGCATTAACTCTGTTCTCTTGAATGGGCATTGAGACATGCATGGGTTTTACTCCATTGTACTTAGTCTGGACTGTCTCCTACATTTCTCCTTTCAGCAAGCACCTAGAAAAAAAAATTACTGCGTATAATTATATATTTAAATTGTTTGTGTAGTTGAAAACTAAAATATGGGAATACCTAAAAAGCAATTGTAGGTGTCCAATATACCCTTTGAGAACAGTAAGGTAGGAGCCAATTTATTGTATTTAAAGTAGGTATTTTGTTGTATTATTCGTTCTTATGTATAGTCTGGAATGTGTGTAGAGTCCAGCTATTCACAAGTCTCCACTTCGAGTTTTGCATTGACTTTTTACATGAGATCTACCTGGTCCCACTCAAGAATTGTCTACAAGTCTTTTAATCTTTGCTGCTTCTGATATACTTAAGTGAAATATTTAAATGCCAGAAAATAAGTTCTTTTAAAGCATATACTTTTAAGTGTAATACAGATGGTGCTTTTAATTGGATATTAATTGCCAGCGTTCAGTAGAAACAGCAGATGTTAAAAATCCTGTTTTTGATTCAGATGCTGTAAATTCTGCATTGGCCTTCTTAGTATCATCTTTAAAATCCCTGGAACTTCATTTATTGCTTAATAAAACAGACTAGATAAGTGAAGCAGACTTTTCTTTTTTAGATATTTGAAATGTTTACTTGTAATGGCTCATAAAATTGAGAAGAGTTCTGCTTAAAAGGGTCTCAAATTTTAGGGAATTTTATTAGTTTATAAGAAAAGTCATTACAGTTTTAAGGCACTACTACATTTTAATATGCTGGACTAAAATGGAAACTTGTGCAATGCTGGATGTTTACCTTATGCATGTTTACGCTTGCTCATAGTGTATAGAGATTTCATATTTAGAGTCGCCTTGTATTGTGCTTCCCATTTTAACGCTATGTATGTATATATGAAATTCCTCTTTCTTGTTCTTTATAAATATTATTCATGAAAATCCAATTTGAAGTGGTTCTTTATGTCAGTGGGGAAGACTTTATCATAAAATTCTGAATAGGCCTCAAGACTTAAAATTGGGCCAGACTGGTGGCATCACCACAAACAAATATGGCAAATTTGAAATCCCTCATCATTATTTTGGCATTACTGAACTAGCCCCATGAAAATCCCTTTTTACTTGTGCAATATATATAGTGAATAAAGTACCCCCTCTTGTAAATTATAATGATATTATAAGTTACCGAGGAGTTTCATGACCATATACTGTAAAAGGCCAAAGGCTGAGTGTTTTTATACAGGTCATGGAACTCTGAGGTAACTTCTAATATCCTCATATTATGCAACAGGGGGTACTTTATTTATTATAATACACACGTTTCAATGAGTCATGTGACAGAAATGACATCACTACTCACCGTTTATAAGGTTATAATTTACAAGATATTCATGGCTTTTGTGTATTATAGTTCCTGTAAATTATATCCTTATAAACGGTCATAGGTGATGTCATCGGTTATAATCGGAGCTTAGTGATGTCATTTCTGTATTATGTGTTTATTATAATAAATAATGTAGCCCCAAAAATATGAGGATATTAGAAGTCACTTCGGGCCTTCGTGCTTTTATATGATCATGGAACTCCTCCGTAACTTACAATATCCTTATATTTTACCATGGGGGGGTACTTTATTCACTGTAAATGCTTCATGCAATACAACATAATAAACCCATAGCAGTGGTTTATAAATATTGATCACAGACCAGTCACTTCACGCAAACATATTCTACAGTTCTGCAAAAATATACATTATAAATTGTCTCCGTTGGAAGATACTATCAAATGTCTGAAACAATGAACCTTTAAGATTCCTTCTGATAGGCTTTTTACCCTTATTTGCTAGAAACCATCCTAATACATTCATACACACTGAATACATCTTTGAAGACAATGGGTGGTTAAATGAAACCTCGCACGGAGGTTTACCTCAGACTGGGCACTTGAATTTTAGCCTCACTGCTTGGCACATCACTTAAGATCATGCCATTTCTGTTTGGTGCCTTTTTTTGTTTACATACTGTACATACAGACTAAAATAGCATATGGAAGAGTTGATTGGATTTTTGCTAAAACATGGTATCTAGACCTGAATTGAAAATGCAGAGAAAAACAATTAAAAATAATACACCTACAAAAAATTATTATGCTTCGGCAGAGTGACAAATGGTTGCTTCTAAAGGGCCTATTCATATTAAAGGCAGAATATGGAATTCTGCATAAGATGGAAGACTCCACTACATTAACAATAGCATTTCTATGGCTTCCTATTAAGTCCAAGTTAAGGGATATTCTAAAGACCTCTGTTTATCTCCATATACTTTTTCTGCTGTAGGAAAAAATATTTAGGCTTTTCCCATTCTCTGTGCTATGAAATTGGATCATACAGGACATACACACAATGGTCTTTTTATGTTTTTGTTGTCCATGTGTTGTTTAATGTATTGAAAAAAATCTCTAAATGTAAATAGAGATGCCGTGACTTGTTTGCTGTAATTTGACAAGCATTTAAATACATGTGCATGATTCCACATTCATTAACAAAATGAATGGTCTAACAATCCATCATGTATATACATTTGTGTTTTAAATGTAAAAGGATATGAAATATTTTCTATGACATTTTTCCATTAAAATTTCATATAAACAAATTGCCATCCTATTTTTTTTCTCCTGTGTGTAACTCGATTAATTTGAGTTATTTGGGTTTCGCAACTCGAACTCGCAGAATCCAGTTTTTTCCATTTGATACCATTCGCATTGTGCATTCATTAGAGGGATAAAGAACTTTGTTCAAACTTAGGTGGATTTATTTTCCTGTCTTACCCCATAAAATCAGAAGATCTTCAATGGCTGTAATATAGGTCACTTTTTGATTACTATAAAGTTCTTCTGGAAAACTGCAGTAAACTAAACTCTTAATTGCTTTCCTTTATAGCAGGGACTCTCAAACTAATTGAACTCAGGCACTTCTTGAAGTGCCAACCTTTGAATGGCCTAGTAACAATGAAAGCTTTAAAGAGATACTGTCATGGGAAAACATGTTTTTTTCAAAACGCATCAGTTAATAGTGCTGCTCCAGCAGAATTCTGCAATTTTTCAAAAGAGCAAACTGGGTTTTTTTATATTTAATTTTGAAATCTGACATGGGGCTAGACATATTGTCAGTCTCCCAGCTGCCCCCAGTCATGTGCTCTGTTAAACTTCAGTCACTCTTTACTGCAAGTTGGACTATCACCCCTTCCCTCCAGGAGCCCATCAACAGAAAAATGGAAAGGCAACCATATAACAGCTCCTTAACACAAGATAACAGCTGCCTGGTAGATATAAGAACAGCACTCAATAATAAAAATCCATGTCCCACTGAGACACATTAAGTTACATTGAGTTGGAGAAACAACAGCCTGTCAGAATGCAGTTCCATCCTAAAGTGCTGGCTTTTTCTGAAAGCACATGACCAGGCAAAATGACCTGAACTGGCTGCCTAAACACCAATATTACAACAAAAAAATACACTTGTTGGTTCATGAATGTAAATTATGTGCAGTTTTAACAGTGTTATTTAGGAATACAAACTACACCATAAAAATCATGACAGAATACTTTTAAAGTTATTTCTATCACAAGACCCAGGCTATTAGAGAGATGTTCTTTCATGAGAGAACATTACAATATGAGGAGGAACTATCTTTTTTAGCCTTTCATCTGTTTCTATCAAGCCCACTTTATTTTTTTTCCCGTCCCCTCCTTCCTTCTCAGGGGATGATTGAAGTGTATGCTATATTCTATGCTAGTTGCATATATGCTATAGAGCAGGGGTCCCCAACCTTTTTCACTGTGAGCAACATTCAGATGTAAAAAGATTTGGAGAGCAACACAAGCATGAAAAATGTTCCTGGGTAGTGCCAAATAAGGGTTGTGATTGGCTATTGGTAGTCCCTATGTGAACTGGCAGCCTACAGGAGGCAAGACTGCAGAAAAATGGGATTTTGGATAATATGATCTAGCTTATACAGTATAAGAAACCAGAGCTACACAGACTGTACTACAGGTATGGACTCCATTATCCAGAGAGCTCCAAATTACAGAAAGGCCATCTCACATAGATTTCATTTTTAAGCAATTCTAATTTTCCTTTTTTCTCTGTAAGAATAAAACAGTACCTTGTACTTGATAACTCCATGCATCCATATTGGTGGCAAAACAATCCTATGTCAGTGGTACCTTTGAGCAGATAGGTAATTAAACTCAGAATTTAGTTTACCTTGAAATACTGATAAAACTTACCATCTCATTAAAAAACGTTTTTCAGGGGACCAGAAAAAAATGGTGTAAAATCCAGGAAAAATGTAAAATTAGGGAAATGTATTATGCATAATATATAGGTGGGAACACAAAACAACAATGTAAAACTAGATGGTGTCGTTTCTGAAGAAATCACAAGATGTTGGCTTTGAAACGCAAGAGGTGTTGGGGCCAGTCGCCCCTGGTGCACAGAGAGTACACAAAGTTGGTAGAATCTGGTTTAAAACTGTGAAAATTGAAGCAGATCAAAATGTACCATTAAAATCAATCAAAAAACCTGGTTGGCTGTTTTTGGCTCCACCCACTTTTAAAATTTGAATCCCAGTCCCCCTGTGACCAACTGTGCCAAGTTTGAGGACCCTCCCATTAACAATCTAAGAGCGGCGACAGTTTTAACTTTTCACATTTAAACAAATGGCTAATACTTTTCATAATACCACTTTTCAAAATTTTAACCCCAGTGACCCATGTTGCCAAGTTTTGGGTCTCTGGCTTTAACACTGTGGGAATGACAGTGTTTGACATTTTCTCCTTGAAGTCAATAGGGAAAATCTGATTGGCTGTTTGTTGCTCCGCCCACTTTTTGGAGTCCCCAAAATGTGACAGAACTTTTCAGGTTGACCCCATGACTAAGTGACCCAAGTTTGGTGAGTGTAACTTTAATGCTGTACGAGTGGCAAAAGTTTAAAATTTTCCAATCAAAGTCTATGGGGAAAAAAGAGGTCTTTGGGGGGCCGCCACGGAGGGTGGGATTGCTTAACAGAGCACAAGCAACCTATTCAGGTATGAGCCGAACAAGTGTGCAAAGTTTCATAATTGTACTCCTAAAACTCTGGGAGGAGTAGCGTTTAGAAAATTGCTAAAATTTCATTGGCTGTTGGTAGCTCCGCCCACTTTGGGGTGCCCCCCCAAAATATATATATTTTTATTCGGGGTGGCACCAACAATATGCGGTCCGAGTTTGGGGAGTGTATCTTCAAAACTGTACGAGCGGCAGTGATTTGCAAATTTTCCCTGTCAAAGTCAATACGAAAAAAGGCGTCTTCGGTGGTCCGCCGCACGGGCGCAGTGGGTGGGATCGCTTACTAAAGCACAAGCAACATACTTTGCTATAAGGCGAATAGGTGTGGAAAGTTTGGCGCTTGTACCCCTAAAACTGTAGGAGGAGTAGCGTTTAGAATATGGGGGGGCAGTAATAAGAAGAAGAAGAGAAGAAGAACGAGCTGAACTAGTAGATCAATATGTTGGCTTCTTCAAAGCCAACATAATGAGGGGAAACTTAAAATCAGGGGATGTAAAATGGGGGTTGTACTGTAGGCAGTTTTACTTAAAATTAAATTAATTAAAACACGACTATAAAATACCTGTCTGCCAATCTATGTTGCCTCTGAAACTCTAAGAGCACCCGTGGGATGGCTTGATTCAATTACAACATTTTCCAGCTATTAATTTGATATTTTTGATAATGAATATGTTGCTTTGTTTTGCCAGGTAATTAGAAGAAGTTTACAGTAAATGCAGCACATTGTTAAAATTTTTATTTTTTAACATTTTATTAATTCCTATTAAAGCCAGTCTGGAATTTTTATACAAAGTCTGATATCTTTTACTATTTTCATAGCTGATATCATGTTCTGCCTATATGATAATTATATTTAGATGTGTGTCTGATGTTATAGAACCAGAAAATAAACATGATCTATATTAAAATAAATAAAAAGTCAGAAAAAAATGATGCATGCTCCTTTAATTACAAAATATGAAGGTTACGGTGCCACCAAGCTGTATCACTTCTATTTTCTTGTGAAAATGTTATTTTATTTCAAGCACACGGCAAATTTTGGAGCCCCTGCTCAACATCACACTAGGGGGCACATTTACTTAGCTCGAGTGAAGAAATAGAAGAAAAATGACGTTTTTTTTGGGCTACTTCGACCATCGAATTGGCTACTTCGACCTTCGACTACGACTTCGAAAATGATTCGAACTAAAAATCGTTCGACTATTCGACCATTTGATAGTCGAAGTACTGTCTCTTTAAAAAAAACTTCAACCCCCTACTTCGATATTCGATGTCGAAGGATTTAACTTCGACAGTCGAATATCGAGGGTTAATTAACCCTCGATATTCGACCCTTAGTAAATCTGCCCCTAATTGTTCTGGTTTAAGTTAGCATGGTCCATTCTTTGATAATTTAAGTGTAAGTAGAATATAAGTAGAACCTGTATAAGGGCTGAATAAATTTGAATTGCTATACATTTGCTGAATGAAAACATCTTCCCAAAGTTACATGATCTCAAATATATCTGAATCTGAAGTTTTTTTACTACGAATGCTACATTTGAGTAATGTGTGCAACTCTGAAATACTGGTTAGTCTTCACCGTTGAATGCTGTTTCCAATTAATGTCAATGGCAAGAGCTCCATGGTTGGTAGACATAAAAGCGATCAAAACTCCCTGAGTGCCATAAACCTTCATGAGAAAAAGTTGTGTCTGATCAGACCTGAAGGGGCAAATAACAGCACAAGCAATTGCATTCACTGGAACGCACCACAATGCAAATACAAATCCATTTAGGGACAGATTTATGAAATGTGGTGTGGTTATGTTTAAATATCTAGCACCATTACCAGTAATCTCCATTGCATTGATCTATAAACTAATCTTGGATTTCCTTGAATCTGACTGTACTTGAGAAATATCTTCTATAGGTTAATTTCAATCATGTTCACACAAAGAATTAATTCTTAAACGTTCATGGTAATTTTATCGAATCCCAAACTTCCATACAGTCTCCAGCAATTTAAGGAGACAGCTGACAGCTTGAATAAACTTGAATAATGAGAGAATAAAACACACATCTAATTCTCCACCTAAAAACAGCCAGTTGTCACTGATTCCATGGTATCACGGTATGTCTGAGCTGGAGTGATGAAACTTTATTTTGAGTTTCCTATCCTGTATCATTAACCCACAAAACACTGAACAAATCAATCAGAAATAATCCAACCTTGACCTTTGATAAAAGTCCCCTATGTCAAGTTGTTTGGCACAATAAACACAGGGGATCACTCAGTGGAAAAGTAATTCTGTGTGTCAGCTCTCTACGTTTTACAAATATGCCCTCAGTACGGAAGTATAATTGTATCTGAGAGCTTGGGTGTGTTTGTGAGCTCTAACTAGTGAAAAGGTGCAAGAGCCTGACAAGTGATACAACTGGTGAATATCTTTCCAATAAGTTGGTATCTACTTCTTTTGGAGCAGTGACCATGCTGCTAGTACAACATCTTTGGGGGAATTCACATAAGTTTTGGAAAGAACACAGTTCTGAATGTGAAATAGGTGCAATGACAACAAATTCACAAGCGGTATCTCATAGTTCTATGGATTTGTCATATTTTAATTACATTTCCAAAAGTGTTGTATAAATGGTAAAAAATGTTGTTATTGCACGGCGTAAATGTCACTAATGTGTTAATTCTCTATAGTGACATCAGCTGAACAATGTAGCAACATTTCTCATGACATTTCCATAATGGAAGAGACATTAGACTGTATTTGCCAAGGCTGGGGATGTCCCTTAATGTTCACTTACAGAACACCCCTTGGGTTGCTGCTCTCTGTGGTGCCTACATGCCTCCTCCTGCCTGCCCATTATTAATATAGAGCTGGCTAATGTAGTCAAGGCTGTATTAGTGAAAGGAGCTGCAAATCTTTGTGCTCTGAAACTTAGCACAAAGGCCTGTGGCTATTTGCACAATGTGCTACACAGTATGCAAAAACTTGATGATTGCAGGATTTTTTGTGTGCACAGAGCGGTATATTGTGACTGAGCGCTATTTTGTTGGAAAAAAAATTCACAAGTATGAAAAATTCACAAAAACAATGCACCTACGACATAAAATTGGCCATTTTTCCAATTGTATCAAATTGTGAGTAGAAACTTTTTTTATCTTTATTGACACTTTTGTAAATCCCCCCCTCCCCACCTTGAGTTAATGCATTTTGTACATGCAAGAACCCACAAGTCAACAATCACTCCCTGCTATCATGCTGCCCCAAGGACTGAAGTGCTGAAAACCAGTGGCATTTTCCAGGCAGCTATTTTAGACAGTTTGGTTACAAATCTATTTTTAGGTTTTCTGTGACACAAAATTCATAGGATTTATTGATTTCATGTTTATTTCTGGCTTTTGTCACTGCGACTTTTTTTCTAATTTTTATAAGCAAGAGACAAATGTGCATAGGTGACATTTAACTGAAAGCATCAAACTACATGTTGAGATTCATATCACTAAAACAAGCCAGAAACCCCCACAAAGCCTAAACGTATATTTTATTTTAAGAGGGGATATAGAGAACTTGGAACTTTTTCAAGAAATATCAATCTATAGGTAATAATATAATTACATTAAAAAAAAATCCTTGCTTAATAACAATTAAGTCAACAACATTTTTTTAATACTCAGCAGAGAACGTTGAAGCTAATAAATAAAGCTATAAAGTTCCTGCAGGGCCTGTTTTGGCCAAATTTTCTTTTCAGCACTTGTATCATTTTTCCTGATTTGTTTTCTGTTTCTTAGTTCAGTGTGCTGGTATATGTTAAAAGTCAGACAGAAATAAGAATATAGAAGGCAATTCCATCCCTTTTTTTGTTTTTGTTTCATACCTCAAACAGGCAAAAACTTTTCATACAACGTAGTAAGTATAATTGTACCTTTTTCCTTGCATTTAAAGGGATACTGTTACCTTTGCTGTTAATTGTATAAATATTAGTATTTGTTAACAAATTCTGCTTTATGCATAGAAATCTCATTTGTCCTTGGAAAGTGACATTTTTGCAAATTCTAGGCTGATCTGCTCCCTTCCACACACAGGGAAGATTTTGGTGCAAAAATTTGACAAATGACAAGACATGAAGGGATTAAAACAAAAAGATTCCTTTAAATATATTGCATAAAAAATTAACCTTGATTTTCGAGGATTGGTTCGGGTCATAGATATTATCATATTGCATCACATTTTTTTCAGTTGGCCCTGTAAAATACTGGCCAGGTGGCAACCCAACATGACTGGGATGTTGCATTGCTGTAAAGATAAACTCTGACACAAAGCAGAAACATTCCTGATATCTGAGCTTTATGCTCTATATCTATGGTGAATCATACATAACACAAGCCACTACCCAAGCAAATTCTCTGTACAGCTTATGGGGTGTTTTTTGTGCTTAAAACCCTGAATTTTCATTATAGTTATCAAAGGAAAACTATACTTAAGCAACAGATAGTTGACATCATATACATACATGCATGCAGTTTACATCATATTAAAGGAAAATGAACCCTAAACATGAATATGGCTAAATGTGCCATGTTTTATATACTGAACTTATCACACCTGCCTAAAGTTTCAGCTTCTCAATAGCAGCAATGATCTAGGAGTTCAAACTTGTCACAGGGGGTCACCATCTTGGAGTGTGTGGAAAGCACACTCACATACATAGTGGGCTTTGAGCAGCTGTTGAGAAGCTAAGCTTAGGAGACGTCACAAATTATCAAGCAAAAAATTAGGTTGGCTTGAAATAAGCTGATGCTACAGGACTGATTATTAAATTCAGATACTATGTGCACTGGTTTCTGTGCTGCCATGCAGTAATTATCTGTATTAATAACTAATAAGCCTTATATTGTGACATTTATATTCTATGTGTACTGTATATTGTGAGTGGGTCCATAAGCTCAGTAAGTGACAGCAGCACAGATCATGTGCAGTGAATCAGCAGAAAGGAAGATGGGGAGCTACTGGGGAATCTTTGGGGGAACAGATCTTCACTGCCAAAGACCTGTGGTTGCCTTGGGCTGGTACAGAAGGCCAAAACATAATTTACAATATTTCTAGCTTGCTGCTTTAGTTCTCCTTTAAGTGGCATATTAAAGAATCGTGCCAAACTGAAATATATATTTATGTAAATATTGCATTTACATCTTTAACCTTGAGCCACCATTTTGTGATGGTCTGTGTGCTGCCTCAGAGATACCCTGACCAGAAATAATGCAGCGCTAATAGGAAGAAGTGTCAAAGCAAAAGACAGAACTATGTCTGTTAATTGGCTCATGTGATCTAGCATGTTTGGTTTGTTTGTGCGCACAGTGAATCCTAGGATCCCAGGGGGCAGTCCTTATTTCTATTAAGGATTACATATGAGCTGTTTTATGCAATATATTTTTACAGATCCACGCTGTTCGGTATAGTTGGTATACAAAAGCTAAAATGTAAAACTTCGGCATCTACAATTTTGCAAGGTCATGTAGAAGTCAATGGGAGCTGTCCTAGCCAGTTTCAGTTTTTCAAAAACATTTTTGAGCTTGTAAACACACTACAATTGAAATCACAAATTCAAGGTATTCAAGTTTTTTTGCTACAATTTTATTTATTTGAGTTTTTTTATATTGAGATTTTTTACTAATTATGGCAGCATTCGTGTTTTTTTTAAATTGGGAGTTGGGAGTAAAAACCCTCTAAAATTCCACAAATTCAAATTTGGATAAATAGGCCTCTAAGAATCCTGTGACTCAAGTATGTCTGCTTTTAGTAATTGTTACTTGAAGTTACAAAAAAAAAACCTGACTGTTTTGCCAACCTGACTGTACCTTCTTAACCTGTCAGTTAGAGTTTCTAATGATAACAAACTACTGCTGCACAAATATGGCAGCCCCCTCATAGAGGAACATGGGGGGATCAGATAGGTAATGTAAAAGCATCAGGAAAATTCTTTTATGGCAAAATTATAAAAATTGCATTCAAAGACAATGTTATGATATGTAAAAAAAGGTTTAATTTTTGGTTTCAGTATCTCTTTAAAGGAGAAGAAAAGGCTTGCAGCACCTGGGGTTGCCATATTGAGGCACCCCCAAGTGATTGTATTGACTTACCCGAAACCCCGGTCCGGTGCTCCTATCAGCAGAAAACTGCACCGGCACGGGGTTATACCAGCGAGCACCACGGAGCGATCCACATCCGTCTTCTTCTGTCTTCAAACCTCCCAGGGCAAACGCATGCGCATTTAAACGAGATAGCCAACTTTTTAGTTAAAGTTCGGCTTTTCGTGCGCATCCTCGCAAAGAAGGATGAAGACGGAAGAAGATTGTTCCGTGGTGCTAACTGGTATAACCCCGTGCCGGTGCAGTTTTCTATTAATAGGAGCACCTGTTTCAGCTAAGTAACTACAATCACTTGGAGATGCCTAGCATTTGGCACCCCCAAGTGTTACAATCCTTTCCTTCTCCTTTAAATGCAGACCTAGGTTTTTCAAAACCTTTAGGTCTCATTACAAGATACTGGAACGTGGCTTTTTAGGTGTTCTACAACAATTTTTAAGGGAGTAGGGGATTAATGAGATTGACTTTTCTCCTTCTGTTAGCATGTAATATACTTCAACCAAATACAGAAGATGACCACTTGTCTCAGACATGTATTCCATTTGTGGAAATTTGACAAAAAATAAGTGGCGATTAAACGGTATAAAGATTAAGATAATTTATACAGTGAATTTTTCAATCTTCTTTAAGCTTCTTAGTAGAATAATGTGGAACTGGATACAATTCAGCACTCTGATCCATACTCTGGGGTGTTTGTCAAATCAGCTTTCCTAATGTATCCAAATCATGTCACAGAAACGCGCAGGCATAGCGGAGACAGCTAGATAGGGGTTTTATTGCAAGTATGGGCTCAGGAGCTGTCTTTGTCTGTACCAGATATGTCATATTGTTGCACATAAAATGTCTGTTTAGGGTGGCAAATTAACCCTCTGTTTGCAGTAAACTGTCTCCTGTAGCACACTCACATTTTTTACCAAGGTTCCTTCTGTATGTTTTACTGTCGGAGCAACTGGTTTTTGAATGGCTCTCCATGTATCACCTTTTGGGATGCCCAAATGATCAGCCTACGGGCCAATTTGCTGATGAAGGAGATAGACGCTAGCGCTGATTAGCACTCTCACACCAGATGACTTTTCACTCTGGCGAATGGACGTTACTCCACAACGTTACTCTTTCGCCAGAATTGACTTCGCCAACTCAGACCAGGCGAAGTGCATTGGAGTACATAGAACATCTACAATCTTCAGTTATTTACATCATAACTTTTAAGTGGAAAATCTTCTTAGTCCAAAAAACACTGGTGACTTCAGTTTTTCAGGGTGATAGGCTGCAAAAGGCATACAATTTTTTTTCGGGTACCCAGTTTTCCCCATACATTTTCTAACACTTGGAACATTATTTTAAAGTGAGCTCATGTGTAGGGCATTAAAACAACTGTATTGGTTTTATTTAGGTTCCCTGGACATGTGCAGTTAACAGTGGAAATGTAATGTATTAGCTGCAACTTGAACATATAGACCTCCATTCCTTTTCCGACCCTATGCAAATTAGCCTGAGTGAAATCCTCTAACGAAGTTGCGCTAGCCAGATTTTTATTGCATTTCCAATAATACATCCCATAGCAATAATATCAACAACATTTCTTTTAAAACATAGGTCTTAGATGATGTATATTGTGATAAAGTTTCCTTTCTTTATGATTCTGTGCGGTATTTCTGTGTATTTTGGTTCTGTTCCTGAATCCGTAACATATCCAGTATTCAGTAGAGTATGGGCATATGGGTAGGGCTGGGGTGGGGGGGGGGAGGAAAGGAAAAAGAAGAAAAAAGGGGGGATGGAAAAAGAAGAAAGGAGAAGTTTGCTATTTGGAAGACAAGAGGATAAATAACTGGGCAACATAGCCCAGTTATTTATCCTCTTGTAAAGGTTTTGTATTCATCTGAGTCCTTAAAAAAGGGCCCAGTGTACCCACTTGGCTATGAATTTCATGGCCTTTTCCGGTGATGTGTTAGAAAGTTCTTCAAATCTATATATCTCATTTATTTTGTTTATCCAGTCTTGGATCCCGGGAGATTGTGTCTGTTTCCATAGTGTTGGGATCAACATTAGATAGTTCTTCAAATCTATATATCTCGTTTATTTTGTTTATCCAGTCTTGGATCCCGGGAGATTGTGTCTGTTTCCATAGTGTTGGGATCAACATTTTTGCTGCATTTACCAAGTGCGGTTCTATGGTTGATAGGAAATGAGATATCGGTTTGTTCAGGTTAAATAGCAGGATGTATGCTGGGTCGTCTGGTATTGTAAATTTGGTTATCTGCTCTGAGAGACTTCTGACTTGCTGCCAGAAAGGTTGTATTTTGGGGAAGTCCCAAAATATGTGCAGTAAGGTTCCTGCTGTTTGATGGCACCTCCAGCACTGGTCTGTTGTTGTTTGTCATATTTTATGAAGTCTAGATGGAGTGAGGTACCATCCTGTGAGTAACTTGTAATTGGTTTCTTTAATTCGCAGCACCTGGAGCTGTTCATCAGCATTCAAATTATTGTGTTCATCTGAGTCTCATCTAAGTCTTTCTCCAGGTTTCTTGATCATTTCTGAAAATACTCCAATTGTGGTGCTTTTGTTGTTTCCTGTAAAATTTTATGTAATGAGGACAATGTCTTCATGGGGGTTGATCTTCTGAGCATAGAGATTCAAATGGTTGCAGCTGTCGGCTAAGTGTCTTGGTCCCTCCTAGGCTGCTATAGTGATGTCGAATTTGAGATAACGCAATTAGATCTGTTGTGGATAACTGCGTTATCCGTCCCAACTTTTCTGTGAGGATGAGTTTGCCCCCTTTCAAGAAATGTATTAGTTGCAGATTATCGTGAATCAGCCATTTGTGAAACCTTGTAGTGCCCTGTCCTGGAGGAAAGGCTGGGTTATTTATTATTGGGAGTAGTGGAGATGGGTGTTTATGTAGCTCGTACTTGGTTCTAATTTTGTCCCATATTTCCAGTGTGGTGCATGCAATCTTTTTGTTCAACCCATTGAATTAAAGCTGAAAGTCTGCAGTTCAACTGCATCTGAGTTGTTTAATTTAAAATTCATTGTTGTAATGTACAGAACCAAAATGAGAAAAAATGTGTCTCTGTCCAAAAATGTATGGGCCTAACTGTATGACCAATATGTACCTGCCCTTTTCAAATTGAACTAAGCATAAGAGTACTAACGAAGTTGCAATAGGCAGAAATGAACGCTATCGAAAGTTCGCTATAAAATGCTTGCACTGATGAATTAAGGCTAGTGAAACTTTGGAAACTTTGGGCGGATCCTTTGCTGCCGAAAATTCTCCCTTCAGAGATTTCTGTGCGTGTTTAAGGTCACCTTGTAACTGCAATGAATATTTATTGCATTGTATTGTATATTTAGAGATATCCAGCTGTTTGAATTTCAGCGCTTACGTCCTGTTTAGTTGCATTTGAGATTTCTAGATAGTGAAGGTGCAGTGAGAATGATAAACTCTTTGAATAAAAAGTAAATATGTTTTATGTTTTAAAAGGCAATATTACACAAATGACGAATAAAAAAGAAAGGGGTTGCACCACAAAGTGGGCCACCATCAGAGCAAAAATGATCAGTTGAACTTCCTGGAAAGTGGATGTGATCTTTATTGATATTGATTGAACTGCTTACCATAGGATACAGAAGCTCAATCTTTTTGAGGTTTTAGGGACTGATTTCCTTTTATGCTCAGACAACGATTTAATCTAACTGACCACATTTTGTTATCAAATAATCTGATTTTTTTTCTTAGGTCTCTGCTATTTTCTTGTAATGAGCCAGTTATTTTATGTAACTCTAATTGAGGGTGAGATTGAAATGTCATATAAAAAGTTATGGGAGCTTCAGGCAGGCCGTGATATAATATAATATTTTTGATATAATATTTTTGGTTATTCTTGGCCAAAAGTGCAGCATTACTCATGTCTGCCACTTAACAATGGCCAAAGAAGGACCTCGGCATGCTAAGGAATTATAGAAAACCAGAGGGGTCCAAGTCCAAACAGACATAATAGAATTGCTTTAAATTGCATTTTTATATAATTGATGATAATAATAATGATAATGTTAATATAACTGATGATGATAATAATAATAATTGTAAGACAAATGTACAAACACAGTCAAAGCCCAGATTGTGTGCAATGATATTATTTAAGTACACTCCAGTATTAGCAAGGATTGTCTGATAAATTAACCTTTAAAGCTGGCCTGTAACTTGTCTTTGTGTCTCTACTGGTATCACAACCCACAACTGAAATAATGCTCATGGCTTGATGACATTTACCAACAAATTCATTTGAGAAACACATTCTATAATGCATTGCGTGTAAAACACACATGGCAGCTTTATATTACATCATTTTTTTGGTAATTGCATTTAACTAGTCCTATGTAAGTCCCGCAAGGAACTAGAGAAGAAAGACTGCAGTAGAACATAAAAAATATATACTTCTCTTTCAAATTTAACCACATCGCAGTCTACAGATCAGAAGGCGATAAAGTCAACAAAAGTTAAAACAAAATGGAATCAGATGGTTGAAGTGTCCAACAAACAATGAGAACATCTGCAAAGTTTAGAGCGCAAGTCCTTCTTGTATCAGAAGTGGCTCCGGCTAAGCCCTGCATTAATCCAAAATGATTTACTTCTACTGATGTGCATCAGATTTTCCAGGGTAACGTGATTCTTTCTTACTGTAAGTAATTTAGTGTTTGTGAGCATTTGTGCCTTTGGTTGTAGTTGCCCATACAGAATCAGACATTACAAACCCACTGAAACTGTTACTGACAGATCAAAGTAACAGAACACAAACACATTTGCATTAAATACACAAGTGCAGAAATAACATCCACATGCATGTGTTTGTCAGTGTAGAATTAACCAGCAGATTCCAAGACTTTCGTTATGCAAGGCTTCTTATGATAGTCTCTCAGTTCCATTTTGGTGTTCATTATTATTAGTTCATTATTTAGATTGCTTGGGACTTGGATAAGGGAGTCTTTCCACAATACAGAGTGCCCTGCCTTAACACAACCAAATAAAATGCAAATGTAATGGAAAAATGAAAACTGAGTAAAATTATTTTTGTCCGAATGGTTTTATTCTTGCCTAGTTAAAATGGAGTTCAAGGTAGTGCTTTATTATTACAGAAAGAAAGCAAATCAGTACTGAGTGCCTCAGAATCAGAGTAAGCTCTTACTCCATCACGAGAACATGCATACATGGTAGAAGCAAAATATTCAATACACTTCACACTCAGGAGCAGATTTATCAAGGGTCGAAAGTGTAAAAAACGTCGAAATTCGACCATCGAATTGCATTAGTTCCACATTTGAAGTCAAAGTATTTTTTAATCGAATATGACCGTTTTTGGTCCAAGTAAAATCGTTCGATCGTACGATGAAATCCTTCGACTTGAACGATTTGAATGATTTAATCAATCGATCGAACTATTTTACTTCGACTTCTAAAAATTTAGCCAAATGTTGGCTATAGGTTCTAGGAGGTTCCCAATAGGCTAACATAGCAATTCGGCAGGTTTAAGGTGGCGAAGTGTCGAAGTCAAACTTTTTTAAAGAGACAGTACTTCGATTTTCGAATTCAAACTTTTTTACTTCGAATCAAAGTCGAATTTAGGCCTATTCGATGGTCGAAGTACCCAAAAAATAGTTTAAAATTCGAAGTTTTTCACTTCGACCCTTAGTAAATGTGCCCCTCAGTGTCCTGCCTCCCTTTCTAAGCATTGAAAGTGTGATCTCTTTAACTTATCAAGTTGTCTTGAGATAGCAATAAGTTACAACCTCAGGAATGTCAGCAGTTGAATGGCACCTTGAAGATTGTTGAGACGTTTTATTTCAAAACTGTGAGGATCTTGACAACTGCGAACATCGGGATAGGTCAAAAGATTATAATATGATCCACTCTAGCAATATACATGCAGTTTAAAATGGAGCCTAGCATATACTAGTGGACAGCTGGAGTAAACCAATTGACAGAGACCAGAGGGGACAACAGGAGGGGAGATGGGCCAAAACAAGGAAAAACAAACCATTAAACAAATGATGCATGTGTAACATGACACTCAGGTTGTAGTCTATCCTTGTGTGCAAGGTAAACCAAAACGAAAGGTGACGCATGTGATCAGCAGCTGTCAAAGAATATTGGATGGGACATTATCAGCTTCTTACAAGAGAGCCATTCTGGAAGCTGGTGTTCCAACTCCTCCCCTACTTCTGCACCAGCCCCGCACAGGGTTTTTAGGTTATTAGGTTTCTGTTGCTTTGACCTGGCATTCTTGTCTGTGTAATTCCTTTAACTCTGACCTGTCCCCTGATTTAGACCCAGATCTTGTCTCTTGCTTCTGCTTGCCAATACACCTTCTCTGATATCAACCTTCTTTGTCTTCTATTTGATACAGGCGTTTGGTGATCATCTCTTATGGCTTGGCTTGTGGCCAGATTACATACCAAAGTTCTGTTCTGTATACACTCCGCTAATTAGTGTATTTATCTAAAGGCTGCTGTTCTACCACAACATTACTTGTCAGCTTGGTCAGCTCATTACTGAAGCCAATTTCTTGCCAATTCTTACCAAGTGCAGCTACAATTCCTTAGGCATGAGCAGGGGTACTCCCTAACACCAATTTAACTTTAGTAAGATAGCTACTTCAGTCTCTCCATTCATCCGTCTTACATGTGGCAGTCATTTACACTGCTGTGGCTCTGTTTATATGTCTAATAACTTGCTGAACTTTAAAGTCTTCTCAATGACTGCAGTCATTTCAGTCAAAAAGACATTCATACATATACTTACCATAAAGAACTTTTGACAATAAAGTACAGCAAGGTATTGGCTGTTACAAAATTGTTACTATGTATCAAAGCTTGACCCTTAACATGATCTAGTACATCAGTGTAACCTGCTTCTTCTTGCAATCTGAATGCAGTTGCAGTAAGTCTTGTTAATTAAGAACAAATAATTGCTGGGGACCATTGGTATACCCCAGTTCAATCCTTAATAAATAGTTTTACAATTATGGAGCAGTCATTAGGCAGCAATGTCACACTGTATTCTTAATAATACATTTTTTACAATTTTATTTTTGTTTTTTTTAGTTGTAGATATTAGCCTTCATTATGCATCTGCCTCAGGAAGATGAAATCCTTTGCATGCAATTAATAGGGTAAAGTAATAAGCCGCCTTTAGTTTGCGTCTTGTCTAGTAACCTGTAGCAACCAATAGGGAGGCAGTATTTACTGGACATCAGTTTGAAAACACACATTTGATTGGTTTCTATGAGTTACTAGGGGGCCCATTTACTTAGTTCGAGTGAAGGAATAGAATAAAAAAAACTTTGAATTTCAAATTTTTTTTTAGCTACTTCGACCATCGAATTGGCTACTTCGACCTTCGACTATGACTTTGACTTCGAATCAAACGATTCAAACTAAAGATCGTTCGACTATTGGACCATTCGATAGTCGAAGTACTGTCTCTCTTTAAAAAAACTTCGACCCCCTAGTTTGCCACCTAAATCCAACCGAAGTCAATGTTAGCCTATGGGGAAGGTCCCCATAGGCTTTGCAATCTTTTTTGGTCGAAGAAAAATCGTTCGATAAATGGATTAAAATCCTTAGGATTTAATCGTTAGATTTTTCGAATTGCGGTAAATCCTTTCAACTTCGATATTCGGAGTCGAAGGATTTCCATTCGGCAGTCGAATATTGAGGGTTAATTAACCCTCGATATTCAACCATAAGTAAATTTGCCCCTAGATGTCAGCAAATTGGACCTTTTATTGCATTTCTCTACAACACACAAAAGAATTGGCATTTAGTGACTGGTGTTGGTGTATGTTCTCTTACACAGAATGGAGGTCTAATCGAATTGCTGACATATCTGGCACATGAATTGTTTGGCATGCAGAGACATGCAGTTTTTGAAACTTTAGAAATCATCTGCTAATGGTCTCATTTACTGACTTTAAACCTAAATTTACAACCAACCAGATGCTTACAGTTATTACCAGACTAGACTTGTACCCACCCTGTCTTCCGTCTTAAAAATGTGGTACAGTAATGAGCTGAAACCTTACCAACAGAGTAGCATATAAATCAAAGCTGATCATCTGTTTGGAAGTTATTTGAATAAACCCCTTGTATGATGTGTAAAAAGACCCAATTGCTAGAAGTTAATGCCTGTCTTGTGGCAGATATGATATAGGCTTCCTAGGAAGCCTGTGTGATATCCCTAATTCTGCAGTCAGGTCACCTAAAACCTAAAACGAGTTATTGTTTTGGAATACAATTCAAGATAACTCATTTGTAATAGGTGTCCAACTGCAAGACTCCAGATGTTGTTGAGCTACATATCACTTTAACTGAAAGACCACCATAAGAAATGGCTCCCCATGCAGCAGGTATGTACCAGCTGCCTACTGACAGGTATTCAAAATGTTCTTATCTATCCCTGATAAATCTAAAAGCATGAGCGTTTTGATTTAGTTTTCCTATATCCATAATGTTTTGCTTAAAAGATTGGATAGCTCTATAAAATGTAAATTTCATCTTGCATATGGATGCTCACACACATTAAAATACAACTACACGTGATGTTATCATATGGGATTAGATGGGAAGGAATGAAAGAGTGTGTTAGATATTTCATATTAGAGCAGAGCAAATGTTTAACTGGAAAGCTGCAAGTCCAATTGGTATAAGGCCAAGACTAATTTAACCTCTGGTCAAATGGTTGGGAGTTAGCTAGTTTCCTTTTTCCTCTTACATCACTCCAAAGGATTCAGACAAAAATAATATGGTCCCGATTATATGACATTATTTGCACAGGGGAGGATAGTGTTGAAACCCCTTGGAGACATATGAACCCCTGCAAACCAACAGCTGTAAGATTCATATAAACAACTACAAACTTCACTTCCTAGTGGCTTTAATTATGAGCTCTGAGAAGCTGTTCCTGAAGATCTGCTCGTAAAGCAGCTTGAGTCGTGTACAGCTGATAGCTAAAGTAACTCCTAATTAGTAAATGGCATTGCTCTCCTGGCTGGACACCATGTTGGGCTGATTTATGAAAGTGCTAATTCAACTCCATGTCTTCATAAAAATTGCATAGCATATTTATCACCATAACAATGATCTATTCTGTAGCCAGCATATAATCCAGTATCTAAAAAAGGTCAAAGATGCACATGGGGTCAAAAACCTTATCTGCCAACTCAAGCACAGCTGCTGCAATAAATATAGAATACTATTGATCGAGAAGGGCTTCTTGTAGATCCCTGCCAGCTGTAGTGTTAGGCCCATGTGAAAGTTTGATAATATGCAGAAGGGGTATGAACAAAGGAGACATGTTTTTGTCATCTTATGGGGGAAGGAAAGTGTCGTCAATTAATTTATACATTTGTAAAATGAAAGAAGCCATTTTAGTGGTAAATTTCCATTGAAATATAATATATATATATATATATATATATATATATATATATATATATATATATATATATATATATATATATATATATATATATATATATATACACACACAAGAACCATGAAGATCCAGTAAATTATATCCTTATAAATGGTGCAGGGATGGGACCTGCAATCCAGTGTCTTGAGCTATCCAATGCTCGGGACCTGGGGTTTTCCGGATAAGAGATCAAACCAATAGGCTAGTTTTGCCTCCAGTAAGGATTAATTATACCTTTGAATAGTTTGAATCAAGTACAAGGTACTGTTTTATTATAACAGAGAAAAGGGAAATCATTTTTAAAAATTGGTTTACTTGGATAAGATGGAGTCTAGGGGAGACCGCCTTTCTGTAATTCTGAGCCTTCTGGATAACTGGTTTCCGGAAAATGGATCCCATACTTAGCTGAGAGATATAATGCATAAAGAAGTTAAGAATTCTGAGCATTGGACCAAAGTTATATTTAGGGTATGGTTATTTGATAAAAGTCATCTTAATATAGGAATTTCAAGAGCACCAGCTTGCTGATCAGGTAACCAGAAGCACCTGCTTACTATATAACAGAGCTTTTCCTCATTAGAATTGCCTTGGCAAAGAATATGCTGGTTGTATTTCAAGTACATTTTGAAGCATTCTCCAAGGTCCTGTTTATAAAACCTAGGCATAGTGACTACTTAACAAATGAAAATGGTCTTCATTGGGATACTGCAGGTTTAGTAGTCACACTCCAAAGAATTTGAGTTAATCCAGGCTAATTAAAGTATTCATAAGTGGTTTAACCTGTCTCAGATTTATGCTATATTGTAAGTATGGAAAATATTCTGTTACAGATTTGATATATAGGTTAAACCATATGTCAGGAGATTAAAATTATATCCAGTATCTGTTTCTACCATAATATTGCATTTTGGTCCCCAAGCAATTGAGTGATGCATGTAGCATGAGATACCCAAATATCTCCATTCCTTCAGGGATTCGCTGCCCACTCTGTTCTTTATTATATGCCTGAAAGTATTTTCTGATATGCTGAACATTGGGATGGGAGCTAAAGCAGGACTGGAAGTAGGTTCCCTGGTGGTCTGGTTTATGGGGGTTGAGCTTCAGACAGCATGTGTGCAGGGCTGCTGGGAGCTGTATTTTTTATCCTGGATTCTGGTTGCTGAATGGAATGCTGAAATGAATAAGACATATACATGTTTGTTTTCACACTTTCTCCAGATGGGAAATCAAGGCTTCTAAATGCCAAGATACTATCACATGTACATTTGGCAAGAAAAACATTTTGGAGGATTGTTTATTAGGCTAATTATTTATATATACTGTCTAATAGACCTTATGGTATCTGGCGAGTTAATGCCTGCTTCTAAAGGAAAAAAAAAATAAAAAAAAAATATATATATAATTTGCATTAATTGAGATATGTATTAAAGTTTTCACGTGATAAACAGTGAGATACGTTTTTCTGAATTGAATTGCATCTCAAATTGAATCTCTTCCATGAGTTTTCAGGTGATAAACCTATTTCTCACTGAACTGAATATTATTACTAAATTACAAAGTGTACATTGCAAGTAATTGATTCTACCAATTAAAATGTTATTCTTGAACAAATGTATTTTTTATTAGTTGTAACATTGGTGTGTAGGCAGCCACCTCAAGTAATTATGCCTGACCCTGTGCTTTCAGAAAGAGCCAGCACTTCATGATGGAACTTCTTTGAGATAAACTGTTTCTCCTGCTCAATGTAACTTGATGAGTTGTGACTTGGGTGTTTTACTATTCAGTGCTATTTTCATATATACCACAAGGGTGTGACTGAAGTTTATCAAAGCACAAGTCACATGGCTGATGGCACCTGGGAAACTATGAACATGTCTAGGCCTGCATCAAATTTCAAAATTAAATATTAAAAAAAACTTTTTTGAAAAACAGATTTCAAAGCACAAGTCACATGGCTGAGGGCACCTGGGAAACCATGAACATGTCTAGCCCTATGTCAAATTTCAAAATTAAATATTAAAAAAAAAATCTGTTTTCAAAAAACAAAACAGGTTTCAATGAAGGATTCTGCTGGAGGAATTCCATTAACCGATGCACCCTCTAGCACTAATCAATGAAAATACATTAATGTTTGTTGCTACCAGATAATGATTCCTTGGCTGAGCTTACATTGGTTTTATAAAATTATATGATAATAGTTATCCCTGGGTACAGTTTACAAAGTAAAAAACACTTTTTATTGTTGCATTAAAAAAGCAGAAGTGACTGCTGTGTGATGGACGCCTTACGTGTTTCGGGAACACCTATGATTACGGGGTGTTACCGAAACGCGTAAGGCGTCCATCACACAGCAGTCGCTTCTGCTTTTTGAATGCAACAATAAAAAGTTTTTTTTACTTTTGAGAATAGTGTGCTCTACTATTCTTCTGTTTTTGTTCTAGCAATAACCAAATGGCTTATTTATTTTCTCTGCTAATATAGTTTGATATAGTCCTCTATTGATGTATTTGGTGTTTGTGAACTAACCTCGTTTCCAAGTCTAGTGATGCAAACGTACACATAGATATATATCAGTTGCTGCATATATATATATATATATATATATATATATATATATATATATATATATACTGAATATATATTTTGGGGTGCTTTTTTTCTGTGAACCTGCTTTTTTTTCATCTAGGTATATATATTTTTTCAGGTAAGTGAAACAATCACTGACTGGTGTTTCCTTTTTCCTGTTTGTGCACCGTACATTGACAGTTCTTGTCATGAGCAAACCTCCCAACTTTTGAAGTAGTCAACGGGTGACACTTTGATGTGCTTTATTACTGTTTTGAAAATGAATTGTACAGCAAGCTGTGGAGAAAAATGATTACAAGGAATGCGGAACTTCTTTATAAGCAGAGAGGCATTAACCTGATTAAAAGAAAAAAAACATTATTTCAAAAGGAATTTGCTGTTTTTACAAAATACACTTTAGCCTAAGGCCTTTTCTTTATAAAGCACAAATAATATGTTTATTGGATAAATATAACATTGAAATAACAATGAAATTCAGTGTAAAATCTCACATTGCCCTTTTTAATGTTGCTACTAATGAAAGGCACAGAATGGATTTACATGGCTGTAACTGTATAAAGGGATTAGAGGGTACCATACATTTTAATCCCCTCTGTGCTGTTTAGCAATACAAACTTGTTAAAACGTATTCTTTCTCTTTCAGCATATTCTCCGGCCCAAATTCAAATGTTTATTTTGGTCATTTGTGAAATATCGCAATACTTCTCAACCATATTTAACATTTTTGACTTTCAAATGATCAATGCTACATTAGCGTGTTAATGTCTTTTAGTCCTTTATATATATATATATATATATATATATATATATATATATATATATATATATATATATATATATATATATATATATAGTGAATAAAGTACCCCCTCTTGTAAAATATAAGGATATTATAAGTTACCGAGGAGTTTCATGACCATATAAAAACACGAGGCCGAAGGCCGAGTGTTTTTATACAGGTCATGGAACTCCGAGGTAACTTATAATATCCTCATATTTTACAACTGGGGGTACTTTATTTATTATAATACACAAATTTTAGTGAGTCATGTGACAGTAATGACATCAGAACTCACCGTTTATAACTGATGACATCACTACTCACCGTTTATAAGGATATAATTTACAAGATATTCAAGGCTTTTGTGTATTATATATATATATATATATATATATATATATATATATATATATATATATATATATATATATCAAACAAGGGAAAGTTGCGCTCACCACTAATTTTTAAAACCATTAAGTGGGGGTGCAATGAGGGTGTGACCACAAAATACATATAGACAAATACAAGAGTCCTCTGCACTCAACCCATTATCAATATATTTAAGACAGAGACATTTTGTGCATACTGCTACTGAAGTTTGGGAGTTTTACTTTGAAAGCAGCTATTAAGTTGCAGGTAAAACTTAGTCCCTTTGTAAAATATATAATCAAGCAATTGAATTCTTAATGAATCAAATGAAAATTGAGCGTAGGACTGGCCAGATATGGGATGACTTTGACGTAGTTGGCCAGCTTAAATATATTGCAATATATGGACAAACAATACCTGTTTTGTTTAAAGGGTAAGGCATTTTTCAGTAGCAGTATGCACAAAATGTCTCTGTCTTAAATATATTGATAATGGGTTTAGTGCAGAGGACCTCTTGTATTTGTGTATGTATATATATATATATATATATATATATATATATATATATATATATACAAAAAAAATCATCAAACCCCATTGTAAAGACAATAGGCCAAAGTATAGTATAAAAGCCGCCTTTTTGCTTTAAGTCCTTTTACTCTATTGTGGTGCAAAGAAGGAAGTATCTGAGAAGATTGTGACATGATGCTCTACAGCAGGGATCCCCAACCTTTAGAACCCGTGAGCAACATTCAGAAGTAAAAGGAGTTGGGGAGCAACACTAGCATGAAAAATGTTCTTTGGGTGCCAAATAAGGGCTGTGATTGGCCTTATAGTAGCCCCTATATGGATTGTCAACCAACACTGAGGCTCTGTTTGGCAGTACAACTAGTTTTTCTACAACCAAAGCTTGCCTCCAAGCCTGGAATTTGAAAATAATCACCTGCTTTGAGGACACGGAGAGCAACATTCAAGGAGTTGGAGAGCAACATGTTGCTCACGAGCTACTGGTTGGGGACCACTGCTCTACAGAAATACCCGGGACAGTGCAATTTTTGGCTACCAGGAGCACCGGCCAGGATATCTGGTAAGTGATTATAATCACTCGGGGGGGGGGTGCCTAACATTTGGCAACCCTAAGTTAGACACACCCCTCCTTTCCTTCTCTTTTAAATAATCCATGATTGCATATTGTTTGTACTGTTTTGAATTGTTTTTTGGATTAAAAGATGTAGTAAGTTTATAAGCCTAATAACTAGAGGATATATATTTATTCTAAAGTGGTGCTAATTTCTTATTGGTCTGGGGAGTAGTGTGAATACAGCGTGACTCTTCTTCTCTCCCAGGTATTAAGAATCAGCTAGCTGTAGAATTGTCACGGAACTCCTGCCGTGTAAGTAATAACAATATTGAGAATATTGGAATAATTGGATACATATATTATATATTATACTGATACAGGAGCTACTTCCTCACTATGCTGATGCTGGCATACTTAACTAATGTAATTGATACATAATTTGATACATACATGCTTCTAGTGACCCTTTAGTAGGCATTTTCATGCAGTACTTGTGATTTTGTATCGCTACCAGGGATAGGCTGAGATGGCAGTTTCCCTGTTATGGACCTTTTTGTGAAAGACTTCTTTCCCTTTTTTTGGACATTCACACATTACTTGCACAGGGGAATGAACACTTCAGCATACCGGATTTGATCTTTAAAAGGACTATGGACTTTAAATGGTTAATGTCGTGCACTGCTTTGCTTGATCTATCGGAATGTACGCTGAAACCAGCAACTTGTCTTACCTTCAACTACAGCGCAAATCATGAAGGTGATCTCTGTAGACATGTATTGCACACGGTTGGTGTTGTGTTCACTTTATTTTTTATATAAATATTACATGGTTCTGGCACTATTGGAAGTGCATTACGCATCTGTGTTGCACTATATTTTGTTTATGTGCACATCCTTTTAGTCATTATCTACTCTGAGCCCATTCAGAGGAGAGGTTTTTTTTAAGGGAACTGCAAGCAAATTCAGCACTTATTTCCTGGAAAAGACCAAGTAAAAGCGTTGACTTCATTTATATTTTTTTGTACCTATATTTAGCACTTTGTACCCTGCCCTTGCACTTAGTGAATTACCCCTTTAATCTGTTCATTATATATAATTTTAAAGTGTTTCAGAGCTCCACTTAGACAACCCACATGCTTCATTTGCTTATCTCAAAACGTGCAAAGTATTAAATTGTTTTATTTTGCCTTTAGTGTGCTTTTACAGAAAGGTCCTTGAACGATTTACAAAAGAAACAGAAACATGGAAACACTATAGCACCTTAATTCAGGTATGTTTTTATTTTCTAGCTGTTTAGCAACAACTACACCTTCAGTATTTAACATGTGAATATGTTTGACATCTGCAGCAAAAATATGGTCTGTTCTACACGTATTACATTTCTAAAAGTAATTTTTCAAACATCTGCTTGGAAGTGTTAAGGTCCTGCTGAAAAACCTCACACAGATGTAGGCAAATTGCCACAACTGGGATAATTATAGTTTATTCATGGTTCCTACTAGGACATCCTTTCCAAAACAGTTTAGCGTATGGTACAGTAAATAATTTCCAGGAGCAGTGGGTTACCTTCTCATCCCAACATTACAAGATAAACATGTGTCTCTTACCAACTTAACTTTTCTATTTCTTGGGTGTGTCTTTAGTGGACAATATAATACCAGCTACATGTAGAAAACAATGAGGGACATTTACTATGCAAGAGCACAAGAGTGTGCCCCAGAGCCCAGGGGAATGACTGTGCTCTGCACTTGGATAAAATATCTGGATCGAGGAGCAAAGTGCAGCATCAGTGGGTGCAGGCCAGCTCTCTCACCACTAAAGGGGGGGGAGCCTATGTCACGTGTGTCTTTCCCTGCCTACCCCTAATGAATAAAGCACTGCTCAATGCAGGCAGAGCTGCATGCATGGAGGTAGCCACAGGTCTTTGTGCCCAGAAGCAGAGCACAGACTCCTACAGCAATTCTTTAAACAAGGAAGGCAATGAAAAATGTAAAATTTGCCATTTTTTACACTTTGCAGACCTAATTGTAACTGACCACTAATATATGAGTTGCATTGCATTATTCCCAATATATGAGCTATTTAAAAGGTATTGCATTTTTAGGGTAATGGCTGAAAGGGAAATTTTGTCACCTGTGATAAATTTGCTCTACTGCAAGCCTATGGCAAAACCTATGCATCGCTTGGTTTTTCTAAATTTGCCCAAAGTTACCTTGAGGGGAAACTTCGGGCAACTTTGCAATGCATAGGTTTTTCCACCAGCGATTTCAATTATTGCCAGCGGAGAAGCATTTTTAGAAGATTTTTTGCCCCAGTAGCACAAATTAATCATGGACGACAAATCTCCCTATTGGTCACCTGAAATGAACTCATTATGTTGTAGACTTCATTTTTCATTTAATTCCTTAAATCAATTAACTTTATGTTTTGCTCCTCTCCAGTTTGGAATTGCCCAAACCAAGCAACAGTGTGGAAGATGTGAAGGGCCCCTATAGATGGATTAACAATAAAAACTAACCAAAGCAATACAAATTGAGCCTCACAGAGTACTAGTTCTTTTGTTGACAGGGGCCAGAGGCCCAGACAACCAGATAATATTTTATAATCCATATTAGAAATAGGCAAAATAAGGTGGCAAATAATTCAAAAAGTACAAAAACCGAAGACCAACTGAACAATTAAGGCATATAATATATCTATAATATATTGAAAGTTATTTTAAAGGTGCACTTTCTCTTTAAAAGAATTGTTCAGTATAAAAACTAGGTAAACAGCTATGCAAAATAAAAAATGTTCTCAGTATAGTTAGTTAGTCAAAAATGTAATGTAATGGAGTGACTGGATGTCAAACATAATAGCCAGAACACTACTTCCTGCTTTGCAGCTCTCTTGGTTTCCACTGATTGGTTATCAGGCAGTAACCAGTGACTTAAGTGACAAAGTTTCCAAGAATGAGGAGAGCACTCATAGATAGCAATTTATGCTGTGATGTGTTTATTCAGGCTTTACACGACATGTTTCGGATCCATATTGATCCTTCATCAAGTGTGAATAATACAGAACAAATCAGGCTTATATAAGCCCTCCCAAAAAGTGATTAATTAGCCCACAGGCGTGTCATAAATTAGTACAAAACTAAAAGGCGACATTTAACTAATGAAACCATGAGTAAAGCTATGTGCACTTTCCGAATACTGAAAAACTATTAAGCACTATGTTATGGACAATACGGATTTTTCAGTCACTTGATGTTAAATATGGTTTCATTAGTTAAATGTCGCCTTTTAGTTTTGTACTAATTTATGACACGCCTGTGGGCTAATTAATCACTTTTTGGGAGGGCTTATATAAGCCTGATTTGTTCTGTATTATTCACACTTGATAAAGGATCAATATGGATCCGAAACATGTCGTGTAAAGCCTGAATAAACACATCACAGCATAAATTGCTATCTATGAGTGCTCTCCTCATTCTTGGAAACTTTGAAGTATATATCGGGATAGCGGTGTACCCGTGGAGGATTGGATGCATTCTATTACTAAGCTGAGGCAGTGCGGGGAACGTTCCTAGAGACTTAAGTGACAAACTCAATCCCATGTCCTATGTGGCCCTCCTTATAGTCACTGACTAACTCGGAGGTGAAGAGCTACAATGTAGGAATTTGGGTTCTGTTAGACATCCAGTCACTCCAGCCTTTATAGATCACATTTTGCCTAACTACCTATATTAGAAACATTTTTTATCTATTTTCCCAATTTTTATTTTTTACTGAACTCTTCCTTTAAGTGGATACTGAAGAGTAGTTTATCTCAGAAATGCCAGGTAATCCTGGTATGTTGTCAGAGTTTAGATTGATATTATTATAGAGTTGCCCAGAAGCATTATTATATTTTGTTGAGGGCTAAATGTGAATACAGAACCAAACAGCAGTGATCATTATTGTAAACATTGAAATTGATAAGGGTTTGAACTGGTCCTGTTTGGGCAATCATTTACTTTACTGTGGATTAAAACTAACTATATCGACAGTAACTATATTGACAGTAAAATGCACACATGCACTCAATGGCCTCTGAAAAGCTCCCCAAGGCTGAAAATATCCCCTGTGATTCAAGGCATATCATTAGGTCATGTATCAGCTATTAGCTGTAACAGCTATCTCTTAAGGTGGCCATAGACGTAACAATTACGATCTTTCTTGGAAAAGATCTTTCCAATAAAGATCATTCGTTTCAAAACACACGTGTAGAGCTGAATCGTCAGATATACAGGTAGAAACAATAGAATTCTACCTGTATTCAGCACTAACATCAATGGCCAATGTTTGGGTTTAAAGGCACCCGATCAAAATTTTCTGTCCAGCCCGATCGACGAGCCGACCAATATCCGCATCTTCTGCTGATATCGGTCGGCAATTTTTCCACCATAACATACCGAATATCATACGGAAATTAATTTACGTACGATATTATCTGTGCGTCTATGGCCACCTTAACTTACGGTTAAAGAAAAACTATACCCCCAAAATGAATACTTAAGCAACAGATAGTTTATATCAAATTAAGTGGCATGGTATTAAGGAATCTTACCAAACTGGAATATATATATAAGTAAATATTGCCCTTTTACATCTCTTGCCATGAACACCATTTTATGATGGTCTGTGTGCTGCCTCAGAGATCACCTGACCAGAAATACTACAACTCTAACTGTAACAGGAAGAAGTGTGGAAGCTACAGACAGAACTCTGTCTGTTAATTGGCTCATGTGACCTAACAAGTACGGGTTGATTGGTTTGTTTGTGTGCACTGTGAATCATAGGATACCAGGGGCGGTCCTTTTTCTTTTTTTTTAAATGCCAGTTTTCTATTTATGATTACCCAATGGCACATACTACTAAAAAAGTATATTATGAAAATGGTTTATTTACATGAAGCAGTGTTTTACATATGAGCTGTTTTATGCAATATCTTTTTATAGAGACCTACATTGTTTGGGGGATATAGTTTTCCATCTGTAAGCCTATCAGTGAGGCCTGTCACTGAGAACCTTACTCAGAAGACGCCTGGTGAAAGCTGTTGCTTTACCTAGATCAGTCATTCCCCAACTATGGGGCGGTCTCCCTCTAAGGGCCTGGATCAGTGGCCAGGGGTGCTTAGCCTCAAGGCCAGTTTGGGTGAGACTTGGGGAGATTGCTTCTTTGACGTAAATACTCCTGAAAGCTTAATATGAAGGTTTAAAAGAGAGGAATTAAGTGGTGAAAATGAATTTGCTGTTGTGTTTATTATTGGATCAATGACTGATACAGCAATGGTTTCATAGGGAGTCTTGAACCAAAAACTGTGACAACCACTGACCTAGATATTCTTCCCAACATGCCCACTGTCAACCCTAAACCAGGCTACCTTAGCAATTTGTATACACTTTAGCAACAAGTTTACTGTTGTATATTCCTGCAGCATCTCATTCTGTATGTTTGGAGTTCTATATTTAGTGAGTATAAAGCAATAATTGTCTATGAACAACCGTTCACATAAAATTACCTTTGCAGGAACCCATGTTCAAACATTCTTTTGCAGGTTTCAAAGGAGAGAACAGCTGTTGGTTGTATCAGAGGAGAGAGACATGGGTAGAAAAAAAAAGGAAAAGAAAAAGCAGAAGGGCCTTAGATTGGTAATAAAATATGTTTGGTGGGTTTATCTGGGGAACACATAGGAGTTTAGGTTTGGCAACTAAAAGGAAAAAATCTCTTAGCCATTAAGATACACCTAAACTATTGTGCATTTTACATTGTTTCACAAATATTTTTTTTTTTAAAACTTCTTTATGTTTATATTTGAGGGCTGCCAGACTTAACAGTTCTTCCTACTACAAACAACTCTTGGGGTATTGGTAGAGGTTGCCCTTTCCAAATTACTGACAGCTGCAATAGATTAGATTAGACCAGGTAAGTCAGTCTGTAAAAAAACACTTCTTCTGAAATGTTCTTGTTACCGCAGCGTTGGACTGGGCTGGTGGGACAATGGGGAAAAATAGGTGGGTCCTGCTGACCCAGACCCAATTGCCACTGAAAACAAATATTGCTCCCCCCAACCTCTCCTTGATCACAGCAGCAGCAGAGAAATATAAGAAATGTGGGGGTGGGGCAGTTAGACCATAAATAAGGAAGAATTAGGAAGAAACAGCATATGGTCCTTGTGATTTACTCTGCTGTTGTGTGTGTATATAGTTATACCCAGATTCCTCTTCAACTATGTACAGTGTAGATAATTTAACAAACGGCTAGAAGGCTTAATGTCATCCTAACTGTTCTCATTTGGTTGGATTAAGAGTGAATAGCTTGACTGTGTTTACTATGTGAGCCAGTTGGCTCAATTTCTCTAAGTGTTCAAGCACTAAGTAAATCTATTTTACGCTGCAAAATGAGTTGGACTTTCTGCAACTGTGCATGAATTATGGGCAGTAGTTTATGGCAAATGACAGAATGTGGAAAGTGATATCATGTTTAAGAAGTTATGCAAAGCTAGTTTGATATTTACAGTGTTATTTCAGGATTTGACATTAAATCCATGTACGCTGATGATTTTTTTTTTTTTTCAGATCAAGTTAAGTGTTGAAGACTGAGCTGGGAATCTACCCAAACAATGTTCAAAACACGTTTAGCATAAGTGTAGGCGTAAGTATTAGTGTATTAGTGCTCACTTGTAAAGCAATGCTTAGAGCTACAGTTTATGCCAAAATAATGTGGTGGGCCAGGGTGAATATATGTGGATGTTTATGATCCTAAGCATGAGAACAACGAACTGGAAAGGAAAGTGGTGTATACTATGCATGGTGTGAAACTGGTGTGAAGTTCAGTAGATCAAGAAGACAATGCAGCATAACTGAAGTACTTGTAGAGGCACAATAAAGAAGGAAAACTAGGCACACCTAGACACTTTGGCTACAGTTTTTCAGCCATTGAGCCATTAAAATACTTCATTAATAAAAAAAAGTATTGTTTAAATAAGGGAGAAACCTAGTCTAGTTAGGTGTCTGCTTGTAATATTTATTAACTGAGTAACTGCAGGTGTACATCCAGAGAATTATAAGCAGGCTTGAATTCTTTTCATCATAACTCCATATAGATAACATTTTTCAGACCAGCCTCTCCACTATAAAGCTTTTAATGAGCCTTATCTCACTCCTTACAGCTAAGAAATGTGAATTTGATAAGAATTAAGTTGCGTTCACTTAGAACCCTACACTAGTTCTCATACTGGAAAAAGAAGTCTGGGCTTCAATGAAACATTCTTTGAGAAATTGCAACATTGCAGTCCTTTGTCAGATGAAAAGGCTGTGCAGTCTGGCACCATGTCCCTTGCCAATTTTAACTGTTTCAAACAACATTTCTTTTGAAATGTAAATACTGACCTGGATTTCATCAGATGTGGTCAGTCCCCAAGAGAAAAAGATAGCTTTTTATTCAACCAATTTTTTTCATGATGGCCTCTTATTGTATTTCTGTATGCATTTTTTTAAGACAACTATATT
Source organism: Xenopus laevis (assembly GCF_017654675.1). NCBI lineage: Eukaryota > Metazoa > Chordata > Amphibia > Anura > Pipidae > Xenopus > Xenopus laevis. The sequence continues at coordinate 105,008,236 of NC_054375.1, forward strand.
TTAAATCCAACCAATTAAAAACAAATTCCAGAAATGGAGCAGATTATGACACCTTGTTCTAACTGTGATCAAATCCAAATATGTCAGAGGAGGTTTAATACATCTCACCTTATATGCCACAGGTACCTTATTTCACTGGAACTAATTTAAAAATGATGGATGAGGTATTTATCTATTGAATTCTACTGGTAATTTAATCCTCAAGGCAGCAAGGAGTAGGCCTCTTGTACTGTAATTTTAAATCCCACTATACCTAGAATGGTACTAGAAGAGAACTATATTGTGTCCATGCCAAATTTAGCCATAGGTTAGTGCAGTTGCTTAAACTGGGTTCCTAGTTCCGGCATCTGATCACCCGAAGGTTGGAAAGGTTACAGGGGCCTGTGAGAAAGTCAGAAGAGGACAAATTACCACCAGCAAGCATGGAGTTTTTAGACCAAAAAGAAGGGGGGGTGGCAAGTGAAAGCTATAAGATTTTTAAGCATAAGTCCAGTACCTTTTTTAAACCTCCTTTATAAATTTCCCAGTTTTACATCATTAAAATGTGTACATTTGATTTTACAATATTTCCAAAATTATTTATGCTTCTTTTGATTATCAGGAGCTTGTTTTATTGGGTGGGTCAGAAGTCAATACGACACCAGTGTATTAGACTATGTTGACATGAATGCTTTTGTCATCTATAAGAAAATACAATAGTTCAGTTTCGTTTTCCATGAATGTCTTATGTGTAATGTTTTCTTGCTTCCTCTGTTGGATCTGGAAACTTGCCTTATTGGACTGGAATCTGCAGTCAGGCGCTGCCCTCTTTTTGTCTGATCTGTATTTGCATCTATTTTATGAATTTAAGTACAGGTGTGGAACCTGCTATCCAGAATTCGTGGAACCTAGGGCTATCCACATGAGAAATATTTCCATAATTTGGATCACCATTCTTTGTCTAATAAAAAATAATTAAAACATTAAAGAAACCCAATAGGACTGTTTTATTATTATAGATCCAAAGGGAATCATTTTTTTAAATGTTTATAATTTGTCATAAATAGACTTAGACTGCTGAAAGCAGATAACACCTGTATTCCTTTCATATATCCTTCTAAAGTATGTATCCTTATAGACAGAATTTTAGCTAGAATATTTAGGGACATACCCTGCAGATGTTTGCTTTCAAACAGGTAAGCAAATTAATTGTTACATTGGTTGCTTTAGGGGATGGAACCTATAGATTGTTTAATGAGATGTTTGATTAATGACACAGTTGGGGTTGGTCTTCTCCTCCCATCTATGTCCAGCAGAGAGTTCAATAATACCATTTGCATTTTGATTTGATCCATTTGCTGTTCAAAAGGTTACTAAATACCATGTAGACAGTTTTGTGCAGGTTAACGAATCATCAAAATAATACGAATGACCAATACATTATGGACAAAAACATTGTCAGCTGTCACTTACATATTTTAGTATTTGCCTTAGTTCATTATATGTAAATTATCGATAATCCCCTGTGACAGTACTATCAATAGAACTGGACAAATGGAATGTGCATTGTATATTAGTCTTATGGGTTTCTTGCATCTGTATCTTGAGGTGTCCAAGCTGTTGCCTGTAATTCCTCTATAATAAAATATCCTACTGGGCTTTCTTGCATCTGCCTGCCACAGTCATATGATATTTTGTTTGTCTATAGTGTTGGGAAAATTTCAGCACACTGGATATACATACATATTTTCCTTTTTTATGTTACACTGCCATAGAGTGGAAACCAGCTTTGATATGGTAAGATACCAATGTTAACAAATGACTGCCCTTCATTTCTCCTTGTACATGTACATGTAGATACTTGATACAGATGGTGGGTTATTTTTGTTTTTATTCCCTAGCTAATAAGGGTGCCAGGATCTGAATATGCATTCTAAATGGCCCGGGAAGCCCACATTCAAGCTCCAAGTACCTATGTTGGCCAATTCCACACTCTGTTAACTCTGAGCTTTTGAGACTCACTCTATAAATTGTGGGAAACATGAGGACGTTTGGCAGGAGTTTCTACGATATCCTCTTTCTTGCTAATCTGAAATACTGCAGAACGATGCAGGTTTGTTAAGCCTCTTGAACTAGTGTTGATTAAATAAACCGTTTCAGCAGAAAAAATAATAGCTGTTGCCACTATGTCTTAAACCAAAGACAGATGGAAAATATGCCTTGAAATCATTGGCATTTTAAATTGGTATACGTTATTAATGTATATGTTTCTATTTCTAGCTTTCATTACCGCAACATCGATTTTGTGTTTTTTATTTTCCTTTGTGTATTTTTTTTTTTCTTTCAAATGATGATTCAATACCTTTATTATTTCTAATGGGAAATTGCAGCTACAAGTTAGTTGTAAGTGGATTTCTTTTACCATTAATTAATAGATATGTTTAAAAAGCCCATACCCTTGTGAAATGTAATATATCTGAAATATGTTCTTTTGGTATTATTTATAGCGTAATGGCAATGTATGGAACATTTTAAGGTAAAACCTACAATGTGTAAGATTCGCAGCTACCTGCATTGCATTATCATGGCTCTGATATGCGCTTCTCATAACGTCAAAGGGCTAAACTCCCCGCTCAAGCGGGCTAAGGCGTTCCGGCAGTACAATTCCATGCATATTGATGTGCTTTTTTTGCAGGAAACACATTTTTCCCAAACCTCTGAACCTAAGTTTTTTCATAGACATTACCCCAAAGTGTATACTGCCAATGCTACTAAAAAACATTGTGGGGTTGCTATCTGCTTGCATAAAAGGTTAAATGTTGATATTCAATCTACTTTTAAAGATAAAGATGGGAGATATCTTATCCTTACGGGTTTGTTAGATGATACGGTAATCACCCTAGCGGTAGTGTACGCCCCCAATGAACGACAGAAGCCTTTTTTCCATAAATTCTTTGCTACACTTGAGAAATATCACAGAGGTCAGCTCATTTTAGGAGGTGATTTCAATGAGGTAGTGAACCCATCTATAGACAGACAAGGCCCCTCCCTTACTATGCGACTGCGTCACCCGCACTTTCTTTCGGCCCTACTGCACAAATACTCTATGGTGGACTCCTGGAGGGAATCTCACCCCTATAAAAGGGACTTCACATTTTTCTCCCACCCACATAAGTCCTATTCTAGGATAGACATGATTCTCCTGAATAAACAACTGGCCTCTTCGATTTCTTACGCTTCTATTCATGCTTGCCCTTGGTCAGATCATTCTATTGTGAAACTTCAGTTGCAGGGAGTAGCTATACGACCTAATTTCTATTCTTGGAGGCTTGACGATACCCTGTTGTCTGACCCGATTGTAGTGAAGGACCTTGAAAACGAGCTGTTAGCTTTTTTTGCGGCCAATACAACCCCTGACATGAAGACTTCTACACTCTGGGCAGCCCATAAGGCATTTGTCAGAGGCCTGCTGATACAAGCTTTGTCAAAGCGGAAAAGAGTTGCGAAAGAGAAAGTGACAACCCTAATGTCCCATTTGAATCGGCTTGAGTCACAGCATAAACTTACCCCTACCACCCCTCTCTGGAAACAAATTGAGAAAACGAGAACGGAACTGAACTTGTTAATGACAGAACAGGAAATTAAACGGCTGTCGTGGGTAAAGCAAAAATACTTTCAAAAAGCCAACAAGGCAGACACGATGTTGGCGAGGAAATTGAACAATAAATTTCACCATACCCCATTTACACAGATTAAAACTAAGGAGGGGGCCTTGACTGCTAATCCAGCCAAAATTGTTGCTGAATTTGCATCCTTCTATAAATCTCTCTATGAGCAGAAGGTGAATTTGAACCCTCAGTCCGTCCACTCGTTTCTTGACAGCATCCCTATTCCTAAGCTATCTCAATTGCAGCAGAGTAGTTTAGCCAAACCGATAGAGTCGGAAGAAATTGCAGAGGCTATCAAAGATCTTAAGCTGGCCAAAGCCCCGGGCCCTGACGGTTTTTCCGCCAAATATTATAGGACCTACTCTACCACACTAGTCCCCATTCTGTCCGCTTTATATAATGACATGCTGACTGGGGAGGGAAAGTTTGACGCGGAATCTCAACTCGCATATATATCGGTCATACCTAAACCTAATAGAGACATCACATTGTGTAAAAATTTTCGTCCTATATCACTGCTGAATATAGACCTCAAACTCATCGCCAAAATATATGCCACTCGCCTAAATGTCTTTATACATGCCTTAGTACAGAGAGATCAGGCGGGATTCATTCCTGGTAGACAGGTAACCGATAATATTCGTAGAGTTATTGATATGGTGCACCATAGCAAACAACAGAATATCCCTTCAATGTTACTGTCGTTGGACCTGGAAAAGGCCTTCGACACGGTCTCTTGGCAGTATCTAACTTTGGTGTTAAAAGCATACGATTTCCCCTTAGAATTCCTGCATGTACTTAAGGCATTGTATCACACACCTAGAGCCTGCGTCCGACATCTGGGATTCCTTTCGGAAAAATTTGTAATACAAAGGGGTACCCGTCAGGGGTGCCCGCTTTCACCCCTACTGTTTGCCCTGGTTATAGAGCCTCTTGCGATTCATGTCCGTTTACATAAAGATATCTTTGGTCTGCAAATTGGGGATATAATCCATAAGTGTGTGTTATATGCAGACGACATAATGCTGTTACTTACTAAACCAATGACCTCGCTCCCGCACTTATATAAAATTCTTGCTGATTTCGGTTCTATTTCGGGTTTGAAAGTTAACTCACAGAAGTCGGAAGCGTTGAACATTAATCTCCCTGCTCCTGTTCAAAAATTACTAGAACTGAATTTCGAGTTCCAATGGCAGCCCAAGACAATCAAATATTTAGGCATACTGTTAACTTCGGATTACAATACTATTTCTGCTGCTAATTACCCTAAGGTATTTAAGAAAATATTCTCTACGCTTAGGACATGGGAATCCATGAAACTGTCTTGGCTTGGTAAAATTCATGCCTTAAAGATGTCTATCCTTCCACAATTGCTGTATCTTTTCCGTACGTTACCAGTAAGCCCTCCTATGACAACCCTAACTAAACTCCAATCCTCTTGTCAGAAATTTATCTGGGGGGGTAAAAGAGCTAGGATGAAAGCAAGTGTGACTTATAGGAGTAGACGGAGGGGAGGACTTGGGGCCCCAAATTTCCGACTGTATTATATCGCAGCACAATTGGCCCAGATGTCGGAATGGCATGTCACTTCTCACTCTCCTCTTTGGATAGATATAGAACAGTCGCAGGTTGGCAATCTGTTACTTAGCAATCTCATCTGGACCAAAGGGAACGCAAACCTCACACTACCCCCCACTGTGATCCACTCTCTGTCGCTATGGAGGAGTATCCGGTCTCAATACCCGTTATCCTCATATTACCGCCCAGCCCTGTCTATGTTACGGAATTCGGAGTTTCTTCCTGGTCAGGCAGGGTCGACTTTTCAGTGGTGGCACATGAACAATTTGTCTATGATAGCCCAACTGACTCCGAATCACAAGTTTATAGATGTTCCCACTTTGACAGCCAAATATCATATGCCTCCCTCCGAGATATTCCGGTATGCCCAGATGCGACATTATTTCCTCTCCATAATAGGAAATGAATCTCGCTCTTTACCTCCCCCCACTATGTTTGAACAATTGTGCCTCCATTCACTCCCACATAAGGGTGCCATTTCCAGAATCTATGATCAGTTAGCTCATCAACAGCCATTAAAGGACTTACTATACATTAGGCAATGGGAACGGGAGCTTCATGTCACTTTGGAGGAGGATGATTGGTTAGATAGGTTCCTAGATATAACTAAATGTTCTCCCAGTATCTTGATTCAAGAAACTTCTCAAAAGGTTATGTCCCGTTGGTACCTGGTCCCTGAGAAAATTTCTGCATGGTATCCTGCTACATCTCCCACCTGTTTTCGGGGATGTGGACAGGTAGGATCTTACCTACATGTATGGTGGTCCTGTCCCAAAGCAATTAGATATTGGACACGTATTTATACCATGATCACTAGCATCACAGGGCTCACTTTAACTAAGCTTCCTGCAGTGGCACTGCTTCACGGCGGAATTACAGGATGTAATAAATATGTGAAAAAATTGATATGCCGTATTTTTTCGGCCGCCAAACAAATTATAGCTAAAGCATGGAAAACACCTACTCTTGATATACCTTTGGTTAAGTCCAGATTAGATGGTTACATGGTGATGGAGAAGCTTACCATGCTGGCTAGTGACGAGATTAATACTTTTCATGGGATCTGGGACCCGTGGCTCCGATATAGAGGACTTACTATTTGACTCCAGTCCTGTTGCCCTTTCTTAGAAAATACAGCCCTTGACCTAAATACCACCTTACCTATATCATGCCTATACGATGTATACCACCACGGCTGTTACTGCTTTGAGATGGTTCGCTGTAAGAGTTGAGACTATATATATATTTTCTTATTTTTTTATTTTTTTTTTTGTTTTTTTTTTTTTTCTTTCTCTCTCTATCTTTACTGTCCCTTGTTTTCTTTCTTCCTTCCATGGCATGGGAAGTTTCCTAGGGCAATTGTTCCATTATGGCTATGTTGACTTGATATGCTGACTCTGTACTAACGTAATGTGTATCCCTGTTTATACTGCATTTTGTTGGATATTGTCATATTGCCAACTGTCATTTTTTTTTCTCTTTCCATTGCCTTTTTTTTTTGTTTTCTGTATTTCCTTGAAAATTGAATAAAGATTATTTTCAAAAAAAAAAAAAAAAAACCTACAATGCAAGTCTGTACATTTTGTAAGCAACTTGTAGACATTGCCTGAATGGATTGGCTGCAGAGAGAAAAAAACATTTTGTCATATTTACTAAATTTGTGAAAATTGTACATCCCTTATGTAGAAAAGGCCATTAAATGTGCACAGGCCTGAAGAAGATTCCTGCTAAATCACTCACCAGATCCCCACAAATTAATGGTACCATTCAAACAAACCATGGACTGCAACATTCAGATACACACCAAATATTTTCTCTCTCTGCTTGACCAAAAATTGCATTCAGACAAGCGTTAACTAAATACTACCCTTTCTAGATAACTGTCACCCACTTGTCTGGATTTCCACTGTGCAAACTGAACTCCAATCCATTGCATTGGATACACTGCCACCAGACATAACTAGGTCCAGATTTGTGGAAAGGCCACCAAGGACAGCAGGATTTTAGGGGGGTGGCAAACATTTGTTTTGAAGCTCTAGTGCTGCTCATGAAATACAATTGTTTTTTTAATGTCCTGTGCGCCAATCCCCAGTGCTCCCGACCAGGTCATGAAAATTAATGCATGTGCATGAATGAAGGGGACAGGGGTGACGAACGGCAGCGGGCCTAGGGGTATGAAAAATTGTCTCAATTTGCTATGTTGTATGTACTTTGTGACCTGCTCTGTGCAAAGAGCTGCATATCCCCCATTAATACAGGGCTACCTGCATTCATAAGGGGCGGGGGGAGGCATGTAAGAGTCCCCCCCTTCTGCTCCAACCCACCTTCTAACTTGCAGATCATTCAAACACTTTTTAAATGAACACTAAGGGGGTATTTATTAAAACTCAATTTTTTCTCATTATTTTAAGAAACAAAATTCAACCTAACTCCCAACCACGATTTGACTTAAAGGATAACTTTACCCCCAAAATGAATAAGATAGTTTATATCATATTAAGTTGCAATTTAAAGAATCTTTCCAAATTGGTTTATATATTTAAGTAAATATTGCCCTTTTACATCTCTTGCCTTGAACCGCCATTTTGTGATGGTCTGTGTGCTGTCTCAGAGATCACCTGACCAGAAATACTGCAGCTCTAACAGTACCAGGAAGAAGTGTGGAAGCAAAAGAAAGAACCCTGTCTGTTAATTGGCTCATGTGACTTAACAAGTATAGTTTGTTTGGTATGTTTGTGTGCACAGTGAATCGTATGATCCTAGGGGGCGGCCTTGTTTTTAAAATGTCAATTTTCTATTTAGGATTAACCAATGGCACATACTACTAAAAAAGTATATTATTATGAAAATGGTTTATTTAAAAAAAGCAGGGTTTTACACATGATCTGCTCTATGCAATATCTTTTTATAGAGACCTGCATTGTTCAGGGGTTATAGTTTTCATTTAATTTACTAAAAATCCTGAACAAATAATTGTACGTACGAGAAAAGTCGTGACAATTTGAATTGAGTCAAAATGTCCGAAACCCACAAAGATCATGAAGGCAAGAAACATCTTAGCTGGAGTAATTTTGGATTCAGATTCTGGAAAAAGTTTCAATTTTTTTCTCTAAAAAAATTCAGGTTTTTTCCCCTTGACCAGGAAAATTGGAGGCTTATTAAATAGGCCCCTAAGGGTCACCATTTTGCACCAGTGCTCTATCACTTCGGGTAGTATGAAAAAATGTTTTCCTTTGTATCCCCATTATCAGCCATTTGGGACACCCAGAAAATTATAGCACTTTAGAAATTGCAGAAGAGAAGTCTCTCTTCAATAGAAAGAAAACATACTATTGCATTACTTTCAAATGTGAAGTAGTGATTTATATAGGTCACATTTACAGGCAAGGTTTCTTGCCTTATCTTACCCTTTGGAGTGCAGCAATGCTTTTCTACTGTATTAACTTCACCCCCAGAACTTCTAAAGAACTGTAAAGCTGGCCATAGATGTAAAGATCTTTAAAATATCTTTTCGTTATCGTGAGACCACGTCTATCTCAAAATGATCATTTAAATGTAGGATTTCTCCATCAACTAAAAAGACCATTTCAGGCGATATTGCCAGCAAAACTGGTGGGTAGCTGCCTGCTTGGCCCTGCAAACATAGATAGATTGCACTGGGACTGATACATTTTTTTAACCTGGCCGATCAATTTTCTGACAGATGTCTCACGAAAAATCGTAAGATGTAAGATTGTTCACTAACCCACTAACTTCACGATAATATGGTCGGATTTAGATAAAATCGGTTGTTCAACCAAATAAAAATCTTTGCGTCTATGGGGACCTTAAGTCTCTTTAATAGGAAGAGCAATACAGAAGGGAGCCTTTAAGAGAAATTATAAGAAATACCTTGATATTATAATAAAACAAATTTGTCATTATTTATCCATTTATTCACATTTTATATGTGCTAAAATACTTTATTGCATGATGATATTACTAAATAGGCACACAAACACATATGTATATTTTAAACTGCACAGGACTGATATTAACTTGCATTTAGATATACATGAGGACATCCAGCTCTTTAAAAACTCTTTACTTAACAAAAGAAGATCAAGGGCACATCATAATTTAATGTATGTTTTTTTCCATTTTGTGAAATCCACAAACACAAAAGAACACAAAGGCAAGTTTCTTCCACAATGCTAAATAAGAGCAATTTGATACACTTTTATAGTTCTGTTAAGATATTAATGTTATTATTTTAAAAACAATATGCCAACATTTTCTACACCACAAATGGGCAATAACAAGAACAAACAATTTCACATGAAAGAAATTCTTGGCGAGAGCTGACCATACACAGTAGATGAAAAGTGTTATGTTTTTGTTGTTTTGAAATGTTCTTTCCTGTTCTTTCATGGACCAGCAACTTGTATTTAACTTAGAAATACATCTGTACTATGCAGACAAGCAAAAGCAAGCAAGATTTTAACCTATGTAATGCTCTGACTTAAGAGCACCCTTAAACTGGTCGTACACATTCAAATCTGGACCTAATTTGGCCACCCACATGCCCCAACAGAGAGGCCTACAGAGACTGGTTGGATGAGAACAGCATCAATGCTTCTGTATCCAAAATGATTTTCAAACCTGCCTGATAAATATCTGGACAGTATTTGGCTGGATATTGGTCTGGCGGACCCATACATGTGCCAATTAGCTGCCGATTAAAGGGAACCAGCTTTTATTGGCCTGTGTATAGTCAGTTCAAGTTGTTTGTTGGAAACTGGTTTGAAACCATATCTGCCAGCAACCCACTCACCAGCAAAGTTGTAGATAGTTCTGCCTGATTTTCTCATTCATGATCAATACAAAAATTGACCCAGGAATAATTGATGTTCAGTCTAAAATATACAGTACAATTTTTTCAAGAAGGAGATGGTCTAGACATGAAATAATTAGACTCAGATTAGTTAACTCATGCTAGAAACCCTGGTTTGATTCCCTGTTGCAACTCCTTGTGACCCTGGACAAATTACCCAGTCATGTGGTGTGCTGGCATCATATCATATCATGGCTGCCTTTATTGCTGTGTAAATCCATTCCATTTTTATTCCATAATTCCACTTTCATTTTTTTAATCATTATAGGGTTTTAAATGTCTATACCTGAAAAGGTATTTTTTTCACTGATCTGGAAGTCTAGAAGATCATCTATATGTGTGGACCACTTATGATGAGTTTGGCAGATCATCCACTAATGCAGTAGAACAATCCCACCAACCAATGGCCCAGTATGCTCCATAATTATGCTAGTGGTTTGACTGATAAGATTATTGCAATCTAACCATTTATGTGTATGGCCAAACTGCACTGATAGCCAACTGATAGTCAAGCAGCATGATATCCTGTCAATTTGCCTGTAGCTGGTCAACTTTGGTGTCCATTCTGTCAACACACAGACAAGTTATCTTAGCTACTAATCAAAACTATCCCATGAGTTCCTGCCCATCCCCTCACCCAAAGTACATGTGCTTACTCACCAGAGCTATTCGTAGACAAATGGTAATGCGCAATTCCACACAATTTAGGTGCTAATCTCCTTGTCTACAGAGTTTAAGTAACAGTATTTAGCATATTTATGAACTTGTTTCTAATAAGATCTGTGAAGCAGGATTTGGTTACCTGTCGTTTTTCTTCCAGGGGGGTAACATCTGAAACACTGCTTCTGGAAGGACCCATGCTGGAAAAAGAGGTGTGGAACAACATCAACTCAAAATACTAACAGCTGTGCTAAACATCCTTGGGCTCTACATGTACAAGCTTTCTTGGCACCTAATCCACTGTTAATGTTTATTTTGCAAACAACATTTCCTAGAACATATAGGATCAGCCTTTGTTTGAGGGCGACTATGAACTAAGGAAAGCAACTGCACTGTAAATTATTGAGAAACATTTCAAATGCAAGATGATATCCGCAAACGCCAAAGTAAACAACAAAATCTTTGCCTAATTTTACCACACAGGTGATGGCCCGGATTGGGTTGATCTCATTGTTTCACCCCCAGGTCAATGATCACATCGCACTGGGGGCTTGTACAGACCACTCATTAAAGAACAACATTCACGGGCCTATGTGGTCCTCATCTGATGTGAATAATGTTAAGCCTTCTTAGCAGGTACATGACTGAACCCTGATCAGATTGGGAAGCCAATAAGATGCCAATTCATTTTTTTCTTCCTGAAGTATACTCCCCCTTTTGTAAACTATGACAATTATTTTAAAAAACACATCCATGACCATCTAAAGACAAAAGACCACAATTATTTTATACTGGTGTTGGAATGATAAGATGAATTTATGGTGAGGTCACTATTAGGATACCTGGGCAAGTTGAGTGGTTCTGGGAATGCTTGTCCAGCCTGGGCAGATTTACTAAAGGGCAAACTTTCACCAGCAACCTCTTTGCACACTTTGCACCCCTTCACCAGGCACAAATTCGTTACCACTACACTAATTCATTAAATGTCTGTGTGAGCTCAATGAGAGACTGAATCACAACAAGGTTGGGATTTACTTTTCCTTTATATTCTCTGTTTGGGAGATAGGCGGTAGGCATACTCCTTGTTAGTCAGAAAGACTGACCTGTGTTAGTTAGAGAGTTAGAAACCCATAAAAAGGCAAGGCCTTTATTTTGTGCTGTTTTTTAAGTCAAATAAACTGCCTGAAAATTATTTAATTTTCATAAGTTGTAATTGTGCCGTGGACTGCTTTTCCCCAGAAAGCTGGTCCCAGCTACCATCTACACATTCCTTATATTTATATATACAAAGTGGCATGAAAGCATCTTCCAGTAGGATAGAGCTGATAGATGCATTTAGATGCAGATGTTTAAAGGGGCTGTAACCCTGATTTATATCAGGGTTAAGAAGAATAAGTTTTAATATTTATTCATGAGATTATGATTATGACATAGAAGATACTGAAGCCAAATATGGAATCAAGAAGAGGGGGCTGCTGGACTTGCAAGCTAAGGCAAACAGGTAAAGTTCAAACTTTTTAAAATGTATAAAGTGTTTAAAATGTCAGCGACTATGTTGGGGACTCCAAGATAAGGATAATACTATTGCTAGTTCCTTCAGTTATTAACCCAAATGAATGAGGCACTCAGTTCTGAGCTTCACAGTTTTATAGCATAAGATACCATTGTTAGAGCTGCATTAAAGCTGCATAGAATAACACATAGAATATATAGGGTGAAATTCACTAAAGGGCGAAGTAGCTAAAACTGGCAAAAATTCGCCAGCGTTACGTAATTTATGCACTTTGCCGATTTACTATCGGTTGCTGGCGTAATTTTGCTGGCGTGATTTTGCCAAGGAGATAGACTCTACGCAAATTCACTAAGTTTTTGATTTTACTGACCGTTACCTCTATCGCGAGTCTTGCCTTCGCCACCTCAGACCAGTGAAGTGCAATAGAGTAGATAGGAGCTCCTCAAAATAATATTTTTCCCAAAAAACGCTTTTCCTTTTTACAGGGTGATAGGCTGAAAAAGATCAAATTTTTTTTGGGGTACCCTTTCTCCCCCCCTACATTTGATAACATATGGTACCTAAACTAAACTGTGGGCACATGTGTAGGGCATTAGAACAACTTTATATAATTTTATTAAGGTTCTCTGGCCTTCTGTAGTGTAACTGCATGCTGTATGCAAATTAGCCAATGCTAGTGTAACTTCGAACTGCTGAGCGTAACTTTGCCAGTGTTCATTACCCTGTGCGCAACTTCGGATCTTAGTGAATTAGCGTTGTCCAGGCGAATTTACATCTGACGAAGTGTTGCGATGTGTGCAAAGCCAGCGCTGGCGAATTTTGCTGGTTAGTGAATTTGCCCCATAGAGACTGGTTTACATAATGTTTGCTTTTAAATGGCTTTTAATAAACCATAAAAAGTATGTTTGAAGACAATGTTTGATGATCAGTTAGTACCAGCCTGTGCCTTTTCTCTCCTGTCTGCACACATTACCTATGAAGGCATCATAGTCCAGGTCAGCTGTGGAATTTAACCTAACATAAATGTAAACACACAGAAAGTTCCACATAAAAATGCTGTGGGGGTTGGGGGGGGGCAGTTGGATTAAAATGACAGTTTCTGCAAGAAAACAGATTAATCACTCAGGCTTCCTTCCTATGCTGACATACTCTGTATACTGAGAATTTAGACTCTATGCAAACACACCTGTTTAATAGTGCCCAGAATGCCTTTATATAAATCTATCTATACTAACCCATGTAGTAATTGCATAAACACCACTTTATCCACATATTCATTTTTTTGATTTACAAATCTAAAAATGTTATTTTGAAGCCAAATAAGGAAAATATAAAGTTGTAAAATATAAACTGTAATGTGTTCTTTCAATAATAAACAGTTCTTTCAATAATAATGAAAAGAATAAGAAACTCTCTGCCTATGTTGGAGGCTGGTAATGTTACATAGGCACCACTTGGGAACACCTTTGAATCCTAAGGGCAAAGACACATACGAAGATTCTGGGATATTTAGTCGCCTGGTGACAAATCGCCTTTTCTTCTGTTCAATAATCTCCCCAAATTGCCTTACTGCCGGCTAGAATCGAAATCACCGGCGGGATGGCACTGAGAGCGCTTTGTTTTCCGAAGTTGCCCAAAGTTGCCTCACGAGGAAACTTCTGCGACTTCCATCCCACCAGTGATTTCAATTCTAGCTGACTAGAAGGCTTTTCAGGGAGATTAGTCGACATAAGAAGAGGTGATTTGTCGCCGGGCTACTAAATCTCCCTGAATCTTCACATGCGTCTCTGCCCTTACATCTGCCCATCCAACTACCCAATAGACATTTGCTTTTCCCATTCGTTTGCATGGGAAGTAATCAGTGTTTTGACACTATAGTTCTCTCTAAGTGGCCCATAGCTATTAAGACATAATAAATACTGTCATAACTGTCATAATTGTTATATTATAGCTGATTTATTTGGAAATATCACATAAAAGGCCAGATTCAATTAATTGAGAAAAAATTACCGCACTATTTATCCTGTGAAAAGTCATGGATGAGATTCAATTCAAGGGGAAAAAAAATTTTCTCCAAATTCAGTTCCAGTGGTTTTCCCATGCAATACAGTTTTCATGCGATAAACCTCTAGACTTGCATCTCAAATGGAATCTCGTCCATGACTTTTCACAGGATAAACCTTTTTCGCATTAATTAATCTGGCCCTAAGAGCCTTATAATTTTACATATTGGGAGCTAATATACTCCTTACACTGCCAAGTAAAATAATTGCAACTGCACTGCCAGTTGTTATTCAAGCAACACATTTTGAAAGCAAAGAGGCTAAGTGGACAATGACTACTCAGTCTCCAAACAGAACAGATGAAGTCAAAGAAGAACAAGGACAAGAGACTTTCTAAAACCATTGTTCATTACTGTGAAAGCTGTGGGTATTGAATTAAGCCTTTCAGTAGTATAGGTGGATTCTGGATGGGGTTTTCCTTTGTGTTGCTGGTGAACCATGTTCAGTGTATATATGCTATCGGAGAAAATGACCCATGCCTAAATTTATTTATTTAAAGCCATTTTAATATATATAAATATAGTTTATATAAACAAGCTGCTGTGTAGCCATGGGGGCAGCCATTCAAAGCTGAAAAAGGAGAAAAGTCACAGGATACACAGGAGATAACAGATAAGCTCTGTAGTATACAATGGAAGTCTGCATGTATCTGTTATCTACTGTGAATCCTGTGCTTGAATGGCTGCCCCCATGGCTACACAGCAGCTACACTTATAGTTGTGTTTGTGAAGCAAACTCACCAGTTTTACCAGTGCAGGGCAACAGTACATAATACTGTCATTCCTTTAAAATTTAAAAACTTCCTTTTTTTGGTGTTATTGTTGCTTTAATGCAAAATAGATTTTTTTACAATGCTTGTGTAAGATGAAATGTTTTTACCAATGACCAGCCTGTAAATATTCCCACTTGAAATACAAGCAATTTACTATGAGTGCAGTGTATGTCGATATTTTTCACTATTTATTTAACTCAGAACCATGGACAAGGTACCTTCCAATCCTGGATAGTACATTTTACAGTTCTGGGATAATTGGACATGTCCATATTAGTGCAATATAACCACAGGTGCATGAACACAAATCCTTTTGCCAGTTAATTATATCTATGTCAAGAAGGGCAGGTGTGTGTAATTTTGTGCTTATCCATGTGCTGAGTCTTTTTTTTAATTTTAATTTGCATTTTCAAATTAATTGTCCTAGGAAACTGCATCTACTGATATTTCCCAGCATGCGGAGCTAAAGAGAAGTGGAACAATAGAACATTAGTAGAGGTAGGTTAACTAATAATCAAATAACAGTGAAACAGAACAAAAAAAAAACAGGAATATACTGTAATCTCAGTGGTAGCACAAAAAAACTATCCTTTAGGACTGGATCAAACCACAACTCCATCCATTTCTCTCTTTATTTCAAAACTGTCTCATAAGTTTAATATGAACTGGATTGAAGCTTCTATGCAGAAAAAAGTGTGGGCTCCCATTCTTTGAAACATGGGAGAGCTACATTATAACACTGCCTAATGAAAAACAACATGCTTGTCGCAGTGCTTCCAAGGGACTTCTTGGTGTACAAAGAGAATAATTCTCCAGGATCCACCAATCGCACTACAATAGCTCATACCATGTATCATGGGGGGGAGGGACAATAAAACAAGAGAGGACATCTGCCATAAATGATTCATATTGAATGAAACAGTATACTGTCCCACAGAATAAGCATAGAATAGACCACCTTATTCTTATTCATAATCTATATTTTTGGAACCATGATGACACCTATCATTACTATGGGGCAGATTCACTAAGGGTCGAATTTCGAAGTTAAAAATACTTCGAAATTCGACCCTCGAATTTAAATCCTTCGACTTCCGAATATCGAAGTCGAAGGATTTAGCGCTAATCCTTCGATCGAACGATCGAAGGATTTTTCGTTCGATCGAACGATTAAATCCTTCGAATCGAACGATTCGAAGGATTTTAATCCAACGATCGAACTAAAATCCTTCGATCAAAAAAAGGTTAGCAAGCCTATGGGGACCTTCCCCATAGGCTAACATTGACTTCGGTAGCTTTTAGCTGCCGAAGTAGGGGGTCGAAGTTTTTTTTAAAGGGCAAGTACTTCGACTATCGAATGGTCGAATAGTCGAACGATTTTTACTTCGAATCGTTCGAATCGTTCGAATTCGATCGAATTCGATCGAATTTAACCAATTCGATGGTCGAAGTACCCAAAAAATACTTCGAAATTCGAAGTATTTTTCATTCGAATCCTTCACTCGAGCTTAGTGAATCGGCCCCTATATGTATACAATCTCAAAAAATATATACAGAGGTTAATCAATACACACTGTAAAACTTTTGTACCACTACTTTTATGAATTCGTACTGCCTAAGATATGTATTGCCTGTCTATTCATCAATAAAAAGATGTTAAAAAAAAAACAGACATGGGCAAAATGTAGAGTATGCTTATAACATTATATAAGGTATAAGGTCTAGAAGAAGCTAGTACTCCAAGAGGGTAACAAAGCAAAAGAGAGAAGAGTTTGTTACCAATTCTTGACAAATGTAAAATGTATAACTTGGGTCAAGTGCATAAAATGATCATATAGATAAGAAAGTGCTCATTTATAAGGGGTACTTTGGGGGCATAAACTTTCAAAATCAGTAAGTAAGTGGAAATTGTCACCACTAGAGTGAAGTCCGATACAATGAGTAATTTGTTGACTTTGGAACCATTCACAGTGAGGGGCCTTATAAGTATCTTGGAGCTTTTGAAAAGGTAGAATTACGTTAGTCTGGGTGAAAAAATAAATGGTATCCAGCTGGTTTTGCTCCCACCATTTGAAAGCTGTGGATTATTTATTTGTGAATTGTCAAGAAAGCAAGTGACTGGTTTATGAGGGGAGATTAGCATACAGGGTACCTTGGCATTGTCCCTGACTTTTATGAAATGTAGGACTATTGTATTGCAATAGATATTAGATATAAAACAATTAATTCATAAAAAAATATCAGGAAGATTCCTGGTAAAAAAAATCTTGTTCTAAAGTGGCCCAAAATTGTGCCAAGCTATTTATTGAGCCAATTGGGCTGCTATACAGAGAACTGGGTCTTCTTTGGTGGGGTTAATCATTTTTAGCGTGATCACACCAAAGATATATCTGCTAAGTTGTTCCCCACATTGGTGATGGTACAGTTCAAAAGGAAATTGACCAAATGTAATTGTATTGTATTTCTGAGAGTTGTGCACAGAAAGTTATGGCCCAGGGTTGCATAAGAAGGCTGAATTTGCTGAAGAACATTAATATTAGGGATTCACCAAATCCACAAAACCCCTGAATCCTTTGTGAAAGATTCAGCCGAATACTTAACTGAATCCGAATCCTAATTTGCATGTGCAAATAAGGGATGGAAAGGGTGAAAGTGAACAATGCAAGCAGCGGGTGTGATGAAAAGTTATGTGATTTTAAAGATTCTGATTCAGTACTGCCAGACACAAGAATTCTGCAGAATCTTGCCCGAACCCTAGATTCGGTGTATTCCTAATTACTATAGGGTTTGAAGGATGTGTGTGAGGCTTGTGTATGGCACGTGAGAACCACACCACAAACTCTGTAGTCTTCACCAGGATTCCAGGAAAACTGTTATTATTATTATTATTTATAAAACACCAACATATTCCAGCAGTGTTGTACAATAAATGGATGTATACATTAAACATACAAGAAAACATACAAAAACAACCAATCGTTGATACATGAGGTAAAAGCCATGCCCATAAGAGCTTACAATCTAAAAGGAGACGGGGTTAAGACACAAGGTGTGGGAATATTACAAATCTCTAAGGAGCTTTACTCATTACAACTATGTAATAAAAGAACATATACCTCAATATTCTATGTGTGTATGGCCACCTTAAGGTACCTGAACCTGAATCTTTGGGAAGAGACAACTGCATAAGGAATCAGTACACCTGAAAGTATAGTAATTGCCAAGAGAATCCTGAAAAACTGCAATCTGAAATAAAGAAGGATGAAGCCGGGTACAGTAAGAAGAAAGCAGAGAACAATATGCTGTGAGTTCTGGAAAACAGTAGCAAAAATAAGGGTAAAGAATAAGGGTCAGTAGCTTGACAGAACAAAGGTTGCATTTATTCTATGAGTTTGGATATCTGTGCCACTAGCGAGACCATGATTCATCACATCAGATGCAACTACAACACATTAATTAAACAATGGGCCTCATGTACAGTAATAACAAAACTGCCTCTGTGTAGTAACTCATAGCAACCAATCAGCAATTAACTTTGATCAGTCTGGTGCAAGCAAGTACTTAAAGGAAACATCTGATTGGTTGCGATGGGTTAATGCATTTTTGCTCAGTGTTATCAATAGCAATATAATGCTTACTCTTATTGTTTTACTGAGAGAAAAAAAGCTAACTGCGGTTACTAGACCAAAGCAATTTGTTTGCCCTTGTTACTGAATAACTTACTTCTTTGCTTCCCGGCACCCACTGCCCTTCCTTCAAACACAAAGATTCTTTTGATTTGCCACAACGATTCAGTTGGAAAAAGTTAATATTCTCTTCTTGTTACCTATTTTTTCAATGTGTGGCATGCTTTATTTCTTTCTTTCTTTCTAGCTGAGTTCAGTACTCTTCCTGTTCATTAAGTATTTGTGGATAATGTGTTCTGCTATGTTGGTGTGTAGTCCTTTACTATTGTTTATAATGAACTATTGAATACCCTCCAATTTGGCCTATTCCATCAAGACACAGCCATCAGGCAAAGATTTGAGATGGCAAAGTTAATCAATATAGCTGTGTCTGAATGACTTCTGTGTAGGCCCCTGCCTCCAGGTAATGTAATTATCCAGGATTAGTGGATATCCTTTACTAACTACTGACTAAGCAAATGATTGCCATCTCATTTGTTCCACCTGAATATGCACCCAATGTGCAGCATTCCGTTTGATTGTGTTAGGTGTGAACATTTACACTCTTCATAAGTTTTATTCTGACCAACCAAATGTTCAAAAAGCAATTAGTTGGGCATGGCTTTTTTGCTAACTAAAATGAGGGTACAGGTATGGGATTCGTAAACCTGGGATCCGTAAATCCAGAAAGCTCTGTATTACAGGAAGGTCATCTGCTATAGACTACATTTTATCCAAATAACGCAAATTTTTAAAATTGATTTCCATTTTCTCTGTAATAATAAAACAGTACCTTGTGCTTAATTCCAGCTAAGATATAACTAATCCTTATTGGAAGCAAAGCTGCTCTGTTGGGTATATTGGGAGGCCTATTTATCAACATTCTCATTATGGAGGTTTTTGAAACAACTCTAAGACCATGAATGCCATGTAATTTATTAAAAGATCCAAATATAAAAAGCATGAACGTGAAAAAAACGTTGAACAATGCCCTAACAAATATGGAAAGAATGAAAGCATCTAAACATTTGAGTACTTGAGCAATTACTTTTGAAAAAACATATGAACACCTCTAAAAGTCCAAATGGCTAAAAAAAGGTCCAGTAGGATCAGCACAACTTCCATTGACTTCATTAGGACCTCGACTTCTATTACAGAAGTTTTGTGTTCGAGTTTTTCGTGGTTTTTACCCTTCATAAATCTTACATTTTGAGAGTTTTAGAAAAATAAAAAAAACAAATTTTTAGAGATTAAATTAGATTTGTGAGAGAAATAGAAATTCAAATATGAGTAAATAGGTCTAATGAAGGCCTATTTATCAAAGGTCAGATTTTAGTGGTTTTTGAGGTTTTTGAAACTACGACTAAACTTAAAACTCTAAGGGGATTATTTACTAAAACTCAAATTAATCAAATTTTTTAATTAAGACAAAATCTACCCAACTCCCTTCCATGAATTGAACACATTTTTCAATCATTTTTCTTTAAAAAGTAAAACGAATATCGCAACAACATTGAGCGTCAATTTGTATTGTACAATTGATGTTCAGAAAACTTGTCACTACGAAAAATCGACTTTTTCAGATTATGGGACAAAGCCGCTACTTTATCTGATTGACCAGAGCAGATCACTATGTCAAGAAACAACTTCAGGGACATCTGCCATTGACTTCCACATGACCTAGACAAGTTTGAGATGGAGTATTTTCAAATTCTGATTTTTAGCAGCTTTCAGTATATTAAATCTCTAAAATTGTTTTTATTTTTCCACTAAAAATTTTAGTTTTTCCCTTTAAAACCTTGACCAGATAAATTTAAGGTTTAATAAATGGGCCCCTAAAACTACGAGTGTCATGGGATTTATTAAAAGATCTGATTTAAAAAAGGACAAATGGAAAATAATGCATTAAAAATTACGAATACCTCTGAAACCTCTAAAAATATTAGTTTTTTGGACAATTTCTAGTGAAAAAAAAATCTGAAAACTTCTAAAACTCTGAATTGATTTAAAACTTTCCAAAAGGCTCGCAATTCTATAGGACCATGACAACTTTTACCTGCAAAGTTTTATATTAGTAGTTTTCGTGGTTTTTATACTTAATAAATCTCTAATTATTAGAGTTTTTTTTTAAAAAAAAAACATAGGAAACCACAAATTTTTTAAAGACTTGTGGGGAAAAAACTACATTGATTGTTAGTAAATGGGCCCTTTAATGTTTTAATGATTTTTCAATAAACTTGAGGTATGGGAATCCAAATTACAAAAATAGCACAAATGCAGAAAACTCAAGGTCCCTAGCATTCTGGATAACAGGTTCCTGATTGCAATGTCTATGAGACCCTTCTTTTAAATATTTTTGGTCAACAGACGGAATGGCTCTGCTGGGACCAGAAGTAATGCCGTTCTCTCACACATGTATGTATTAAGAGGCATAGAAAGCTATAGCCTCATATTTAATTATGTATGAAATTACATAGAACTGGGCCATAATTTCATCAACTAACATCATTATCACTTTATGAACTGTGTATTCTATAAGTGAATCAGGTTTTTCTGATCAAACAATGAAGAATAAAAACAACCCTTATTCGGAAGAGCAACAACCACACATTGTATACTTTCTGGACTTATTTCAGCATAAAACCAATGTATTTTTGTAATTATTATAAATGAAATCCAAGATGCAGCCAGAATTGAGCAAAACATTGCTATATTGACTATCGTTATTATATTATAACTTGATATTAACTAAAGCAATAAACACCTTCTTTTATCAGAGTTTAAAGAGGCCGCTAAGAAAATGAAGCTAAATCTCATTTAATTAAAATAGTCGTTAATTTTCACATGCCTCCTTTGTGAAACTAAATCTGGTCTCTTCTTTTGATGTGTACTCTGAGACTTTAATTGTAGAGGCGGATAATGTTTATTCAAGAAAATTGTGAATCTGAGCATGCATGGCTGGATACTACTTCATGACATTCACAGACGCTTAACAAAACAAATGGCTCTGAGGGCTGTGCATGAACCAGATTCTCTAATCTTTTCACATCCTAGAGCTGTCAACTGATAATCTAGCAAACTGTGTTGATTTCAGCACTTTACAAAGAGACTGCTTTCCGTGTGGTCAGACATCTTACTTAAAGAGCTTGCCTAGTGGTTTTATTAAATATAGGCTGTGGTTTGGTTAAGAAGGGACAATAAGATGGTTATTTATCAAAGGTCAAATTTGTGAGCTTTTCTAGACCTCGAATGAATTCAATTAAACTCACAACTCAAATGGTTTCTAACTTAAGAGAACACTTGGTGGCAAATTTACTTATGGTCGAATATCGAGGGTTAATTAACCCTCGATATTCGACTGTCGAATTGAAATCCTTCGACTTCGAATATCGAAGTCGAAGGATTTACCGCAAATAGATTGAATGATTAAATCCTTCGAAACGTTCGATTCAAAGGATTTTAATCTATTGATCAAACAATTTTTCTTCAACCTAAAAATTGTTCCAAAGCCTATGGGGACCTTCCCCATAGGCTAACATTGACTTCCGTAGGTTTTAGGTGGCAAACTAGGGGGTCGAAGTTTTTTTTAAAGAGACAGTACTTCGACTATCGAATGGTCGAATAGTCGAACGATTTTTAGTTCGAATCGTTCGATTCAAAGTCGTAGTCTAAGGTTGAAGTAGCCAATTCGATGGTCGAAGTAGCCAAAAAAAACATTCGAAATTCAAAGTTTTTTTTATTCTATTCCTTTACTCGAACTAAGGGGCAGATTTACAAAGCTCGAGTGAAGGATTCGAATTAAAAAAACTTCTAATTTCGAAGTGTTTTTTGGCTACTTCGACCATCGAATGGGCTAGTTCGACCTTCGACTACGACTTAGACTACGAATCGAACGATTCGAACTAAAAATCATTCGACTATTCGACCATTCGAAGTACTGTCTCTTTAAGAAAAACTTCGACCCCCTAGTTCGGCAGCTAAAAGCTACCGAACTCAATGTTAGCCTATGGGGAAGGTCCCCATAGGCTTGCCTGTGTTTTTTTGATCGAAGGATATTCCTTCGATCGTTGGATTAAAATCCTTCGAATCGTTTGATTCGAAGGATTTAATCGTTCAATCGAACGAATAATCCTTCGATCGTACGATCGTACGATTAGCGCTAAATCGTTCGACTTCGATATTCGAATTCGAACGATTTTAGTTCCTAGTTGAATATCGAGGGTTAATTAACCCTCGATATTCGACCCTTAGTAAATCTGCCCCTAAGTAAATGGGCCCCTAGATGTAAAAAACTCAAATCAGTGTAGTCGGGGTGAAAAACTCGAATACTCAAATAGATCGAGTTTTCGGCAGTAATAAAACTTGAATCGCTCAAACTGATTGAGTTTTCGAGGAAACCCACCGAAAAAAACTCGAACATCATGAAGTCTATTAACATCTTCAAATGGTTGAAGGGACCTCTGCCATTGACTCCTACATGACCTAGATAGGTTTTAGATTGTGTATTTTCAGATTTGAGCTATTTCTAGGGTCAGGGTATAATAAGTTTAAAAAAATTCAAGGTTTTTTAATTAAAAAAAAATAGATTTTTGACTCAAAAATATCCTCAAAACTGCCCCTAGATGTATGTGATGGAAGCACTACCATTTTTCTTTTTTAAAGTAACATCTATCACAACAGAAAGTACAAATAAAAAGCTGAAAAAAAACCAAGCAAAATGTTCTAACCTGGATCTTATTTTAAACCTTCTTGGCTGACATAATTAACTCCTTAATGAAACAAACCTTTTGTCTGGTTTATACAAGCAGATCAGAGGAATATCAGATTGTGGGAATTAATTGAGTTTGCCCTTAATGTGATCTAAATTCATTTTCTATATAATGTTGCAGATGAAGCCTTATAAAACAAAGATTATCAGATCAAGCTTTGTAAAGGTCCACTTGGCCGAAAAAGAATGTAATAAAGTTGTTTGTTCTTTGGGTAGAACAGGACACAATGTGGCCCATTAGATTAGTGCTCATTACATGGAGGAACGCTTCCTGAATCACAAGTGCACATCTACTGCCATCATATGAAAGAGCAGGGGCAGAAGGTCACACATCATTTTGGCATTAATACAAGCAACTTAGCATACCTGGTGCACACTTAACCTGCAAAACTTTAGAGTTTGTTAAACTTTTCTAGCATTCCTTGGCAGCATTCATGCCTCAAGGTTGGACTTCTCTGCTCACTTCCCCTCCCTTCATGAGATAGTCCAAGTTTTGTTAAATGAGTCGTTTCCAATTTACAAAGCTACAATAATCATTCTTACAGCCAAGGTCTGACTTGCCTAGAAGGCATTTCCACCCTTCATCAAAGATCCCAGTTGTGCTTTTCATGGTGAATAGCAGAAAAGAAACTCAAGAGATGCTATTCACAAACACTCTAATTAACCTAATTAGGCTACTCTAAGTTCCATTCAACACATGCTTGATAGATTATTGCATTTACAGATACTATTGTGCTAACACTTGTTGATTGCACTTTTTTTGCAAACGAAGTTGTAATTATTCCGTCATTCCTTCTCTAGACATTTCTATAGGCAGCCTCGTCCTTTGTGTTCTAAATTAGGCTGAAATGAAAGCCCACTGCTCCGGGATCAGCTTTCAGCAAAGTCAAGCGATCTTATTGCACTAACAAATTTCTCTCTCTTTCGTGGCCTCTAAATTTAAAACAAGTGTTTTTAGGCTTTGATAAATGCAAGATGTAAATAACATGTTTAACTTATTAGTAAATACTAATTACTCCGAGGTTAAAATAACATGTTTATCCTGTATTTTCTTTTGTAAGAAAAATTAAAGCTACATTCCAGTACATGCCCAGTATCAAACACCTAAAGTCAGCTTTGAAAGCTGCAATGTTGAGAAGTCTCATTTATAAACATCTGTTTTAATGTTATTTATTTTTTTATTATTGTAGGCACTATAATTAGCCACGCATGGAGTGAGTGATGCCCCCAAAGCCCCAAATCTTTTGCCTTGGCAAGAACATTAACAAAATGAATCAATATGTCAACGCACATTATGGGTGAAGGCTTTAGAACAATTATTTATTTTTGTTTCTTCACCTTTTCCTGACGGGTGAGTCTTGTTTGCTTGTCATCTTCTTCCAGCCTGCTGCCAATGTCAAGTGACTGGCTCAGCACTTGTAGGCAAGGTATAGGAATCCTGTACTAAATAACTACAGCATGGCAGGGTTAAAATAGAATGTCTTTAAAACCAAACTTACTGCACAGTTGAATTTTATTATGTAACATTCACAATGTTAATCTCTAAACAATGCAGGTTGTGTTGCTGCTTGTGAGAGCCACAATGAGAAGCAGCTGTTTTGTGGCCAATGAAATGCCATTAATGCATTCATGGGCCTCCCACATTGAGATTGGTTGGTGGAGTAGATAATTGTCATGGTGGCAAGTCCATGTTCTTTAGATGTTAAAATAGGGTGTTTGAGGGTTAGAGGGATTTAGGGACTTGTCCAGAGACTCACCACATGAATTTAAACCAGGTCTCACTGAGCTCAGTAATGTAACCAAAGAGACATTGCTCTTTATAACTTTAGATAGATGCCTGTGTCACAAGTCTAAGGCAACTGGTGACCTTCAAGATGGTATTGTACTAAAACTCCAAGCATTCCACAATCATCCAAGGATTGTCAGCTCAGCTATACTTTTTAGTTCCAGCTAAAGTGATAATTAGAAAGTACCATTGCATATGTGACAGTGAATTGGACCTTCCTGCAAGATCCCCCTGTGATGTGACAATGATTCCACTTTCCATTGCTCTGAAGATTTTCAACCTGATCTTAAAAGTTAACGTTCACTTGCTATTTTCCCCCTCCCCATTATACCGTGCTGTGGCTTTTGTAATCCTGCATTGTAGGGATCACTGCCAAAAATTAAAACCTTTTTATTTATAAACAGAAAAGAAATACCTAGTACATCAGCTAAACTTTATATATCGGTGCTATTTACCAGGCTGCCAAGGAACACAGCCTTCGGGGCTTAGAAAATAGGATGTAAAAGAAACTCTACATCCATTATATAAACACAAATAAGTAAATAAAATGTTTAACCAACCTTTAATCACATTAATGTTGGCTCCACATTTGTTAAATTCCCATGTGTTTCTTCCCCACCCGCCAGATCTACCTGCACTCTGCTGTTCATAGCTGACAGAGATGTGAGGGTTATAACATGTTCTAGTTCCAGTGAGTGACTGACTAAATGTAGTATAGAATTTTAGAGACCGAGCGTAAAAGTGTCATATACAACACTGGGTCTATACACTTAATTTAGATCACAAAGGCTTGATTACATTAACCTTCATACTTTTCTTAATAGCTATCATATGGTAGAATTATTAGGTCCAGGAAGTTGTCTGTCCTTAAACCAAATTCATTTATTAAAGGGATACGGTCATGGAAAAACATGTTTTTTTCAAAATGCATCAGTTAATCGTGCTGCTTCAGCAAATTCTGCACTAAACCCATTTCTCAAAAGAGCAAACAGATTTTTATATATTTCATTTTGAAATCTGACATGGGGCTAGACATATTGTCAGTTTCCCAGCTGCCCCAGTCATGTGCTCTGATAAACTTCAGTCACTCTTTACTGCTGTACTGCAAGTTGGTGTGATATCACCCCCTCCCTTTCCCCCCTCAGCAGCCTAACAAAATAACAATGGGAAGGTAACCAGATAACAGCTCCCTAAAAGAAAAAGAAAACAGCTGCCTGGTAGATCTAAGAACAGCACTCAATAGTAAAAAAGCCAAGTCCCACTGAGACACATTCAGTTACATTGAGTTGGAGAAACAACAGCGTGCCAGAAAGCAGTTCCATCCTAAAGTGCTAGCTCTTTCTAAAAGCACATGACCAGGCAAAATGACCTAAGATGGCTGCCTACACACCAACATTACAACTAGAAAAAAAATACACTTGCTGGTTCAGGAATGAAAGTTTACATGGTAGAGTGAATTATTTGCAGTGTAAACAGTGTAATTTAGAAATAAAAACTACAACATAAAAATCATGACAGAATCCCTTTAATATGACATATATGTCCAAGTTAAATGTATTTTCTAGGCAGCAACTGTATATATTTTCTCCCTATATAAATACTCCCTGTTCAACCAATGGGTTAGCAGCACCTAAACTATTGACACATGACTCCTTTTTGAATTTGACATGGCATATGGTTTGTGTACTTTAAGGGGCCGATTCACTAACTTCGAGTGAAGGATTCGAAGTAAAAAAACTTCTAATTTCAAAGTGTTTTTTGGGCTACTTAGACCATCGAATGGGCTACTACGACCTTCGACTACGACTACGACTTCGAATCCAACTATTCAAACTAAAAATCGACTATTCGACCATTCGATAGTCGAAGTACTGTCTCTTTAAGAAAAACTTCGACCCCCTAATTCGCCATCTAAAAACTACCAAATGGTTTGTGTACTTTAAGGGGCCGATTCACTAACTTCGAGTGAAGGATTCGAAGTAAAAAAACTTCTAATTTCAAAGTGTTTTTTGGGCTACTTAGACCATCGAATGGGCTACTACGACCTTCGACTACGACTACGACTTCGAATCCAACTATTCAAACTAAAAATCGACTATTCGACCATTCGATAGTCGAAGTACTGTCTCTTTAAGAAAAAACTTCGACCCCCTAGTTCGCCATCTAAAAGCTACCAAATGGTTTGTGTACTTTAAGGGGCCGATTCACTAACTTCGAGTGAAGGATTCGAAGTAAAAAAACTTCTAATTTCAAAGTGTTTTTTGGGCTACTTAGACCATCGAATGGGCTACTACGACCTTCGACTATGACTACGACTTCGAATCCAACTATTCAAACTAAAAATCGACTATTCGACCATTCGATAGTCGAAGTACTGTCTCTTTAAGAAAAAACTTCGACCCCCTAGTTCGCCATCTAAAAGCTACCAAACGCAATGTTAGCCTATGGGGATGGTCCCCATAGGCTTTCCTAAGTTTTTTTGATCAAAGGATATTCCTTCGATCGTTGGATTAAAATCCTTCGAATCGTTCGATTCGAAGGATTTTATCGTTCGATCGAAGGAATAATCCTTCGATCGTCCGATCGCACTATTTGCGCTAAAATCCTTCGACTTCGATATTCGAAGTCAAAGGATTTTAATTCCCAGTCGAATATCGAGGGTTAAACAACCCTCGATATTCGACCCTTTGTGAATCGGCCCCTAAATGTTTTTAGACTTGGTTGTGAATCAAATTACATTTTAAAAATATGGTTTTTATATATTTATTTGACATGACAATACATTTTTTTTAGGAGTTCTACTCTTTATTGCAGTCCAAGTAAGACCTAAATATAGGTCCCTAAAAGGTGTTAAAGCTGTGTATATTTCTACAAGACAGGTAAAAAATTTGGATATTTCATAAATCTGTTGTACAAATAAAGGGTCATTTACCCAGACCCGGCCTTAAGTGGTGTTCACTAACTTGTATATCTAATAATGTGCAAGTTAGGGAGCAGGTAGATGGTAGGAGTTGCGCCTGTGGGTGCTAATGGTGGGTTAGGGTGCAAAGTGCAAAAAACATGGCAACTTGTGTCTGTTTTTTGTTCTCTGCACCCTGCTCCATTGTTCATAAATGACTCCTCTATTTTTTATCATTTATTATTTTTATTTAGTGCTATACATTTCCTAACAGAATAATGCTGTGAATTACTTTAAACTGCAAAACTTGACTGGCACTCCAAACACCCACCTTACCGGGCAAAAGTATTAAAGTACAAAATCTTGTATACTTGTACTTTTGTACTTTGTATCTTGTAGAAAAAAGGGAAAGCCATGCTCAACCCATTATCAATATATTAAGGACCCTGAGACATGTTGTGCATTAAGCTACTAAAAAATGTCCCTCCCCCCTTTAAACAAAACAAAGATTGTTTGTTCATATATTGCAGCATATTTAAGATGGCCAACTACATAGTCATCCCTGGTCTGGCCAGTCCTACCCTCACTTTTATCTGATTCATTAAGAATTCTACTGCTGCAATATACATTTTACACAGGGACAAAGTTTTACCTACAACTTTTATACTTTTTCTTGGTAAGTTGGAGTTTTTGGTGTGCCAGTCAAGTTTTGCAGTTCACATTGATTTGCTTCCTTTGGCTGAAGGTTTGGGGCTTGGCACCAACATTATTTTAACCTATTTTCCAGTACATCTGGGCTTTCCTTTTTCTTCCATGAACTCTGTGAGTCACTGACAGATTTCACCTGCTCTGAATGGCTGATTCACACATGAGTCATGTAATGCTCTACTTACAAACAGCACGGTTCAGTTGTTTTCACCAGGAAATAACTGTTCGGTTAAGGAAGCACCTTAATAAACTATTTATTTTTCAATAAAAGTTTGAGATTACCCAGCAATATTGGTCTTTTTTATCAATGTCAATGCAACAAGCCTGACTCTCCGCCACTTGCCTGCTCTCTGATCCTGATGCACAGGGTAGGAGTTAAAAAAGACAGCAGAGGTATGCTACTAGGATCTTACCATCCCACGTTGAGCCCTAGGCATGTATCTCTGCTGCCTCTCCCTCCAGTTCTGGCCATGGTTATTGCCTTTATAAATATACCATTTAAATAAGCAATGATGTTTTTAAATTAAAAAAAAACTTTCTACTTAGCTGCCATGATGGAATAATAATACCCTCAATAACCCTTAATAAGAGTAACTGAAAATATTTTACCATTGCTCATGCTGCAAAAACATTAGAAACTGATTTATTTTAAATACAAACATACTACTCAGTAAGCAAATGAAAAAATAACAATATGTCTGAAAAAGCTGACAGACCGGTTAACAGCCGCAACGACCCTAAACGCAATACTGTACCAACATAAATACTAATTCTAAAAGTGCATGTGGTAACAATCATAGATACATATAATATATTTATACTTTCATTGATCACACTAAGCCTACAATATAAATTGCTTTAGTTACTAGGAATATTCAGAAATAAATGTGTAAAGATCTCAGGTGGCAATTGAGGTTAAATTAGTCTGAGATAAGGCTTTGCAAAGCAAATCTTTTTCTATTATCTATAAATATTCCTATATCCTTCTACATTGAGGATTCACATTACCAATACCCTAGACCCCTAGCTGTATGCCACTAAGAAGTCCAAACTGCCACCTTGATCAGATCCTCTGCTCTTCCTCTATTCTTCTTCACAGTTTTATTTCCTTACCAAACACAGAAACATTGCTGTGCCTGCTGCTTTTTATTATTATTATTATTATTATTATTATTATTATTATTATTAAACATATCAAACAACATTGGACACAACTAAAACAAAAAATGTTAGATGAAAGAGTTCCTTTTTTTAATTCAGTTCTTTTAGCGATATGACAAAAATTAGCTCTATTAAACATAAACGTGTGTGTTTATAGGGTAATTTGTACCAAAACTACAAACCGGAGAGCTGCTGGATAAAATGCTAAATAACTCAAAAACTACAGGGCAGATTTATCAAGGGTTGAATTTCGAAGTTAAAAACACTTCGAAATTCGACCATCGAATTGGAATACTTCGAATATCGAAGTCAAAGTTTTTTTCATTGAATTTGGGTATCCTGCGGTCAAAGTAAAATTGTTCGATTGAACAATTAAATCCTTTGAATCGAACGATTCCAAGGATTTCGGCTATGGATCGAATGATTTTCTTTCGACTTCCAAAAACCTAGAAAAATGCTCTCGAAGGTCCCCACAGGCTAACATAGCACTTTGGCAGGTTTAATTGGCAAAGTATTGAAATCAAAGTTTTTTTAAAGAGACAGTACTTAGATTATCGAATGGTCGAATATTCAAACTATTTTACTTCAAATCGAAGTCGAAGTTGTAGTATTCTATTCGATGGTCGAAGTATCCAAACAATTACTTTGAATTTAGAATTTTTTTACTTCGAAAATTCCCTTGAATTCACTTCGACCCTTGATAAATCTGCCCCTACAAGTAATAAAAAATGAAATTTGCAAATTGTCTCAGAATATCACTCTCTACAGCATACCAAAATATAATGTAAAGGTGAACAACCCCTAAGTTTTCTTTAACAGGTATACCCTCTCCCCAGCCTCAGATATTTTACTGGCAATATGTACAAAATCCAAAACTTCTTTCCTCCTTTATATATATACAAAAAAAGGTTATATATACCGATAAGAGGTGCTTTAATGTTGGCTCTGCTGCAGATAAGAGCTTCCATAAAGTATACACAAAAATAGGAACAAAGACACACTCACTTCAATGCTTCGGCAAAAACTCCAGGTTTTTTTCTTTTATTTATGGTGAGATCCCAGCAAACGTTTCGGAGCCAAGCCCCTTCATCAAGTGCTTTTTACCAAGTGTGTAAACACTTTACTGGCAAACATAAAAATATTACAAAAAGAAAAAGAAAAACTTACACTCGCACACCCTGGCCGTCCGAAGTCACACGAGTTCCAGGTGCTAGATGTTTAGAGGAATTGGACAACCTCGAAAGCAGTGTAGATACAAGACACACCAGCACAACATGGATAATTCTAGCAGGATTTGACCTTGCTCGTTTATTTGCGGATGCAACGTTTCGGGGTTTCATGCTTGAGAAAGGGGTCACGCCCCGAAACGTTGCATCCGCAAATAAACGAGCAAGGTCAAATCCTGCTAGAATTATCCATGTTGTGCTGGTGTGTCTTGTATCTAAACATAAAAATATTGCCAGCCCTTTTTACCCCAGTAGCAGTTTTATTTTATTAATGTGATATGTTATTATATGTAATGTACTTGTACGTTTTCCATGGCATGTCAGACAGTACTTTTATTTGTATTTTTTTCATCATTAAAACCTCTGAAACTGACTGTAAAAATGACTAAATTCCTTCCAAGCAAACTGTCTTTTGGGTATTCACTTTATCAGCTGGAGAATACAGCATCATAAATCTTTCAAAATGTTGCATGGACAAATGGTGTACTGCCACAAAAACAGTTGGGTTTGTATTTACTTATGTGGCTGATTGGGTTTTGTCTCTGAATGCTTGCCACATCTCAATCCATCATTTCCACAGTGGGATTTCGTACAGCTGGCATAGTTTAGTCCCCTTATCACATATGTGCATCGGATATGCCTGTGAAATCTGCCACTCCCGATTTAAATGAGTTGGGACACAACGTTAGAATAACATTAGTCTTTAAATGAGAACAAACATTTTTGTTTAACATCCAAGGGCACCATGAAAGTGTTATCATATCAGAGAGACATTATGTTCTGCCCTTTATTGCTCATTGTCTGGAAACCAAAATCCTTTACATGTTTCATTAAAAAAATAACTCTTTCATCAAACATTTTTTGTTTTAGTTGTGTCCAGTGTTGTTTGATATGTTTAATAATAGCTTAGCAGCAGGCACATCAATGTTTCTGTGTTTGGTAATGAAACAAAACTGTGTAGAAGAATAGAGGAAGATAAGAGGATCTGATCAAGGTGGCAGTTTGGACTTCTTAGTGGCATACATCTAGGGGTCTAGGGTATAGGTAATGGGTGGAGTTAAATACTTAATAACAGGACTTTGTTAAGTGAATCCTCGATGTAGAAGGACATAGGAATATGTATAGATAATATACTCAGTGCAGCTGGAACCAGTCACATATTGTACTTTACTAAGAGGCATATACCAAAAGAGTAGGAACATTTTATACAGTACCACTAAACCAAAGCCATGCCTAGAATATGTATGGTGGTGAGTAGCACTGTTACATTGCAGTCCTGAGTTCAGTTCCAGCCTGGGCACTATTTGTAAGGAGGTTGTATATTTTCTCCTGATCAAACTGACCACAGTGTGTGTGAATGTGTTAGGGACTTAGATTTCAAGTTCCTCTGGGACAGGGACCATGAACAATAACCGTAAAGTGCTGTAGCAATGTAATCAGAATTACTAGTTTACAAAAATAACTTGTGGAATTCAATAATTTCATAAGTCCAAAAATGAAAAGTTAGGTTAACAAATATAGAGAAACATCAATTTTTTTGTATAATTATCCTTTATTTATAAAGTGCTAACAGATCACAGAGTTAATAAACTCACACACAGACTAGGAAAGTACAGTATATCTCAGTAGTTACCCTGCATGTATGTTATTGGAGTGTGGGGGATTCAGGACACCCACAGTGGAAGAACATTCAAACTCTGCTGAGGCAAAAGGCAGGTATTACCTTCAAGTTTTAAGGAAACTAGATAAAGCAAGGTTACTGGTGTTAACAGATACAATACAGTGGGCACTGGTCCAATCCAGTCTGGCAGGACGGAAGCCTGTCCCTTTCTGAAGCTTATTGGCTGACAGTGCGAGATGTTATTATTTTAAAACCTTCCTTAGGATCAACTAGAAGCCAGTGAGGAAATAAATAGGTAAAGGTTAAACTTGGATCCGAGTTCTTTTGTCAGTCTTACCATCCATGGTAAAAACTTTGCTTCAAAAATATTAGCAATGATGACAAAAAGACTTTGCAAACTTAGGAATATCTAGAAGGTTTATACAACCTAAAAAGTCCAACACATACTTTATATTCAACCCCAATAATTAATGGTTATCACCTCCAATAGCCTGAACCATAATAATAATAATAATTATTAATGACATTTAGTAGGGTATGTGGTCTAGCAAATCAGGGGACATGGTCTAACGACACTGAGGGCGTTACCTGTTGAGATACCATAAAACTGATGTTTACCTGTACTACTAACAATTGTAAAGACAATGAATGTAGACAGCTAAACATTAATTTATCATTAACTCATCTCAATATCGCTGTTAGTACAAAATCATCAGTAAATCTGCATTAGTACAATGTGATGTCATTATTTAATACTAAAATCATAGATTGTGAGTTAGTTAGGACTTAGGAAAATAGGAAATGATGTAATGAGACAGTTGTTTTTCATCTGATGACCTAAGAACAAGCTGGAACATAAATATGCAAACACTGTTTCATAATCCTTCCAACAATATTACATTGTAAGCACAGTTGTAACCCCACATTGTTCAAGAGCAAAGAAAATCCTGTTGCTTAATAAGTAGACTCTGTGGAATGAAAATTAATTTGTAGAGATTTCACTAATGTTTTTCTTACTGTTTAAAAGCAAAATTGATTTGTTAACCCATGTTCCTATGGAGAGGAGCTTAGGCCAAATACTCCTTTGAGAACTTACTTATTGTACTTTGTGGTTTCTGTAGTGGACTTTGCACATTAATGCATTGTCCATTGTCTGTTTTTTCAAGAGAAAACTAGATTATTTCATGCTAAAGCTTTTGTTAACTAATGCCAACTGAAATAACAAAGCTCTGCTTATATCAGAGTTGCTCCTAGTACTTTGCATGGTGACACATTAGAAATGATCCTTTAGAAAATCCAGAAAGATCTCCAGGTTACTGTCATTTCCCTCGCAGATACTGATGACTTTTGCAGCACTGCCCTCTCCTGGTTTATATTCCAGCATATCTACTTCTGGTGCACAGCATTGATAATGTCATCATTGTCTGAATCACTTGGAGCACATCAGTTGCAGCTAATGACACAAGCTGCTAATGGAACCTAGTAGCATGAGTATTGAGTAGCATGAATGCCCACTACATTTTGCATCCAAACTAGCACTGTGCACTTTGAATTTAGAAGTGAGCCCTATTGCTTGAAGCACTTAATTGTGTATTTAAAATATATTGAGCATTTACTCCCAATACGTATAGAAGTTGTGTGGTCAGTAGACTTTCAGTTACTTTTGGATTGGAAATCTTCTGAAAAACTCACAACACAGAGCACAGCTCTTTTACTATGATGGACATTTGTCAGTGCTGATGGGAATAGTAAGGGCAGTACAACTGTACCACAAATTTTTCTGGGCAATATTTTTATCTTCTAGTCCACCCTAATAAAAAAAAAAAACTGATCCTCTTCTGACTCTCTCTCTCTCTCTCTCACTCTCACTCTCTCTCTCTCTCTCTCTCTCTCTCTCTCTCTCTCTCTCTCTCTCTCTCTCTCTCTCTCTCTCTCTCTCTCTCTCTTTGCACTGACAGTTTCTGGGCTAACCATCTCAGGAGCTCATAGGCTCATAGGTGATTCAATAAAAAATTGTACATATCTGTATCCTAGTAGAACTTTAAAAGTAAAATTATACATACAACCGATGGCAACACCAGCATTTCAGTTATTAAATCAGGGCACCTACATAAGAATTCTTGAGTAGTAAATCCAGTCACTAGAATCTTAGGTGATCCTTGAGCAACTTGAGAAGAAGTTTCGAAAAGCATCTTTGACCCTGAGAAAATCGATGTGAGAAATAATAACTGTTCAAGAGCTAAAGCTTGGAAGAATAGCCCATGTGATTTGTAATTTGTTAGGTCAAGTGTAAAAAAAAAACAAGATAGGAGTTGGTGCCTAAGCAAAGCCTTGGTGGCAGTACTTAGTCCTGTTTGAAGTCTCATTTAACTCTTAGTTACATAGTTAAATTGAGTTGAAAAAAGACAAAGTCCATCAAGTTCAACCCCTCCAAATGAAAACCCAGCATCCATACACACACCCCTCCCTACTTTTAATTAAATTCTATATACCCATATCTATACTAACTATAGAGCTTAGTATCACAATAGCCTTTGATATTATGTCTGTCCAATAAATCATCCAAGCCATTCTTAAAGGCATTTTGGCTAGTCTCTCTCTACAACAGCAGCATGTTAAATTGTTAAGATTTTAAATTTGTCATATGCCTAGCAAACAAGATAACAGGAAAAACTAGAATCAGGCACAAGAATACATACAGCATGCTATCCTTGACTGTTATTAAGGGGCAAATTCACTAAGCAGCGAAAATGCGCTAGCGACGCCTTCGCCGCACTTCACCAGGCGAATTTTCGCCAGGGAACCGCTAATTCACTAAAATCCGAATTTGCGCTCAGGGAGGTCGAACGGTAGCGAATTTGCGCAAGCGTTAATTCGTCAAGCAAAGCGAAGTTACGCTAGCGATGCCTAATTTGCATACGGCACCAAGTTAAAGTTGAATGGACGTATATGTAGCAGCAAATACATTACACTACACAAGCCTGGGAAACCTTCATAAAATACAATAGAGTTGTTATTTACATGTGCCCACTGTATAGTTTACGTGCCATATGTTAGGAAATGTAGGGGGGAAAGAGGGTACCCCCAAAAAAATTTACGATCTTTTTCAGCCTATCACCCTTAAAAAAGGAAAAAACGCCAGCGTTTTTTGGGACTTAGAAAAAATTAAAAATTTTTGAAGCAATCCCTATCTACTCTATTGCACTTCATCTGGTCTCAGGTGGCGAAGGCAAGTCTGGCGCAAGAGGTAACGTTCAGTAAAATGCGCAAGTTAATGAATTAGCGTAGTTACGTCCCATTCGCCATTTCGCAACTTCGTCTGGCGTAAAGGTGTGAAGTAGCGCTAGAGTAGGTCTACTTCACTAGCGAATTTACGCCAGCGCCCGTTAGTGAATTGGCGAAGTTATGAAATCAAGTCACGCTGGCGAATTTGCGCCAGCGTTAGTCACTTCGCCCTTTAGTGAATCTGCCCCATAGTGAGGTATCAATTAGGGTCATAGTAAAATATTTGTCGCAGTACCAAAACAATGTATTATGTATTTAACAGCATTTTCCTTGAGATCACTGCACCATGCTTTTTTTTCCCTCATCATTTATTTCTTTGTAATTTCATGCCACACTTTAAAAAAACAAAGCTAAAATGTTATTTTAAGAGAAGAATGCCGAAATGTAACAAGAAGGGTTTTACTAAGAACCTCTGCCAGAAAAAAAGTAATTCCATTGGTAATGGCTCATCGCTCATCACGTGGCAAGACAGCTATTCCGTTCGAGGAGATGTAACCTCCCATGCTTCTCTTTTATGCCTAGTCATCAGACAGATACATTTCAATATTTCTATACTTTAATCATTTATATGGTAAGAGTGCTTTCCAGATTAAATGAAGATATTAATAGCTTCCAATTTGCGCAGAGGGAGAGGTTAATCACAGTGGAACTAAAGTCTCATGGAAGTCACAATGACATTACACAGAGTAAGGTCAACTATGCATCTCATGATCCTGCTCCCCCACAGGTGCAGAGATCTTGTATAGAGACCATACATAGAGCCTGATCTAACCTGGAATTAAAAAGATTTATAATTGTTTTGGTGTTTATGCCAACTACACCTCATTGTCCTCTATGCCATCTATGAATCCATTTAAGAATTTTTAGAGTCCATATAAGCTGGGATACAGAATAAAGAAGACAAAGGAGGGCATACATGTTGCCTATTTCTAGACAGGTCTTTGGCACTGTTATTCTGCATATTCTCAACTATACAGCTGATGCTACCTCTACCCAATCTTGGCCTTCACTGGCCTTATTGCATAAATAGGATACCTGAGCACTTAGATGCCAAAATGATCTTTTCTTAAACCCTATAGCACCATGTGCAATTTTTGTTTTCATTGCATATCAAATCTCCAGTGTCAGCCCTAAATTAACTGAAATGATGTTGCATTGTAAGCAAAATTTGTTCATGGTATCAAAAGTGTTAAATTTTCTGTCAAAACGCTCATCGCTTTCAGAAAAAAACAGAAATGCAGGTGGATTCATTTAGCCCACCCCCCCCCCATTTTTATACCCTTTGCCATGTGGAAATTGCTAAGTATAATATTAATATACAAACCACAAATGGCATTACAGTATATAACAATTTCTCATTATGAGGTGAAGAAAGGCCAAGTTGTAAATCTTAAGCTTATAGATTTTCATGTTAAAAATGGCATTCGTTTATTTCAGAGCTTTCTTATGAGCTTTATGGTGAAAGTATTATAAATACATGTGAAGCGTATTACTTGTATGGCATCATACAGCCATACCGCATTAAACATTAGCTTTCAGTTGTC
This sequence comes from Xenopus laevis, assembly GCF_017654675.1. Taxonomy (NCBI): domain Eukaryota; kingdom Metazoa; phylum Chordata; class Amphibia; order Anura; family Pipidae; genus Xenopus; species Xenopus laevis. The sequence continues at coordinate 105,046,005 of NC_054375.1, forward strand.
AGTTGCTCATTGGTTTCACTGGTCCAGTTTTGTATGGAAATGTGGGCCACCATGTTTGCAGGAGAGCTGAAGATGGGGAGAAAGAAGCAACTCAGAAGATGGATTCTACACAAATCACTAGTAAGATACCAATTGTTTTGACACCGGCCAGTCATCCCTGGTGGACTATAATATAGTTACACTTAAAGGAACAGTAACATCAAAAAAATTAAAGTGTTTTAAAGTAATACAAACATAAGGCAGTGTTGCCCTGCACTGTTAAAACTGATGTGTTTGCGTCAGGAACACTACTTTTGTTTATATAAATATAAGTCTCTGTTTAGCAGTGGGGGCAGCCATTCAAAAGAGAAAAGGATCATGTTACACAGCAGATAGCAGATAAGCTCTGTAGAACATAATGTTATCTGTTATCCACTATTTAACCTGTGCCATATAGCCTTTTTTCAATTTCTGCCATTGCTACAAAGCAGCTTGTTTATATGAACTATAGTAGTGTTTCTGATGCAAACAGATCACTTTCACTTTTTGGTGATACTGTTCCTTTAAGATTTAGTGCTTAGAGTTAGTTTAAGGGCAGTGTTAGAGAGGGCCTAGCATGCAGGATTATTTTGATTGGTGGAGGGCAGCTATCCTGATTTGTTCTACAACTGGTTTGCTCTGCTCAAACTATAAATTCAGCCTGGAAAGATAATATACTACCTGGAATACCACTAATTATCAGGTTGAAGGGGAGTTTATGATGCCATAGTTCCCCTTTTTAAAATACTAATTAGTGCCAGTTTTAGTTTCGTTTCTAATAGAGTTTCTATTTTTTTTCCTGTTTCATGTACCTTCATATGCTTTTATATCTCATCCCCTGATACCGAGCTCAAACTCCTGTAATGAATCTTGTACCGCTGTACTCTAAAGTCAATGTTAAAAAAGATGGCTAAAAACCATAAAGTATAACAGAACTAGTGCTTTGTGAGGAAAAATGTCCCATTCGAGGAGTCTAGAACCCCAGTCTATATGACAAGGTCACCTACAGTATAAGTTATACATATTGCAGTACAAGAGGAGCTTTTTTATAGTTGTCTTGAGGTGTGTCACATATGTGCCCTCTTGGCATATTGGGACAGAAAGGCAGGGATTTAGGTTTCCTGCAGCAGCCTAGTAATGCAGACCTGCAAAATGTTTTTATAACCTTCTTTTCTATCCTTTTCTGCCTTCAGAAAACTATGCAATCAACTTCTCAATTGCATTTATCCACATCATCACTGTATGCCTGCTTGGTACATTCCTTGTACTAAGTACCTTAAATGATGAGGAATGAGCCAACACTACTAAGCACCTATAAAAGAAAAATCACCTTGGGGAAACTCAGTAGTTTTTTTTCTCAATCTGATCATCTCAGGGCTGCTTCCATGTTGTAAATTGCAAGAAAAAAAGGGGAAGTGTAAACTGGTAAATATATACAACCTTTCACGTGGTTTGTTGTGGAACGAGATGAACTTCTTGCTGAGAGAAAGCCAAGTGAGACCTGGAGGGCACGGAACTTCAAATAGTGACAACATCCAATAACAACGTTATTGTACAATAAATAATTTGCTAGCTCTCAGGGACACTCGTGCTACATGTCCAGTTGTAAATCTTGATTAAATAGCTTGCAGGTGTCGGGATTAGAGTTTATTCGTTGGGAGCTGAAACATGGAACCAGCTGGGTTCCTCATTTGCCAGTTGTAGTTGCTTCTTTGTTTTGTAACTGTTGACAGTACAACTAAAAATATTCCTCTGGGTACAAGCCGAGTTGAATAACAAGCGGAATGAGTAACAGAACAGCTGTAGTTATTTTTCTTTGTTTATTCTACCTGCCTTTTTGATTTATAGGACATCCCTCCTTAAATAATGTACATTCCATAATCCAAAACATTTACGTCTTTCAGCTATGGCTGTGATAAAAAAAAAAAAAACACTTGCACAGGAAAGTATACAGACAGGCACTACATTAAAATCTTAACATTTCTGCTTTGGCACAATTTGTAGCTTGGTTTTATAGTAAATGGCCCAAAGTAATGAAATGAACTCATACTAATTCTTCCCTGTATCTCATGAGCAGGGCAATGTTGAATGTTCTTTAGTTATAAATGTGCATCATTGTGAAGGCCATTTACATGAAATATTCCCCTCTGTCTGGCACAGTGTCACAAGGAGTATAGCTTTTAAGCAAGTGCTGAATTATGACACAAATGTTAGAAATACAATCAACGTTTTATTGCATATCCACTATCTTTTGCTAAATGGACTGGTGCTTTTGACAAAGAAAACCCGAGGGAAGAAAAACATCAGTTATTTAATGACCATATTGTGTTCACTTGATTTGTTTGACACTTACAGATTAGATAGTGTTAACATACAGACCATGAAGTCAACCATGGGGTTTTTCCACTTTCATTAATACACAAGCTGGTATGATGCAATGATCCCATAGTAGGCTATTCGACAGTTGTGCAATAAAAATAAAAGATTCATTGTTTTCACTTGCTAGTGTTGAATGCTTAGTTTTGTTCAGTGCTGAGAGATGGGAGCTCATTTACTAGAGAAGATACAGCATGCAGAATCTTCATGTTTGAGTCCACTTTAAAGATTAGATGGTAGGTTACCAATGTTGCCTATTAAACAAGTTTTGTAACTCACCTCAGTCACATAGAGTTTGTAGAGAAACCTGACTGTTTGGAGTCATTGATATCTATAGGGTTCTTGCTACTCCCTGGCTGACCGAGTCCATAAAGGGCAAAGGTAGAAGTGAAAATCTGCTGTTGCACACTCACAGCTGCTGGAAACAGTCGGTTTAAACAGAATTCTTAAAATTAAGGAATATTGTGAGCTCTCACTCTAGCAAATCTTCAGGGTCATTTGCACCGGGCTATTGAGAAGTCATTTTATTGTTCTTGGATAGTTGAGTATAGGAGTATGGTTCCCTGGCACAGGAGTTAGCTATTACACAATACAGGGGGATAATGATTTTTTAGGTTTTAGCCTGTTACACAGTGAAATCCATATGTAAAGCAGGACCCGCTTTACTTCTTTATTGGTTGTTTTAGCATGTGAATCTGTATATTCAGTGTATACACCCATTTATTGTACAGCGCTGCAGAATATGCTGGTGCTTTATTAATACATGATAATGATAATGTATACAACTAATCCCTGGGATCCCTGGGTTGCGCTTTATCGTTAATGTAATATTTGTTTAACAATATACAGGTATGGGACCTGTTATCCAGAATGCTCGGGACCTGGGGTCTTCCGGATAACAGATCTTTCCATAATTTGGATCTTCATACGTTAAGTCTACTAGAAAATCCTTAAATATTCAATAAACCAATAGGCTGGTTTTGCTTCTAATAAGGATTAATTATATCTTAGTTTGGATCAAGTACAATGCACTGTTTTATTATAACAGAGAAAAAGGAAATCCATTGTTAAAATTTAGATTATTTGGATAAAATGAGTCTATGGGAGACAGCCATTCCATAATTGGAGCTTTCTGGATAACGGGTTTCCGGATAACGGATCCCATACCTGTACTGCTATATCATTGATTTGCCAATTTAATTAATTGTGCAGTATTTGTTTTATTGAGCGTCACTTTAATTGCAGTTAGCAGGGTTCACTTACCCACTCAATACTTCACTTTGTGACTTTCCCACCCCTTTCTCTAATTTCCTCCCAAAATTATTATTATTATTATATATAATAATATATAATAACAATACAACTTCCCTCAACAAGCTCATTGATAATTCTTTTACCTTTTGTATCAATCTGGATACTGTTAAATGAGTTACTTAGCAGTGGGTAGCCATGAAAATTAAGATGGCAGCTCACCAAAGTGTGGAACAGATGGGGCAAGACACCTTTTTTTCAAACACTCCAAGCTGTTATCATATACCCTTATATTTTTTTAGTAATCGGTACATTACTACTTATGGTAAAGTTTTATTATTAAAGTATTATACAGTATATTAGTAATGTTGATATTCTTTTAATGTGTGTTACGGATTTACAAAACAATTATTATTATTCATCATTCTTTTCATTGAGTATATTTTGTAATTAATGGTAAACTGTGATGAATAGCAGGAGAACATCATTTTTAGAGAGTAGTTTGACTTATCAATTTCCTCGAAACAGTTCCCATTGAAATGCTTTCAGCAATACAATTTATTGGCAGCTAATGGCTCCTAAAGACTGGTACCAGGAATTAGTAAAATGAGAGGCAGAATCAGTCTGCAGATAGACAGAGTATAGATTTTCCAACTTGGTTCAATGCAGATTTTTATGAGCACTGAAACAGAGGATTTAAATCACTTCGACTTCCAGACTGAAACCCTCTTATTATTTTATGAAATTATTAAATTCCTGAAAATGCATGTCTAAGCATTTTGGAGGATTCTGGTATGTCACATTTTATATTTCTCATGCAACACAAATAAATGATAAAATGATGAGGGGGATGTTACTAGCAGTTATTTTCATTAGGCCATGTCCAACTAAGAATCCTAAAGTGACATTAATCCATAAGTTTTTAGGCAATACTTTGTAGATCTAAACTAAATATTGACACAGCTTCACCATTCTGAATGGAAAGACTCAACTGTAGATGGTGACATATACAAAGGACAGCTCTGTATTCCAGTGATTGTTGCTCCAGTGGTGTATATGGTTTTTGTATACATTATTTTGGCAGAAGTATCAATTCCATAGCAACCTGGCAAAATGCAGAGAGACAAAAACAGATGGAGCAAATCAAATGTGTTTGAGGTCCAGCCTCCTTATCTCATAACATGATTACAGATATATGGAAAACATTGCTATATCATCCCGCTCTCACTCTAGGCAGGGTGTTTATGTACATTTATGAGAGCAAATAAGTATTCTGCCCAAATTTACTGTAACTGTCCTTCAGACTGGGCACTGCCACTGCTCTAGGACCCCAAGTAGGCCTGCCCAACAGCTTGAGGTTGGCTTATTTACTTATTTATATTCCTTCAGTGTCAGTGTCCTTAGTTCACATTTCACAGATATTATTACCAATTCTGCACTACCTAATATAATGGAAAAATGTGTTTTTGTTAGTGGTCACATTAGACCCTTCAAAATGATGGTAGCATTTTGTATTAAATCTTTTACCAGAAAAGTATCTGAAAAGTGATCTATTTTTTGTTTAAGAAAGCCCAACAGTAATTGTCCCAGTTAAGTATTTTTAAAGTTTGTCTTCTGTAGATACAATAAGTTATAGTGTGGTACCATACAATTTCATCCATAATTTAGATTACCATAGCTAAAAAACATTTAAAACCAAATAGGATTATTTTGCCACCAGTATGGATGTTTGCAGCTTAGTTATCCATCTAGTACAGAGTAATGTTTACTATTACAGATAAAATGCATAAAATGAAATCTAAAATAGAATTATATGCTTAATAAAGTCATTTGTACATGGAAACTGGCAGGTAGAGAGGGTGGTTGTTAATGGGACATTCTCTACTTGGAGTAAGGTTCTTAGTGGGGTCCCTCGGGGCTCGGTATTTTGTCCACTTCTATTTAACTTGTTCATTAATGACTTAGGGGAGGTTGTTGTAAGAAATGTATCAGTGTTTGCAGATGACACAAAACTATCCAGCCCAATTAATTCCATCCAGGATGTGGCATCCTTGCAACACGATCTTGACAAACTGGCAATCTGGGCAGCTAAGTGGCAAATGAGATTCAATGTTGATAAATGTAAAGTCATGCACCTGGGATGTAAAAATATCCAAGCCACTTATACCCTTAATGGGACTGCACTAGGCAAATCCATTATGGAAAAGGACCTTGGAGTCCTTGTAGATGATAAACTTGGCTGTAGCAAGCAATGCCAGTCAGCAGCATCAAGGGCAAATAAGGTCTTGAGTCACGGGAGGAGGGGTCATTCTTCCACTTTATAGAGCACTGGTAAGGCCCCATCTAGAATATGCTGTACAGTTTTGGTCTCCATCACTCAAACAGGACATTATTGTATTAGAGAGGGTACAGAGAAGGGCAGCTAAGCTGGTAAAAGGTATGGAAAATCTTAGCTATGAGGAAAGACTGGCCAAATTGGGGATGTTCACGCTGGAGAAGAGGCGCTTAAGGGGTGATATGATAACTATGTATAAATATATAAGGGGATCATTTAATAATCTCTCTAATGCTTTATTTACCAGTAGGTCTTTCCAGCTGACACGAGGTCACCCATTCCGATTAGAAGAAAAGAGGTTCCGTCTAAATATTCGGAAGGGGTTTTTTACAGTGAGAGCTGTGAAGATGTGGAATTCTCTCCCTGAATCAGTTGTACAGGCTGATACATTAGATAGCTTTAAGAAGGGGTTGGATGGCTTTTTAGCTTTTAGTGAGGGAATACAGGGTTATGGGAGATAGCTCATAGTACAAGTTGATCCAGGGACTAGTCTGATTGCCATTTTGGAGTCAGGAAGGAATTTTTCTCCCTCTGAGGCAAATTGGAGAGGCTTCAGATGGGGTTTTTTGCCTTCCTCTGGATCAACTGGCAGTTAGGCAGGTTAAGAAAAGTGTATTTTTTCAACCTAACTTACTATGTTACTATGTAAATGGACCCTGTGGAAGATTGTTATTTCATGACTTGGATTTTTAATGGGTCTCCAGAAAAGAGATTCCATGCCTGAACAACCCAAACAAAAGCTACTCTTTATGCAAGAATCATGTTAAACTGACCTAACATAAAACCACTCCTGAGAAAAATAAATAATTTCAAAGTTCAATGCAATATTTTTAAGGCCATGTGAAGCAGTTATTTTATATTAATATCCATGATTTTAAATGTTTTCCTGATATAGTAGAGAAGGTGTCTTGTCACATACTAACCTCTTAGCATAACAGTTGGAATCTAGAGTACGTACAATTGAGAAGTATGGACTTGACAGAATGTTCAGCAGAATTCCCAATGCCAGAGCCCACAGCTTGGAGAAAACATCTTCTTTCTCAGCAAATACAGGCTGAATTGGATGGCCAAACCCTTCCAATAAACAATATGATTTAAAACTAAATTAAAGAAATAACAAAAGTAATTATATATATATATATATATATATATATATATATATATATATATATATATATATATATATATATATATATATATATATTAGTTTGTGCATTTGAATGAGGAATACTTTGATTAAGATGAAAATCCCCTTTCAGTTGTGCACTGTTATTGGGATGTGAATGGTTATATCTTCTCTCTAAATATAGAATTTCCAAATATTGTTCTTTGCTTTCATATGATTACCTACCAGGATGATGTTTGAGTGAAGCGCGGAGTGAAATAGGGATAATTTATTAGCATAATTGTAAAAGTATACAAGTTCAGTAGCCCTTAGCATCCAATCTGCAATGGCTGTTTGTCCATCAAGCGGAAGTTAATATATTGAATATGATTAGTTACTGTGGTGTACTTCACTTTTGCACCCATATTAGTATTAAAGCCATAATGCTTTGTTTGCTTTATATTTCAGTAACATCTGCAAAAGATGAAAGTTTCACTGCAACAAAAATATACCCAGTTTGTAGCAGATGCGCAATAAATAAGTTACTTTACTCTTTTATTTATTATTGCTATTAAATGTTCTACTAGTGCATCCCTCAACTCCCAGTCACATGCAATAAATTGTACTATTTGCCCATTGGGAATTGACGCTGGAACCTTTTAGACATTTAAAATGAATTATACTTCTTTCAGCATGACAATTTTCAAACAATATTTACTTTTGCTATCAGTGTGGGAGTGACTTTGCAGCATGAAAAACAAATTACATTCAAGATGCTTAATAATGAAACAGAATTTTCAAAATTAGACAATTATTTTTTCTCATGTGTTAAAAATGCTCATGAAAGTTTCTTGCCTTTTTTCAATCTTGTGCATTTATCATTTGATGCTTGGGTTTTTTTGTGCTTGAAGACACCACAAAATTAGTTTCACATTACTTTCATAGTAAAGCAACTCAAGACAACATAGGGGCCTATTTACTAACATTCAGATTTCCTTTTTTTCCCCAAAAAAATCTTCCCAAAGCACACTTTTTCTCCAAAAATTTTAGTTTTTTAAGATTTTTTTATTCCTTTAAAAAGAAGCAAAAGCAGTCGAAGTCCCATAGAAAGTCAAAAGGGCTGCGCTGATCCTGTTGGACTTTTAGAGGTTTTTCCGATTTTACTTTTTACTTTTTATATTTGGATCTTTTAATAAAATTCATGGCATTTGTGGTTTTAAAGAAAGTGAGTTTAATCGTGGTTTCAAAAAGCTCTAATAAAACTAAGATTCAACCTCTAATAAACGGGCCTCCCCAGGGCCAATTACCAAAATTCTATTTTAATTTTTTTTATAAATTATATATTTTCTCTAAAAATTTGTTTTTTTTATTTGTATATTATTGAGATTGAGAAGTAATGATGGGGGGCTAATTTCCCGCATTTTGACGCCACCGTTAATTCATGGGCATCAAAATTGATGCCGGAGACAATTTTCGCTGCAAATTCACAAACTTTTTCGCCGGCATTGAAACACGGAAATTCACATTATTCTCGGATCTTTTAATAAATGACATGGCATTTGTGGTTTTAGAGAAAATTTTTTATTCATATGTTAGTTTCAAAATCTGTAGAACCACTAAAATTAGAATGTTAACACATAGGCCTCCCCGTAAGTGGAGTGCTAGAAAAATGTATATTCTTTAAGCTCCCAAATGGTTTGGGGAGAACATAGAAATTGCTAAATGCCTAAAAATTTCAGTCTGATAGAGAAACAGTTTTTGTCCCAGTATGAAACTACATTTTTGCCTTGACCTTTGATGAATTGGGAAACAAATGTCTCAACAAATTTTTGACAAAATGATTTGTAGAATTATCTATTAGAAAACAATCAGTTCAGTTATAGTTACGCTTTTTATGATTTCTGTATTTTTATATGTCTAATACTTTACTTGTAAATAGCCAACAATGGTATGAATATGTTACAGTATAAGTGTTTCATGGAAATCCCAATACTTGTGTTTTATTTATCCCTTTGTACAACTTTGTAGAATATGCAGACCCTGAAAAGTATAGATTGTATAAGCATTTGGAAAACACGAAAGCCTGCAGTAATATATATGGATCTGTAAACCTCTTATTCTAGTGTTATATGAAACCTTTGGAAAGGTTGTGTGAAACAGTTAATTATCAGGTAAAATAGGGCTTTTTAATGTCTACTTAGATTTATGTGCATACAATAAAGATATCAGCCTTATTTCTGGGAATGTCAACTTGTCACCTAAATCAAGTGTAAAAATGGCCACAGAATTTTAGCAAATGATATCATGGCAATGTTTGTTGGACATTATAAGTAGACCCAAGAGGATTACTGAAGTTTTGTTCCATAATTATCAGATGAAAAATAGTTAAATCTTCCCCAGGTTGATAATATATTATGCTGTTATTTGCAATGAGAAGTTGGGAAGGGATATTTCAACGGTAATTTCATGAATGGTTTTGATTTTAACATTATACCACGAACAGATGTACGGATACTGTTAATAGCTCCTACTGGAAACATTAATCACAGAGTTTTACTAATAATATTTGCTGCAAGTATTTAAAGTTCAAGCATTTTCCAGGACTGATACAATTCAAAAAGTGTCACCTTGCTAAAAGTGTCATTCATTAAATGAAGTGTGGATATCCCTGCAACAGGGAGATGGCTTCCATTATGCTTTATGGACAATCTGAGCAGATGCCAAATCAATTAGAAATTAATCATTGGAACATTTAACCTCTCTAAAATATAGGAAAGTATTGGAAATGCTCCAGTGGGCTACCAATGAAATTAGTACACTTTAGGCTATGAGGAGGATGATGCAAAAAGTTTCCTATATTCATTATACAATGACTATTATCCTTTATATCCCAGGCTTTGTAGAGAATATTCTCTCTCTTGGATTCTTCTGGCAGACCACATGCCTGTGTAGCATCTAAAGTGCTCTAAATTGTCGGGGTTACCCACTGAATTAGCTGATAGGAGTCCATGTGCTGAGTAACAGTGATGGGCGAATTTGTCCAGTTTAGATTCGCTGAAAAATTTGCTTGTTCCAGCGAAATTTGCAAAACGATGGAAATTTTTCAAAAGCATTAAAGTCAAATGGGCATCAAAATTATTTTGACGCATGTCAATTTCAACGCTGGCTGCAATTTTTATACACATGACTATTTTGTCCAAATGCATTAAAGTCAACAGGCGTCCGAATCATTTTGACGAGCAACCATTTTTATGCGCACAACTATTCTGATGCATGTCAAAATTTTCTTGACGTGCCAGATTTTTGCACAGGCAAATTTTCTCTGCAGTTTACCAAATTTTTTGATGGCGACGAAACTCGGAAACTCGGACGAATTTGCGCCTGCCGAATTTATTCGCACATCACTACTAATAAGCAATATCAGTGACTTTAAAAATTGGAGACAGTGCAGCTAAAGCAAGATTTAATAAAGAAATACAACAAGAATGGTACATATAGTACAAGAATGGCAGAAAGCAAACACATAACTTGGCAATGCTCTAGGCAGTCGGCAAGTAAAACAAGTCCAACAACAGGCGCAGGTGATAATCAAGCAAGTCCAAGTAATAGGCCATGAGTCAAAACCAGGGAGTCAAAAAAATGGCAGAAACAAACAGGATTCTAGGAGAAAAGGTCAGGGCTGGAACTAGAGGCAAGCAGAACAAGGCACATGCCTAGGATGCACAGTAGGAGGATGCTGGGCACCTACCTCTAATGTCTATATTCTCCTAGAAATTTAGTCCAGCACACTGAATATTCCCAATTGCTGATGTCTAGCGGGGGGGGGGGGATGCAGTGCCTGAGTCAGGGTATGGTTTGTCAGGCTCTTTTGGAGATTCGATAGGAAGAGCAGTTAGAACTGCTGTTAGTGTACAGCTTGCTGGACTTGACCCGAAGGAATAGATGCAAGCCAAAAGCATGGTCGGAGAACAGGCAGAGAGTCGGTAGGCGGGCAGAGGTAAACGTAGTCAGGGACAGGCAGAGGTCGGAGGCAGGCAGAAGATATTCGTAAACGGGAATCAGGCAAGAGGTCAGTAGGCAGGCAGAAATACTCGTAGTCAGGAACAGGCCGAGGTCGATGGCAGGCAGAAGGTAAACGAAGTCCAGGTCAGGCCGAGGTCGGTAACAAGAAAGACAAATCAAAAGAATAATCTGAGAACACAGAAACAAGCACAAGCAAGGAAATCACCAAGCACTGTTTGCTCTTGCTGACGTCTTTTTATAGGGACAAGTTTGGCGCCAAAAACGTAACGACGCAGCGTCAATGCGCCCGCGTCCACCGCGACACGCGCGCGTCCGAATAAACGGACGCGCGCCCGCGCGACAGACGCGCGCCCGCGCGACTGACGCCGGGAATCCTCAGGAACCTAAGCACCCCCGTGTCTGCGCCCCAGCTGCGGTTACAGGTACCTTACATGGTTACAGGGATATGTTGAGTGTGGGTAGTGGCCAGATGAAAGTGGGGGGATAAGGGTCTCGCTTTGGTTGCCCTCCTCTGTAGGCCCAGCACTGAATGAGGAGACAAGAATTTTAGGAACTAGGAACTCAAGAACAGCAGGCTTGGTCACAACAAAGGGGCTCCATAAACCAGCACTGGGTAAACAGAGAGGCATGATTTACATAGTTACATAGTTAAATTGGGTTGAAAAAAAAGACAAAGTCCATCAAATTCAACCCCTCCAAATAAAAAACCCAGCATCCATACACACACCCCTCCATACTTTCATATAAATTATATATAACCATATCTATACTAACAATAGAGTTTAGTATCACAATAGCCTTTGATATTATGTCTGTCCAAAAAATCATCCAAGCCATTCTTAAAGGAGAAGGAAAGGTTAAAACTAAGTAAGCCTTATCAGAAAGGTCCACCTAAATATACCAGTAAACCCCCAAAGTAATGCTGCTCTGAGTCCCCTGTCAAAAGAAACACTGCATTTCTTTCCTTCTATTGTGTACACATGGGCTTCTGTATCAGACTTCCTGCCTTCAGCTTAAACCTCATTGCCCTGGGCAAGAGCATGCTCAGTTTGGTCCTCTCCCCCCACCCCCCCCCTTCTCTACTGTAATCTGAGCCCAGAGCAGGAAGAGACTCAGGCAGGAAGTGATGTCATACCATGTTAATACTGCAGCTCCTATCCTAAAGAAACAGAGAGTTTCTAGAGTTTTTTACTCAGATATGGTAAAACATTCTACAGAATAAATATAGCATTCTAGCTTGCACTATTGCAGCTAATCTATTGGCAATAAAATGCCTCTATAGCTTTCCTTCTCCTTTAAAGGCATTAACAGAATCAGCCATCACAACATCACTCGGCAGTGCATTCCACAACCTCACTGTCCTGACTGTGAAGAACCCCCTACGTTGCTTCAAATGAAAGTTCCTTTCTTCTAGTCTAAAGAGATGGTCTCTGGTACGGTGATCCACTTTATGGGTAAAAAGGTCCCCTGCTATTTGTCTATAATGTCCTCTAATGTACTTGTAAAGTGTAATCATGTCCCCTCGCAAGCGCCTTTTTTTCAGAGAAAACAACCCCAACCTTAACAGTCTACCCTCATAATTTAAGTCTTCCATCCCTCTAACCAGTTTAGTTGCACATCTCTGCACTCTCTCCAGCTCATTTATATCCCTCTTAAGGACTGGAGTCCAAAACTGCACTGCATACTCCAGATGAGGCCTTACCAGGGACCTATAGAGGCATAATTATATTTTCATCCCTTGAGTTAATGCCCTTTTTTTATGCAAGACAGAACTTTATTCGCTTTAGTAGCCACAGAATGACACTGCCCAGAATTAGACAACTTGTTATCTTCAAAAACCCCAAGATCCTTCTCATTTAAGGAAACTCCCAACACACTGCCATTTAGTGTATAACTTGCATTCATATTATTTTTGCCAAAATGCATAACCTTGCATTTATCAATACTGAGCCTCATTTTCCAGTATGCTGCATAGTTTTCCAACTTAGTCCAATCACTCTGCAAAGTGGCAGCATCCTGCATGGAACCTATAGTTGAATTGCCCTTGCTGCACTTAATGCGTCTGCATCTGAGAGCAGACACAGGGAGAGAAATACATTAACATATGTTACAAAGGAGAGCCCACAGCACCTCTTGTGGCTCAATCAGGAGGAGCAGTGGCTGTCAAAGAACAAGTCCCTCGTTCTAAAGCAGACAGTTCCTGACATACGTAAATGAATAAATATCATCATCATCATCATTTATTTATATAGCGCTGTCAAGATACGCAGTGCTTTACTGCAGTTATAGCAAACAGGGAATAAATGGTGGATAACAGACAAGGACAATAGGGGTTAGAAGGACCTAGAGATTAGAGTTTACAAACTAAAAGGTTAGGGTACAATTGAGACATTAGGATTGTATAAACACTTTGTCATTTTTGATACAGCAATGATTAATTAAGGTACATTGAATAAGCCTTTAAACAGATGGGTCTTTAAGGAGCGCTTGAAAGTTTGGAAGGAAGGATAAAGTCTGACAGCTTGTGGCAGAGAGTTCCAGAGAAAAGCAGAAGCCCGAGAGAAGTCTTGTAGGTGAGAATGGGCAGAAGTGATCAGAGGAGAAGTGAGGCGAAGATCAGAAGCAGAGCGTAGGTTTCGTGAAGGAGTGTATTTGGAGATTAGAGATGAAATATAGGGAGGGGTTTCATTATTAAGGGCCTTGAATGTGAGTGTAAGTAATTTGAATTTGGTTCTAGAAGAGATTGGGAGCTAGTGAAGGGACATACATATGGGAGCAGCTGATGTTGAGCGGCGAGCTAGATGAATGAGTCTAGCGGCCGCGTTTAGAATAGATTGGAGTTGTGAAAGGTGACTTGTTGGAATACCGGTGAGGAGTAAGTTGCAGTAATCAAGGCGGGAGATGATGAGAGACTGAATCAGTGTTTTAGTTGATTCTGAACTGAGATAGGGTCGTATTCGAGCAATGTTGCTCAGTTGAATACGGCAAGATTTTGCAAGTGTTTAAATGTGTGGTGAAAAAGACAGATGTGAGTCTAAGATGACTCCTAGGCAGCGTGCCTGTGTGGTGGAATGAAAGGTGGTGTTGTTTACGGTGAGTGATATCTGAGGGACAGGGGAAGATCTTGGAGGAAATATAATGAGTTCTGTTAAATATGTAACTTTTTGCAACTAGCACAGCCCCTGTCACCATATGTTACATGTCCATAAAAAGATCAAGTTAGCATCATACGGGTCAAACCATAATAAGGAGTACATCTGATTCACTTTAGACTTTATAGGTCCTTAATCATACTGTATGCACAAAATAAAACTGAAGTTTTATGGATCAATAGGTGCAGCCTAACTTGATCTGTTTGTCCAGTGCAATCCTCCAGTCCTGCGCTGTCACATATTTCTGGAGTGAAGGTTATATGTTGGAGATGGATATTAATTTATCAGTAATATTAGCAAGCTACCTTTAAAACCAGTGGTCCGCTATTTTAAGAAAAGTTATAACCTTAGTTTTGCCTAATTGGTTTGTAACTCTTGAATAATTCCTCTGCAGGGAATCAAAGCTGTTTATCATAAGTGATATTTAATCATATCATGGGAAACGGTCTGTATAGAATGCTTAGCTGCACTTACTTGCACTCATATGTACATCATACTCTACATTAGAGTGTAGATTGCAACCATCTGCAATAGCTTCAGGAAGTGTAGGTTATGTCCATAATCTATTCAGAAATTGGGTTATATGAAAGCTTGTTTTAGTATTGTAAATGTGTTCTTATTGTTATGATACTTTATACAAGGTAACTGCCAAGTCTAATAGACTAAGAAAAAAAAATCCAAGAATTATAGTGAATAAGATGAATATTATTCCCTGTTTCATAGAAACGGTTTCCATATTTCTTATTGTAGGTGGTCGTAACACTATTATATGATTATGTTGCTCATTATAATTCTTTGTATGATTTCCCATTCAGAAAATCGAATTAATATGCTCTTGTTTTATTTTATCATAAACATGTGCTCAGTTTAATAAAGGTTTCCAACAGCTAAAGGGCATAATGATCTACTCTGATACTATCATTTATTTGACAGAGTCTGAGCATTATTTTTAAGTTACTTCACCTAGGATCAAGACACTGAGATTTTAAGAATCAGAAATGGAGAAACCTTGCTATATGGAGGCTGTGAGGTATAATTCTATATTGGTTTGACCTACTTGGGATAGGATTTATGGATCTTTATCATAGTGCATTGCAGTAAGGATGTGGTAGAACTCTGTTCTCTGTAATTGCAAGCAACAGATTTATAGCAAAGAAAAGTCTAAATGAGTTTGTATTAAGGAAAGCAAATTACAATAACTTCTTAGATTCATACATTAATAAATACTTTCTGGAAAACATCTTCAACTTAGTGATATACAAAGGTTTAACAACAAGAGGTAAGATAAAAAGCCAATAGGCTGAAGGTATGTAAAAAGTCTTTCCTCCACCCCACCAAGTTCAGTGTTACTCTTAGGACAGTACTGGGAGAAGAGGTGTTGTTGGTCAACCCAAGAAAATGGGAGCTGGTTGTCAGGGTGTTTAAGAGCATTCATTTAGTGTAGTTTTCCTGGTGGAATTCATACATTTTTAGTATGTTACTATGTAAATGAAGTAACAGATTTTACATGTTCTTTATTATAAATGACCTCTGAATGCGTTACTGAAATGACTAATTACCTAAATATACATTTAGGGGCAGATTTATCAAAGGTCGAATTTCGAAGTGAAATATACTTCGAAATTCGACCATCGAATGGCTATACTTCGACTTCGATATTCGAAATTTTTTTACCGAATTTGACCGTTTTGCGGTCAAAGTAAAATCGTTTGATTGAATGATTAAATTGTTCGAATCGAACGATTTCAGCCATCGATCGAACGATTTTACTTTGACTAAAAAAAAGATTTAGAAGGTCCCCATAGGCTAACATAGCACTTCAGCAGGTTTAATTTGGCAAACTATTGAAGTCTAAGCTTTTTTAAAGAGACAGTACTTCGATTATTGAATTCAAACGATTTTACTTCGAATCAAAGTCGAAGTCGTAGTAGCCTATTCGATGGACGAAGTACCCAAACATTTACTTTGAAATTCAAACTTTTTGAACTTCCAAAATTCACTCTAATCCACTTCGACCCTTGATAAATCTGCCCCTAAGTTATCCAATGGTTTATTTTATTATATAGAACAAATATTATCATATAATCTTTTTAATGAAAATGTAGCAATAATGTTTCAAGCTAAGTTAACTTTTTTGTAATGTGTTATGCACAAAATGTACATTTTCTTGTTGAAGAACTAGCACAGTCCTTGAGAACAGATCCCACAATAACATAAACCAGATACACAGTAATTGAAGGGCATGGTCCTTGTACCAGTCCAAGCTCTGCAGCAGCTCAAAATGTATTCCCATATGCAGACAATTGTGCAGTTGGATCACTGAGATTCCACTTCAAGCCCGTCCCATCTGGGGAGTCTGCAAGCACAAGTGGCCTCCCCACATGTGAAAGGACTGGAAGTCCTTAAACATCTGGCCCTAATTCGTCTGTAATCCACCTATATAACAACTGGGGGAAAATACAGGCAACAAAAACATATTTACATCAGAGTTCTAGCTATCACTTCACAAATAAATGATAATAGTATCAACATTTCTCTTGGTTGGTAGATTTACTTCATTTCCTAGTGGTTTGGAGTGTCACCATTAGTATCTATAGTCATTTTGTTTAACCGCTTAAAAGATGATTTAAAGGCTTTCTTATAATAAATTTTTTTTTTCATATGTCCTAATATATTTGCTTTGTTTGTGTGGGCGGGTAATCAGTTCTCTAACTGCAGATGTTTTGGCCCACAAATACATTTTTAACTTGCACGGTTGACTAAAGTATAGTGCCAAAATGATTGCCTAGCAACTATTAATGGGTGATTTTGTCCTGTTTCGGCGAAATTTGCGAAACAGCAAAAAATTTGTGAAACACATTGAAGTCAATAGGCGTCACAATTATTTTGATGTGTGTCAATTTTGACGCCTACAACAATTATTATACGCACGCCTATTATGTCCAAATGCATTCAAGTCAAATGGTGTCCCAATAATTTTGATGCATTTTTATGTGCGCGACTATTCTGACGCATGCCCAAATTTTTTTGATGCTGCGAATTTTTGAAGCAGTTTCGCAAATTTATTCGATGGTGGTGAAATTTAGAAATTCACCTCGAATTTGCGCCTATCTAATTTATTCGCCCATCACTACTAGCAACACCAACATTTGACTGCCACTGCCATTTACTGCCACCTGGAGATCGGCGCTACATGAAACAACTTCACAAAATCGCCCAGTGAGTGTGATGTGAGTTTTTTAAATGCCCAGTGTTTCTAACAGGCATGAATAATGCATATAATAATACATATAAGGGAATTAATTGATACTTAACACTTTGATGATTTGGTAATAATGCAGGTATTAATAGAATTTATTGATAATTAACTACTCTTTCATTAGCGTAAAGGCTTTTTCCTGTTTTGAGATGTTTTTTTCTTTAAATAAATGATTTTATATCCACACCACTTGGAACACGTCGGTTTAGTTTGTGCCAGCCTATCTACATATTGTGTAAAGCTTCTGTAACCTCCCTTGAGCTGAAAGTCTGGGGCATGTGCACCCAAACTTATTGGTGATTTTACAATTGGATAATATAGATCAGAATACTGGAACTATGATTATATATACTCTTTAGTTTAGTCGTTTGCAATAGTTACAGTTTAGCACCAAGATTATCATCAATATTTATTGAAGAAAATGGTGCTGGCCTACCAAATAACTCGCAACTTGACAAAATTAAAAATGATACAGTTTATGTAACTAACGGAAGCTACTGCAAGACAAATAAAATGCACATTAGTAAACATGGCCACTGAAATTATTTTGGTGCTAAAAATGTTTCCCTGTTAATACTGTAGGTGGTGGGTTATAGAAGATTTTAATACAAATTTTAACAAACATGGAAATACTTATGCATAGCATAGAATTGCAATAGCCGTCCATATCAATGGAATTTAATTATGAAAAATTATGTAAAAAAAAAGCTTCCTTCTGCATTTTCCAGTAGTAAAACTACATGGGCATGCCTTTATGAGGGAAGACAATAACCACACAAAAGTGACAAAGGAATGCTAAACTTTATCCTAAAGGAGTCTTTAATTAGATTTAAACATCCAGATAAAGCTTATTAAAAATTGAGGCCTAATAAATTATTAAAGCTATAGTAGATAAAGCCCAGATTGGATGGTGGCATTATGCCCATAGATAGATGTTTGAAAGCCCAAAACGATAATGAATCATAGGGAGTGAAGAAAGCATAGAAGTAAATGCATTTGCAGAGAACTTTTGTGGCTTTAAAAGAAAAAAAAATAATTTATGCAGCAAATGCTTATGGGTTCCAATGTGTTGCTTTATCCATTTTTCTCACATCTTCTCAGTGACCAGGAGCTCAGAGCTGCCGATATGTGGTTAATTATTATATGTTTTAAAATGAATATGAACATATCTTAGCCTTTCTATCCATAGAAGACACAACTTTACACAAGGACACATCTGTACATATGTAGGTATTATTGTTTATTCTAGTCTATAAAGCATAAGCTGCAGCATTTCTCAGGAAGCGGAATGACTTACATTAATTTGTGGTATGCACTTTTGTTTGGAAAAGATGGGAGTGTGAGTGTAAGTCAGTGTTACTTTACCCACTACTTACCATTAATAACAGGGCCTTCACTTGCTAATTCCACCCACATCTGTGCACATAGGGCAGCTGGTATTTCCCACTATACCGCATTCCCATGTACGACAGAAAAACAGTGCTGTGACTGCTGCTGGAACTAAATAAGCAGAGCTGATTGTATTTAAGTGCTCTAAATGTTTATTTTAAAGATGGATAATTAAGTTGATTTTTGTAAGGCAATGTATAAATCAATAAGGAAAGTCTTTAATCAAATCAGGCCCACAATCAATCTTCATAACAAAGGGATTTCATGTGATATAGAAGGATTGTGTTTTTACTGCTGAAAACAGGCCATTTCATTAAGTAAAGCAACAAATTGCTCTCCAGGAAATTATTGTTAGCTCAAACTATGTAATCAACACTCTGCTTCACACCTGCACATTTGTATAATATAGGCAGGATAATGTCATGTGACATTTGACCATTATATGACGTGACCCAGTATAATACTTTTAGCATTTTTAGGTTTGAAACGTCTGTTATAATTCCCAAAGCAATTCCTAATTAGTTGTGTTTGACTCTTGAAGTGTTTTGAAAAGGATGTCTCCCAGCTTAAAAAAATCCTCATTTTAATTTACTGTAATTTAACCTTTTTTTGGCAACTTTTAACTAGTAACTCTTTGCACCACTTTGCAGATATCATCAACATCAACATCAGGATGCCACTGGATGATAGAATGAAGTATAGGTCCAGCCAACGTTGGGGGCTTCAAATTATCTGTGAAATGATCTGAAAGGGGAATTTGTTCTTGCATTACAATTCTGTTCTGTTTTACAGACAGATATTATTGTAATAAAAACGTTTGTTAAAAGATATTATTGTTTTAAAAACGTTTGTTAATTTTAGTGTGCAGTTTAATTGGTTTCATGGCAGCTAACAAACTTTACAAAAATTGGGTTCACTTAATGGAAAAACTATTAATGCTTTAACAAAATACTTTTTGTTAACAAAATTTTAGCATTAGATGGGATGTCTCTAGTCAGATCTACATTATATCTAAGATGTTCTGTATTTGTTTACATTTAGAAAATAAAAAGGGGTGATTTTTTTTACAAGATGGGTATAAAGCCTGACCGATCATGGCATTCAAACTAATTACCCTACAAAATATATGACAGATCTCACAAACAGACATAAAAGAATGCTTTATTAAAAGGCGATAAGGTACAAAATTATCTTTAGAATGACAGTTTTCAACCAGTTTTTAACCTTAATTATATCTGTCTTTAGAAGAATATTCTTATGAGACAGAGTATATGGCTAACCTGTACAGAACATTTCATGATAAATGTAGACCTCCAAAATAACTAATAAACACAATACTATACATGTAAAGCTGCATTAAGAAGGGATTAGATTGAGTTTGATGTTAAAAAACTGTCTAATTTTTTATCTCATGAAAACTCTATGGAAAAATCCGGGGTTACATGACATCTATTTTTTATAATCAAATTGAAACCCAATATACCAGCACTGTTAGTTTATATAACAACCATGTTCTAGGAAGAAAGAAACGAAGATTAACCTAGTTACCTCCTTAAAGAATTAATAACATTATTCAACATATCCCTTTTGTTTGTGATAAAATTAGGAAAATGTTCGGATCATATTAAAAAAATATCTGATACCTGTTCATTTGTGTTGCTCCACCCACCAACTTTAATAAGGGTAAACTCCAGTCTAACTTAGTGGAGGCCTGCACCAGAAATCATAAATACAAAATAACATATGTAGAAATTAAGAGCTGGCATGAGTCAAGCAGATAAACTCTGCAATAACATCTATATTTGTAGTATATTTGTAGTATATTTGTAGCACAGGCACCAATGATAATATGATTTACCACCAAGTACATTGTATGTATATTTTTATTTGTAAAGCGCTCCTCGAGGGCAAAGCACTGTACAACAAAACAATAAATTAGTAGTAACAAACAAGGGGTCATTGGAATAAAAAGTAACAATAAGTGCATTATTAGAAATACAATTCACATAAATATAAAAAATATAATTACAATACAGATTAAGTGCTCAATGTCAATGAAACAAAAGGCTAGAGGACCCTTCCCCGTAGTGCTTACAGTCTAAATGGAAGGGTAACATACAGACACAATTCAGAGGGGTATTAAGGTGCTGTAGGTTACAGTTTGTTACACTGATATATAAGTGCCAGTTCAGGTGTTATCCAGGTGCTCCCAGAGTTAGTCTTTGAGTTTTGTTTTAAAAACACTGAAGGAGGATTCTCTCCTGAGAGATTCAGGAATGACATTCCAAATATAAGGAGTCGCAAGAGAGAAGGGTTTGATTCGGGAAACAGCAGTAGTAGTGTGGGGGGGGGTACAACCAAGCGGTTGCTCTGAGAGGAGCGGAGGAATGAAGGGCTTTGAAGATTATGAGGAGGAGTTTATAAGTTATTCTTTGTTTTATAGGAAGCCATGATAAGGACTTCAGCAGGGGAGGGGCCTGTACCCTTTTGGATGAGAGGAAGATAATTCTTGCAGCAGTGTTTAATACAGACTGTAGAGGGGAGAGATGGGAGTTAGGGAGGTCAGTTAGTAGAAGGTTACAGTAATCTAGTCTGGATAGGATGAGAGCATGCATGAGCGTCTTGGACGTATCAGGTGAAAGGAAGGGACGGATTTTGGCAATATTGCGTAAGAAAAAGTGAAAGTACATTAACTGCCCTGTCCATTGCGATGTAGTTAAGAAGTTGATGCCAGCTGATCTCCTAATATTGATGAACAGTCATGCCATCTATTATATGTAATGTTTAAAACATGGTTCTTTTTGTAATTTGGTACGACTGAACTTTAAGGCTATTAAAAACCTTTAAAATCATTTTAAAAATGTTCCATTAATACAGAATAATGTTTGCTAAGTTATCATAAAAAAGACCACATTAATCAATATCCTCAGCAGCCAAAAAAAAAAGAGGATTTCCATGTTAATCAAATAATCACTAGCACCGGAAAGGCAAGCATGAATGTTAAATCTTCCGGGCTGCTCACTGTTTACTCCTAGTGGTGAGGGTGCAATCCCCCCCAAACCCTGCGCTTAAAATCTAGAGCAGTCCCCTTCCAAAAAGCTTCAGATTATACACAGTAGATACGCATCGTACCAGATCGGTATTCTGACCCGGATGCCGCCACCCGAGTCCGTCACTAAAAACGTAATTGCCGAAAACCACAGACACTTGTTTCTTATCAAATGCAACAATAAAACACTGTATACCTTTAAACTTAACGGGATACTGTCATGGGAAAAAACATTTTTTTCAAAATGAATCAGTTAATAGTGCTGCTAGACACTTTTGTCAAATTGTTCTTTTGTTTGGCTGCTGGGGGGGGGGAAGGGAGGGGGTGATATCACTCCAAATTGCAGTACAGCAGAAAAGAGTGATTGAAGTTTATCAGAGCACAAGTCACATGACTTGGGGCAGCTGGGAAATTGTCAATATGTCTAGCCCCATGTCAGATTTCAAAATTGAATATAAAAAAATCTGTTTGCTCTTGACAGTATCCCTTTAAATACTGAAGTTGCTGGTTTCTGTGAAGATCCGGAGTGCACTGCTACAATTGGTGGTTTTAAGTTATCATAAGAAACAAGGTACTGGTTCTATGGAAAATGTCAATACTGTAGTTTTTAAGCTGCCAGGATAATAGATGTGATAGTTGCATTCTTTTTTTCTTAAGACTCATTAAAGAATGCAAATCTAGGGAAGCATGCTCAACAAGTAAGGTCCAAAGGTCCCTTGTGCATTTCTGTTAAAATCAACAAAAAACAAAAGAGGAGTGAGGACATATAAAGGGAAAGACACCACACCAGAAGATTGACACCATAAAATGATGCACCGTCTTTTGTTACTCTTGAATTAGAGATTTGATCATCTGTTACAATATAGAACATCAACATATAACACCCACACAACACCTGGACCTGTAACCAGTATTTTACCAGATCTGACCCACTCCCGACAGTCTGGAGTTACAGATAAAATGAATTTGTTGGCTGTGAGCTGATAAGGTGAATGCCCATATTCTGACAGCTATATCACTATATTCTTATAGTGTCGCATTGCTTGTACACATGGTAAAACAACAGAAGATGAGTTTTACAGTCTTATTCCTCCTCTGTGGGTTTTTAAACTACACATTTACATTAGGCGTGGACCATTTTTTTATTGTTCTAGCTTCCCTCAAATCACATTCTCTAAGTACGTAGACTATTTACTGCGTCCATATTACTTTGATCACTAAAGCCAATTTTTCCTCAGTAGTAATTTCCACACTAATATAATTTAGACAAGCTGAAATTGTGACTTTCACAAGAATTTGGCATTGCCTTTATAATGGAGGGTTTAATAGATTTTCCCATCAAGACCCAAAAAGCTTGATATGGAAAAACACAGTAAACACAACATATTGGGGAAATTCTTAATACCCCTTGACATCGTTTGTCCTAAACTGAAAACTTCTGGACAATCAAGATAAAACTCAGAAGAACAGGTAATTCTTACTTAAAAAAAAAACAACTGGCTCTCCTTTCTTCATTTTCCATCACTTCCAACAAAAGCCAAGGATTGATATTCAGATAATGTTCATGCTGTAGATAAAAAAAAACAATATGTTTTCCCATAGCTCTGCGTCTTTTGTGACCACCTGTGGTTTGCGGATGATCCAGCAATGAAATATGTAAGGGTAAATAAATAAAACATGATGTTGCCAACATGTGCATTTTATTATACAATTTAGGGTGAGCTGGGATTACGTGGGTGTGTGGCCTGGGCTGTTACTTCAGAAACGAAAGCAAAGTGCCATATGGAGAGGCAGGGAATATCTGTTACCCTCACTGTCTCTCTGCATTTTCTTTGGATGCAGAACAAAGACACAAATTGAATAAATTGAAGTTCCTGATTATTTTTGTTGGACAATTCCTATAGGGGAGTCAGTCATTTGGGACATATATATCACTTCATTTGTATTAGTTTCTCTGCTAACATCTCTATTAATACTGGTCAGCTAAACACTGAGAAGAGTGAGAGGTTTTGATAAATTGTGGGAATACAGAACTGGATTAATTTCCACTTTAGCTTGTGAGAGATTTCTCAGTAGCAAAAATGTCACCCTGTGGAACGAAAAACACTTTATAATGGTGTTGCTGAGAAATAAACATTCAAGGTTTAAAAACTGTTTACAGATGTTCAAATGAATGGCTGATTGGCTGACTTGCAAAAAGTAGAAAAAATACCTTGGTTTTTTTTTTACACTTTTCACTTTTTATGTACACTGCACCCTATCACCCAATAATGTGCACTCTAGATCTAGTCTGGCACAGAGTTCACCTTGCATCTTCCATAGGCACAAGTACAAGTAGATAGGCCCTAGGGGGTGCACAATTGCACCTGTGATGTTGGCAAATGAGATCCATTCTATGAACATGCTTTATCTGCTTACATGCATTGAATTGTATTAGAGGGAGATTTATTGTTTTCTCCTTCCGAAGCATTCTCTATAGATAGAGTAGGGCTGTCTTTGCTTAGCAATGAAAAACACAGTTTGCAGAGCCCTGTTATTACTATAAAGATAGACAGTCCAACCTATGTCCCTTCAGCTGTTGTTGAGTGTCACTGGGTGCTGGTAGGTATAGTTCAACAGGAACCAAAGGGCCTCAGGCTACACAACACTGAAAGATAGTGTCACTGTAAAACTCTTGCCCTGCTGTCAGCATCTTGCTCAACTATATGTACTCCCTTTACGGCTTACAAACGCTTCTCTGCAGACCCTGGGCCACGTGCGGTCGCTTCTGCTTGGACCCCCCTAAAGATACTGAACATCATAATTCAGGGGCATAACTACAGAGGAAGCAGACTCTGTGGCTGCAGGGGGGGCGCTTTAGGTATAGGGGGCCCCATAAGGCCCTAATTAATGAGCAATTTCAATATATATTGGTAAAACTTATCAACCTCTGGACACTTTGGGCCCCTAGTATTAATTTGCTGTGTCACTTCCCCTGTACAAACTAATTGTTCCACCAAGACTCTTCTGCTCCAAAAGAAAAAGGCTAGCAGGGGACAGCCTCCTTCTCTAAAGTAGAGGCCCCTAATTAAAAGTTGTTGTCAAGCAGCAAAAATGTATACATGATATAAAGATCTAAAACCTTAGGAAACACACTGGTGCAGTGTTTACCACTATTCTTCCTTCCAGCAACAGCAACAATGCTAATTATTTATTTAATTCAGCACCTGTGGCAATTGTTCATTCACAGTCCGATCGTGTAATATTATCTAGGGCATTTTAGCGGGGAAAAAAAATTAGTAAAATCTCAGTTGAAATGAAAATGAAATCCATTCATGTTACGGAAAATTAATTTTTCACGAAAGCATAAAATCTAAATCAGTCTTTTTAAAAAAGAATGGAAAGAAGGAAAAAGAAAAATGACATTTAAATGTTCTTGACCAAAACAAGTAAAAGTGCCAAAGGGGCTTTTAAACAGCTTGCTGCGTGCTAATTGGACAGAATTCTTTTTTTATATGCTAACCTTTGCACAGCTGTGTTTATAACATTGCTTGCAAATTTTAAGATGCATTACTTAAGATATACTTTCTGCGGTAATTGTGGTTTGGGAGGCCTGATGCTGTAAAGAAGGCCTTTTGTTTTGTGTACTGGCAGCACCAATAACACTTCCCTATGATGGTATTAACCCCTTGTTAATTGGATTTGTTGAGTTCTGAGCAGCTTTGGGAATCACTGTGTGGGACTAGCTTACTAAATATGGCTTCCCTACATTGGTTTCCAGAGAACACTGTGCATCAAATAAACTACTGACTATATTTAAGAAATAGAAACAAGCTCAGATTCCAACTGTAGATTGTGGTTACCACTGGCATGTAAGGGGTTACAATAGAGTGGCTGCTAGCCAATATCCTGCGGCTCTCTCCTTTTAGGATTTCACTGATGTAGGCATGTTACCAGAGAAAATCACCATGTTAAGGCTGGCTCTGTTTTTTTATGTAGAAAGCGTCAGTCATTGCTGCTCACTTTTTAACTTTTGTTTTATTAAATTGGGCTCTTCCTATGCTGACCACAATAGTCCATATTCTGGGAGGTCTCAGGTTTTTGTGGTGTTACAGTTTAAGGATTTTCTACCTGGATATGAATGTGGGGCTTCTAGCCAGAAAGAAAATCATAGGAAACTTAAGGTCCTACAGCTGGTACTGCTGACCGTGTTCATGGCTGGATCCCTGCTTTAGATTTGGGACTCTGTGCAACCTCTGAGCAAACTCGGGGCTGTTTCTGCTCTTTCTATCCAGTCTTTCTATATTTTCATAAATGTTTGACTGGTTATGCCAACAATGAAATCTGGTATTCTTATAAATAATGTCTGACTACGTCCCAAGCCATTTTATTCACACGTGACAGATTTACAGGAAGGCTTTTGGAGATGATATGGTATAGGGTAGGGCTGGTTCTGCATGCAAGTTAGAAATATGTATGGACCAACAACAACACACACACATCTGTTGGAAAGGGCCATTTTTCCAGAAAAGCAGATAGGTTTGCTATCGATTCCATTCAATTTCTTTTAAGTACTTGTTTTACAGCTTTCAGGAGCTCCTAGACCAAGAAAGTGGGATTTGCAAGGGTCATAAGCAAAGAGCTCCCTGTTGATGAGAGTAAAACTGCAGGAATCCAACAGTCTGTGCGCCATTAACTTTATGGAAGCAACAGCAGCCATTCTTGCTAGGAAGGGGAGCCACTAATTCCTATGCAACGTTAAGGGGCTGATTTAGTAGAACGTTTCTTTCTCCGAATCAAATTTTTTAGCTCAAACAGATTTTTTGTTTAGCTACTTAAAATTACATTTTTTATGTAAAACCCATAAAATCTATGAATACAAAAGTATAAGCTGTCGAGGTCTGTCAGATCTTTTAATAACTTTCATGGCATTTGTGATTTTAGAGATTTTAGAGTTTAATCGTGGTTTCAAAAACTCTAATACCACTAAATTTCAACCTTTAGTAAATGGGCCTCTAAGTTACAGATAGTCCACGTCGCAACTTCCCACATGTCTTCTGCTAAATAAAGCCCCACCTATCACTCCCCCATCGCTTGCTATAGAATCATGCAGCAACAGTTACTGGTCTGTTCCTAGTGTTCTTTTCCCTGTTCTTGCCCTGGCTTTGTCTCTGGTCTTCATAGTTCATAGCTGCTTCCTCCATTTAGCTCTAGTGGCCTCTAGATTGTTATTTGACTGACCTGCCTCCTGTCTGCCCTGGCCTACTGGCTATTATCTGTACTATGTTCCCATCTGATACATCTGTCAGTTGCTGTGTTTTGCTGATAAAGTTCTTTCTTGGTATACCTAGTCACAAACTGTTAGTATGATTTTATCCAAGTAGACTTACATGCTTTGCATTCTCAGGTTCTATAACAATATTCTTTGACTTCTGGCACCATCACTTTTTGTGATGAATAGGAAGACAAAAGTACAGATACAGTCAGAAGATGTTGTTGTGACAAATGCCTTGTAAAAAAGCAACACTTCCAACCAGGATCTCACAGTCTGGGCAATCACTTTTGAATATGTTACCTAGAAGGAGGTGAGCACATCAACATCAATTACTAAAAAAGGTCCTCTGCTTCCCATTCGGTTGTCTCCCTTCTAGTTGTATGGCTTTAATTTCTGTTAGCCAGAAAGTCAGTCAGACAAATATGTTGTTTTTCAAGATTATCTCTGGAAGCTCAGGGTATTACCTTAAATACCAAGAAGCATCACTATCAACATAAATGTATTATAGCTCTGTTAGAAAATAACTAATTTTGTATGTGTGAGATCACACCGTGCATATTTTCTAATATGTGGGAAAGATCATTTGTTTTTCCTCAATCCATCCAATTGTGTTCCTGTCTGTACCTAACAACCTGCATTTTATTGTGTGAAAATTAGAGTATAATGAACATGAAGACATGGCATACCATTCTCTGTTAATTTGACACAGCTGCTACAACTCAGTAGCAAATGAAACATTTAAATCTCAATAAAATTTGTAAACACAATCACAGAAATTAATATCAAATACCAAAGTACTGAACTGACAGACAAGTGTATACAAAGGCAACAATGGGAAAGGAAATCAGAATTACATGAATTGCCCACCAGGTTATTCCAAGTTAGCTCCCAAGGGTAGAAAATACGCATGATATTTATGTTAGTCCAAGTTATACTTAATGGGCAACTGTCATTATTATAAAAAAAATCCATTAACTGTAGTGTGTGTTTAATAAATACGTTTCACAAATAGTCTTCATTATTTTTTCTTAGTATTGTTTATATATAATGATTTATTTGTAAGCTCCTCAACCAAACATGTTTTTTTATTTCAAACAACACACACATGCTGTAAGTGGCTGACAGATTACACCCGGTCTGAATGGTTGATTGCAGTGTGAGTCAGCAATTAGCAAATCATAACTGACAGACAGCATGCATGAGTTGTTTTAGCAGGGAAATTTTAAAACCCATTTGTGAAAAAAATTATTACACATCCACTACAATATGAGAAGAGATATTAGCAGGGACAGTACCAGTTAAAGTAGACATGGTCATTTACATTGGAAGGGCAAAGATAAAAGTACACCTAGCACCTAGGAAGTTGTGCCCACCAACCAACTCTTTGCGCTTTCAGAATAGAGAACAACAAATCTCCGCCTGATTATGTTTGCAGGGATGACATACTACAGTGCTGGAACATGGGAGGGATTTGGGCATTTAATAGAGCCTTTACTTCAAAAAGAAGGAAAATCATATCACGGTCAAGTCGTGTAATTCTAGTTGAATACCTGCTACCCTTGGCTGGCACTCGTCTTCTTCAAAAAATGCACTAGACCAGAAACAGATGGCAGTTTGGGGCAACACTCAGGAAATAGTACCCAAAGGTTGTGCATTTTTTGAAGAAGAGGAGTGCCAGTCTGTGGTGGCACTTAAGCATCTTAAATCACTTGGGAGTGCCTTACAACTTCTCACTCCCAAGTGATTTTATTCTAAAGCTTTATACTATCTTTTAATTCTGACACAAAATAAGAATTTAAAGCAAATAAGGTGATTACTACTAAACGGTGATGTTTGAGGTCCATGGAAATTATATATAGATATTTTTTATTGTATGAAAGCCTTTAAGCATGAGGTTATGATAATTACTTTGCCCTATATGTCCAATCCCACATCTAAGCAGACTGAAAAAATGAATATTTTAATTTAACCATAACCCATGCATGGGCAAACTGGATTAACACTTTGACCCAAACCCAATTTGAACCCACCAGTGATAATAAAAAAGGCTGGCTATTGGTGGTTAAGAAAGCATTTTCAAAGTGGTCCATATTGCAATCTGAACCGCGCTCAAGGCTAGTACCTTGCCAAGAACCATTTTGGATGGGTCACTTCACTGATCATACTCAAGATCCCAGTCTAAAGTAAAAAAATATTTAAAATCAGTACATGCCTACACATAGCCATAGTCAGAATGGTGACAGATCTTTATCTACAAGGAGTTAGTATGTTTTCCCTAAATCTGTGTGGGTTTCCCCATCTTGCCTGAGGCTATTACATCAAGGGTCCCTGATAGTTGGGGATCAATGTATTAGATCAAAAGATCTTTTTATTTTTACTTGCAGCAAAAAATTCTCCAGAAAACATTATCCTTAAATTTATATAACAGGTATGGGACCTGTTATCCAGAATGGTCGGGACCTGAGGTTTTCTGGATAAGGGGTCTTTCTGTAATTTGGATCACCATATGCTGTCTGTTAAAAACCATTTAAACATTGAACCTAATAGGGTTGTTTTGCCTCCAATAAGTATTAATTAAATCTCAATCGGGATCAAGTACAAGGCACTGTTTTATTATTACAGAGGAAATCATTTTTAAAAATGATTTGAATTATTATGTATAACGGGTTTCCAGATAACGGATCCTATGCCTGGTTTTCAAATTCTATTCAAACATTAAAAAAATAATTGTTTTTTGGGGGTGTGGCAGTCGCCTAGTACTATCATGCACTATGTCTATGGTTTTAATATTGCGATATTTAACACATTACAGGTCACCAGAGGTGACCTCTGCTCTTTGTTTATGTGTATAGAATGTTAAGGATATATTTATCAACGGGTGAGAAGAAAGAAGCATGGAGTCTTGGGTGGCTTCTGGTATACTGCAGAAAGGGGCAGTAAAATACTGCTTTCAATGGCAATTACATTTACAAATAACTTACCACTAACTTTTTGGAATGTATACTGCAAATTTGCATGGAATTCCATTTTCTTTCATTAAACAATATTGTTTTGGGGTGAATTACCCTTTAAGACTTTAATGTCCCTTTAAAGGTAACTTTAGGAGCATGGAAGAGTTCCCTGCACAGGAAAATATAACATGGAATGTATTTTTTTTTTTTATTCCTGAGAAATATTATTCGTTTAATACTTATATTAAACTGGAGCCAGACGTAAATGAAAGCAATATGAGTTGAATTCCCTATCCAAAAGATTACTCTACTTTAAATACTGTTCTTGGATGTAGACAGATAAAAAAAGGAAATTATGTAAAAGCAGGTATTACAAAACTGCAATAAAAAAAGAACAGGCTGTCTTGTATTAGTATCAGCTAAGCAGTAAAACATTTATTATGAAGTAAGCTCCATTAAAACAGTAATAATTATAAACAATAATAAAGAAACAGGGGGGGGGGAATAAAACAGCAAGTTTTAGCTGCCAAATCCTGGGAAATAAATGAATAAGCTTTACAGGGGGAGTATAAGGAAATAATAAGGTCAACTTACCTTTAACATTTCCTGGCTTTCCTTAACTGCTTCCTGACTGCACCAGGATAAAGGCTGCACCAGCAAATGATTTATACAGTGAAAAAGACTTCATTCCTTTAAGGGGCTTAAACACTGCATATCAGTTTGTTGCTAAAAATCAGCCTTTTTCTCGGTAAATGATTATAACTGTAAGCAGTAGTGTTTTTAATGTTAGCAGGAGAGATTCAAACTATGCTGGGAGGTCCCTTTCTGAAACACATTTGAAAGCTCCATGGTTCTATCTCAGGCTAATGTTACACACAGTGGACTTTCCAGCATAATTTACATGATGAATAAAGTTACCACAAGGGTCAATTTTGTCTCTATTGAGCAAATGACATGAGTTAGAGTCAACTGAGACCCTTGCTCGAATATGTGGCTTTGTGGGTCTTCTCTGAGACTTTTTCATGTTGCCTTTTAGATGTGGGTTTGCAATCGTACATGCCACGATATGGTTAAAGGGGTGGTTCGCCTTTAATTTAACTTTTTGTATGTTGTAGAATGGCCAATTCTAAGCAACTTTCAAGTGGTTTTCATTATTTTTTTTTTATAGCTTTTTAAATATTTTCTGTCTTCTTCTGACACTTTCCAGCTTTCAAATGGGGGTCACTGACCCCATCTTAAAAATGCTCTGTAAGGCTACACATATATGGTTATAGCTACTTCTTATTACTTATCTTTCTTTTCAGGCTGTCTCTTATTCATAGTCCAGTCTCATTTTCAAATCAATGCATGGTTGCTAGGGTCATTTGGACCCTAGCACCAGATTGCTGAAATTGCAAACTGGAGAGCTGCTGAATAAAAAGCTAAATAAGCCACAAACCACTAATAATAAAGTGAAAAATGAAAACCAATTGCAAATTGTCTCAGAATATGACTCTCTGCATTATACTAAAACTTAACTCAAAGTTTAACAAGCCCTTTAAATGTATTCAGGCACCTGTCTGTCCAAGATGTAATTCCCAAACCAAGGGTGTTAATACAAAGTTGGTTCTCCTTTTGCTGGTAAAACATCCTCTACACTTCTACTAGATATGATTTTGGAACATTGTTGGTGAGATTTGGTTTCATTTATCCACAAGAGCATTAATGAGTTTAAGCATTGACGTTGGGGATCAGGCCTAGTTTGCAATCAGTATTCCAGTTTATCCCACAGGTGTTCAGTAGTGATGGGCGAATTTGCGCCATTTCGCTTGGCCGGAAAATTTGCGAATTTCCCGTGAAATGGAACGGCGAAAAATTCGTGAAACGGTGCCGGCGTCTCGTTTTTGACACCGGCGTCTGTTTTTTTTGAAGCAGGCGTCGAAAATACTGAATTTTTTTTTGACGCCGACGAATTTTGCGCGGGTGATTTATTTGCTGGCGGTGAATCGAGCAAATTCGCCAGGAATTCGCGCCTGGCGAATAAATTCGCCCATCACTAGTGTTCAGTAAATCTATGTTAAATGTGGTTATATAGAGAGTAATCAAAATCCCATGATGTACATTCTGTCGGGGTAAAAATGCCTACCTACAATATTCTGCTGTATTCTTTAAAATATCCTGCTATTTACTATGCTAATTGGGTTGAACGCCTAGTGAACGTTCCTTGCTGTATTCATTGCTAGAATAAAATACCTTAAGGCTCCTGCATAATATACTACACACACACATTTTTTCTCTTTCTTGTGCTCTAAGGGCTTTTACAGACGAGCGTTTGAAGCTGCGCTCCCCTGCGTTCTGTTGTTATGCGTTCAGCCGCAGGGGAGCGCAGGAGTAGACACATTCAGGTTTTTTCAATGGGGCTGTACTCACACAGGCGCATGTAGGCACCGAACGCAGGAAAAATGCAGCATGTTGCCTCTCAGCCTGCGTTCAGCTCCTACATGCGCCTGTGTGAGTACAGCCCCATTGAAAAAAACTGAATGCGTCTACTCCTGCGCTCCCCTGCGGCTGAACGCATAAAAACGTAATGCAGGGGAGCACAGCTTCAAACGCTCGTCTGTAAGAGCCCTTAGGGTTCTGTGAGCCTTTGGCAATGAAGTCAGTGGGTTGATTATATTTGTTGAAAGTGCTAAACCCTTTCTACTATTTTCACCTGCTTCTAAGAGTTTTCTTTTACATATCAATATATGTAACTGTGAGCAGACACAGGTTATTATGCAGAAGACAAGCTGTCTGTTACTGTATGTTACACTGAGCATAGGGGAATCACAAAAAATACAGGATCATGCACATTTAGCATATACAGGTATGGCATCCATTATCCGGGAACCTGTTATCCAGAAAGTTCCAAATTAAGGGATGGCCATCTCCTAAAGAATTCGTTTTATCCAACAATCCAAATTTTTAATTTTTAAAAATGATTTCCTTTTTCTCTTTAATAATAAGACAGTACCTTGTACTTGATCCAAACGAATATATACAGTAAATAATCAGTAAAATGCTCCTGGCATATATTTGCAGTATAGCTGGAGGGTTATAGTTGATCTCCGCCAGTATAGCAAAACTATCTAAGGCCCCATGCCAACTTGTTACGGGTTATTCTGCTTCTTGCCCCATTAACTTGAGTCAGGTTTTTAGAATCTTTTTTCAATACTGTTGCTTTTATTCATCATGTGAATTTTCAACACAATTGATTATGCAACAATTACTGTGGCAAAAGCCCTGAGCTCTTTCTTGGCTGTTTACATATGGCAGGCACATAATAAATGTCTAAAATCCATAAGTCAGCACTGCTCTGGATATTGTTGCACCTGGTATCATATCATACTACTACGGGGCTTGGAATATGGCAGAATATTCTGTACTCGTGTTTATTTACTTCTTGACTATTTTCCCTTATGCAGGTGCAGTTAAATCCTATAATCCCCTTTAACCTGAAGAGCGCTCCAGAAAGCTTGTTGAATAGAACATGCAGCAGAGGAATGCAGCTGTATTTCTGAATATGTTTGTTACGTGGTCATCAGGATGCACCCATCCTAAACTTGTATAAAAATGAAATAAAACATCTCAAAAAGAATGCCAGGATTTTTCCTTGGTTAGAAATAGCTGATCCTGCAGATTAGCCTGAGCCTGGCTTCTCCAGGAAGTGCAGAGCTTTATTGGAAAAGTCCGTTTGTCAGCCGGAATACCAATGTGAAGCAATATTTATAAGAAAACACTTCCAGAAATATATTGTCTATCTAAAGTGCAAGGGGGAGGACTATGTGATATTAGGACCAGCTGTCTGCAATATGAAGAAATGCTTTTCCTCAGAGCAGAACTGGTGTGTAAAGCCTGTCTGGGGACTGCTCATACCATTCCCACCAGAGTCTGCCTAGTGCTTTGATGGACTTCAGTTTGGAGATTAAATCACAATGTTCATAATATTTATTGTTTCTTCCTGAGTAATGTTGTTTAACACTCTGCCAATATCTTCTCTCTGTTATACGTTATTTTACTATATGTCCTGTTTGTTTATATCATCAGATTTGATATTATACAACTGTTTACATAAGTATTTATGGAATATAAATATTTCTGTAAATAGAGCAGCAGCAGAACACTGACATCTGGGTCAACTAGACGGTTGCAGCAGGTCTAAACCACCCATATTTCAAGGCAACTTAAGTGAAAAAAAAGACTTAAAAAGTTACATTCTACATTGATCTGTTATGGCCCCCCTTCTTGAAATCGTTCAGGGCACATAAACAGAGATTTGACTTGTCCCAGAGGTGCTAAATACCATCAGTATTCCTGCAGCACAAGTGGGGACACTGCACTAGAGTCCTGCAGCGGGTCGGGTACCTGCGGGTTACCCACAGAAACCTGCGGTACCCTACGGGTTGCAGGTAGAAGGTTCGGGAGCGAGTATAGACGTGGGTGGTGGTTCTCCAGGTTTGCATGTTGGGTCGTGGGTCTTCTCAATAACGAGTTTTACTCCTTTTTTTCACGCCTACTTATAATGATGTCACGTCTGGTTTACAATGATAGCACTTCCTGTTTCATGATGGTCAGCGGATCGGGTTGCGGATAAGGTACTTGCGAGTCGGGTTGCGGGTCTAAGTGGGTAAGTATGCGGGTTTGCTGGTCCGGGTTGCAGGTCGTGTTTAACAAATTGGTTCCGCGCAGGACTCTACACTGCACCTGCCCTATGGAGAAAGAGAGGTACAGTAGAGAAATGTAAAGGATATGTTTCATTATATCTAACTTAAAGGGATACTGACACCAGAAGTTAAACTTTTTATACATCTATCATAGCATTGTCTTTGCATGGCATTTATAATTTTGCCATAAAAGTATTTGCCCAATGCTTATCTGACTTCCCATGTTCCTGTATGAGGAGACTACCATATTAGTGCAGCAGTAGTCAGTTATAGTAACATAGTAACATAGTAAGTAAGGTTGAAAAAAGACACATGTCCATCGAGTTCAACCTTTTTTTTTTTTTTTTTTTTTTTTTATTAACTACCTATCTGCCAGTTGATCCAGAGGAAGGCAAAAAAACCCATCTGAAGTCTTTCCGATTTGCCTTAGAGGGGGAAAAATTCCTTCCTGACTCCAAAATGGCAATCGGACTAGTCCCTGGATCAACTTGGACTATGAGCTATTTCCCATAACCCTGTATTCCCTTACTTGCTAAAAAGCCATCCAACCCCTTCTTAAAGCTATCTAATGTATCAGCCTGTACAACTGATTCAGGGAGAGAATTCCACATCTTCACAGCTCTCACTGTAAAAAACCCCTTCCGAATATTTAGGCGGAACCTCTTTTCTTCTAATCGGAATGGGTGACCTCGTGTCAGATGGAAAGACCTACTGGTAAATAAAGCATTAGAGAGATTATTATATGATCCCCTTATATATTTATACATAGTCATCATATCACCCCTTAAGTGCCTCTTCTCCAGCGTGAACATCCCTAATTTGGCCAGTCTTTCCTCATAGCTAAGATTTTCAATACCTTTTACCAGCTTAGTTGCCCTTCTCTGTACCCTCTCTAATACAATAATGTCCTGTTTGAGTGATGGAGACCAAAACTGTACAGCATATTCTAGATGGGGCCTTACAAGTGCTCTATACAGTGGAAGAATGACCCCCTCCTCCCTTGACTCTATGCCCCTTTTAATACAGCTCAAGACCTTATTTGCCCTTGATGCTGCCGACTGGCATTGCTTGCTACAGCCAAGTTTGTTATCTACAAGGACTCCAAGGTCCTTTTCCATAATGGATTTGCCTAGTGCAGTCCCATTAAGGCTATAAGTGGCTTGGATATTTTTACATCCCAGGTGCATGACTTTACATTTATCAACATTGAATCTCATTTGCCACTTAGCTGCGCAGATTGCCAGTTTGTCAAGATCGTGTTGCAAGGATGCCACATCCTGGATGGAATTAATTGGGCTGGATAATTTTGTGTCATCTGCAAACACTGATACATTACTTATAACACCCTCCCCTAAGTCATTAATGAACAAGTTAAATAAAAGTGGACCCAATACTGAGCCCTGGGGGACCCCACTAAGAACCTTACTCCAAGAAGAGAATGTCCCATTAACAACCACCCTCTGTACCCGATCATGTAGCCAGTTTCCTATCCACGTGCACACGCCTTCATTAAGCCCAGCATACCTTAGTTTAGAAAGCAGTCGTTTGTGGGGCACGGTATCAAACGCTTTGGCAAAATCCAAATAGATCACATCTACTGCCCCCCCACTGTCCAGAATCTTACTTACCACATCATAAAAAGCAATCAAATTCGTCTGACATGACCGATCCTTCACAAAGCCATGCTGATTGTTGCTCATAATACCATTCATTAGGACAAAATTTTGAATGTGATCCCTTAACAAGCCTTCAAATAATTTGCCTACCACAGATGTCAAGCTTACTGGCCTATAAATGCCAGGCTGAGATCGTAATCCCTTTTTAAATATTGGAATAAGATCAGCTTTTCTCCAATCCATAGGCACCATACCAGATGACAGTGAATCTGAGAAAATCAGAAATAAGGGCTGGTCTAAAACTGAACTAAGCTCTCTTAGAACCGGGGGGTGTATGCCATCAGGCCCTGGAGCCTTGTTTACATTAATTTGTATTAAAGCTGTTTGAGTCATATCCTGAGTCAGCCATTGACTAGATTGAGCTGAACCATTCGTGCAGTTATTAAGTGAGCCTGTGAAACCATTACAAACTCCGACTGGTTGAGCAGGGACAGTCAGGTTGCCAAACAGTCAGGCTTAGCAACTTCAAGCAACAATTAGTTACAAAAGCAGACTTATCAGCAAACAATGATCAACATGACCTATATATAACTTTTAGGGGCCTATTTATTAAGTCGCACATTTTTCTGGTTGAGTTTTGTACCCCCTTAAATGTACATTAACATTTTAAGTGTGTCATTTTAAGTCATAACTGTGGCATGGCAGTCCTACGCCCTAACACTCAGATGTGCCTCTTTATGACAGCTTTAGTTACCCAGATAAATGAAGACTGAGTGATAATTGTCTCATTACTTTTCTAAACCATGTATATATGATGAATTCTGAATTAGAATTTCACTGGGAATAATATTTTTCGATGATCCCCAAAAGGTCTTGTGAATTTGAAACTCGTATGAAGAAACAAAAGGTTTGCCCTTTATGGGTTGAACTTGATAGGACTTTTTCAACCGAACGTAACTATGTAACTATGTTTTGTGCCGAGTACCACAACAATAATAATTACATATAATTTGTGATATGAGAATAGAAGAAATTCATTTTAAAAAGTGCAATAAACCATGCAAGATGTCCTATCTAAACCCCTGTTGCACATGACTAAGCATGCATTGACTTTTTTCCCAGACACAACTGCATCTAATTCCTTAGCTTCTAGGCTTACAGTATTCATTACTTGGTTATAAGACTAGTACCTCCTCTGCTGCCTCTTATACTAAGGACAGCTTAAACACTGTTAACTTCCTGGACCTCCGAGTTAGTTAGTCCAAATATACAATGGGAGTTCTAGGTATCTTCTATAAATATGGTTTTGCTGCCTCCTGTCTCTTCCTTTAATTTGCAGCTGCTGTGGCCTGTTATGGGCATATCATACTGATCTATCATGAATTCTGAAAACAAACGATATAATATATAGCTGTTATTGAATATCTCCCAACATTTTTATTAAAAAAGGTGATAATGTAGGCCAGAAGTCTTCAGACTTTTTTGTTTTTGGACCCCTTTTGCCCTTTGGTTACGCCCCACTTACCCCATAACCAAGTTACAGATATATGAAAATGTAATCTCCTCTACCAGTAATATCCAAGACCATAAATAAGCATTCACCCTTAAACATCATTATAACTGGCCTTCAGCCTAGACCCCCTTCCACAGGTTTAGGCCCCGCTTGGTTGACCAGTACCACATTTTGAGAAGCACTAATTTATACAATATCTGAAATCCAACACATTTATCTGCTCATGACTGACCCAAAACCCTACTTATTGGTAATTACAGTCCTTTTGGAGCCACAGTTCAGGACTGCCCCACAATTCCAATGGGAAGTATGTTATTACTGAGTTAAATAATTATATACATATATAGGACCTGTTATCCATAATGTTCTGGACCTGGGGTTTTCGGAAAAGTGGTCTATATTTCATCTCTGTAAAATAATTCGAACATTAATTAAGCCCAACAGGATTGCTTTGCCTTCAATAATGATTAAATATCTTAATTGGGATCAAGTACAAGGAACTGTCTTCTTATTACAAAAAAAAAAAGATTAGAATTATTTGATTAAAATGGAGTTTATGGGGGATGGCCGTCATTCAGAGTTTTCTTTATAGAGGTTCTGGATAACAGACCCCATACATGTATGTGTCTGATAAATACTACATTTCTAGGTAATTACACATTCTACGGTCATGTCTGTTTTGAAAGTGGAAGTTTTTGATTCACTGGAGTCTACAATAAAGATTTAAAGGTAAAGTATGGCAACTCCCATTAATACAACAAAGATAAACATGGAACTAAATAATAATAACTACGGACAATATGTTTTAAACATAGGGAATCATATAGAAAGATGGCCAAATACTTGACCCATTCTTGAGTCCCCTCCCCCCGTGTGTATTCACAAACATTTAGAGAATTTTTACTTACAGTACCTGCCTACCAATGAGCCGATAATAAGAATTTCTATACTAAAAATCATAACAGCGGGATGTTATTTTACTTTTGGAGTAAATGTTTTATGGTTAAGATCTAACCTGCTGTTTAGAAGAATCTGATGTTCTTCTGCCATCTGCTGGTTAAAAAAATCCACATAAAAATGTAATATTTGTTATGTCATGTGTTTTTATTTCTGTTATGAAACGTAGACATTTCTGATGACAGACCATAGAATCAGGAAAAATATGATCATTCTACTATAGAAATAATCCTGGAGGTAAGTGAATCTATAGTATAGAGGCTCTCAATTTTTTTCTCAACTCTTTTTTTTTTTGCACTCACACATTTCCATACATTTCTGTCTCACAAAGCCTTTGAAAACAACACATGGTAATACAGCTTATTACAAGTATGGGCACTGTTATTTAGAATGCTCGGAACCTGGGGTTTTCCGGATAACGGATCTTTCTGTAATTTGCATCTTCATACCTAAGTCTACTTAAAAATAGTTTAAATAACTAATAATTTAATATTAAATAAAATATTCATAATATTAAATAATAATATAGATAAATATTAAATAGTACTGTTTTGCTTCCAATAAGGATTCATTGTATCTGGGATCAAGTAGAAGCTACTGTTTTATTATTACAGAAAAAATTGAAATAATTCTTGAAAATGTGAGTTATTTGATTATAATGGAGTCTATTGGAGATGGCCTTCCCATAAGTTGCAGCTTTCTGGATAACGGGATTCTGAATAATGGATGCCATACCTGGTTTTCAAATTCTATTCAAGCATTAAAACAATTGGTTTTTTTTGGGGGGGTGGCAGATGCCTAGTAATATCATCCACTACTGTATGTGTAAATGTTCTTTACTGTACCCAATCAAATATATATATATATATATATTGTATATAAAGTAGTACAATTTCATTACAGAAATGGAGGAAAGTAGTACATACACCACAGGAGGATTAGGCTGAGAACAACGATGCTGCTAGACTGAAAATAAAAAGCTTACTGTGAGCAATTACTTGCTTTTTATTTGGGTGCTTTCGTTCTTGTAAAAAAATCTTTTGATGAATGCAGAATGCAATACTTAAGTCTACGATGTCAATCTAGAGAGAGGCCCCTTGATATAATGATGTTTTTCCTTTCTCATCTCTTCACCTCATAAATTATCTCCAGACAGAACAATTTATCATTTTAACGAAGCACTGCTGTGTCCTTCTTTGAATAATTTATTTGCTAGTTATAAAAGGTATAATTAATAACATATTTCTTTGCCTTTTTTTTTTTTACTCCACATCATTTTTAAAAGAAAAATACGAATTGGAAAATAGGGCTTGTCTTAAAATCCCTTGCCTTCTGCAAATCAAGGAAATACCCTTCACAAAAGGCTTCCCATATTAATGCAGTGGAGGGTGTCCATATGTTCCTCCTTTTGGTCTCCAAAATAATTACTAAATAAATAACACAAAGGTGTTTTTACACCTAAATTGGGATCAAGGATTACCTAACCATCTGAATATAACACAACTTTCTTCTTTTGGGCCTATAGTTCTAATTGGTTGTTCATTGTGCATGCAAGTATGTTCTATGTAAAAAAATGAATATTCAGTGAATACTTAAGAGGGTAATGAACTTTACTAAGCTGTGAAAATTACCATCCTTAGAACTGACAAAAGTTGCACCATATTTTCATATGAACTAGTTGTAAACTACAGCATAAAGTACAAAACATAGCCACAAACTTCGAACTTTGGTCCAGTTACATAGTCTCTCTGCATAGATGTATAAAACAGCTTACAATTTACCCTTTTCAAAACATAACCTGGTATGATACTGAACTCTTGCGAGACAACCCACTTATTATGGAAGTACAGGTATAGGATCCCTGATCCGGAAACCCGATATCCAGAAAGCTCCGAATTATGGAATGGCTGCCTCCCATAGACTCCATTTTATCCAAATAATCCAAATTTTTAAAAATGATTTCCTTTTTCTCTGTAATAATAAATTAATCCTTATTGGAAGCAAAACCAGCCTATTGGGTTTATTTAATGTTTAAATGAATTTCTAGTAGACTTAAGGCATGAAGACCCAAATTACAGAAAGATCTGTTATCCGGAAAACTCCAGGTCCCGATCATTCTGGATAACAGGTCCCATACCTGTACAGGAAAATATCCTAGTCCAACCAACCAAGGGGTTACAAACTACTGCTAACAGATACAAATAATACAACTGATTGAATGGGTGGACCATACCCGGAGTGAGTTATTTTGTTTTCTATACTATTCTATTTTGCAAGAAAACTCTGATGATAACTTGAATTCTTGTCCTATCTTTGATAAAAGCTGGCCATAGATGCAAAGATCCGATAGGACAGGTTAAAAGATTTCTGTCGGCTGCCGATAATATCTCTGCGTGTATTGCCGATCTGACGATTTTCAGTGGGAGACTGTCACTAGCTTTGGTTGGACATAACTTTCGTACGATTGCTGTCAGGGGCAGAACATCGGCTGATCTGTTCTTTTACTACTTTATTTGATCGGAATAGTTAGTGACAGGTCGGGAGA
This sequence comes from Xenopus laevis, assembly GCF_017654675.1. NCBI lineage: Eukaryota > Metazoa > Chordata > Amphibia > Anura > Pipidae > Xenopus > Xenopus laevis. The sequence continues at coordinate 105,087,480 of NC_054375.1, forward strand.
TGGGGAAGTCCAATCATACGATGATTGGTACGATCGGATCTTTGTGTCTATGGCCAACTTAAGACTTATTGGATAGGAAATCTTTGTCATGCAATAACATGAATAAAAACTGAATAAAAATTTTATTGGATAAAAAAGCACATCAGTCAAACAAAGAAGAATATTATTTAAAATACATATAAAATGGAGACATTACATTACATAATATAAACGTAAATGAAAGGCAATTTAGAGAATGCTAATCCAGTGTTACATAGTTACATAGTTACATAGTTAAATTGGGTTGAAAAAAGACAAAGTCCATCAAGTTCAACCCCTCCAAATGAAAACGCAGCATCCATACACACACCCCTCCCTACTTTTAATTAAAATTCTATATACCCATACCTATATTAACTATAGAGTTTAGTATCACAATAGCCTTTAATATTATGTCTGTCCAAAAAATCATCCAAGCCATTCTTAAAGGCATTAACTGAATCAGCCATCACAACATCACCCGGCAGTGCATTCCACAACCTCACTGTCCTGACTGTGAAGAACCCTCTACGTTGCTTCAAATGAAAGTTCTTTTCTTCTAGTCTAAAGAGATGGCCTCTGGTGCGGTGATCCACTTTATGGGTAAAAAGGTCCCCTGCTATTTGTCTATAATGTCCTCTAATGTACTTGTAAAGTGTAATCATGTCCCCTCGCAAGCGCCTTTTTTCCAGAGAAACAACCCCAACCTTGACAGTCTACCCTCATAATTTAAGTCTTCCGTCCCTCTAACCAATTTAGTTGCACGTCTCTGCACTCTCTCCAGCTCATTTATATCCCTCTTAAGGACTGGAGTCCAAAACTGAACTGCATACTCCAGATGAGGCCTCACCAGGGACCTATAAAGAGGCATAATTATGTTACCTCATATCCTGTGTATCCCAGAGAGATACAATGTTATGATGTTTATTGTTATTAAAATTGTTTCATAATCTCCTTACAGATACCTCTGGGACAGCAAACATAATTTTGATATACAGAACCTTCCCGCAATCCCCCTTGACCAGGGATAACAAATTAGTAATCCTGACCCTGTTGTGAGCTACAGAGCCAGCACCTCCGCATTTGAAAGAGAATGCAGTGAGTCAGAGCTACTGGACTACTAGCTTGACATTGTTGCTTCAAACAAAAAGCAGACTATCAGAAATAACTATTTTACGAGTATGACTTATAATCAGATAGTTACTCCCTCCCAGCATATGGAGCTATGGAGTGACCAAATCATGGGGAATAAATATTTAGATCCTATAAACAAATTTAGGAATAACATATTTGTGTTTTAAGTAAAATAATACTAGAGATTGTCCCTGGGTATGCCATAATCATAACACATATCAGTATCAATTTTTTTATCATCATCTAATCATGATAATGTATTTATATAGTGACAGCATGCTATGCAGTACCTTAAAATGATATTATAACAACCAGGGGACTTTACATTAATTTTAAAAATGCTACTTGCAATTATTGAATTTGAAATTTTGACTTGTAATTGATTATTGAGTCTGTTGCTGTTTAATAAAGTCTTTAAAGTAATAAGCAGGGTCCTAGGCAGTAACAATTGTGGATGGAATAGGTGCCCAGGAGGTACAGTTAAATGCAGCAAAGTCTTCAATTGTCTCACATGGAATTTGGCTGACCAGGAGCATCTTTGAAAGTAGAGAGCTAATGTACTAAGATTAGAGCTCAATTGTTTAGTTGCGAGAAGAATGAGGGAGTCAAGAGATTATGGAAGGTGCTAATTATAAAGGGAAATTAGAGGTTGTTGTGCAGTGCTAGTAATGCTGAGAATTGCAGTGTGCCAATGGTGTGAAGCTTTCTATATGCATAGGTAGTGTAAGGTTATAATGATAGTACACTGGGCAGTGTGATCTGGAAGGAAAAGTAAACGATTATTTAATAGAGGCAAGAGTATTTAACGAGGTTAGAAAAGAATCAATCGAGAATATGACATCAGGAGAATGACCATCAGTTCACTAAGGGGCAGATTTATCAATGGTCGAGGTAAATTGAAATTTAAAAAATTCGAATTTGAGCTATTGTTGTATACTTCAACTAGGGAATAGTCCAAATTCGATTTGAATTTACATAAAATTCGAAAATTCAAATATCAAAATTTATCATGTACTGTCTTTTTAAAAATTCAACTTCGACCATTCGCCATCTAAAACCTGCCGAATTGCTGTTTAAGCCTATGGGGGACCTCCTAGAAACCATCTGGAGTCAATTGGTGGACTTTGAAAAATCAAAGTTTTTTTGGGGAAATTTGATTGAATTTGCTATTCCTTCGATTCAAACAATTCAAATTCAGCCGAATACAGAACTATTTGATTGAAAACGGACCGATTCGACCAAAAAATCCTTCCACTTATTTTTGGTCTTTTTGAATTTCGAAGTTTTTTCAATTCGAAATTTGACCCTTGATAAATATACCCCTAAGAGTCAGTCTACTGTAAAAGGCTAAATTACATTTTTATTGATTTATTATTTATTAATTGAGTGATTACGAGGCAGCCAGAGAAGCAGGGTTGACAGTGGGAATGTTGAAGTCACAGGGAATGATAAAGAGAGAGCAAAACAGCCATCAGGAAATAAACAGAGTTTCAGAAAAACAGTGTGAGAGATTGGTAAAAGAAGAGAAGGAAAAAAAATTTAGGGCCTGAAACCTAAATTTGGAAGAGAGAAGAATTCCAGCTCTATTGTCATGATATCTTCAGGTCTAGGTGTATGAGCCTTCATAGATGACAATGGCAGGAGAAAGGGCCAATAGACAGGTTTCGATGATAACAAAAATAATAAAGGCTTTAGAGATAAAACAATACAACAGAACTCAGATATCCAGTCTGCTCATCAACCCTTTCTGCTACATTTGTAACAAAATGTGTCCAATTGATTTGACATACTGTCATGGGAAAAAAAAAATTTTTCAAAATGAATCAGTTAATAGTGCTGCTCCAGCAGAATTCTGCACTGAAATCCATTTCTCAAAAGAGCAAACAGATTTTTTTATATTCAATTTTGAAATCTGACATGGGGCTAGACATATTGACAATTTCCCAGCTGCCCCAAGTCATGTGACTTGTGCTCTGATAAACTTCAATCACTCTTTACTGCTGCACTGCAAGTTAAGGTGGCCATACACGGGCCGATAAAAGCTGCCGACAGACCGTGTCGGCAGCTTATTGGCCCGTGTATGGGGGCCCCCGACGGGCTTCCCCGATAGAGATCTGGCCGAAAGTCGGCCAGATCTCATTCGGATGGGATTAAAAATCCCGTCGGATCGCGGCCGCATCTGTTAGTTGATGCGGTCCCGCGATCCGACCTCCCGTTTGGCGAACGCTAGGATCCGATCGTTGGGCCCTAGGGCCCACGATCGGATCAGCCCGATATTGCCCACCTCAAGGTGGGCATATCGGAGGGAGATCCGCTCGTTTGGCGACATCGCCAAACGAGCGGATCTATCCGTGTATGGCCACCTTTAGAGTGATATCACCCCCCTTCCTTTTCCCCCCAGCAGCCAAACAAAAGAACAATGGGAAGGTAACCATATAGCAGCTCCCTAACACAAGATAACAGCTGCCTGGTAGATCTAAGAACAACACTCAATAGTAAAAACCCATGACCCACTGAGACACATTCAGTTACATTGAGAAGGAAAAACAGCAGCCTGCCAGAAAGCATTTCTCTCCTAAAGTGCAGGCACAAGTCACATGACTGGGGGCAACTGGAAAATTGACAAAATGTCTAGCCCCATGTCAGATTTCAAAATTGAATATAAAAAAATCTGTTTGCTCTTTTGAGAAATGGATTTCAGTGCAGAATTCTGCTGGAGTAGCACTATTACCTGATACGTTTTGAAAAAAACATGTCAGAATGACAGAATCCCTTTAATTAATTTGGCAGCACAGTGGCTAAGCAGGTAGCATTTCAGCGTTGCAGTGCGGGGGCCCTGAGTTTGAGTCCTACCTGGCTGCTATTTGCAAGCAATTACTATGTGCTTGCATGTGCTTCCTCCCGCACTCCAAAAAAACATACAGGCAGATTAATAAGCTCCTGATAAAATTGACTTTGGTGTGTGTAAATGCAAGAGGGATGTTACAGTGAAAGCTCCATTGGGACATGGAATGATGCAAAATGGGTGTATAAACATGTCAGTGATATATAAATAACAAACAATAACAATTTAATGCTATTCTAAAGCAAACCACTTATACATCTGTTCTTGTAGCAGCCTACAGCATCTGAATGGATCTGAAATTTTACCCAGACCAATATAAGAAGAAAAGGAGGAAGTGAGAAATCATTAAAATATCAATTTCCTCCTGGAGCTGGAAGATCAGGTCATGCTCATAAATACTTTCTTCTCTGTCAGGCAGCACTCACACAGGAAAACACAGACACTTGTAGCTACTTACAATTAAGACAACACTGCTTTATAAAGTGGAAGGTCTTATTCGCTCTGTTTTTTCTTTTTTTTCTTTTTAATTCAATGCATCCTGAAGCTCTGGTTAAATAACATAGATCATTTCTTTGTATATTCTGTGACAGGAGACGACTTAAATATCTTTGAGCAGAGATATTTTTATCATATTTCAATTTATTACAGCAGAAGATCTGTTTTTGCCAAACAAAACAAAAAAAACATTCAAGAATGTTATCATTGCAGAGAGAAATAAATCAAACTAAAAATTGTTAAATGGCAGATTTTGTGACATGTTGCTTTGCTTTGCTTCCAAGAGGATCCCCTTATTACGAATAGAAAATGAAGTCATTAAAAAAGGGGGCATTTAAAACAAAAATCAAAATATCTTCAAAAGGAATTCTTTCCGAGCATGATTAACCATGTTGTGTTTTTAAAACTTAAATAATTGAAAACAGGATTTGAGATCAGTTAATTTAGATTGTGCTGAAATATTTATTATTGCAAGTCCAGAGGATTTGCCTGGTGTTTCTCAGTGGAAATGTCTAAACTCAATGTCCAGATGTTTGTTTAAGTTGCTCCCACATAGTTCCAATGTCAATTAACAAAGGTTATCAGAGATCATCTCAGTGTATCTTCCTTGGATAATATTCCGATTACTCCTGAAACTTTGAAGATGTTTCCCATTAGAATGTATAGCCGACATTCACAAAATATTAGTCTCATGTTGATGTAAATGTGTTAGAAAGAGTAACGAACAATATTTATCATTGCTGCTAACTGGAATTTACCAAAAGATTTTAAAATAGATAGAAAGAGAATGAAATATATATATGTTTAAACATAAACAAACGTGCTCTTTTAGACAATCTGTGAAATCCTTTTATATTATTATTGGAAGGTAAAGTTTATTTTTTTTTAGTAATAAAAAAAAATAAGGATTTTGTTTTTAAAACAGCTGATGGAACAAAAACTGGTACAGTGCACTGGTTTTTGGGTACCTTCTCCATTTTGTTAAATGTGTTGCAATTTTTATCAGTTAAAAGAATGACAACTTTAAATTTGGCTGAAAATTTAAAGAGTAGAAAAATAAACAGGGCTGAGTGATTTTCTCTTCTAATTGTATCCATGTTTATATTAGATTTTACTAGTACGTGTCTTGTTTAAATACATTTTATGTGAATTTTTGTGTTTCAGTATTTAAAACAGGAATGCTATAAAGATATCTTTACTGAAATTCTTTCTCCCTTTAAATAATATAAATATTTTTTCCACATCCCCAGAACTTCGTATAAACATATATTTACAGTTTTGAAAATGGTGCGGTGGTTTTTATACATTTTACTCGCTGTTATTTTTTATAATATCTTGACACAGAGAATGTTTTTGGACAGTGTCTCCACGCTGAACAGCATGAACTACCTGGGTGGTCCCAAATGGAATTAAATCTTTTAAGTTATTCTTTTAATAAGTATCAAGTATTAATGAAACGGCAACATATTTTGCAGTGCTGATAAGTGGGATTAGGTAGTGAAATTCAGTTGGTCGCTGAGGTTTCCAGTTTCCCATTACGGGAAGCTATATGATACCTATTAATATACTAACATACAAAGGAATTCAGGGTTTTTTTTTATTTTGAGCATTTTTAACTCTCTCTAACTTCCAAAAGGATTGTTATGTCTGAATACTTAAAATTCAAAATAAAACCTCCAGAATATTTGTTGAAGCTTAAGAAAGAGCCCAGATTGTAGGCCATTGGAATATAGCTGGATAGATAAATTAACAGTTGGGATACACAAACTGTTAAAAGCAATAGCAGATAGACAGGAGCCGACAACCACGGGTAGTATTAAGATAAAAAAAATCTTTATTTCCAAGCATCTTTAAAAACACAAACAGGCATCCTCCTGGAGCTCTTTAGCTAAACCATGTCGTGTCTAGTCACCTGACGCGTTTCGTGCCTCTCTTTGGCACTTCATCAGAGGTGGAGTCTAGTCCTAGCTCTTTGCCTTATATAGTGAGTACAATTAAAACAACATACCCTTTAAAACTTACATATTACACTTTAGGTTTATTATCAGTTTACTATATAATTATGGGAATGTTGATCAAATTTATACAATTATCGGAATCCAAATTGGGGAGTATTTTTATCCATATATATTTAATTTAATTCAATTTAGTTTAGAGAAAACATGAAACCTCCCAATACACAAACTGTTAACCAAATTAGCCCTTGCTTGTTTGGCTGTTCTCTGAATCAATGATCATATTATATAGTATAAATGGCACACTGACCCATTGCCATTTTAAAATCCCAAAAATTCATGTAAACAGTCCCCAGCCCAACACTGCAGGCAAACCAAAATGTGAGTGTGGTCTATTTGTAACCCAGCAGGCTAAATGATAGCTATAGACCAGGGGTCCCCAACCATTTCTACCCGTGAGCCACATTCAAATGTAAAAAGTGTTGGGAGCAACACAAGCATGATGGTGGTGCCAAATAAGGGCTGTGATTGGCTATTGGTAGCCCTATGTGGACTGGCAGCCTACAGGAGGGTCTGTTAGGCAGTAAACATAGGTTTCATGCAACCAACACTTGCCTCCATGCTTGGAATGCAAAAATAAGCCCCTGCTTTGAGACCACTGAGAGCAACATCCAAGAGGTTGGTGAGCAACAAGTTTCTCATGAGCCACTGGTTGGGAATTACTGCTATAGACAGATAAGGGGTAGTGTCATAAAAGGCGTAACATTTGACCGCATTTACTGGTCATCTGACAACCAGTTGAAGTGGGTTATCAGACCTGGGCAACTTTACAGTTTTCATACATTAACCTTGTGTGATTATGTGATAAATGGGTTCATTTAAATTGGTTGCATACACCATTAGTCAAATAGACTGGGTTTCTATTTAACTGCATTCTAACCTTTCTTATCATTTTAAAAATAAACATTTTATATATTAAAGGCTAATTAGTACAGTTATGCTCATAATGTTACAAATTACCCCTTTACATCACTCCGCTAGATGTGCTTGGGCCAAATGAGGGTCTTGGGATGATTTTTACAGCCCCGAGCTCGATGGATTTTCAGTATTTGTATGACATTTCCATTTAATATAATCTGGCAGGTGGTATATAGATTAATGGCCCCACTGCATGCAAAATGTTGCATAGAACTTTCCAAAGTGTAATCCACATTAACATGTATTTTATAGATCTACATTCTTATGCAGAATTTTAAGATAATGCAGATGTTTATTCTCTCCACGTGTTACTCTGGATTAGTCTTTATGTGATTAAAGCCCCAACAAAGTTACAATACTAATTACTAATCTAAAGTATTACAGTCGTCAAAGTGATTATATTAAACGTCTGGCCTCTATTCCAAGTTTACACGACTTTGGACAAATTATAGAGTAGAAAAGATTATGCGAACGCCAAACATTAAGGCTTAATTGTTCAGAATCATATAAGGCTGGCAATTCTTAGAGCTTAGTTAGGAAAGTAAAAATACATTTCAAGCTCCAGCATCTTTAGCCCTGTCCTGCAAATAAATAATTGGAACTCTGCTTGGTTGGACCCTGCGCACAACTGAATCACTATATGTAGTAGGTGAAGCCACGAATAGTCGGCAGACCACTTTATGAGGCAGCTGCCCCCCTGATGAGTATCATTATATATATATATATATATATATATATATATATATATATATATATATATATATATATATATATATATATATATATATATATATTATTATTATTATAAACAATGACAGAGCATTAAAATATGTCTGGAACGGGGACTTCCCAGTGGAATGCAGTACGCACAGGCCCCAGTTTCCAAAACCTCAAAAAACAATGGGTTCATTTGGCAAGCATATCACTTTTATATCAAGCTCAATTAAATTCTTAAGTATACTTAGATCCAGGGGGTGACTGGTTTAAGGAGACCCTGTGTTGCACATTTAAAGTAACATTTCTTTTATGTAACTTTATGAAAACTTAACCTAAAATGCAATTTAATAACCCTTATCTAAATGTGATTGTGTGTGTGATAGAATGTGAGACACGCTGTTGTAGTTAAGTTTGCAATGGCAACTTTATTATTTCATGTCAGCCAAACAACTGAAAAGGTGTCCCCAGAGACATTACGTTTATTCGCCTTTGAAATTTATGTGAAGTATTGTAAACACAAAGGTCCTTTCTCATTAAAAGAGAGCAGATATTATAGAATGATACAGCGCTGAAGCCCGCCGTTCAACTGGCAGTTCAGTTTTCTGTTAGTTGTTAAGGAACTTAAAACTTTGTTTATGAAAGGTAATTCGCTTTCTTAACGAAGGAATTTTTCCTATAGTTATTCACAGATAATATTCAGCAGCAATGTGGGTTATTGACAGATAACTTTATAAGGACTGAAAGTAGGAATTCTAGGCCTTTAGAAACCTGCTTGGAAATGTAAATCTTTTTCTGCATCGTATCGAGGGGCATAGGCAACACATTCATAGTCCAACGTTTAAACGGGTGGTTCATCTTTAATTGAGTATGTTGTGGAATGTCTATTTCTAAGCAACTTTTTAAATGAACTTCCTTTTATTTCCTTTTTTAATAGTTTTTGATTTAAATTTTTCTTTCCAGCTTTCAAATTGGGGTCACTGACCCCATCTAAACAACAAATACTATGTAAGGCTACAAATGTATCGCTAGTGCTACTTTTTATTACTCATCTTTCTATTCAGGCCTCTGCTATTCATATTCCAGTCTCTTATTTAAAACAATGCATGGTTGTTGAAATCACAAACTGGAGAGCTGCTGAATAAAAAGCTAAAGAATGTAAAAAAAAATTAAAAATGAAAACAAATTGAAAATGGTCTCAACATATCACTCTCTTCATCATATTACAAGTTTATTCAAAATGATTTTCATTTTGCTAGTAGGCTGGTGCCTTATACATGACATGCTCTCTAACATAATCCACCTCCCTTTGTATACATGTTATATAGGCATGATTATATAGGGAATAATCTTGGAATAATATTACGATATTAAACGTCATGCCCATATAAGTTCCATGACCATATAAAAGAACGTGGCTATGATTATTAGTGATTACATCATATAATTTAATGGATATTCATATGCATTATAAAAATATATCTGTGTTTTGAAATCCCCATTAACTAAATTGTAACTAAATGCACTAAGTAGGCCTGTGTGAGAAGTGGGCCAGCAGTATGTCATACAAATATAAGGGAAAATATGCCTAGTGTTTGCCCAGAGAAGGAGCTCACAATCTCTCAGTAGAACATAAGATGGTGACTGGTAGAGCATTATAACTGTATTTTGTGAACAAAGTACTCAGATCTCTCTTCAGAGTTCTTACCTTTGTGACTTGACGGTTGGATACTATTCATTTAAATAATCAGCAGACATTTTTTCATTGTCATCCAATACATTTGCATATTTCTCGGCACAGGAACACCATCTTGACAATGTTTAATTCCTAAGAAGATGGCACTGGAGCTGAGGTAGAGGAAGAGGAAAAAGAACAGGATGGTACCAAGGCAGAAAAGGGAGAGGCTGAAGAAGTTTGGGAAAGGTCATAATATTAAAAAAAGAAAGTATGCCCAGAAGGCATGTCCACAGATCCAATGTACAGTACTCTCTTCACATGTAGTATTGCTATACAGAGCCAGGCCGGCCAGGTGCCTTTGCCGCTCGCATTTGCGGAATTGCCGCTCAAATCAATGAGTGCAAGCGCAAATAGACTGGGAAAGACAGTTGGGGAGAGATGGGACCGGACATGGTGTAGGCGACAGAGAAGGTACATGCTGACACCCCTCAGCTTTGTGCCCTACTCTGCCTACCCCTAGTTCTGGCCCTGTTGCTATATAGAGATATAAATACACACACACATAGCAGACATCACATATTCTCTTTAAAGGACAGTATACCCCCTTGTTCCACATGACTTCAAAGAACAGGTCTTGTACTGAACATACATTTTGCCTCTTGTTTTAATCATGTAAAATATATGGTTCTTTTTTGAGCTAAAAAGGCCAGGGAAATGGAAGCTACTTTATTTTTGGTCCTTGTGAGGTAGATAATTAGATTACCAGTGCACAGATACCCCCCCCCCAATAATGCACACAAAACAGTGAAAACTAGGGCACCGAATCCACTATTTGGGATTCGACCGAATCCCAGAATCCTTTGTGAAAATTTTGTCAGAATACTGAACCGAATCCTAATTTGTATATGCAATTTAGGGGCAGGAAATGAAAACATGGGAAAACATTTTTTACTTCCTTGTTTTGGTACAAAAAGTCACATGATTTCCCTTCCCTCCCTTAATTTACATATGCAAATTAGGATTCGTTTTGGCCAGACACAAGGATTCGGCCGAATCCGAATCCTGCTGAAAAAGGCTGAATCCCGAACTGAAACCTGGACTCGGTGCATCCCTAGTGACAACAAAGGGCAACAGGAAGGGGTTATATATTGAATAAAGTACCCCCTCTTGTAAAATATAAGGATATTATAAGTTACCGAGGAGTTTCATGACTATATAAAAACATGAGGTCGAAGGCCGAGTGTTTTTATACAGGTCATGGAACTCCGAGGTAACTTCTAATATCCTCATATTTTGCAACTGGGGGTACTTTATTTATTATGATACATAAGTTTCAGTGAGTCATGTCACAGAAATAACATCAGAACTCACCGTTTATAACTGATGACATCAGAATTTACAAGATATTCATGGCTTTTGTGTATTATATGCTGATAATTTATCAATCTTGCAAGGACCAAACAATCTCCCTGTTTGCCATGTTTAGCTCAAGAGATAACTTAAAAATAGCCTTTTTCTGGTGATTAAAATAATAGGCAGCACAATTAATTAGGCAGCACATTGAATTAATGTTAAACAAGAGGGTATACTGACTGCTTAAAAGACTAGTAACATACATTTTTTTAAAAATTGTTTCTACGCAACGGAAAAAACACCAAGACAGTTTTAACTTTGAATTTGCAACGTTTTTTTTAAGAAATTACTTACCGATTCTCGGCTTGCGCTCCTCTTCTGAAACGGCGACAGGGCAACGTTCCATCATGCGGTGCTCAATATCTCCTCCCTGCCTTCTATAGGACATAGCCAAGGAGGAGAAATCGAGCGCCGCACGATGGATCGTCGCCCTGTTACCGTTTCTGAAGAGGAGCACATAAGTAAGTAATTTCTAAATAAATACTTTGCGAATTTAAAGTGAAAACTGCTTTGGTGGTTTTTTTTCATTAAGTAGAAACAAATTGTTTAAAAATAATTTTTTATGTTACTGGTCCTTTAAGCTGGGTCTTACTTGGCCAGAATATAAAAGTAATTATCTGTAAGAACAATCCTAATCATCAGAGATTTAATTATTTTGATTTATTTGCCTGCAATCACAGACAGAGTAGCAAACAATGACTAAGTCCAGGGCATTGCGCTCAATTTATGTTTGTTTTGTCAGGACAGAAGCCAGCACATTTCACAGCAGGAAGGAAACTGAGCCTATTGAAGAAGTTCCTTAATGCTTAGAAAATGTACAAACTGGTTGACCTGAGTTTCACTATGAAACTCCTTCTAATCTAGAGACTTCATATAGCAAGAATAAATATCAATTAAACCTTCAGTCAGTTGTGTAGATTTGCAGGTGCCCAAAGAATAAAATCCTTTACTTTCTCAGACTGGCATTTCATTATAATATCCAGAGATCATGGCACCAACAATAAAACAGTATACTCTCTTATAAGGGAAATAAAAACTAGATTCCAAATTATATTGTTGTCTATTAGACTACCAGGGCCAGAATTAGGGGTAGACAGACAAGGCTGTATTCAGGGGTGCTTGTGACATTGTATTTTAAACGGCAGTGCTCCATGACATTCCCAGCATACTGCTGGCCAAAGCATTTTTGACTTTGAATGCCATACTTAGTATGAGAACCAAACATGCTACCGACAAATAAAGTGGAGACTAGTATACAGGAGGCATTCCAAACTGCATGGAATGGATAGTGAGAGGGAAAAAGGAAGAAACAAATATTCATTTTGCTCTTTCAGCAATGATGAAACAAACAAAAGTAAAACACTGTATGGTATTTATGTTTTTAAGGGGTGGTTTACCTTTAAACTAACTTAGTAACTAGGCAGTGGTGTTAATAAGAGACTGGAAGATATAAGAATAAGAGAGAGGCTGAAGAGAAAGAGAAGTAATCCAATTAGATTGTAGCCTCACAAAGACAGAAATATGCAGAAAAAAAAGACAAACAGTTAAAAAACGATTAAAAATAAAAAGTGAAGACCAATTGAAAATGTTGCTAAGAACAGGGCATTCTATAACTTTAATAACTAAAAGCTAACTGAAAGGAGAATAACCATTTTAAATACTACTAAGCAATTTCAATAGAAACTCTAATAAATTGAAGTTTTTTTCATTTAAATAGTTGATTTAAAAAAGGGAAAACTTTGTAAAATGTTTTTGTTCCCAGGTTTAGGAAACTCATGTGTCACATCTTCCCGTCAGCTGCAAGCGCTCGCCTTATTTCAACTTTGTTCTCCAGTGTTTTGTTATTGTTGTGATTATCTCCATACAGTGTTCATTTCTGGTGTTTCGAGACTTAGGTTTTCATCACAGCGAACCCAAGTCATTCATCAGCCGTTCCATGGAGCAATTATCTTTCAGCTAATTTCTGTGGGATCCAGAACGGCTATTATATGTGATACAATGTCTTGTTTAGTGACTGATTTTCATATTTGCATTGACATTTTTAACAAAACCCCCAAAAACTATAACCCAGCAAGATCACTATAGTATTTAAAGACATGATCTGCTGCATCCAAAGGTGATTTCTTTATAAAGTTGAGCAAGCACGTTACCATTCCCCAGGAATATTTGGCCCCTAGAGACCCCAACTTCACTATTGCTGTCTATTGTTTGATTGTTATGATTATTTTGATTTTATTATTATTTTATATAGCACCATAATCTCCAACGTTACTATACAGAGTAAAAATACATAACATTAACATTGATGTGGATTTGTTTATTGCTGTAATAAGGAATAAATTAATTCACAACTCAGCACAGATATACATATAGGTAGGGTTATGCCAGTTGGGGTACTATTCTTTATAATTAATGAAAAAATAGCCGATACCAGTTTTTACTGCAAACAGGGTGATCCCAAATGTTATTCCATGGTGCTCACAACACTTCAATTGATGTTTTGGGACGGCATGGCCCTTCCTCAGTGATGCTATTTATTCTTTATAAAACTGCAACATGGAAAGTCCTGAACAGAATAAACTGAGGACTTGGAAGCTTAACAAAGAAAGGAAACTCACTAGAGTTAGCCGTGCTTAGTAAGCAACCATAAATAATAAGTCTATAAAATTTAGTCCTTCAGCCCAAAATGGCAACAATTTGGCTGGTGTGTTTTCATCAAACATTAACTAATATAAAGACACCTTTTTGTGCTAAAAGTAACAGTTACCCCCTCACTTTGTAATGTAAATAACAATGTACAGTACTATTAAAAGTATTATAAAGTATAAAATGAAAATAATCTTTTCATAAAGGAATTAAAAGAAAAAGTGGGTAACTATGTGATGGCTATGTCGCTTTAAATAAAGCATAGGAGAGATTCTAACAATGCAATTTAGCACACTATAATATAAAAACAATCTATACAACAGTAACTGCATATAGTGCCTTATACACCATCCTTATCTTTTTGTAAAGGAATTAAAATAAAAAGTGGGTAAATATGTGATGGCTATGTCGCTTTAAATAAAGCATAGAAGAGATACTAAAAATATTATTTAGCACACTATAAATGAAAAAAATCTATACAACAGTAACTATATATAGTGTTTTATCCCTATCCCTACCTAAGGCACTACACAAATTCCTGGCTTTGGGGTTGTTGTTATTATTGTTAATTAACAATGACCCATATGTTTTATTTTCAATATACAACTAAGTGCATTTTTTAATCCTGATTCTTTATGTGAAACTTCTTTAAAAAAATGACTTTAAAGACAGTGCCCTTTAAAAAGTTAGTAGCTCTCCAGTCAGCAGTGCAAAAAACCAGCCATCACAGATGACCGAGGGCAGCCATATGGGGCCATCTGGGTAATATTGTACTGAGCCTCATAATTAGGGAAATATTTGAAGTGTCTTTTCGTTCAGAAACCATTGACATAAATGAGTACAAATGCAAGATACGGGAACTTTTTGGCACTGGCAATCTTGGTGGTCCAACAAGAGCCCCTGAGCCTGCTTTAAAATTCAATTTCACACAAAGCTAAGACAAACACACACTAATATAATTTAAAAATAACCACCTCCTTGTATCTTTCCTATTCTTATGATTTGTTAAAAGATATCATTATAGAACCATAATTAACAGCCCTGCTTGGCTTTTAATTTAATAACTATGCCATGATTTGGAATTGATCCACCCAAATGGGAGTAATTGTGGGGTGGCCATAGACGCAAAGTGCTGCTCGTTTGGCGACATCGCCAAACAAGCCGATCTTTCCCCGATATGCCACTAACGGGCATGGCTATATCGGGGGTAATCCAAACGTTCGGCCCTATGGCCGAACGATCGGATTATGATGAGAACACAATGGGCTCCAGCGGGACAGTCGGGACAAAATCAAACCTGTCCGATCGACCAAACGACCGATCTCCGCCGGACGAAAAATGTCGGGACTCTCCACACGTCCAAAAATCTTTGCGTCTATGGCCACAGTAATGATCCTTCTGCTTGTTTAGGAATGCATGCAGTCACAGAACTGTATTGTGGCACCTTCATCAGACCTAAATAACTGCTACCTGCCCCCCCCCAAAAAAAAGAGAAAACTAGCATCACAAAATACATTTAGAACAAGACAAACAAACTGAGGCATGATGAAATGTGTGACCTAAGTACGTTTAGTGTGACAGACTGGGAAGAAATACATCACTGGTCAGCAGGGACGCCCGCCGCCCCCTCGGCGGGGACGCCTGCCGCAAGGTGCGTCCTCTTCTTCCGCGTTGTGATTACTAAGGGCATGCGTGGCGCACCTCTGCCTTCTTTATAGGCGCACGTGGTTACGTCAGCGTGCAATGGCACGAAATTTGAAAAGATAAAAGGCGTACTTGGGCTATAGTTCATTGCCCGTTATAGGATCTGTTCCTCATGCGTTTCCTGGTGTCTCTGTGCTGTTTAGCTACTGTGATCTGATATCTGTTGTGACCCCTGCCTGTTTTTGGACGATTCGGACTTCTGTAATTCTGACCCTGACTCTTCTATTCCGTATCCCTCCTGGTTGATCTCCTGGTTTGACCCTTGCCTGCCTGACTCCGTTTGTACTCTGCCTGTCCCGATCTGACTACGATCTCTGTCTACGCCTTGTACCGTGACCGTCTGCCCAAAAGACTTTGCATTACCGTCTTGCCCCTTTGCACCTCTCTTAATAAGACCTGGCGGCATCTGATTAGCCAAGGGCTCCTCCCGAGGTGAAAGGCGGCTGTTAAAGGCAGAAGCAAGAGCCGAGAAGAGGGTGCTTAGCATTGGTTCTGAATTTAGGGTGCCGACCGTGACAATCACCTAGAGCACATGGGACCATAGTTCAACAATAGTTGAGGAGCTATCGAGCACCATGGGACGAACTGTTGAGGGATTTTGGTAGTTGTAATACAGCAGCCGCTTGAGAGGATAAACATTGTCAATACACATTCTCTTTGGGAAAGATTTGCGGTTTAATGCTATAATGCATTATTCCAGTAATTCTGTGACTTGGGCAAACCCCAACAACACGAGGGGCCCAAGGCGGTAACCCCTGTTTGGATTTTGCTTGAGAGAACTTGGTCTTGGAAGTTGATCATACACGTTTATTAGCGGAGTTGTAGTGGGAGTTGAGTGGGAGTTGTAAGGAACATCCAGCATAATGTTAATTCATTGATTAATTAATTCATAGGACACATATCTCATTACTTTGGACTCCAGCAGAGAATAGCAGCAGTCAAAAACACCCTGTCTGTCACTTCTCCTGGATGAAATAAAGAGCACTGTACTAAACACAAGGAACAGTGACCATTGGACCTCAGCATCGCCTCTCTGTGTGCATTCAGTAAATTACATTGCTTTTTATTTATTACTATCAGGAGCAGTAATAGACACGTGCCTTTTTGTCTGGTGTGATTTTCCACCAGATGGCAGCAGCTGACAAAATTCTCCATGTGGCTTAAAAGCTATTGACTTTGCAACCAGGATTTTCTGCAGTCATATTCCCAAAGTGTTACATAAAGCATGTCAAAGACATGGCTGTAACTTTGCACCTACCACATAAGTGTATGGGTTCAAGTTACACTATAAAACCATTGCCTAGCAAAGTGCTTTTCCCAAGGCACCCTTACCACCCTAAACTGTTGTCATGGAAAGGGTTAAAGCTGTGCAAAGGAACATTGCTTTTTTTATCATTTTGTTTTTCCAGGTGAAGTGGGAAAAACTGTCCAATGCAAGAAAAAAAAAAAAACAGCAAAAAGACTGCAATCAAAAATAAAACTGTTCTTGTGAATCAGAGATGAAAAATGTGCTTGCCAGTTACAGACAGGCATTCATAAATCCTCAAAACATTCAGCAGGGCTGTAGAACAGAAGGGTATATACATCAAGCATGCACATGACATACAAATATTGGCACAGAAGAGAGAGTCCTGCGTGGGTCCAGTCAGGCAGACCAGTGACTCAGAACCCACACCTTCCACCCAAAATATCCCCCTACCCAGACCTGCTACCCAATCTGGCCACAAATAGGTAATTTACCTTGAGACCCCAGACCCACATAACCCTATGTGATGTCACTTTGGAGACAGATCAGGTGAGCAAAGGGGAAATAATTGCCATAGCCTCAGGGGAGGGATCACTCCTACCCCATAGCCAGGTTACCCACAGAGTGCCAGAATTTCTGCCTGAAGCCCAACCAATTTGCAGGTATTCTTCAAGTACCCGACCTAACAGGAGGTAAAACGGACCCTGCTCAGTAGAACTTATGGATCTTTTTAACAAAACATCATGTCCCAATGCAGCATATCATCCAATGAATATGGAGACATAATTAAGCTAGTAGGAGGTATCTGAAGGTGGAAAAAAATCACTTATCTTGAAAAAGACAAAGGAAACCACAAAACAGGATATAAAGACATTAAGAGACATACTTATCAAAGGTCGAATTTATGTGAGTTTTTAAAAACTCCCCTAAACTCCCATAAATTCAACCAATCTAAATTTACTTATCTAATAAGATTGAATTTTCTGTCATCATTGCCCCCTTTTGGCTTAAATGATTGACCCATATATATTTGCCAAGCAAGCCTGCTGGGGACGAATATGTGCCAAAATAGATTTTTTTTTTAGGAGTACCTAAAATCTAGCAAGTCTTTTTGTTATGTACATAGTTCACATGTAGAAACAGACAGCCGTGTTTGCTAGAAACTGCTGCTATTCCTTGCATCAAATATACATACTGTTGCACTGTGTTACCTGTAGTGATCTAACCAACATGCAAATCATGTAGCAATTGTCTATGTAAAAATGTTACAGTCAGGAGGTTAAAGGAATTTAGTCGATTGTAAAAATGTATTTCCAAACTGATCATTGAACTCAAGAGCATCTTAGTGAAGTGTCATGTGCACCCCCCTCTGTTGACTTATGTGAACTGCTACAATAATCTTTGAAGAGATAATGTTTAAGTACAAGAAGCAAGTATTTACACCATGTTAAGCATATTTAACATACTATGTATAATAGATGAGGGAAAGCTGATCTGTGATAGAAAACAGAGGAATGACTTCACTAAGGTTACAAGATTGAGGGAGAGATGAATATCAGTATGTAAAATGTCCTCAGTAGCCTCTTCTGTCCAATACTTTGCTTGTGAGATCACAAAGTGTACAAGAAATGTGCCGGATCACGCAAGACACAAAAAATAAAATAAACTCTAGTAAGCAGACACTGGAATCCAAATGTGGTAAACAGGGAACCGACAACTTGCTTGATCAGTGTCAGGGTATACGGTTATTATGGAACATTTTGGGCTCATTTAGCAAAGCAGTGCTCTGTGCAAAGTGCACATTTTAGATACAATTTTTTTTTTACACTCAATGCAGCAATTTTTTTCCCTAGAATTCCAGCATCATAGCAGACACCTACAACTGCTGTGCCACAACTGGTGCATGATTTATCATGAAGTGTAAATTTCAAGCCGGAGAGCTGCAGAACAAAATGGATAGAATTCAAAAACCACAAAAAAATAAATAAAAAGGACTTCTTGTCTTACTTTTGTATATACGACAAACTAAAAATTACAATTAAGTTCATATAAAACAGCCTCTTCGATTTTAAAGCATAGAAAATAAAATTATTTTATTTGAATATATATATACATAGATACTTAATGGATTGGGAGGCCAGTGATGAGAATAAATTCATGCAGAATAAACAGTGGGTGTATAGTTTGTATGTACTCCCCAAGTTTCTGTGTTCCCTGGGTACTGGAGCCTGATAACATTGACTGTAGAGTGAGAGTGTGTGTGTGAGAGTGTGTGTGTGAGAGTGTGTGTGTGAGAGTGTGTGTGTGTGAGTGTGTGTGTGAGTGTGTGTGTGAGAGTGTGTGTGTGAGAGTGTGTGTGTGAGAGTGTGTGTGTGTGAGAGTGTGTGTGTGTGTGAGTGTGTGTGTGTGTGAGAGTGTGTGTGTGTGTGAGAGTGTGTGTGTGAGAGTGTGTGTGTGAGAGTGTGTGTGTGAGAGTGTGTGTGTGAGAGTGTGTGTGTGTGTGAGAGTGTGTGTGTGTGTGAGTGTGTGTGTGAGAGTGTGTGTGTGAGAGTGTGTTGTGAGGTGTGTGTGAGAGTGTGTGTGAGAGTGTGTGTGTGTGAGAGTGTGTGTGTGTGAGTGTGTGTGTGAGAGTGTGTGTGTGAGTGTGTGTGTGAGAGTGTGTGTGTGAGAGTGTGTGTGTGTGTGAGAGTGTGTGTGTGTGTGAGAGTGTGTGTGTGTGTGTGTGTGAGAGTGTGTGTGCGAGAGTGTGTGTGCGAGAGTGTGTGTGTGATGAACAATCTCTGCAAATAATCAAGGAACATGTTTGTGCTGTATAAAGTGTAATAATAAGGCATGTAGAGGAGGTTCTGTTTCAGCCATTTGGGGCCTCAAGGACAATAAAAAGGGCCTTACAGCAAACTCTTTGAACTTCTTTTCTTTAATTAGATGCCCTATGATCTAATAAAGTGCAAAATGGAGACAAAAATTGCTGCCAAAATAATACTAAAAGTCCTACCAAACGTGCTTTGATTAGTATACGCCATAAGCTTTGAAGGCTGCAAATAATTTGTTTTCTACTAAACTAACCTATTAAAATGTTAATGAAATACACAGCCCCATTAATGATAGGTAGAAAAATATATAGATTTATTGTAATATAAAACAATGTTCAAGTTGCAAGAGAAACACCAAGTGCAAACCAAGGAAAACACAGGAGAAAACTCTATACTCAAATCTGTATGCAATCTGCTAGTAGAAGGATGTTATCAGTCTGTTGTACCATTACATTGACACATCACCACTGTATAACATTGCAAATAAAAGCAAGGATATTCAGTATTAGTGAAAACCAGCGACTATTTTAACAATATGGAAGTTCAAATGCATATAAAGAAAATGGAGAACAAGAATGAAAAAATGAGAATAGAAAAACAAAAGTAACTGGGAATCTTCACGGCAGCTTCATGGTGTTTGTACAATAGCCACGCTGAAACGTTCTCCGTAAAAGATTGTAAAGAGAGCCGTAACAAGTGAATACCAAAATATGTTTCAATCTAAGCTTTAAAAGTTGATGTGTCAAAACAAGTGCATACTGTATTTTACATGTGATTAGGTTTCACCAATACTTATATTACACAGTGATAAAGGAAGTGCTTCAAATGAGCAGCTTTATACAGTAGAACCCCCATTTTAAATTTTTTGGGGGACCAGAAAAAAAATGGTGTAAAAATCCAGGAAAAAGGTAAAATAAGGGAAATGTATTATGAATAATATATAGATGGGGCCACAAAACAACTATGTAAAATAAGGGAAAACTTAAAATCAGGGGATGTAAAATTGAGGTTTCACTGTATATCTATATATGCCAATTGGTCTTTCCGGTTATGTATCTTCTTCATCATCATCTTTCAGATCTCTGTATTTCAGGTAGGAATCCCCTTCAGGGTTAGATTTTACCATTTTTATGTTCATCCTCTCCATAAGTTTTCCTGCTGCTAGCTTGGCTTGCTGTTCCTAAAAAAAAACAAAAAAAAAAAAAAACACAATTCACCACATTTCTGTAAAATTCAATTTCTACAAATGATAAACCTCAGCACCCTCTATATTAAAACTAGATCTAACTCAACAGGAATACAACAAACTGTGGACAATGGAGTAGGAGAAACTCTCAGCATTACTTAATAATTCTACTACAAAATTTGAAAAAAAAGTGTGCAACATATGGTAATTTAGGAAGGGATCATTACACACAGTTTGAACTATATATGGTGAAATAACTATGCTCAAACACACTCAGCCCCCCATCTACAAAGTTATTAGTTTGGCTTACATACTTCCCTTGTGAGGGGGGGGGGGAGTATGTAAGAGAGTGAAATACCGGATGCAGTCACTTCTGTTAATAAATGATTATTTTATTTAATAAGTCCTGAGAGTGCGGATCCTTTGTGAAGTATGAATATATATTAATACGCTCAAGTAGTAGAGCTGAAACGTTGAAGAATAAAATCCTTTTTTATTTTGTACTAAGTCCTTTTGGTGCGGTTTATTTTTCTCTATCTATCTATCTATCTATCTATCTATCTATCTATCTATCTATCTATCTATCTATATCTCTATATCTATCTATCTTTATCTATCTATCTATCTATAGGCAGAAAAAGCTGAAGCACACCAGGATTTTCTTCAAAAAGATAAAGTGTTTATTACATCAACGTTTTGGCCCTCGCATGGGGCCTTTATCAAGATACAAACATGCACAAGTGAAAGCACCATTGATTGGACGTATTTACTCTTGAATGGATACACTGCGCTACACAGTGTCTTGCGTTTCCTGTTCCCCTTTGTACTATTAGCCATAACTTCTTGTTTTGATACATTGATCCTTCTTTGACTTGACCTATTTGAATGCAACACAAGTATCTAAGTTTCTGTTACAGTAACTAACATGAGCGCTTTTAGATGTAATTGCGGCTCTGACTTTTGCCTATTATTATTATTATCATTTATTACATTTGCTTTAATTGATGTATTCAATTTCTCTTAAAACACACTAGTATGATTCACTTTATTTTTATTTATTTTACTTTATTTTTGTATTCGATATATACATTTTTTCACGTATGTTAGGTTTTCACGCATGCTGTCACACTCACGTCACTTCCTCTGCTTTTGGTGTTGTTTTTTGGTTCGCGCCACACTGGGCATTTATTCTGTTTGTTTAACTTGTTTTTCACTTTGAGAAAGGCTGTTGTATCAGCCGAAACATCAGCGATTGTCCACAAATAAAAATCCATTTATTTCTCCTAAGACCTGTGAGTGCGATCTCTATCATCTCCACACACACTTACTTATTTATTGGATTATGATATAATAATAAAAAAGTTAATTATTTATACATGGGTGTGCCGGTTCCTTGATGTTTGTAGATATATACATAATTCAACCGAGCACCCCGCAGTGTGCCCCTTCTCCACAAAATGTTTTGATACAGGTAGTGTGGTATTGCCTAGATTGATATATGAGCGATGTTGCGATATCCGTGATTTGACCATCTGTGTGGTCTCACCTCTATATCTCTATATATATCTCTATATATTTGCTTAATTTTGTAGGCCAAAAGTGTACCTTGATGATTATGCAGCTGATCCGGTATTTCACTCTCTTTTGTTTTTGATCTGTGTACTTCACTTTGTTTGTCACCAGTTCTCAAACCAAGTTTAGAATCGTCCATACTATATCAAACATTTCATCTTGGGAAAAGTTCCAATCATACATCAAACACTTACCTCATAAGTCTTATTCTGTGCTAACTGGAGAGCTATGGACTCCTCTAATGGCAGTAACTGGGCAGGGGCATGATGAAGAGGTGGAAAACTTGCAGCTGTGATATCATTTAAGTGTTTCTTATCCTGTGCTCTTCTCTCTTCAGCAGAAATTGTAAGTCCCCTTCCTCCTGGTGACTGGCTAGCAGAGGAACTATTTGAACCTGATGGAAACCTGTAACATGAATCAGGAATTAATGTCTTGTAATCAGTTTTAATGAATGAAGGTGCAAAAAAAAAAAAAAATCTGATTTGGTGCAAATATAACAAATATGATGTCACATAAAATACTTTTAACAATCCACCTTGTTTTTAATTACGTAAGCACATACAGTGTTGTGTAGCATTTTTTACAGAGCAAAGGACAAGCTTCTCTTCTGCCTGGCATATCATCTGTAATGTTCCTATGCACCAGCATTTGTTATTTGTAAGAAATGCCACTCTGTTAAGAAATGACCAGAGTAAATATAAAGATCACAAACTTCAAAGAATATGTATGTTTATGCTTAATACACATGAAATCTTTTTATCTCTGATGCAAAGAGAATTTTTTGCACTAGAGCAAATAGCAACAGAAAGGTTGATTGATATTTGCTGCCTTATGGTTTTTATCCGCAGGATGCACGTTTACGTTGGTCCTTCTGGGTAGACCCGTAGGGCAGATAGAAATCGTGTGATGCACTGCATAAGGATATAGCACGAACATATATAAATACACTTAAATGTATTAAAGGAATTGTTCAGTGTAAAAATAAAAACTGGGTAAATAGGCTGTGCAAAATAAAAAATGTTTCTAAAATAGTTAGTTAGGCAAAAATGTAATGTATAAAGGCTGGAGTGACTGGATGTCTAACATAATAGCCAGAACACCATTTCCTGCTTTTCAGCTCTCTTGGTTTACACTGACTGTTTACCCTGGTTACCAGGCAGTAACCAATCAGAGACTTGAGGGGGGCCACATGGGTCATATCTGTTGCTTTTGAATCTGAGCTGAATGCTGAGGATCAATTGCAAACTCACTGAACAGATATGTACCATGTGGCCCCCTTCAAGTTGCTGACTAACTCAGAGTTAAAAAGCTGAAAAGCAGGAAGTAGTGTTCTGGCTATTATGTTTGACATGCAGTCACTCCAGCCTTTATAGATGAAATTTTTGGCTAACTAACTATATTAGAAACATTTTTTATTTTGCACAGCCTATTTACCCAGTTTTTACTTTCACACTGAACTGTTCCTTTAAAGTACAATTTCAGGATTGGTTTATAACCCCACAAGAGCTATATTTTCAGTCCAGTGCCACCTTAAAGGGATCCTGTCATCGGAAAACATGTTTTTTTCAAAACGCATCAGTTAATAGTGCTGCTGCAGCAGAATTCTGCACTGAAATCCATTTCTCAAAAGAGCAAACAGATGTTTTTATATTCAATTTTGAAATCTGACATGGGGCTAGACATTTTGTCAATTTCCCAGCTGCCCCTGGTCATGTGACTTGTGCCTGCACTTTAGGAGAGAAATGCTTTCTGGCAGGCTGCTGTTTTTCCTTCTCAATGTAACTGAATGTGTCTCAGTGGGACATGGGTTTTTACTATTGAGTGTTGTTCTTAGATCTACCAGGCAGCTTTTATCTTGTGTTAGGGAGCTGTTAACTGGTTACCTTCCCATTGTTCTTTTGTTTGGCTGCTGGGGTGGAAAAGGGAGGGGGTGATATCACTCCAACTTGCAGTACAGCAGTAAAGAGTGATTGAAGTTTATCAGAGCACAAGTCACATGACCTGGGGCAGCTGGGAAATTGACAATATGTCTAGCCCCATGTCAGATTTCAAAATTGAATATAAAAAAATCTGTTTGCTCTTTTGAGAAATGGATTTCAGTGCAGAATTCTGCTGGAGCAGCACTATTAACTGATTCATTTTGAAAAAAAGATTTTTTCCCATGACAGTATCCCTTTAAGCATAACCCCTCCAATTCCATCCCCTACACATATGCAGTACAGACTGTGCAAGAGCTGATCAAGGACAACAAAGGTACAGCCCCCCTGCTGCTCAAAGAAGAGCAGTGGCCTAAAATCATGTAAATTCACAATACTACAAATCTTAGTCCAAGTCTGTGATCTAGTAAGCATGGCAAGATACTACCTTGCTGTGATTTAAGCTACCTGGGCCAGTGTACTTTTTCCAACAGGAGCACCAGCCCTGGGAGTGGGAATAAACCTATCAATTCTACAAAAAATTTAATCAGTTTTCCATACTGCAAGGATTTATTCCATCACATAATGAGTTGTCGGAAAAATGATTATTCAGAGAGGTGTTAAAGCCCAATTGTAATGCTGAGCTATAACATCACAATTGCCCTGCTTTCCTGCATGGATGCAAAAAAAACTTCCCAGGGGGGGGGTTAGCAGTTGCCATGATTGGCTGCTTGATTTCCTCTGTTCTCTGAAAGTGATCGTACATGCACACTTGAAGCCAATATGTTCCTTGTGTGAAGTGGGCATCGCCCTGGTTGCCAATTATGACAGTGAGCAGAGGAAACAGAAGTCAAAAAGTCAGTCACCCCACTGTGCCTCTCTGCTTTTAAAGGAGAACTAAACCCAAAAGATGAATATGGCTAAAAATGCCATATTTTATTGCCATTTTTAATAGCAGCAATGGTCCAGGACTTCAAACTTGTCACAGGGGGGTCACCATCTTTTACAAAATGTCTGCAACACTCACATGCTCAGTGGGCTCTGAGCAGCTGTTGAGAAGCTGAGCTTAAGGTTAAAGTTTACCTTTCATTCTCATTTAATAAATGTGAAAAAAATTCTAAACACTGTGAAGCAGTTTTAATAAAATACATATGCCCCATACATTTTAAAGTCAAACAAGTTTTACTTTTACCAACATGCGCACACACAAGGCAGAGATTAATTAAATGTTAACTATGAGTTTTTTTACTTACCTGCTGGGCATGTATTTTTCCTTTTTTTTAATTGGCCTATGTGCTCTGTTTTCTAGTACTTCAACATAGTGAAGTTTTGTCTTTGCTGCATTTAAAAAGGGTGGATTTATTCCCTGCATAGATGATGTTGTTGGTGGTGCACTCCGGTTTGTTTCTTCCACACCATCTTTAATATGAATGTTCTTTAAATCATTAGCCAATGTG
Source organism: Xenopus laevis (assembly GCF_017654675.1). Lineage (NCBI taxonomy): Eukaryota > Metazoa > Chordata > Amphibia > Anura > Pipidae > Xenopus > Xenopus laevis. The sequence continues at coordinate 105,113,250 of NC_054375.1, forward strand.
TCAGCATTGAAGGTAAGATCATCTTTGTGGTCTGCAGTTATTTCAGTCTTAATAGAGTAAGATCTAGAAGGTTCTTCAGTGGGATTTTGTGGACCAGCAACAATATTTATATTTTGAGAAGAGCTGAGCGTTTCTTCAGCTAAATGAGTGTTAAGTGCCCAAGTTTTTAAAGGTGAACCCACTTCCACTTTTTCACTGGTCTTATTTTCCCTGGTTTGAGCTGCTTGGAAGTCCCCTTTGAATGCAGCTATAAGATCTCCTGTTCTTTTCAACGCCTGACTCTCTGCAATAGCAAGTCGCACTTTTTCAGTAAACTCCAAAATTTTTTTTCCTTTGTCAGGCAGTCGGGCAAGAAACTTCCTAAATTAAAAAGAGAGTTTTTAATAGTTATGAACAGTGAATTATAAACAGGGTAGAACCTATAAGCAAATTTTGGTTGCTGCACTAATCCATAGCAGGAAGTACAGGATGACTGGGATATGGGGCAAAGTGATTAAAACAGGGTCTAGAAGTGAAAATAGAATAAGTGTTACTGGGGATAAAAGGACTGGACATAAAAAATACTGTAAGAATGGGAGACCAACATTTGAACATGTGAAAGCTGGAGAAATGTAAAAAGGAACGTAACAAGAAGGTTGAATACAAACAGTTGGTAACTCAAAATCAACTGCGAGAACCACTGGTTCAGGATACATTAGGCTGCAGAACTCCAAAAAGAAAACTTTGTATTAACTAGCACAGCATAGATCTGCTCAATAAGTTTTGAAAATGAGCTTTCACTTTTCAATAACTTTCCCCCAAATGCACAGTAGTTAGCATTGCTGTCTGCTTCTCTGGGTGCCTTGGTATGATTGCAGCCAAAGTACAGTCTCAGTGGAATTTCTCTATTCTTTTCCTTTTGCGTTCTGTTTCTAGCTATTTATACAAACAACAAACCAGCAGTTGTATTCATTTTCTGGTGACATTGATGGTGCTTTGTGCTAGCCGTTTGCTTAATAAGCGTCATTTCCCATGTAGGGTCTGTGCTGCTCATGGTCACCCATTGACAAACTACTACTACAAAAATAAAAACAAAACAAATCCACTTTTTTATCGGTATAGAATAAGGAAGCATTGTTTTAGAACATTAAAGACTTTCCAATCTTTTTGTAAAAACGGGAAACAGTCTAGATCAGTTAAAAACCTTGCTGGTGATACAGAATGTGCTGTAATTAAAGGGAGCCTGGACATCATTGGTCTTTGCAGCAGCCCTGAGCCTCATTTCAGGGTTTCCCTGTCAGTATCAGAGGCAAGAAGTGAAAGGTCCAGCATGGCATATAATGGCATATAATAAGTAGCTGTTGTTTACTTGTGCCACACCATTTATCCAGTGAGACGCAGTGTGGGTGAATGTACAGCACCGTGCCCTTTATTCCTTACTACCCCTATGCAGCCAATGAATGGAGTGTTATCCAGTGTGGGGGGAAGTGCTCGCTAGCAAATGAGTGAGTGCAAAGGTAACTGGCTCCATGTAACCATGAGAGCGCACAGTAGGACTAGGACTTGAGCTCATGCACACACCGCTATTTACCTGTTATTCACGAGCTTCTCTTGTCTCTCTAGGATCTCCAGCAGTTGTTCCACACTCTTCCCCTTCAGATCATTGCCACTCGACATCCCCCTGCTTAAATACACTGATAAAATACCCAGGGACAATTCCCGTGATAAAGGGCCTGTTCCGGGATTATATTTTTACAAGAAGCGCTGACTAAAAGCACCAGCAGAGCGCCGCCATGTTAATTGCCGATGCGCCTGCGCGTGACGTCAATACGTGTTTGCGTGTAGCTAAAGGCTCGGCTGAAGGCGTTTCTGGGTTGTTTTTCTGCAAGTTGCTAGGTGCTTGCCTGCTGGAGTCGGTGCAGTGAGGGGAATGGCAGATACGGCGAGTAGTGGGTGTTAGATATTGCTTTAGCGAGTATACAGCAGCTGTATTCTGTTTGTGGGTGGGTATACGGAACGCATTTTAGGTAGGGTTGCCACCTTTTAAAACAAAAAAAAATACCGGCCATGGTGGGGGGGGCGTAAAAGAAAGGGGCGGGGCGTAAAGCGAAAAGGGGTGGAGCCTATGCGAGGTGCGCCGCGAAAAGGGGCGGAGCCTATGCGGGGCGCGACGAAAGAGGCGGAGCCATGGGGCGTGGCGTCACTAAAGGGGCGGGTCATGTGGAGTACTGCTGCAAAGGGGGCGGGGCCACCGCTCGAAGCCAACGAAAATGTAAGTTTTCATCGGGCGGGCAGGGGATTTTGTAAATGGTATTACAAATTAGCAGCAGCTACATTGCCTGTAAATTTGTAATACCGGCCCCAGCAGGTGTTTTACCGGCAAGGCCGGTAAAATACCGGCCGGGTGGCAACCCTAATTTTAGGACATCCTGCAGCGAAATAGCTGTCCTTCATGCGATGTCCTATGCCTTCGAAATGGCGCATCGGTTGCTTTTATCGTCACTCATCGTCCAAATCTGCAATCACACCTCCGTCCTCTACCCTACCTTCTCAGCCATCACTCATACGAACTCCTTCCGCCCACCCTGCTCAGCCTGTACCCCAGGTCTGGACTGAGAATTAAAATAGGCCCTGGCATTTCAGATACACAGAGGCCCAATCAGCCCCCCCAGCCCACTAAATAGTGACTTTCTATGGCACCTTATAGCAGCCCCTCTGGCATTTGCCAGAACCCGCAGATTGCCAGTCCGGCCTGCTCCACCCTCTTTCCTCAGCACTCCCCCCTCAGATCTCTCTTTTCAGCCGACAGTTTTATTTTAAGTTTCTAAAGTGAACAAGGGCGGAAGGAAGAGGGCTGAGGGCGGAGTTCGTATGAGTGATGGCTGAGAAGGGAGGGTAGAGGACGGAGGTGTGATTGCCGTTGTTGCACGAATAAAAAGTTTTTTTCACATATCGGAGTGCTGCTGCAATTGTTTATCCACGTGCAGATTTTGACGATGAGTGACGGTAAAAGCAACCGATTCGACATTCCGAAGGCATAGGAGATTGCATGCAGGACAGGTATTTTTGCTGCTGGATGTCCTAAAATGCGTTCCATATGGGTATGGTCATAGAGATTGGTGCTTGGTACTAGGGTTGTTGCCAGGTATAATTTTCAAAACCAGCCAAAGACGGCTACAAAACAAGCCCAAAACTAACCAAGAGGCACTTCAAATGTAACCGACAAATAGCACAATATGTGGGATGAAAAAAAGTCTAAAAATAAATGAATATATGTGAAAATACTCCTTTTTCAAGTTTTTCTATGAAGCAAAATGGGACAGATTTGCCCGTCGCCAGGGGTATAACTACAGAGGGGGGCCCAGGAGGTATAGGGGCCCCATAAGGCCTTAATTCATATGCGATCTCAATAAATATTGGTAAATCTGCTCATCCTCTAGACATTTTGGTGGCCAGCAGATTTTTGCCCCAGAATTAGCTGAAATTGAGGAAAGTCACTGGAAAACGTGAGAATGCTTGAGTGTTGGGAGACTGGGTAGAGAGCCCAAAATCTGGTAACTCCTAACTTCTACACAAGCCAGTCACATTGCATGCTGGGTATTGTAGTCTTACATTGAACTTAAACAGTTGGCAAATTGTTAAACAAAAACTACATTACCAGCATGCATTGGGAGACACAGGCTTGGCACATTAGGGCAAGAAAAAACTGTCTGGTTTCCAAAGTACAAACCAGCCAAAGGCCCCGTACCTGAGCTATAAATTAGTAGGGGCTGGAAAATAGCCAACCTGGCAACCCTGCTTTGCAACGTTGCTGCATTGTAGGTAATAAAGGAGATTGCTTTACTGAGCCAAAACAGAAACCCCAACCCCATCTCTGAATAGTCTAAATGCCACAGCGTTTTGATTTATAAACGGGTTGCTGTTGAATGGGCACATCAGGGTTGGCACTGATTTATCCCCCCCCCCCACTGCTGCTTAGGCATACATGAAAAGGTTGACTTTGATGGACAGAAGTGTTTTCCTTTATAACACAAATTTACCATGTAAATATGTCCTTAAATGTTGTTTCACAAACACTATTGGGGTCATTGATTAATGCATGTGCAAAGTGCAATTTAGAATGCAATCACTATGTTTATACCCGTAATGCAGGTGTCCCCATAATTCCTTCCTTGATCCAAATTTCGTCCTCTGCAATGTGGCAAAACAGACGCAATTGTTCATGTGTATTGGTGCTGCAAATTGTGTGACTTTTGGTGCATTCTAAACAATGTTTGCATCAGTTCAGTGGGTGCAAGTCTGGGTGAAACTCTAGAGCTACCAACCAATCGAGGGCAGCCAGGGCTTTCTGAGTTCAGGGTTAATAAGGGCAGTTTCACACCATTAAAAGACACTTGGCAAGCTCAGAAGCCTTTTTGGGATCTGGTAACTTAAAGGGGATGTAAAGGCAAAAAAATTAAAATTTTACTTTCTTTAATGAAAAAGAAACCTACTGTATCTCCAATGTACTTTTATTAAAAAATTTGTACTGTTTTCGTAAGAAACCTGACTGTGTGCAGTGCAATTTCCCCTTTGTTTTACTTGCTCTGACTGCTGTGGATAGGAAACATCAAACGGTCCCTAGCTGCTCTGCAGGGAAACAATCATACTTTCAAACTGCAAGGGGGGATCCTCCCCACCCACCTTACTTCCCAGCGGTGCAGAACTCAAGAAGCTTTGTTTGTTTCCCTGTAGAACAGTCGGCGACTGTGTAGAGATTCATATTGGATTTTATTTTTGCCTTTACATCCTTTTAATGTTTCCAACTCCAGTGGCATGGACAAAAATCATGGAGCCAGATTTAAACAGATAAACTGGGATTCACATTGAAGGATTATTTTGCTGCCTCCACTGGTTCTGCATAGTTGGAAAAAGTTTGTATTAAACAATACAAAAACTATAAAATCCACATTAGATTACATGACATAACAGGACCCAGTGCAGTATGCATATTCTGATTATTAATCAGTCTTGCTGTATCGGCTTCTGGCAGATATTATTTGACTTGTGCTATTTTCATAATTCATGATGATTAACCATTCCAACTGAAGCCAGACCACACTGTGCATGGTCTTGGAAAGATGGTTTAACATAGTTACAAGATGATCACCCCCTGCAGCCAATTTGAAAGCATAAATCAAGTAATGATACAAGTGGTACGCATTGGTAGTGCTCATAACAAATCAGCCACACAGTACTGAAAGTACTGTTTCTATTTTTGCAGATGATACTAAATTGTGCAGAACTATAGGTTCCATGCAGGATGCTGCCACTTTGCTGAATGATTTGTTTAAGTTGGAAAACCGGGCAGCAAACTGGAAAATGAGGTTCAATGTTGATAAATGCAAGGTTATGCACTTTGGCAAAAATTATATAAATGCAAGTTATACACTAAATGGCAGTGTGTTGGGAGTTTCCTTAAATGATGATGATTTAGGGGTCTTTGTAGATAACAAGTAGTCTAATTCTGGGCAGTGTCATTCTGTGGCTACTAAAGCAAATAAAGTTCTGTCTTACATAAAAAAGGGCATTAACTCAAGGGATGAAAACATAATTATGCCTCTATAGGTCCCTGGTAAGGCCTCATCTGGAGTATGCAGTGCAGTTTTGGACTCCAGTCCTTAAGAGGGATATAAATTAGCTGGAGAGAGTGCAGAGACGTGCAACTAAACTGGTTAGAGGGATGGAAGACTTTTATTTGAAATTATGAGGGTAGACTGTCAAGGTTGGGGTTGTTTTCTCTGGAAAAAAGGCGCTTGCGAGGGGACATGATTACACTTTACAAGTACATGAGAGGACATTATAGACAAATAGCAGGGGACCTTTTTACCCATAAAGTGGATCACCGTACCAGAGGCCACCCCTTTAGACTAGAAGAAAAGAACTTTCATTTGAAGCAACGTAGGGGGTTCTTCACAGTCAGGACAGTGAGGTTGTGGAGTGCACTGCCGGGTGATGTTGTGATGGCTGAATCAGTTAATGTCTTTAAGAATGGCTTGGATGATTTCTTGGACAGACATAATATCAAGGGCTATTGTGATACTAAATTCTATAGTTAGTATAGATTTGGGTATATAGAATTCATGTGAAAGTAGGGAGGGGTGTGTGTATGGATGCTGGGTTTTCATTTGGAGGGGTTGAACTTGACGGACTTTGTCTTTTTTCAACCCGATTTAAATATGTAACTAACTATGTAACAGTCTCTCACATAAAGTTTCTTTTACAATAACTAGGGTAAATGATGTAAAATTATGTGGTGGTTACTTTGTTGGTTTTTTTAAGGTTACAAAAAAAAAATCACAGCTCTGTGTTACTTGGAGTACTTTAATTGTATGGAATTGTTCCATAGTTTTGCCTTAAGTATAAATGCATATGTTGTTAGCCCCGCCCTGAGTAATTAGTACTCAGAATGAGTCATTGTAGTCAGTTTCCCTTACAAAATGTTAATTTACAGATGTTACATGCTTTCAACAATGTACAGTCTACTATCAAAATAGCTTTTATATTTTGGTTACTGGCTTCATAATTGTATATAACACTGAAATAAAAACATAACCAGAAGAACTGCACAGTAAGAAAATAGGTATATTACACATTAAGGCACATGGCAGTACTTCAAAGGCAATTTAAAAAGGGGTGCAACCCCAATACAATCATGTTTATTTGAAGTTTTATTGTTTACAGTTTCTTCCATTAAGAGATGCAGTAAGAATGCTCTCCATCCCCATGGGTAGCATTTTTGCCTTTAGTAGATGTGATTTAACCTTGTAAGCCTGGGCGGAAAGTCCCAGCCCACTAAAGTACTGTACATTGCGTAGGCATGTTAATGATACAAGATTATTCATGAGCTATAAAATGCAGCTTAAACTTAAGATAGCCTTTAACCTATTGAGTGTCGGCAGTGTTTTGATCTCATGTTGCATATAAACAGCAGTAGCCCTTTAGAGCCACTGCAGGTTCTATAGTCCAGGCACTTAAAGGGTTAATAGAAGTATGATATTTTAGCTGTTACTGCTATATAACTTTCACACAAAATGCATGGTTCAAAATTCATACAAATAAATATATAGCAATCAAGGCACAATCTTAAAGAATACAGGCATCCACAACATTGATGTATCCATAAAGCGAAATAAAACGTTTTGTGTATTTACACACACTCACACACACACATACAGAATGTTCTGGCCAGTACTGCGAGGGTCATTTCAACACACACACACACACTCTCTATACAGTAAATGCTATACCCTATAAGACATAGCACATTCTCCAGCCCCAATAATGCTACCCATCAGCTCTTATTCAAGGCCTGTAATAGTGTCAGCATCAACAATATGACTAAGGGATACATTCCCGAAACGCGTTAGCTGTCTAACAGCAGCAACTCCAATAAACCACATTCCAGAAGTGCCGTCTGGCTGTCTGAGTTATATCAACAATAAAAAGACCTGTAGTGACTTATATGTAGTGAAAACTTTGGTAAGATAATTGCTAGAACTGTTTGCAGTCTAGTTATTATTTTGTGTATAGTTAATAATGGATTCGTGTGACATTTGACAGTTTTATGTTAAAACCGTGGCAAGGGTAATAGAAGAATATAGTTAGCACATATTGCCATGCCTTGATAAATATCGTGTCATAGAATTCAATAGAATAAATGTAGAAAAGAGGTTTGGCAGTGACCTGTGTCATTCTTGTTAGCACAGAAATGAAGAGGGTTTTTTTATCCCGACTGATAAATATAGCATGAACGAAGTGTAAATTCAGTGGCCACTTTACAATGGGAAACAGAATGCAAAATTACACTGGAGTTCAAGTAAAAAATCTTTTCGTGGCTTGATAATATAAGATCTGAATCTGATTTGTTTGTTGAGTTGCCAATCGCTGTCTTGTCTTGATGGACCGGTATTTAGGAGACCTTGTGACTCATGCTCAATTGTAGAACTCTCATGTAAGGAGTGTAGGATCGCTTGACAGGAGTTCTGGAATGTTTTTCACTGCTGTATCCATCAGGGATGTCTTCATTAATTCTGTTAAGAGAAAGAAAAATGCATCAGAAAGCTGATTTATATTTTAATTGGGCTGGGGTCCACAAAAGTAATACCAAAGTATTGAAGTAGGCACTCACAGATCCACGAATAAATATAAAGATATTACTTTTCCCAAAGGCTTAAAGTGTACAAACAGCCTTATTCATTTCATGCACAGATGCATTAAATCATTGGCTTTGAAGTTCTGGGGCATGTGAAGCCAGACCCAATATTTCTACTGGTGAGCCTGGTTGTCAATTTAGCTATATACTATGTATGCTATACATAAGCTATGTAGGAATCCTCTTTCATTCAACAAAAATTATTTTGTCAACAAAAAGAATCCGTATTTTTGGCATCATATTGGATACCATTACGTAGATATGAGGCATAACAATTGCAAAAGACCAAAATTCTTATCTTACTGTGTTAGTTCTGGTGCACCCAATAGCACCACCAATACTATATGTTACTACTTTTTTATTTATTTATTTACACATCATAAAATATAGCATGTGAATGTATAACTTCCCAGAATGTCCTCTGATCAATTTCCCTGAACTGCATTCCAGCTACATTACTTAAAGGTGTTGGTCACCTTCAAACAACTAGTTGGTTTCAGATAGATCACCAGAAATAACGACTTTTTCCAACGACTTTCTATTTTCTATGTGTGACGGTTTTTCTAATATTGAAGTGTAAAGTGTCATTTCTCTCCTTCTGAAGCAGCTCTGGGAGGGGGGGGGGGGTCGCCGATCCTGTAAACTGTTCTAAATGGATATATTTAGTTGATACATTTCTTATCTTTGTCCCTGCTGAGCAGAATCTCTGGGTTTCATTACAGGCAGCTGTTAGAATTGATACAATAGTTGCTAATACTCCAGAGATGCTGCTGAGAAATGTATAAACTCAATGTTTTAAAATTGTAACAGTTTAGAATCTGCACCTGAATTACTGAGTTGTCAGACTCAAACATCAGAGACATTCACCTTTAAACTTAGATTTTGGAAAAAACGTAAAAAATAAATAATGGAAAGTAATTGAAAAAAGTCTTTATTTCTGGTGAACAATCTAAAAACAGCTGAATTGAAAAAAGTGTTTGGAAGGTGAAGAGCCCCTTTAATACCAATATATAAATTCCATGTGCTATCCTTTGGCATAACTGACAAAGTTGTAAAATATAGGAGAAGTTTTTTGGTGCACTAACTGCTTTCAGTTTTACAAATAAGTTACAGAATACAAGTATAAGAATACAAATGCAAGTACTTACACTGAAGTAGACTGTGTTGTAGAGCCATCAACCGAAGCACTGTAAAGAATAAGACAATATAAAATGTTTAACAATATATTTGGAATCAGAATTATTATAAAATATGTTATAGTTATCTGTACAGTACAGAAAAACATGCAATCCATACTTGGTACAGTGTCAGGGACCTTACACATTATCCTGCACAATACTGATGTAAAGGATATTAACAAAGATCCATAATTAGATCCATAATTAACTGATCTTCCTGACTTTCCCGCCAAGTACTTTCGAAGGAAATCCCACTTTAAAAAAGTAAAAGTTGCCAGGGTTTTTTACAACTTTTATGAATTTTCTGATGTCACCGACATAAGAGTGAGGAGGATGTAGCTTCATTTATAAGTTCACCTGGTCTAAGGTGGCAAAGGAAACTCTGGCAAAAGAGGTAATGTTCAGTAAAATTTGCACTTTAGTGAATTTGCGAAGTAACGACCATTCGCCAGATCGAAGAGTCGTCAGGCGATAGAACGTACGCTAGCGATGGCTAGAGAATTGTCCTCTACGCCTGTTAGTAAATTGGCGATGTCCCTGCAGATGGGATTACTGGCGAATTGTCGCTAGCAATGGCTACTTCGCCCTTTAGTAAATATGCCCCTAAAAGTCTACTTTTTCAAGCACTTGAACATTAGCCTAGTCCTGTCCCTACTGACTATGCATCACCTTGTGCACTTTTTAATCTCCAATTTGTGCCTGTATGTTAGCCTCCCGTCCACTTAGACTGTAAGTTCTATGGGCCAGTAACCTCCTTCCAACTGTGTCTCTTACCACATAGCACTTAAGCTCTTTGTCCTGATATGAATTCTGTGTATATTTATTGTGTGATTTGTCTTTCCCTTGTATACTTTTATATATATTGTACTTTTATGCATTGTGCAGAGTTGCAGCTCCTTAATAGCACTTTACAAATAAAGTTATATTTAGATACATACATTATACACTGAATCAGTTGAATGCCAAACCACATGCAAACCCTAATATGTATATTCAAATTAGATGACAATCATGACTTTTGCATTGTTGAAAAACCCCTCAACTTTAATTGCCTACAACTATAGTCACATTATATTTTGTGGTTAGATTTAATTCTAGTAAATACTAAGGTCGCCCTAATTAAAATCCTGCACAAAGTTTTATGAGCCGGCAAATCCTGAATTTAATTGTGGATTCAGTGTCACACATGCAAACAATCTGTTGCCCTTCACTGTCTGTAGTATGCACTGACAAGCAGAACATCAGCCTGTCATGGCACAGACGGGAGGATTTCAGCATGAGGACTCACAAGTATGCATTTTTGCACTACAATCTGTCTTTTATGTGCACTGACAAGGCAAATGCCACACCTGTCAGTACATACTAAAGATGGGACAGAAGACACCATTTTGGCGGACAGACTGTGTCATATATTCCTGGGGGCACAGTGCCACATATTGATGAGGTTATCATGAAATGCTGGGGCAACTGTGTCAAATATTGCTTAGGCCCTAGGTCATGAAATGCTTAGAGAGTTTTGGGGACTTTTTTTTTAAAACAAACAAATTTTTAAGAGAAAAACTACAACTAAAAAGAGGCCCCATAAAGTTACGAAATTGTGTTGAAAATGAATGTGAGATTGTAGCCATGCACAAAAACCTATGTCTACTGCTTGTCATAAAGCAGATGTATGACTGGGTTGCATGCCATTGCACCTGCCTTTTACACCTTAAAATAAAGGGAAGCCTAAATGTGAAGAATGGTTCTCCAACAGAACAGGGTGAAATTGTACCTTATCGTCTGCATTTTCTCAGGCGCACTAAAACCATACCATAAAAACACATACATTGCTGCAGTAGAATATTAATAGCATGAAAAGAAGTGCAACCCACATTATAATGATGAAAGGTGCTAAAAATATATTTGAAAATATCTACAGTCATCCTAAATCCATGGGAAAGTGTATGTCAGTGTTCTTTATTAATATAAAAATAGGCCATGCTGCAGGACTATGGGGTTCTATTGCAGCACTGAACGCAGAGTGGGAGAGATGAGAATGAGTAAAGGAACACTTTCATAGACATAAGTGGTTTAGCCCAGAATGTGACATATATGTTGGGAAATATCTCGTGTTACTTTCAATATGGTACTTTCTTCCAGATATTCTAGTTTAGTTTTCAGTGAAAGTCTGTGGTTTGAAATTCTTCTATTGAGTTATTCAAGACTGCTGCCTGTTAACTTGTGTACACAAGAACAGTAGAATAAAAGCAGAATAAAAACATACACAGAGATTTTATAATGTATAACTTTATGAATACTGGATAACCAGCAAAATGCAAAACTATGCATAACTATTTATGGAATATAAATTGCACAAAAAAGAGAAGTTACTGTGTATTATTAAAATTTCCTATTACCTTCTCTTATCTCCCCTGGCTGCTGTATTGTAAGACAATAGCAGCCAGTCGTTCAGTTATTGAATATTGATCGAGCTTCATTTTCGGTTATACAGACAGTTAGAATCCTACGACTGGAAGGAAGTAGATAGGCACATGAGTAGCATGAAATATGTTCCCCTATGCAAGCAGAAATATGGCAATAACTTTATTAACTTTATACTTAATATAAATAGCTACTATTGCACATTGTTAAATATAAAGCCTTTTAATGACGGTGTTCTATATGGCACAGTTTCAAAAAAGATCCTAAAGTAGTAGTAGCCCTCCACCTGCGCCCGCCCGCGACTTCCGGGTTACTTTTATAGACCCAATAAGGCGTGCGTCTTTAAAAAAGGAAGTCAGAAGCTGCCATACCTACAGTGCAAGGTGGCGGGCAGGAAGAGCAGGAAGAAGAGCTCAACCCGGACCCACCCCCCACCCGCAACCGGAGTTATGCGGTCGACCCAAACCCGGCCCGCACATCACTATCCTACAGAGTGTTACTAGATGTAACACATGGCTCATACACGTGAGCAAGATTACACAGATCGATGCAGTGCCATAAATCTGCAGTTTCTCAGTTATTGGACCATTATTTAAATATATATATGTGTATATATATTACGGAAAGGCCGTCTCCCAAGGACTCTAATTTATCCAAATAATCCAAAATTTTACAAATGATTTCCCTTTTCCTCTGTAATAATAAAACAGTACTTTGTACTCGATCCAAACTAAGATATAATTAATCCTTATTGGATACAAAACCAGCCTATTGGGTTTATTTAATGTTTACATGAGTTTCTAGTAGACTTAAGATAAGGTCCAAATTACAGAAAGATCCCGGAAAAACCCAGGTCCTGAGCATTCTGGATAACAGTTCACAGATCTGTATATAAATGGGGCTCCACAGTGGCAGAAAGTAACATTTTAAAGCCCTGGGAAAATGTCAATATTAGGTGCATGATGTGAGTTACTAAGTATGGTGATATCAGGGAAACTACAAAAGACAAAGACGCCACAGAACCATTAACAACTAGATTTTTCTGTCCAAGCATTTCAATGTCCAATTAACACTAATCACAAAGGATGTATTAGCAACACTGCACTGAGGCAATGGCTGATTTATGATTTAAATTTAGACGACTTGTAGCCAATAGAGGGAACAAGAAGATAGATATCACTGTGGACACATTTTGTGAGTGAAAGAATGCTGGGTGGGTCCTGGCTTTGCATTCTAATGTGTCATTACTATGACAGGATAATTTCAGTATTTTGGCATGATGTGACTATGTAGAAGCAAAATGTGCTGGGGCATTGGCAGTGTGGAGCTGCCACAGTAACTTACAGTAACTATTGGGCGAAATATCTTTCATGGAATAGGAGTGCCCTTGTTTTATTATTAACAAAAGACATGCCTTCTGCTGTTTCTAAATTCATAATCATTGTTATAATGACAGAACGCTGTCTGCATAACACATATCTCAGTACGGTTTGAACATAAAAATACAAAGAAAAAGACTTTTCCTGCATGACTGACGTCACAAGCGTTTGGATGTATTAGGATAAGCATTCATGACTCAAAGCGAATACATTTTAGTTTTCATTGTAGTATATTGTTTGCTTTATCTTACAGTGTGAAATATTGATTACTGTATGCCATACCACAAATACACAAAATACAATGCATCCAAGCAAGTATTCAGTGCTGTACATAATAAAAAGTATGTACAATGCATCTCAACCAGAAAAAAATTGAGGTTTAATAAATGGGCCCCTAGATGAACTTCAGATAAAAGTAAAGCTAAGGACACAGACAGAGGTCAGGACAGGTAGCCAATGACTAGACAAGGGAACTCTTTGTTTGGACACAGGGCCTTCCTAGCAATCACATAGTCATTTTACAAAAATCAAACTGACCAAAAGAGTGTTGGTCTTAAAGCAAAATAATGTTTGTTCAGTCATTATACAGTGTTTTCTATAATATGTGTGTATGTGTATATTCACAAAATTATCAGCTTGCCCTATCTTTAGCTTTCTCACATTCACCTTGTAATAAAAGATCACTATTACACTGTTCTTGCCATTCCACCTATATCTCTATATTTGCTTTCCTTATTACAAAATATATGTGATGCCAGTGCAAAACAATCCAACACAACCACCACTTGCCCAAGAAAACCCCACCCTGCCACCCATCAAGTGAAGAGCTCCTCATACAGTATGTGTGTATATAAATATATATTTGTATACATATAGACATACACACTTGGAGAAAAAAATGTTCATAGCACAGGGATCATACTGAGCAATTTATTTGATTCATGATATCAATATAATAACTCACTTATTTTTATAATTGAGAGCAGATTTTTGTGTATCACTTAGTAGAAAACTGTATTAAATATGCATTCAATTTTAAAGGACAAGGAAAGGCAAAAGCAGTAGGATTTTTCCCCAGAGCCTGTGGTCCATTTCAGAAAAAGCTGCATTAACCTGGGGAAAAGCATATTGGGCTTGCACATCCTAAAAGCAGCAGTGTCTTTATACAAAAAAACACCTTTGATCTCCCAAACTCCCCCAATTGCCTCCATTAAGGTTCTAGGAGGTCCCTCATAGGCTAAAACAGCACTTGGACAGCTTTTAGGTAGTGAATGGTCGAAGTTTCATCCTTCAAATTTTGACGTTTTTTTCAACTTCGAATCGAAGTTGGACTAATCGACGGTCGAAGTACCCAAAAATTACTTCGAAATTCGAAGTTTTTAACTTCGAACCTTCACTTCGACCTTTGATAAATCTGCCCCATAGTAAATGCACCTATCCTTGTCCTTTGAAGACATAATGCAAAAATCTGAGGGCACCACAAACTACCTCCACCATAACATTTAGTAATTAGCACTTCAAAAAAAGTACTTTTGACACAATATATAACTGTTTATTAATAGAAAAACCAAACTGAAATTCTAGCTTGAAAGGAATGTAATATGACTACAAACAGTCAAAAGAACACAAAAACAAGAATGCTCAGTTTTAAAATGACTGGCCAGGGCCCTAAAGATTCTATAACTGCAAGAAGCTTATTTGAATCTCCATGTTATATACCTGTCTGGAATATCATATGATGTTCCAATATCTTTGGTTTCCTTGTTAGTTTTTGTTTGGTTTGCCATCAAGAAGTCCACTTTATCTTGTAGCTCTGTGTTCTGTAAATGGAAGTTGAACAAGTTATTGTGGATTTGCAGGTTTGTGTTTAAACTATAAACTACAGGGCAAGTTCAGCTGTGAGAGGCAGTACTCTGCAAATCATTACTGAATGTGGGGTAGATTTATGACATTTGGCGATGTCTGAAGAGCTGCTGAGAGAATAGAATGGGCTCCAGGTTAAATGCCCAGCCCTACTTTGCAAAGGTATAAACATGTTCGTGTTTAGAATGGCATGCATATTTTAAAAACACAGCAGCTTTAGTGAAATCTATAGGAATTGCTTTTTGTCCATATTAATATGGTGTATTTTGCTATTGATAACATTTGTGTTGTCACTTTAAAATCAGCCGCATTTACCAAGATCATATGGGTGAGAGTCTGAGCACAATTTTAAGATTTAAGCTATGAAAATTAACTCTAGTAGAGTTTGAGGAAATATCAGGACCCCCACCTAGTGAATTCCTGTGCAACCTCTCCATCCATTATCAATTTTTTTTTTTGTTCACCGCTACCTATATTTGTAGCCCCACCAAAGTATGTGCCAATACATTAGACACCCCACCTTCACTCGTCCTTTAAGGTACTGGGCTGGCAGATGGTATTCTGAAAGATTGGTGGATATGAATTGCTTACATATTAGGCTTGCTGGTCATATGGATCCAAGCCGCTCTGCTCCTTGTGTTAAGTGCACTGACAGTGACAGTATCAGTTTGTGTGCATACACAGAGTGTAGTTCTGCATGAAAATGCACACTTTTGCTTTACTGCTGTGAAATCTGCTCTATATACTGTATGTGCACACAGGTCAACATTGTGTGTTTAGAGCAAGGAGCGGATGGAAGCAGATCCACCTGGTGTGCTACTGGCCTTAGGGCATTAAGCATCCGTGACTTCTTAGCAAGGTTAGTTGTCTGAAACTGTGCATGTTATCTTTTGGTTTCTATCACAACTGAGATAAAGTCTGTTTACTTTGAAGTGAGACTGTTCAGCAGTGTTTCTCGAGGTGTGGTAGCATATTTATTGACACGCAGAATTGTAATCCTGAATAAGGACATTATCGCTAAAGGTCTTTGAAAGGATTCACATTCATCAGAACCCACCTGCAGACAAGTTATAACTTTATTAGGGCTCATCAGTTTACAAAACATGTAATATACATAAACTGGGTTATGCCTATAGTTACCTTATAGGAGTAAACTGCTAGTACAAGGGTCTCATACATTTAAGGGGTCATTTACTTTAACCATGGACACAAGTGCAAATGTGCACCCTATATTTTTCATGTAATAATATTTGCATTTGTGGTCTGAATTCACTCTGCACCTAGCAGTGCAGCACTGGCAGGGAGCATCTGAATAACACGCAAGATAAAAGACAGGTGGGGTCAGGCATTCCTCCTCTGCCTACCTTTTATAAAAACAGGCCCCTTTTTGCACTGTGCTCCCTGCCCTGCACTTAGTAAATGCCCCCCATAGTCTTAAATGTCCTTGTTGATTGCCAAATTACACACATGATTCAGTCCTTGACTCTGCACAAAGTTCTACAAAAAAATGTTCATGTAACACTGTATGAATAGATGAAGAAATGCAAAAAAGTTCCCAATTAATAAAATATGCTGCATCCAAAAAAGTTTTGGACTATTATTTCTAAATTATTTTTTTTATTATTTTCACCATAAATATGTAGGCATTTGATAAATACGAAGTTTGCCTGGCTGCAGCAGGGAGCTTGGGGAGCACTTTTGGATTGGTTAAAGATTCAGCATAATGCAGCCATAAGTAAAAGGTTGGTATTATTTTCATTCTTTATTTTTTGTAGATGATACTTATAGATGAGAAATTATCAAGACTGCAGTTATCATTTGTAAAGGGCACATGCCTCTTTTAGTTTATCTGAGTAATACCAATAGAACTTCATTGTTGTAATGTTGTATTATGCTCCCTGCAGGATAATGAAATACATTGTTAGTAGCCCAAGATGCTCAAGAGGTGTTTTTACTACATTGACTTGCTGAGGAGCTTAGCTTATGTTGCACCATAGGCAAAACTGAGCAACATACTAATGCCATTTACATTTTCATCTTACCTCTCCTTCCAGAAAAGCAATCCTTTCTAGCAGTTGCTGGATGAGTAAGTCTTTGTAGTGAACCTTTTTCTTCAGCAATTCAATCTGTATAAAAACGACAATTTTCAGCAAAATCTTTGCTTTTATTAAGAAAATAAGGTCATTGAAGTACCTTGTTATAATTCCTGATTCAAAGTTTTTTGTTGGATT
Source organism: Xenopus laevis (assembly GCF_017654675.1). Lineage (NCBI taxonomy): Eukaryota > Metazoa > Chordata > Amphibia > Anura > Pipidae > Xenopus > Xenopus laevis. The sequence continues at coordinate 105,130,495 of NC_054375.1, forward strand.
TTCTAACAATTTTCTCCAAGAATGATGGGAATCTGGCAAATCTACATATTGTATACTTGATTGTTAAATCATGTGTTTGCATATATTTTATTTGTTATATATATATATATATATATATATATATATATATATATATATATATATATATATATATATATATCTCATTGTTTTTAGGCTTGTCCTGATCCTCTCTGAATGTATAGATTTCCTTCTTGCAGAGGGAAAGTAACTTCCTAAAAGGAAGTTACACAAGATGTATTCAGTTTCCTATTTAGAATAACTTCAAAGAGTTTTTCTCTGTTCCCTTCGAAAATTCCCTCTTGTTGTCATTATATATTTTACTCCTCACCCGTCTAGAAGTGTATACAGACATATGAAAGGGCCAGTAGACAATAATCAGATTTTACATCAGTGCATTATATAGCTTTATTTTTCAGTATCTAGACAGTTGTCCCTTTAATGAAGAGTCCCACTGACTTCCCTGTTTAGCTGGTTATGGCCCCAGAAATTGCCCCCTCATGTGTACCAACAAATATCACTTTTTCATTTTTCCTTATCAATCTCACCTCTTCAATCATATGTTTAACCTTCTTTTGTTGGCAATGAACCATGTCATCCAGATGCTTAATGCGTTCTCTTAAACTTGTCGCAACTTCCTCTAAACGTTCGTTCCTGACAGAAACAAACCAAGCAAATTGCATGATTCTATAATTGAAGTCATTCTGATTATTATTCATCCCAAATGATATTTATTTTGTAGCAAATAATCTGCCTAAGGTATCATAAAATGCTTTCCTTCTTTTTCTTAAGTGATTCATTTGATTGGTCAGATCAGTACCATATGGCATCCATGTCTGTAGCCTTACTGCTTTAATATATAGCTTCCTGTCCCTACACTTAAAAAAATCAGTTTATTAGTTTAATGGCAATTTAATAATCTGCAAAGAATTGGCCTGTTCCGCCCACCCTTGCCAGGAAACAGGGGAGGCCAATGCCTATACTGACCCAATAGAGACCTTTTTTAAATGTACCAATACAAATAAAGCATCTTTAACTATGTTGCAATTACTATGTAAAATATTGCATTTCCGGCTATTTCTTTAATGTCTTTTAGAGCTTTAAACATTACCTGTCTGGTGAATGCATTTGCATCCTGTTATCAAGATTTTGTATTTGTTCTTCATGTCTCATCAATTGTTCATGCAGTTGCTCTCGTTCCTAAAGGATACACATATACCTATGACATTTTGAAGTTTATTTGTCTTCTCATATAAATAAATACTTCCTGTACAGAACTGGTGATCTCTCTCTATGCCCGTTTTTGTATATGCATACCAGAAACACTGGCTAACTTCAATCAACATGGAAAAGAGGCTTCACTTCAGTGAAGCAGGAGAAGTAGAGCATAAAGAATGAGCAGTGGTACTAACATTGCAAAGAGCTGGTGTACATCAGAAAGAATATATATATATATATATATATATATATATATATATATATATATATATATATATATATATATATATATATATATTATAATAGTCTTTTAATTTTGCTTTTGTTTAATCTCAAATCTAAAGACATATACACAAATCTAGCATCCTGTGCTTTATTTCAGTGATGGAAAGGTACCTGTTCCATACGATGCACTAATTTGTCAAGTTCTGCAATTTTTACATCTCTTTCTTCAATTTTAATCTCAGCAACGCGAACCTTCTCACTAGCATCTTCAACTGCTTTCATGTACAGTCTTGTCTGATCCTTTAAAGAAACAAAAAAGCTAATAACAGTTACTACAGATCATTTACTACGGCACTGTTAAGTGCAAATCTCCGGCACATGTTTTGTCTCTGATTCCAGCATCATTCCAGGATCCTGCTATATAGCATGTTCTGTTACTTCTGTGCAATTTAGCAATGCATATACAAATGAGCACCCACGTTTTAGTTAATCGCAAGCATTTTGCCGTGGATATTTGTCTTACTACATGTGTGTGCGAATGGAATCATGCCGGTGCAAGGCATCACTAATGGCATTAGTATGTGATTCACTGGATACAGATCTCTGGTGTAACTCCTAGGCAATGTTCCCTCTAAGGTGTGTGCTTGTCCGCACACACACAAATTTTGAGCATAGCGCATACAACAAATTATGGTGAGCACAAAGAATTTTGTGTGAAAACACAATATTTTGTATTAATTCTGACCTGAGCACACAGTTTTTAAAAACTGCGCTCAAAAGTTTAAAATGTGCACACAAAATATTTTTTTGTGCACATATCTGAAAAGGAATTTGAGGAAACATTGCTCCTGAGGATCCCTTGCATGTGTAGGTACTTGCAGGGCAGGTTGAACAGACACTAAGGGGCAAATTCATTAACCTATGGAAATTCGCCAGTGACGGCTTTGTTCACATCGGCACACTTCGCTAGGTGAAAATTCACCAGGACAAGGCTAACTCACTAAAATGCAAAGTTGCGTCCAGGGCGCCGAACGATGGCGAAGTTTTGCTAGCGTTAATTCGCCAAGCAAAGTTGTGCTAGCGTTGTCTAATTTGCATACGCCGCAAAGTTAAATTTCAATGGACATATATGTAGCAGCAAATACATTACACCGGGTACCCATTGCAGCCTATCACCCCGAAAAACTGAAAAGTTGCCAGCATTTTTTGGGATGTTTTCTACTATTTTTTGAGGAACTCCTATTTACTCTATTGCACTTCGCCTGGTCTGAGGTGGCGAATGCAAGTCTGGCCAAGAGGTATTCAACGTTCATTACAATCCGCATCTTAGTGAATTTGCATAGTTACGTCCATTCGCCAGAGCGAAAATTCACCTGGCGTTAGAGTGCGAAGTAGCAGTACAGTCTATCTCCTTCGCTAGCGAATATACGCCTGCGCCTGTTAGTAAATCGGTGAAGTGCCAAAATGACGCCACGTTGGCGAATTTTAGCTAACGTTAGTCACTCCGCCCTTTAGTGAATTTCCCCCTAAGCACCTTTATGAAAGGCTTAAAAACAAGAACAATTCTGCATTCATGTCCTGAACTTGCTTTTGTAAATACACCCTATTTTTTCCATAAACTTTTTTTTATGTACAAATTTACACATAGCTAAAATCACTGTTAAAATTAGGGATGCACCGAATCCACTATTTTGGATTTTGCCGAACCCCCCAATCCTTCACAAAAGATTCTACCGAATCCGAATCCTAACTTGAATATGCAAATTAGGGATGGGAAGGGGAAAACATTTTTTACTTCCTTCCTTTGTGACAAAAAGTCATGTGATTTCCCTCCACACCCCTAATTTGCATATTCAAATTAGGATTCGGATTCGGTTTGGCCGGGCAGTAGGATTCAGCCAAATCCGAATAATGCTGAAAAAGGCCGAATCCCTGCCGAATCCTGGATTCGGTGCATCGCCAGTTAAAATGTTCATAAGTTTCTTAAGAGCAGATCTTTTCTAATTACCACAAGCATATCTTTTTCTGCAGTGTATTTCAGTTCCTCTTGTTGAAGCTTTTCTTCATATTGACTGTACAGCTTTCGTGTCATTTCTCTCATGACTTCAGCATTAGCTTCCTGGGAAGATTCAATCTGTATACACAGAAAAATGCACCAAAAATCAGAAAATGATCTCATATATTGTGGCCAACTATAGATCTACTTCCATCTCATCAGTGATGGTGTTTGTGAGCCTTTGAAGCATTTCTCTGCTGGCACATCATCCAGCGGAGAAATATCCAATACCCCATAGTCATTAAAATATTTGAAAATTGCCTGTCACTAATATGTGAATGTTAGATGTTATTAAGAGATATTTGGGCATTACATTGGGCATTGGGCATTTTCTCAATTTGAGCAACATGGCAAAAGAATCTGCACACAAATATGTTTTGGTCTCTATGTGTGGCATAACTGTAGTGCTGTTAAAGGAATGTGTGAATCGTCTTTTTTACTAGATTAGTTAAAAATATTTGAAACCTCACCTGATTAATTAATGCTCTACTAACAATATGCCCCTTAATTCCTTCCTAATTAACATTTCATCTACACAGAGTCAGGAATATGCTGTAGGAACACCAATTCTCTGGAATTAACTTCCAGGTTCTATCAGACCTTTTCCCATCTTTCAGTTTATATCAATATTATACACAATCATTCAAAGAAGGTTACTCTCATATAGGTTAGCTTCCCTTAATGATTTTACCATTGCCACCTAGTGAGTTATTTCCACATCTCTCACTTTGCTGATTCCTGATTTGGCCCAACCCCACACTTCACTATCATGGACCCTTTTCCTTTTCAATTGTAAGCTCTAATGGGCAGAGCTGTCTTTACCTCCGTATTTACAGTATATGTAACTTATATGCTTGGTGTATACACACTTCTGTTTTACATTGCTAAGGAATAGGTTGCCACATTATACATACTTGTTACTAATAATAGTACAGTACATACTGTGCTATTATTCCAGAGGATAGGACCAATATAACTACCAAGACTGTTCCTCTTTTTCCATCAGTTTTTTTCATCTCTAGAACTAATCATCGAACCAGTATATTACAACAGAGAATAAATGGGCTGTTTTTAAAATGTAATTAATTGTAATGTGATTAATTATATAACTGTAGTTGTCAAAAAAAATCACATCAATATTACATCATATTTATATATATATATATATATATATATATATATATATATATATATATATATATATATATATACGCATGTACAGGAATAATGTTTACTGCCAACTATTATGTAGAATGATATAATTAAACATGGACCTGGGCGATGTCTGGTAAATATAGCACGTAATAGTCACTTTCTGTAGATCAAAGTTTATAACCACACAGGAGCCAAGAGTTTCAGGAAATGTTTACCTTGACTTTTAACAACTGGTTTTCACTTTGGGCAGTATCCAACAACTGCTGCTTTTTTTTCAGTTTGTCCAAGGATTCTTCATACGAATGTTTTAAATTCTTCATTTCATCCTTAATGTTGCTGTTTTCCAAGGTCATATCCACCAGAGTTTTCTGAGAGACATACAAATTATGCAAATACAATTTTGCTAAAAGTATTGCCACTTCATTTGTCAGTATTTATGAAGGACTAAGTGTGTATTTGTTTTCATACTAGTGCCAAAATCCATCTACTACTTGCTGCCCTGAAAGAAAGAAAGCTAAAGTCACAGTGTTAGTGCTAGACTAATGATTTGTGAAATTCTTTTCTTAAAAGTTGCAACTTGGGGGCAGAATTATCAAGGGTCGAATTTCGAAGTATAAAATACTTCGAAATTCGACCATCAAATTAAAACACTTCGAATTCGAATATCGAAGTCGAAGTATTTTTCATCGAATTTGTCCATCGAGCGATCGAATTATAATCAAACAATTTCAGCGATCGATCGAACGATTTTCCTTCGACCTCTAAAGACTTAGAAAAATGTTGTAGAAGGTCCCCATAGGCTAACATAGCACTTCGGCAGGTTTAATTTGGCAAAGTATTGAAGTCGAACAGACAGTACTTTGATTATCGAATGGTCAAATATTCAAACGATTTTTACTTTGAATCGAAATTTGAAGTCGTAGTATCCTATTCGATGGTCGAAGTATCCAAATAATTACTTCGAATGTCGAATTTTTTTACGTCGAAAATTCCCTCAAATTCACTTCGACCCTTGATAAATCTGCCCCTATAGTTTTTACTTCTGTATATATAAACTATTATTACTAACATGTAATTATCATTAATATCTTACTTTTTTGACATGTGGTATCAGGAGGTTTCAATATTCAAGCTTTTGGTAGTTAATTTAAAAAAAATGTCATACTTGTGTATTTTTATTGTAGAGGCAAGCTAAAATACTGTATAACTGTCAGAAAGGAGGCTAAATCATGAGACTACTATAATCTATGGAGGTTAATGATTGTGGTTAAGTGTCCTGCATGCTACTTAACCGTCAAATCATCTCTTGTACTTTGAACAGGCTAAGTATTAAGCAGTAATTCTACACAAGCAAGTAACCAACACATTGAAACATTCCAGCACATTGTAATACAAACAAATTCCATACAGATATAAACTGTATGACAGTTACGTGTTGCCAGTTTTCTATAATGATATGCTTAAACTAGTTTAATGGCTTCTACTATATAAGGTAAGTAATTTTATATGTGCATTTTGCAAAGTAAGAGCATCTCCCATATTTTAGAATAATCTCAATTCCTTTACACTGTTAGTGCCATTACACTTTTGACTAGGGATGCACCGAATCCAGGATTCGGTTCGGGATTCGGCCAAGATTCGGCCTTTTTCAGCAGGATTCGGATTCGGCCGAATCCTTCTGCCCGGCCGAACCGAATCCTAATTTGCATATGCAAATTAGGGATGGGGAGGGAAATCACGTGACTTTTCGTCACAAAACAAGGAAGTAAATTTTTCCCCCCTTCCCACCCCTAATTTGCATATGCAAATTAGGGTTCGGATTCGGTTCGGTATTCGGCCAAATCTTTCACATAGGATTCGGGGGTTCGGCCGAATCCAAAATAGTGGATTCGGTGCATCCCTACTTTTGACTAGACAGAAATACTGTGTTTTCTTTGCATCAGTAGGGAAGAATGAACTTCCCATTCATCAGATCTCTAGATGAGAGCAATGTTTCTAGCATACCTGAATTTCTATAGAAGCCGCATTCAGGGAACTATTGATTGTTCCAAAGGTATCCAGTGCTGCAGATTGCGCCTGGGAGTGGCTCTCCAAGAACTCCTTTTGTACTGAAGAAACCTGAGTACAGGGTATAGACATTAATTATTAAGAAAACAGCTGTTGTGTTGCCCATTCATTTTTCAGAGGAAAATATTGCTCTGAAAACTTAAAGGGGTTGTTCGCCTTTGTGTAAACTTTTAGTATTATGTAGAGAGTGATTTTCTGGGAGAATTTGCCATTTTCATTTTTTATTATTTAATTTTTGAGTTATTAAGATTTTTATTCAGCAGCTCTTCAGTTTGCTATTTAAGTAATCTGATTGCTAGGGTCCCAATTAACTTAGCAACCATGCACTGATTTAAATAAGAGACTAGAATATGAATAGGAGAGGGCCTGTATAGAAAGATCAGTAATATATGTGTGGGCTTACAGAGCATTTGTTTTTTCGATTTTGGTCATTGACCCCCAATTGAAAGCTGGAAAGAGTCAGAAGAAGAAGGCAATTCATTCAAAAACTATATATAAAAAAAAAAGACCAATTAAAAAGTTGCTTAGAATTGGCCATTCTATAAAATACTAGAAGTTAACTACAGGTGAACCAATCCTTCAATTGCCACAGATGTTCTTGTATTTTAGGAAAAGAGATGACGAGATTTAAAGGATGGTAAATATAAGCACCTGTTAACATTTTAAATAGATTTTAATTTAATTTCTTGGCTATTGCAATAATTAAAGGGGCACATTGTAACATGAGTTTCATCTACAAGGTATGTGTTCCCTATATAACTTGCACATGGGGAATTTTGGCCACTGCAGGACTCAAAACACCAGAAATCACCTATCGTCATTTCCTATATCAAATCATGGGAAACCATCTGAGTATGGCACAGGGGGTGGGCAGGAAGACATTGCTCATATTTTTGCTTTGGAAAAAGATAAAAAAGATAGCGCTACTAGTGGTATAATGATAATATATGATAATACTAAAATGATGACACAGTAAATAAGCACTGTTATAATATACTCACTTTCATTTCATGAGTGAGCTGTTGAACTTTTTGTTTCATTTCATCATACTCTCCAAACATTTTCTCTCTGATTTTTTCCAAAGTCCCTCTCACCTGAAATATAATAAGGCACATTTTTACGTTATGCCATGAGTACAGCACACATGCATTTCCTATTCTCGCTGTTACAATAACATAATAGTAATATTAATGCTTTTTTTATGCATGTGCCAAGAACAGGTTATTATTTACTTACATCTTTGATGTAGTTCATCTCTTCCTTTATCTGGCTAGTAGACCACTCATAGACAACAACCTCGTTCTGATGGTTGTTTTCAGCCCTCTGTACAACACCATATACCACTCCATGGGAAGCCACTGCAGATGGTGAATTGTTTTTGGGAATGGTGTAGAGATGCTAAAAAGAAGGAGAAAACAGTAAATCTAGGCATGCTATTTAGGGAATTCCATACCCCCACATGGATTTTAACTGCAAGTACTCTTGCCCCTTGGTTGGGGAGAGGGCAGGGTGGCTTGCTGTTAAAATCCATATGAATCTATAATAGCCATATGGGAGCCTGGGACTGCATGTGGCATGGCCAAACATGGTGGCCAACAACCAAACTGCAACAAACCGCACTAGTGGCCACCAACTAAACTGGTGCACCAAATGCACTTTTACATAGTTCCAATGAATCACATTAATAGAGTTATCTAAGAGTATAAAGGTTTACATTAATAGAGTTATCCAAAAGTATAAAGGTTTAACTATAATTTATATTTAGCTGTGTTTTAGGCATTTTATTATTGAAACCATAATATTGTTATAAAATTATTTAAGAATATATTTACAGATAAAGATTGTCTTACAAGGGTTGGTGGTTCAGATGTGTTCTTTTCAGACAAGACAATGCCATTTCTCTTTTTTCTCCTTTCTGCTGTACTTCTAAGATCAGCCTAAATGAGAAAGAAAAATCAAATCTTTCTTTTGGTAATTCAAAGTAGATTAACTAACACATACAAACACATGCATTTCAAAATAATGTCAAAAACTTGAACCAATATAAACTGCACTTCTCCATTCAGGGGTGTTACTATAGGAGAAACAGATTAGTAGACAGACTAATAAGCAATTTAAAGGGATACTGTCATGGAAAAAAAAAAATTCAAAATGAATCAGTTAATAGTGCTGCTCCAGCAGAATTCTGCACTGAAATCCATTTGTCAAAAGAGCAAACAGATTTTTTTATATTCAATTTTAAAATCTGACATGGGGCTAGACATTTTGTCAATTTCCCAGCTGCCCCTGGTCATGTGACTTGTGCCTGCACTTAAGAAGAGAAATGCTTTCTGGCAGGCTGCTGTTTTTCCTTCTCAATGTAACTGAATGTGTCTCAGTGGGACATTGGTTTTTACTATTGAGTGTTGTTCTTATATCTACCAGGCAGCTGTTATCTTGTGTTTGGGAGCTGCTATCTGGTTACCTTCCCATTGTTCTTTTGTTTGGCTGCTGGGGGGAAAAAGGGAGGGGGGTGATATCACTCCAACTTGCAGTACAGCAGTAAAGAGTGATTGAAGTTTATCAGAGCACAAGTCACATGACTTGGGGCAGCTGGGAAATTGACAATATGTCTAGCCCCATGTCAGATTTCAAAATTGAATATAAAAAAATCTGTTTGCTCTTTTGAGAAATGGATTTCAGTGCAAAATTCTGCTGGAGCAGCACTATTAACTGATTCATTTTGAAAAAAAAAATTCCCCCCATGACAGTATCCCTTTAAATGTGTTCTAAGAAAAATATCCTATTTCTGGATTTATAATGTAATAATTTTGCTGGTGGCACTATCTACCAGCTGTCTTTATAAGTGATGGGTCAAAACAGTACAGAGGATGATTAAAAAACATAAAATCTCTAAACAATTGTGATGGCAGAATATTTCTATTGTAACTATTTACACTTACATCTTTGTTTATAATGACAACACATGAGGCCATGAGTAGTTGCAAAATAAATTGCTCTCTAAAAACACTCTTTCTGGGATTGTTCAAACCCAAATGTGACACACATTGATAAGCATGCATAGTGCCTTAGAATGCCATCAGTGTAACCTGTAATGTGGAATCACCTTAATCCTTACAGCCTAAAAAGTGTGCTCCATTGCTAAAAAGGAAATTAATTTGTAATTTGCCCAATTTAGTTCACTAGCAGGCGGGTCATTTGCTGGCATTTTTCCCAGGCGTCACTAAGACGAAATGCCAAAAATAGTTTCTAAGATAAAGGTGTGAGATTTGCTTTTGTTATGGCACAAGGAGCCTATTCCTGTATTACCCCAATGAAAACCCTTGTCAGTTGCCGTAATAATCACCTTTTCTCACTGACAATTTTTGGTGTTTTACATCACTGAGACACAATGACAGAGAACATTGCACGTAAAATTAACTTTATATTTGTATTTACTTTATTATAAATCTTAAGGTGCAATGTATAATATGCTGCTTTTAAGAGGGCTTGGGTAAGAAATATTTGCCATACTTTCCACTTGTTGCTGTCCTTGATATTCCCAAGAGTGTACTATGGACCTCTCTGTGTCTTGATAATACAAATATGCAGTCTTATCACCAAAGGGTGATAACGCGAAGCCTACTGGAAATCAGCACACATATCACATATTCACAGTATTAGCCGTTACACACTTTGAATTTTACAGCATACCATGCTATATAAAGTCTATATTCCAGTTCAGTTCTAATATGATGCATTATGAAGCTCTGGTAATAAAAGACTAAGGCCTAGAGCAAAACAACATGTTGTGCTATTGCTAATAATTACGTGTGTATTGCCTTTACCAAGTCATATCATGAGACATCTGCAAAGAGAATGATATGGAAGACCGTATGAAAAGAAATGTGAATCAGTGATCACATTACACACTCTTAGCTGCATTGAACATGTCCCTGTAACACATTGATGCATACAAATAACATCTCGCCAGGCTAAAATGTCTAGATAGTTGCTCACCGTAACTGATAATCCCACTAAACAGAAGCCATCATGGTCCAACGGCAATACCAAAAGGGGCAAGCCTGCTTAAAAAAACTGAAGAGCCAGACCTGGTTTAACAAAATACTGGTGTGAAAAGCAAGGTGTGCTTGAGTTTTTCTTTAAATTCTTTCACACTGACAAAAGGCACAAAGCTACCTCCAAAATAAATATAATCACCCAAAGGAAATGTAGTATTATGGGCAAGTCACTGAAAGTTATTAACCCTATATACACTTTCTACAACCTGCCTGATGATCTACTGTTATTTTACATATCTACTGTTATTTTACATTGTCACTCTTTGGGGGGGGGGGTTACAGAACCTAGAGCGCATTCTGAAACATTATCTCATGCCCTATACATTAATAATGTCTCATAAGACTGTTGATTTCCATGTTTATTATAACCCCAAAGAGCTCATTATTATATATAAGCAAAAACCAAGTGCAAAAATGACTGCAAAACTGAGCATGCATTTAAAAAGCAAATGCTCTGTAAGGCTACAAATGTGTTTGTTTTGTAACCACTAATTTTTATTACTCGTGTTCAGGCTTCTCCTATTCATATTCCAATCACTGCATAATTGCTAGGGTAATTTGGACCCTAGCTACCATGCAAATTGAAGAGCTGCTGAATAAAAAGTTAAATAACTCAAAAATCACAAATAATAAAAAATGAAAACCAATTGCAAAGTGTTTTAAAATATCCTCTCTATATCATACTAAAGGTTATTTCAAAGGTGAGCAATCCATTTAAGGGTGATACAGTCACCAACATATATGCCCAGGTGTGCATGTAAAGTAACAGACTAAATCTGTGTTAAAAGTTGTCAGGTCACATGTTAAGACCACTAAAGTATCAAACAGACAAGGAAACACACCCAAACACTTCAGCTTAAGGCTGTCTGACTTGAAGCCCGGAAATCATATGTAACAATGTGTTCGATTTCTGCGGTGCCCAGTATCTGCAGCTCCATAGACCTCCTGTTTTATTAACATCTGGCTCCCAAGATAACTTCTCATTGAATTGTGAATAAACCACAATTCTATTGATTTATTTTATTGTCTAAGACATGTGAGTTGTATTCTTGATTCCAGTATCAAGTTATTTGACTTTATCTGTATTATCCAGTTCAAATAATAAATTATCTGTCTTGCTCAATAAAAATACATGCTTTAAAGAATGATATTGCAGAAAGGAACATTAACTCTACTAAGTTAAAAAGGTCCTACCATTGTATAAAGCCACTTCTTTACCAGCATACAATTGTGTCACCATACCTAAACCTCCTTCTTTAATTCTTTCTGGTCTCCATCACTTACAACTTGTTCCCAAGATGACTTGTGCTGCTGTTCTTTCTCCAAACTTTGTAGAATGTTCCTAACCCATCCTGTCTCTTTCACTGTCATCCACTTTTCCTTTACTTATTAACAACACTCTTTAACAACTCTCTTTAACTCTTTAGATGCTGAGGCCAGCCTCAGGCACAATAATCACTTTAGAAAGGAGCCAGCCACATCAGAGACACCCTTAATGATCTCAATTACAGCCTACGCATTAAAAAGTCTTTGCGATCACAATAAACATCCAGCTCTGTGACCAGGTATAGAGGGACCAAGGTAAATATTTTGCTAAGGACTTCCAGAGGCAAGTTCTCACCTGCATAGGTTGTGTGACAATTTTTTATATAGAGAATGTGAGCTCTAATGGAAAGGCACAGTCTAGCACAGTGATCCCCAACCAGTAGCTCGTGAGCAACATGTTGCTCCCCAACCCCTTGGATGTTGCTCTCAGTGGCCTCAAAGCAGGAGCTTATTTTTGAATTCCAGACTTGGAGACAAGTTTTGGTTGTATAAAAACCAGGTGTACTGCCAAACAGAGCCTCAATGTAGGTTGCCAATCTTCATAGGGGCTACCAAATGGCCAATCACAGCACTTATTTGGCACCCCAAGAACATTTTTCAGGCTTGTGTTGCTCCCCAACTCCTTTTACTTCTGAATGTTGCTCACCGGGTTCAAAAGGTTGGGGATCCCTGGACTCTAGCAGAAAGAAAAACAGTATACTACCGGTATATTTAAATGGGTTGTTCACCTTCCAAACACTTTTTTTCAGTTTAGTTGTTTTCAGATTGTTCAACAGCAATAAAGATGTTTTTCAATTGCTTTCCATTTTTTATTATTAACGTTTTTTCCAAAAACTAAGTTTGATGTTTGTGTCTCTGGTGTTTCAGTCTGGGGCTCAGTGATCCAGGTTCAGATTCTGAACTGTTAGAATAATAATAACAGCTGATTTTAATGAAACTCAGATAATCTGCTCAGAAGGGCCAAAATAACAAATTTATCATCTAATTCTAATGTATCAATTTAGAACAGTTTGCAGAGAGTCGGTGATCCCCCACTCCCACAGTTGCTTCAGAAATACATAAGGTAAAAACTGAAACTTTAAAATTGAAAATTTGAAAAACAGTCACAAATAGAAAACAGGAAGTAATTGAAAAAAAGTTTTTATTTCTAGTGAAAACAACTGAACTGGAAGGTGAACAACCACTTTAATCTTACTCTTTATCTTTTGATATTTCACTACCAGTATATAGACAAAACCAAGAAAATACACATCACAATAAAAGCATTTACTACCCTATCTCACATTTTGAAAATGCCAGTGACTAAATCCAGAAGTGATGAGATCTCTAGTTGCTGCCACATAATTATGCAGGAATCATTCTGCAAGTCCATGTGCAACGCACATGCAGTCATTATGTCATTACAGTGTGTCTAGTGAGTGTCCACACCCACATATTTTGTTTCAAGTATTTAGAGTTGAAAGCAAAATGCTGTCTGTGCACAATTTATATTGTGATTGAAAATACTTGAAATTCAAGTATGTGATTAAAAGGTTAACGATAACCAGAGTAAAAAGTGTTTACTTTACCTAAAATGTGTTATAAGTACTAAGTAACATGGTCCTAAAAAAGAACAATTATTTTACTTAAAAATTAAAATTTCTTATTGTTCTTGCAAGGAGAAACATATTTCCTGGTACTTGAAACATTTTTATTTTGCACAGCCCATCTATTTACCCAGTTTTTATTTTTATACTGAACAATTCCTTTAAACATTCATATCTCTTCAAGACAATATTTTAAGCCAAATAATCAGTTCAGCAAAAGCAAAGTTCTTCATCTCAGCTAAAGCTAAGTTTTTCCACTTGAGGCCGTCAATGTAGTCAAAGCAAATCAGTGTCAGACTGGTCCACCAGGATACCAAGAAAACTACTTGTGGGCCCTCCTAAACATCAGGCATATTACATCATCAGGAGCAATAGTTGGAAGGATTGATTCGTATGTAAAGAAAAGAGCCATGAAGAATGAAAATAACTTGGTGAAAAATAATTTGGAGGGTGAAGCTATGGTCTAAGGTTTGCTGGTGGGCCCCTGACATCCCAGTCCAACACTGAAGCAGCTATTTTAAATTAAATATTAGCACGGATCCTTGTTAACTTTAAGATAAAGCATAATTCATGAAATCACTCAATATGAACACCTTCAACTCAAATATATATCAAATTATTTTTGAGCCAGTGAAATTAAGTGATTGTGTTAAAAAGGGCTTTAGTTCCTCACATTTTTATGCAATCTTTTTGTTCAAACCACTGAATTAAAGCTGAAAGTCTGCAGTTCAACTGCATCTGAGTTGTTTCATTTAAAATTCATTGTGGTAATGTACAGAACCAAAATTAGAAAAAAGTTGTCTCTGTCCAAATATTTATGGACCTAACTGTATATGGATATATTGATTAATCCAAGGTTTTATATTGAGTTATATTCTCAAATTAAAGCAAAGTCCTTCAAGCACATTAAAAGCTGAATATTTCAACTCAGTAAGGGTTCTCAGTATAGTAAATATTAACCCAACATGGGCATCTGGTTCAAATTCTTCAGCTTGGTATAAACAGAGACATCACATCAGCTGAAGTTGGTCTTAAACTCAATTAAAGCAGAGATCTCCAGGTTACAGTTTCAGCACAGATATTATACAGGTTATCAAATCTCAATTTAAACAGAAACTTCTAGCAGAAGTTACATGAGTGAAAGGAGGTGGAAGGAGCAGCATTGAAGATGTTACTATACATACAGTAAACCAACAGTCCAAGTAACTCTTCTGTCTAAATCTGCCCCCCTTTAACTCAATTGTCACTTCTCTAACCTGCAACTACAGGTAAAACCATGGGTTCAAAAAGAGAAAGTGAGTTCCCAAAGTTGTATGCCTTTTTTTACGCTCATTTATCAAACTGATTTAAAGGCAGGCACTTTGCAGAATAGCAGGGTGACATGCTGTCGTTCAAACTTCTACTAAAGTTATACAGTATCAGTGGTGTATAGTTACTGTATAACTTTAATAAAAAACAGGATCATGAAGATAAGAAAAATTATTGTAATGTTATTACTCTTTTCACATGGTATGGTAACCCTTGTAGCAGTGGCATAACCAACATTGGAGAACATACTGAATATACTTGGTTTGTTACAGGTACTGTTAAAATTGTGTTCATATACATACTATAACTATAATTACATAGTTAATTTGGGTTCAATAAAGACAACTGTCCATTAAGTTTAAATTGTACCAATGTGCCCATTCAGTCAATTGTAATGAATTATGTTCAATTTCAAACATGGATACTAGGAACCCAGTAACTCCTGCAAGCAATAATCCCAGTGTACTCCCTTGTGGATTATGTCCACAGCTGCAACTGATTTCTAAAGTCTGTTATTGATTCTGCACGCATTGGCGAACAAAAGGTGATATGATCCCCAGTTTAATAATGTGGGCTACAATTTGCATGCAACTCAAGAAAAGCAGGTGCTAGTTTGTGCCATTTATTGCACTGCTTGCATGTTCTGGCTACTGGCTACTTCATGGGAGTCCCCAACTATGCTAAAATTCTTATGAAAACACAGCATTTTGGAGGGGAAAATTTGCGATTTTCATCCACATTTTCAACTTGCCCTTGCTTCGTAACTTAGTTCTCTTGAAATTAAGGGGGCCATTTATTAAACCTTCGAGTTTATCTGGTCGAGTTTTTAAAGGGGAAAACTCAATTTTTTTGACATTTATTATACCACCAAAGATGCAAAAAAAACCTAATCTGAAAATAGTCAATGGCAATTGTAGAAGTCAATAGCAGATGTTCCTGAAGTTGTTTCTTGACATCGTCATCTGCACTGGATAATCCAATAAAGTTGTGGTTTTCGTCTGATAATCTGATAAAGTTGCGTTTTCTCAGCGACAATTTCATTAACTCGAGTTTTCGGAGCTTCAATCTTATGATTCAAATTGACGCTCAATTATGTTGCAGAGTTTTTTCGAGAAGAATTTTTGATAAATGAGTTTAATTCAAGGATGGTAGTTTGTACAGCTGTTAACAGACTGATAAACTGGACTGTAAGATTGTTATAATATACCTGGTAGACAAAGGTTACAATTGTATATTTACTTGTCAATGTGCCTAAACATTTGAGTATGTATATACTTTTGGAGGTATATATATAAATATATATACATATATCAATATATGTTATAAAAGCAACAGATGGTTCCACAGTATAACTGTTGAGTACTCTATTCCTTAGATAATTACTATACATCTGACTTGTTTATTATTTACACACAGTTAGCCTAAGGTGTTGGCATGCCTCGTATAAGGTTACTCCTTCAGCACAGAACACTGTTCTATATTGTATATTTTAATTTTGTCTTCATGACATTTACTGGTAAATGTCATGAAGATGCATTTCTTTATTAACTAGAAATCAAATATACAGTACATTGATCATTATTTTTATAGCTCAAGAACTGTAATACTGTACATATCAATATTGAATGTCACCACATAAAAAAATCCATTAGGGAAGCACAAAATTCCAAATTTTGGGATTCAGCTAAATACCCAAGCTTTAAATGTACAGAGAAAAAGGTCTTAATTTGCACTCAGTAGACAATTTTAAGAAATATTAAACTTTATTTTGACAATTGGCATTTCTGTTGATCATCATTTAACAAGGTTAATTTATCAGGGATAACAATTGATATGAAACAATAAATTAATTAATCAAGAGTATCACTACATTTAATGAATTAAATACATATAAAAACCATAAATTAATTTGGTTGTTGTTCATGTGGCCAATTAATTAGTTGAACCCATTTAATTGCATATAGTTCTGTGAGCCGTCCAGTAAAAACAATTTGATGAGTTAGTCCAATATCAAAAAATGAATTGAAAAGAAAAAGCAAAAAATATTATTAATCAATATCCAAAAATTAAGTTGTGCATCAAGTCCTGTTAAAAATAGAAAGGAGTTTTGGAAGAGTGCCCATGTTAGGTTACATCCTTTCGTCAAAGGACTAACTTTTAACGATGTTTGCTAGTCATCCAACCTAAAAGATCAAGTGTTGTAGTATGGCAGGACTAATAATGCCAAATTGGAACCACACATGTTCAGTGAATAAATACAATCCTTTGCTGAATCCATATGCAAGTTTACAGTCTGCGCTTCTCCCTCTCAGTACGTTCCCATTCGTTAGTATGAATCGCACTGACCCTGCATTTCATAAGTCGGGCTGTAGCCCAAGTCTTGCTGCCCCAAGTGGATGCTTCACTTTGGTAAATTATGCAGTGGCAAGAATTAAACTTATGGCCAATCCGCATATACAAAGGATAGACATCACCGCTCCTACGGATTTGTTCCTCTTGCCGTTTCTCTGGCAGCCGTGGTGCTAAAATAGCCAGTCGGGTAGTTTGATCAAGGAGAGTAGCAGTCTTTACAGCACATCAACCGATCGAGTTTTTTTAGGCAGAAAGGTGTACCCTTCATTCCGGCAAAACAGCACAAAAGCAGGGCAGTTTACTTAGACACCTCCACTCCACGCGGCATATGTTTCGCCACAGGTGGCTTCCTCAGGGCGTAATTACAGCAGCAGCTAAGGGTGTCTTAATAAAGCCCCATGCCATTTAATATGTTAATTTGCTTTGCAGCTCCTAGGGTTGGATCAGTCTCTTGCACCATCAGATATTACTGATATAGTAGACACTGTTCCTAAATTATCTTTGTGTGCACAGCCATTATCAATTATATTTCAAATACTCAAGATTTGGCTGAATACCAAACTGAATCTGACCCCTAATTTGCAGATTGGCCACATCTGAATCCTGGAATAAATGAAGGGATTCAGCCTAATCTTAAACTAAATTCTTAATTTGGTGCATTCTCTGTATACATAAGGTTGTCTCTTTTGTGCTACAATTGCAAACTGAATGCTATAAAGTTATGGAGCTGTAAAACGAAGCAATAGTAGTAAAACCTCATTAGTTAAAAAAAAAAAATGACCCGTACATACCTCCATGCATTTCTGTTATTTCATCATGATTTGTTGGACACAGACTACTATTAGCTACATTCCCCTGAAGTACACATGATCCACTTCAGATATAAATGGGATAATTCACAAACTACTGTTAAGTAAGGTGTTAAGCTGGCCATAGACGCAAAGATCCGATCGTACGGATCAACGTACGATCGGACTTTCCCATCTCCCGACCCTCCACTAACCATTCAGGTCAAAGTCTTTACCATTCCGATCAAAAAGAACAGATCACCCAATGTTCTGCCCCTGACAGCAATCGTACGATACTTATGTCTGACAACACTAGTGACAGTCTCCCTCTGAAAATCGTACGATCGGCAATACACGCAGAGATATTATCGGCAGGCGATAGAAATTTTCTAACCTGTCCGATCGACCAATCGACCGATCTCCGACGGACGAAAAATGTCGGGACTCTCCACACATGGTCCGAAAATCGTATGAATCCACGATTCGTACGATCGGATCTTTGCGTCTATGGCCAGCTTAAGTCACCAATGAGTTCTGTGATTGTATGAGTTCTGTGATTGTATGAGTTCTGTGATTAAATGAGACTGTCAGCTGCTGGTATAGTCTTGGAAATCATGTAATGCGCTTATGTATTATACATTGAGATTTCACACACAATCAATTTCATTCAGCCATTTGTTACTGTTCTATTGATATGCAGACTGTTAAGAAGTACTGTCTTTGATAAAATAAATTCTTATCCATATTGTAGATATTGGTATCCTGCTTTGAAGCAGGTATATGCGCAATGTATTTATTTCTGCAATAACTGAAATGCCCTTTACCTGCTATGGTGAATGAAAAACTGCTATCTCCAGTAGCAGGCCTGTCATAAGCCAGTGTTTGTTATCACTAAGCATCCTTATGACTCAATATTATAACATAACTGGGCTGCCCAAATGTATAACTAGCTAAAGAACTACTACTATTGATAAGTAGGAAATAAACTGTATTAGCAGTTGAAAAGGAATAGGTCCCAAATCACAAGGGAGCTCTTTAGGTCATAATCAGTCTTGGACATGTGGATTGTTAAGAAGTAATAAAAACAGATAGCATACAGTATGTTGAAATATCTACAGCTTCCTCTTTGCAGTAGGCGTTACAGTTACCGAAACTCCTGATAATAAGCAGCCATAAATAATTTCAACTCCACCTTTAGTCTACCTTACATTTCCCCAAACTTGATGCATTACAACAACCCACATGAAAAGTAATGGCAATATTTTACTAAGCCTGTTTGCAATACTTGATTCTATTCTTTAAAAATGAAGAATGTTTTGATTTTCTTTAAATTTGATTAGCACTGCACAGTTTTCTGGTACTAAAGATATCCAATTTTTTATTGATTTACATATTTATAATTGCTCTCCTCTGTAAGGAAAGGGCATTTGGGGCCTGTAGATGCAGAGAAAATGCCAGCTATCCACTGCAGATCACGTATCATTGATTTGAACAAGAATTGCCATTAGCAAGCTTCACAGAAGATTGCTGCCTATAAAAAATGTCATATTTAGCGGTGATCAAAATACATATAGGCTACAAGCCCAAAAAGCTCAGTCTGCAGTGATCTAAATAATGGGTTTCAGATAGAATCCTAGACCACTGATCTGAATTCTCTTTTCATAATGAAAGCCATAAAGTATGAGAAAAATGCTGCTTTGTAAAAGAAACAAAGACAACCATGCACAAGCACCAAAGTGACTAATTTATCAATGTTTAATGTAAAAGTACAAACAAAAAAAGAATTAGGATAGCGTAGCTTATACAGTGGGCTAACTGTATAACTCATTGTAATTGGTTGTATACAGAACAAGTTTATCGTGAATAATGATGGACAAATTTATTCGCCAGGCGCAAATTTGCGGTGAATTTCCACGTTTTGCTGCCAGCATATAAATTAGCGAAATTGCAACAAAGATTCGCCGGCAAAAATTTGCTGGTGTCAAAATATATTTGACGCCGGCCACAATTCTGACGCCAGCGACAATTCTAGGTGCCCATTGACTTTAATTGGAATTGTCGCCGGCTTTGGAATTGTCGCCGGCGTAAAAATTCGCGATTCACTGATTTTTCAGCGAAACGGGAGAAATTCGCCCATCACTGATCGTGAACACCTCATTTAGTGGGTAAATTCTGACTAGAGCATTAATGCAATACATAAAAAGTTTATTTTTAACTGATCTGTATTTATATATATATATGCAACAAGGTATACAACAAAAAGATCTTTTCTATAACTGTCCCCTATACTTATTCCCATGCAACATCTAACCTTATTTTAGCTGGTGGCTCCACTAATTTATTGGCTCTATGCATGCCTCTATCAATGTGGGCCCAATATAGATGCATTAATGCTGATCTCTCTCTACCCTTTCTCAAGAAGTGGGTGGTGAAGGTCAGGGACTGCAGCCATATGGAAACAGTTAACAACAATTTAAACCAGATCGCTATCAAATGATACATTTCAGCTTACCTATGTATTTCTTTTAATCTGAGGCATTATGGTTGAATTTGGACCCAACAATCTCAGTCATATCCCATAATAATTGCCATAATGAATTAAATGAAGCAGTCACAGTCCAACATGCTGGTTCAGAATCAAGTTAAATTGGCATATGTGCATGAGTTTATTATTGTTCAGTATGGTCAACTACTGCCTCTATCCAGTTTCTGAAGCAAACAATGGTCATGCAGTATCATCAATATATCATGTGAGTCTGCCCTCAAGTGATAAGTCATAATGTGCATGTTAAGTAAAACAACAGCTTAATGTTAAGATAGCAATAGTATATTTGATGTTAATCCTTTAATCGCATCACTTAGTTCCCGTTTGTGGAATCAGAAAAAGCCAGGGCATGATCTCAGTTGAAAAAGCAGGGGGCTTGAATGAAACACAAAACTAGTTCTCCACATTAGTGGCAAAAGGCTGAAAAAGAGATCCCATAAGAACATTTAATGAGCAGAGCAAGTGATTTCTAAGAGGAATACTCTGTAAAAGAGGGACTATAGGCATCCACTTGCTTCATATATATCACTTGATAGATAAAAACATATCTTTGTAGTATCTTTGAAAAATAGCAGAAGACTGCACTACACAAAGGGGCATATTTATTATGTGGTGTAAGAATACAGTGGGATAATACACCACACATCACCAGAATTTGCTGTGTAAAAACTGTGTAAATTTTTGACTTCCACCGGAAGCAATGTAAAACAACGGCAGCAAATCTGGAGTTCATGTGGCGTAAAATCAAACACACTTTGATAAATTCAATTTCTTTTACAAAGCTTTCTACTGTTTTTTTGGTTCTATCATTTTACACAGCATAATAAATATGCCCCAAAATGTGTTTAGAGAGATTAGCAGCTGAACAATTTCAAAAACAATGTGCAATTTGATATCAGACAGCTTCAGATAAGCAAGATAATATTATATTGTGATTTATAAAGGAACCAGAAAGCAATTAAACAACTTGGCAGAGCAGCATGATTTTAAGTAGTTATTACAAGAGATACATCTGCTAGAACCATTAGAATAAAATACAGTGTGTTTTGTAGTTTAAGGTAAAAAGGGTGCTCAAGAAGTTCTCTGATATTGTACATATATGTACATAAATATTTAAATGGTGAAATGGAAAAAACATGACGTCAAACAGGCCCTTTTGAAAGAAAGCATGGAAGCCTGCTGAGCATGGGAAAATAGAATGAGCTGTTTTATTAATTATATGAATTGAAAGAGAAGGAAAGTAATTCTCCACTTGGGGGTGCCAAAGTTAGGCACCCCAAGTGATTGTATTTACTTAACTGACACCCTGGGCCGGTGCTCCTATCAGCAGCAAACTGCACCGGCCTGAGGTTCCACCAACAAGCAACACAGAGCGATATTCTTCCTGCTTCTTCTTCTTTCTTCCTATGGCTGTGCATGTGCAGCGGTGTAAAAAAACGAACTTTAACAAAAAAAGCTGGCTATTTCATTCTACTGCGCATGCATCTGCACCGGGAAATTTGAAGAAAGAAGAAGCCGGAATACAGTCACTCTGTGGTGCTCGCTGGAAAAACCCTGGGACATTTTTCTGCTGATGGGAGCACCGGCCCAGGGTGCTAACAAGTGCTAAAAACCAACCATGTGTATGTAGCCTTGCAACTACATGTTTTCTAGGCTACACTAAACATGCTGAAGCTATATTATATATATATCTATATCTATCTATATATATATATATATATATATATATATATATATATATACATATACATATATATAAACAAGAACTTTGGGGGAGTCGGCACTCTCGTCACTAGGTTCAACTTGCCTTGGTGCAGTGTCCAAAATTTTTGAAATAATTATTCAGTAAAGAAGGTCCGCACTCTCAGGACTAAAAACAAAGTCTTTGTTAATAAAACATTATTTAATTTTTTAAGTCCTGAGAGTGCGGACCTTCTTTACTATACATATATATATATATATATATATATATATATATATATATATATATATTTATTTATTTATTTATTTATTTTATATATAGTCCCAAAGGAGGAGCGCTCACACAAAAATATACTGTCTGCCTGGGTGCTGGTAACAGATAATGTCCCACAAAGAACAGCACTCAACAGGTCTTGTGCAAACAAAAATTTCTGTTTGTATATATAATTTGAACAGCATGGTAATCTTTCCACCCAGAGGTTGTGCCTCTCTACATCTAGTTCTACTTCTCCTTGCACAAATTCAGGCCTGCCATGTAAAAGTCACCACTGGGTGGAAATCATAGCAACTACTATACTACATCATTCAAATCTCATGAATCTCCCACTCCCACTGTGCTGGATAAATATTGTGCAACACTCATATATAAACAAAGGTAATTAGCAGACTGAAGCAGTGCACATCCAAGCACAATCCCCGGAAAGCACTGTCTGTCTCCTTTTAACTTCAGGGGCATATTTCTGTTTAAACCTGACAATTCTAATAAAGATGCTCATATTATACAATGTTATTTGTTCTTAAGGAAATCAATGTTTACCTACGAAGTCTGTGTAATTGCTTCACAAACAATACTACATGCCAAAAATCATAAATACTTCCACATGAAAAAATATTTAGCAGGATGAAAACACAGAAGAAGAGTAAATATTTAGCTCAATTCCAACATAAAACAAAAGATTGTCTGTGCCCAGCCTGGTACTATAAGTGCTCATTCCAAAGAGGTTTGCTCTGGGGGAAATAGAAAGTTGCACAATCCCAACCCAAATTACAAAGGAGTTCAATACCTGAAAGAGGCAAACATCATAACAAGAATTCTTTATCCTTAAGTCATGGCATGTTTTTTAACTCCCACTGTCTGCCCTGTACATTGCATGGATCATTATGAACTGCCTGCCAGCCAGGTCTTATGCCATCTACATCTAAGCTTGGATTTGAAACCAGATGTAGAAACATAACTGTCTGTATATAAAAAATATCTGTATCCCCGCCTAAAACTTTTAAGATCTACAGCCAGCAGTGACTGCATGCTGAAGGAAGAGAAAATTAAGGCATTCTTGCTGTTTCTGTAAATCTTATAACCCCAGCACTGTCTAGGTGTTTTCAGAACAATTTCAAGAAAGTGCTTTTATCTTAGCACAAGCAATACCATGAGTTTCCCTTACATTTACAGAAGTGTCTTTCTTAATGTCATCCTGCTTTGGCCGTGAGCTTGCTTCTGAAGGCAGGGTGAGACGCAACCGGCAAACTCCTCCCTGTGAAAAGCAAAAACAATAAATGTTCAGTACAATGTTATCATTTCCGTAGTAATGATGAATTCGTAAACAACTAGCTGGGAGTTTGGTGAATTGCATATATGTATGAATGGAAGTATCCACCAGAATATATATCTGTCTAATCCCACTTTAATATAAATGGCATAAACTACAGCACTCCAGTGCAGTAAGCAGATACCTTCATATTGCAGATTAATTGGAACATACATTGGGATGTTTCAAATACATACAAACATGCAAATATACACCAGCAGCT
Organism: Xenopus laevis; assembly: GCF_017654675.1. NCBI lineage: Eukaryota > Metazoa > Chordata > Amphibia > Anura > Pipidae > Xenopus > Xenopus laevis. Next base: position 105,154,710 of record NC_054375.1, read on the forward strand.
GCGGCTTACAGTAATGCGTATGTTATGTCTAACATCTTGCAAATACCAATATTACAAAAAGCAGTTAATTAGGGATTCATTAGGGATGTCCTCATATCTAAATTACTTTGTGAAAAATAATTTACTACTAATCACTGCCCAGATGATTATAACTATTCCAATATAAAAGTTACTATCCTGTATATGTTTACAGTCTATTACACTTTTAGGCTTAACCTGTTCTGAGTATCCACTCTATAGTAAAACAGCACATTTTTATAAGCTTCCTACCAACCAGCATAAGGATATGGCTTCACTTTTAAGAAATCTGCTGCCTCCGAAATGTGTATTTCCATTTAAATCACATCTTCTTGTTGTCATGTATCTTCCATTCTATATATATTCAAGTCCTTTGAGTTTATCTTTTGTAATCTACTCTTAAACCTGAGAACAATTTAAGCACCACGTCTTCTGTAGATTATGTGTCTAACAGTGGAATCACAACCTCCTCTTTTTATTATTAGTATTTCTTATGGTTCTTACTCTACATTACATATTGACTCAGGAATTTAATATCCACTTTTAAACCATCTGAAATAACACTCAAATCCCTCTTTTGTTACTGCTTACTATAAGTATGGATTATAAACTAAGTGCTCTATATTGTGCATCCCAGTCTATTTCTTCTATTTAGCTATGTAGAAAACTTTTTGTATATTCTAAGGCAGGGGTCCCCAACCTTTTATACCCATGAGCCACATTCAAATGTAAAAAAAGAGTTGGGGAGCTACGCAAGCATGAAAAAGGTCCAATTGGTGCCAAATAAGGGCTGTGATTGGCTATTTGGTAGCCCCTATGTGTATGCTCAGCCTACAGGAAGTTCTGTTGGGCACTACATCTGGTTTTTATACAACTAAAACTTGCCTGAAACTTAAAAAGTAAGGAACTACTGAAAGTACTTGTGATAAATAAACACTTGTGAAACTGTGTAAATTTGCCACTAGAAGAGTGTTTGAACCTGGCCCTAGCTTCCAGACCTTAGGCATGTTCGACACAAAAAAACAAATGCCTGCTATGTGTGAATTTTGTATTGCTAAGTACATAATATTTTTACGTAAGTTTAAAGACATTCCTGCCTGTTGCTAGAGCAGCATGCCAATGATGATGATTATTATTAGGATATTTAATCACAGCATGCATAATCTGGAATGTAATATTACCTGGATACTCTTGGGATTAGTCTGTGACTGTGTTGCATGTAGATGCTAAAATTGTCAAGGATTTGTTCTTAGTGACAATCCAGTGACAGGTCTTAGAATAGAAAAAGACATAGTACACTCTGTAATGCCATCCCATACCTATGATAAAATCTTGATGTAGATTAGAACTGGCTGGGGCTGATTTATTTAGGTGTTACATTAAATTTACACAGTAATAGCAATAGCAATAGCAACCAAAGAGATTTACTTTTATCTCAGGCCCTGTATTTGACCTGTTAACTGGCATACATGTTTGTGGGTCAGATCATTTCAAAATGATGACACTTGGGGGCAGATTCATTAAGGGTCGAATTTCGAAGTTAAAAATACTTCGAAATTCGACCCTCGAATTGAAATCCTTCGACTTCGAATATCGAAGTCGAAGGATTTAGCGCTAATCCTGCGATCGATCGATCGAAGGATTTTTCGTTCGATCGAACGATTAAATCGTTCGAATCGAACGATTCAAACGATTTTAATTCAACGATCGAAGGAAAATCCTTCGTTCAAAAAAAGATTAGCAAACCTATGGGGACCTTCCCCATAGGCTAACATTGACTTCGGTAGGTTTTACCTGCCGAAGTAGGGGGTCGAAGTTTTTTTTAAAGGGCAAGTACTTCGACTATCGAATGGTCGAATAGTCGAACGATTTTTCGTTCGATTTCGTTCGAATTCGAACGAATTTAACCAATTCGATGGTCGAAGTACCAAAAAAATACTTCGAAATTCGAAGTATTTTTCATTCGAATCCTTCACTCGAGCTTAGTGAATCTGCCCCAAAGTGTCTATGGACATTACAGTCAGTCAGAGAGCCGCATAAAAACTCTGAAGGGCCACAACTAGCCTGTGGGCCTCCAGTTTAAAAGCCCAGTCTTGAATCATAGTAAATGTATCAATAATACTTGCTAATTCATTAGTATGGGCAACTGCACTTGTACAATTCAACAACTATATTAGTAAGTGCCCCCTATGTATTCTAGGAGAGACCAGCCAATTACAGCTTTTTTGTTCATGGCAATGTATATTATTGTAAAATACAAAAGAGTAATACCATAGCAATATAGTAGCAAAGAGTAATGTTGATACACCATATTACAATTATTTGTTCTCATAAGATACTTTGTCCAGCTAATAAACCATTAAGATTATATGCCTGATTATACATGTCACCACAACAAATAATCAAAATACAGATCAGAACTAGACAGATACCTAATAAAAGGCTATAAAGTATTCCTCTTTTCAGCAATATCAGGTTTTATGTTATATGTTTTGTGCCATATTTGTTTTCAGAACAACCTTGCAGTGGGCTATAAACACAAATGCAAGATTTTATCCAGATTTCTATGTATTGTTTTGATATGGTTAGTAATGTTATTTAAAGCACCTCTGTGATTGTGGAAGCCAACCCAGCACAACAAAGTCTTATAGGATCAGAACTTTTAAAGAGATATGAGTAAGGGGTGGTTGCCCTTTAAGTAAAATTTTAGTATGTTGTAGAATGGCCAACTTTTCAATTGGTTGTCATTGTTTTTTCTCTATAGTTTTTAAATTATTTGCCTTCTTCTAACTCTTTCCAGCTTTCAAATGGGGAATCACTGAGCCCATCTAAAAACAAATGTTCTGTAAGGCTACATATTTATAGTAATTGCTAATTTTCATTTCTCATCTTTCTACGCAGGCCCTCTTCTATTCATATTCCACCCTCTTATTCAAATCAGTGCATTGTTGCCAGGGTAATTTGGACCCTAGCAACCAGATTGCTGAAATTGCAAACTGGAAAGCGGCTGAATAAAACACAAAAACCGCAAAAAATGAAAACCAACTGCAAATTGTCTCAGAATATCACTCTCTACAATACATCATACTAAAAATTAACTCAAAGTTGAACAACCCCTTTAAGTTGGCTGCCCTGTTGTAAATCTAGTGTTTGGTTAGCTATGTCACGAGTTTTTCATTCTAAAGACCTGCTATAAATCCTGCACCAGAAAGTCCTAGCTGCGCACAAAGTATTTAAAACTCAGACCTATTCTTGCCAAGTAAGGAAGGAGGAAGTTCAATCATGGAATGTTTCCATATAGCTATGAGAAAACAGAATGTCTCTTCTAATCCCCACAACAGATACATTGTGCTATTATCAGAGACTTCCAAAATATTTTCAAAATGTAGTTGCAAAATCCTCACCTACCACTGAGCATCATTTACCCAATTGTGTGCAAATTAGCACATAGACGTTTCACTGGAGTGCAAATTGTATCAGTTCAGGCATGGTGGTAAATACAGTAAATATTACAGTGCGAGAAATGACAGTGTTTGATTCCTTAGGTGCAAGACAGCTACATGACACAAATATGGAGCTTTAAAAGTAACACCACCTTAGGGTAAGGGCCCGATCTGTGGGTTCTGGTAAAATCCAGAAGGGCTGCTGTAAGATGCCATAGGCAGTCACTATTTATTGGGGCAGTTTTGTGTATATTAATATCCCAGGCCTATTTTGAATCCCAGTCCAGACCTGGTACATGCTAATTCCACAGCTCCCTTAGAGCACCCTTATCAGGAAATCAAGTGTTACCAGTGTTTTAGTGCATGGCAGAAGTAGCACATGTATAGTAACACCTCCTTTGAACATGTGTTAATTACAAGCTTCCCTTGTTGCATTCTTTTTCAGCAAGTATGGGGGGGCATATACTGTATAGATATAAATAGTGTTTTAATGTACTCAACTGTGTCCTTTACATTGCACCTTGCATTAGTAACATGTAAAAGCTTTTTTTTTTCACGTTTAGTGGTTTTAGCCTTGAGTAGAATGCTCGAAAAAGTGCATGTAACATATTTTTCTAAACTATTATGTAAATGTTACAACTGTAAATTCTACAATCATATCTTACAAAAAGAATGATGTGTGTAAAATATATATATATATATATATATATATATATATACACACACATACTGTCCCACAGTACCCGCACTCTGACAGAAGTGTTCCAGTGCTGCACGATCAATTGTATTGAAATAGATGTGAATGGAGGATCAGCACTCATTTTTATTTCGTGCAAATATACATCTTTATCCGACGTTTTGGTCCCACTTGGGACCTTTCTCCAGGATATTGTGCAACAACAATGTGGCAATTAAAGATAAAGATGTATATTTGCACGAAATAAAAGATTATTCACTACAAGTGAGTGCTGATCCTCCATTCACATATATATATATATATATATATATATATATATATATATATATATATATATATATATATATATATATATATATATATTTATACCGACATGCCCATCCTTTGATGTAAGCTTAGAACTGGAAGGAAAAGCACCAGCGTTAACATTCCTGCAACCTTAGAGATCTATACATTACAGACATATAAGGGCAGAAACATTAGCCAGATGGCTTTGTTTACCTAAACTGGGATACAGAAGGAATCAAAATGAATCAGGCAATTTTTCTAAAGCTCTGAACATGCATCTCTGAGAGCATAAATAATAAAAAGAAGGGCAAGTGTAACCAGAAGTTCCCAGGAAGGTTCTGCATGAGCTACACTTACAAATGTGTGACTGGCCGTATCTGGCTGCACAACACTTTCTAGCAAACATTACCTCCTGATAACAACTCTCAACTTTTCCATTGGCCTAGCTCTGCGTTTTTCAATTGAAAACAATGTAACTAACATTACATGCAGATAATAGCTGGAATTTGCTGAGCTCCAACAATGGGAATAAAGTTTTGGCCAGAATTCACCAGCAATACACAGAACAACTATCTCCATGAGATAAAGTGGATTTGTTATTCTGCTAAAAAAGGCTTGACATTTGACTAGCATCTACATGGAATGTCAAGAAAGAGGATAAAATAAATGTTTAGCATGTTGTATTTTTTACACCTCGTGAGGTTCCCTTTTTAAATTAAAATCATCTTTCACATTTCTCTACTAATGCACATTATCTGACCTTGTCCCTGCAGCTGGGTAAAATTACAGAATCCATGACGCAAAACAAAGGATTGCTTGTATTACTCCCTTGAATATCATCAGATAAGGATATGGAAAACATTTCTGGAATAATCACATATTCTGTTTAACGGTATCCATGAAGTCATTTACCTTCTGGGTAGCACTCCAAAGGAACCCAAATATATTGTATATTTAATCTGTAAATGTTCATTTATAGCAGTTTTCTCAATGTGTTTTTGCTGGTTGGTGCCCTTTTCATTTCTACCTACACATTTATGCTGATCACAGCAAAGAATCTACTTGATCACTTTTGTAGAAAAGATATGACTATTGATCAATTTCAGTCTTAGAGAACTTAATATAAGGATTTCACTCCAAGCATTCTTGTGGTTACACATGTCATTTATCATATTGTCTGGCTGTGTAGATTACAATCTATGGTGTGGGCATAAAAATACCATCATGCTGCTGCCACAGACTGTACAGTTCCTGGGTTACAGCACAAAAAAGGTTAAAAAGAAATTAACAAAATATCTGAGCTGGTCGTTGTACAGAGCAATGACGCAAAGAATGTGCTTGGTTGTTTCCCCATTATCCTGAATGGGATGTTTTGAGGACAGCATGCATAGCTGATAATTACTGGTACAAAGTGACCTGCATGAGGGCTTGATCTGTTAGTGGGAAGAATTCTTGGGTGAGTAAGGTGACATACACGCACCTATATTTATGGTACAAAAGATCTTTCGTACAACAATCTGTGCATGTGTGGTGGAAGACAAGATGACCGATATCGGTAAAAAGCCTTGTATATTGGTTGTCTCATCACTGTTTTGTGAATAAACTATTATTGAAAATTACCACTTTCGTTGGTGTCTGCTTGGAGGAGGTAAGTTCATTACTACCTCCTCTGAATTACCCATTGGGTTTTTAAGTGCTTTTAGCTATTTTTATCCTTTTTGGCGCCTCTGTTTTGTCTTACTATCATCGTTGAGGAGGACTGACATAACACTAATACTGAATCGTCAGATAGAGCTAAAGAATTCTTTTTGTTTTACCTGCATACCTGACGATTCAGCTCTTAACGTTATCTGTCGTACAACCAATGGTCGAGGTTAAGATCGTAATTGTAGTGTGTATGGCCATACCTCCCAACTGTCCTGTTTTACGCTGGACAGTCCCAATTTTGACAGCTCAACCTACCGTCCTGGGTTTCTTACTGAAATGTCCTGACTTTCTCTTTGATCTTCTGCACTGAACAGCCAGAAAAAGATACAAAGTTTCTAACTTAATTGGTTTTTGGAGTCCAGAATAGATACTTAGATACTTTTGTAACAATTTAAGATAAGCCAAGAATCCATTTTTAACTATTTAAGATAAGCAAGTCTCCTTGGGAAACGGATTTGCAGCTTAAAGCGCAATTCACCTTCATTAGCAAAACTGTAATAACACTTAAAAACCACAGAAATGTGTTCAAACTTTCATAACCTGCCAAATTTTGTAAAATGGACATGGTAATTAGGGGGTGTGGCCACAAAAATGGGCATGGCCAACAATCTTTTTGTCTATCTGTTTCCAAAATGTTGGCAGTTATGTGTATGGCCACTTTAATGCTCATTTTAGTCACCACAAGTAGCAAACATGCATCTTAAATGAGCATATAAAGAATCACCCTTTTAAAGTGCACATCTTGTCATCTATGTGATTATACAACTGATGCATATAAAAATACTGTGTGCTATTAATAAAGTAATTATGGGTGTGATAAATATTATATGAAACTGAGTGAGTTCACGTGGACATGTGACATCAAGCTAAATATGCATAGTTTGAGGCTCTGTAGTACCTGGCCCAAGCTCCCCCAGCATATCACTGAAATGGAATGGACATTTCTATCATAAATGCTTTGAGGATGAATTCAAATCAATGATTTTCTAGGATAATGGAATACAGTACCAAGCTCTTGGTGCAATTAATGGCTAGCCGTACACATACAGATACTGTTGGCAAATACCACTGCCATTTTTGTGTGCAAATACCAAAGTTCAAAAACTGTCACATCCCAGTGACTGTATTGGCAAGTACCATAAGTGATACTTACACTCAGGAAACCCTGCTGTTTGTATCTCTGCTAAAAGCTTATGTGCCATAGCCCAAGAGCTCTATATTGACAAATGCAGAGTTCAGAGGTATTATAGGTATTAGACATTTGTTTGCACTCGATCCCAGTTTGTGTGTATAATTGTTTCATCTGATTATCTTACCATATTTCATGTATTTTATAACCTGGACACTCTTGACTCATTGAAACAATGCCAAAGGCTGCCTGATAATGTTCTTAAAGGGGTGGTTCACCTTTAGTATGTTATAGAGTGGCTAATTCAAAGCAACTTTTCACTTGGTCTTTATTATTTATTTATAGTTTTTGAATTAAATGCCTTCTTCTGACTCGTTGAACATTCAAATGGGGATCACTGACCCCATCTAAAAACAAATGCTCTGTAAAGCTACAAATGATTTGTTATTGTTACTTTTTATTACTCATCTTTCTATGTACGCCTATTACAGTCTCTCATTCAAATCACTGCATGGCTGCTATGGTAATTTGGACCTTAGCAACCAGATTGCTAGAGTAATTTGGACCTTAGCAACCAGATTGCTGAAATTGCAAACTGGAGAGCTGCTAAATAAAAAGATAAGTAACTCAAAACCCACAATTAAAAAAAAATATCACCCTCTATTTTGGATTTTCTGATCATGAAGTGCAAATTGTGTACTTGAGTCACTTTTGTATAAGGTTGCTTTTTTTCCCTTTAAATTGCTTTCAGTGTGTATTTTAATTTGAGCTAGAAATCTACACGAATCATGCAGTACCTGGCAAACCTTTATAACTTTCTAAGGGCAACAACACACATACAGGTTTTGGGCATTACTCCTGCTGCATTTTATTTGGCATGAAAGCATGAATTTCCAAAATCTCTACTTTTGTGTACTTCTCACCTGTGTTGGTGTTTCACACAATTGCCATAGGTAGGAATGAGGTGGAAGCAAGGTGTTTACAGGACACATTTTTAACATAGTGCCATGGCCTAAATAGTTAAAAACGCTGCAGCTCTATTTACTAATAATGCAGAGGGTGTCCTGATACATAAGAGTAGGGTCCTGGCTCTAAATAGTTTATAGATTCTTACACATACAGTATCTACACAAGGATAGAGGGGTGTAACTAGAGAGGAAGCAGACCCAGCGGCTGCAGGAGGGCCAGGAGGTGTAAGGGGGCCCCATGAGGGCCCAATTAATGAGCAATTTCAAAATATATTGGTAAAACAGGACAACCTCTGGATATGTTGGGGCCCTTAAAATGAATTTGCTGTGGGGCCCAGTAGAATCTAAATTGAAAATAAAAGAGAAACAACTCTTCACTCCCTAAATAAAAGAGACCTCAAATGTTCCACACGAGGACCGACAACTGTCCGAAAATCAAATGTACTTAAAAATATAAAGAAAAGAATACCCCGTGGGTAACAACTTAATCAATAACCAGCATACAGGAAGCTCTTAGGATTAAATAAGTCAATTCAATAAATTCAATAAATAAATTAAAGTGCAATTAGTGCCTCCAAATAAATTAATCAATTGTACAGCTATTTAATTTTAGATTAATTAGTAAAATTCTATAAAGTGCCAATTAGTGCATGATATTCGAATATCATGCACTAATTGGCACTTTATAGAATTTTACTAATTAATCTAAAATTAAATAGCTGTACAATTGATTAATTTATTTGGAGGCACTAATTGCACTTTAATTTATTTATTGAATTTATTGAATTGACTTATTTAATCCTAAGAGCTTCCTGTATGCTGGTTATTGATTAAGTTGTTACCCACGGGGTATTCTTTTCTTTATATTTTTAAGCCCAGTAGAATCTAGTTATGCCAGTGCAAGGATTGTATGTAATGTATGCAGTATTATTAAGACTACTTTCCAGCGGATTTGTCCTGCATTCTAACCCTTTATGTGCAGTATTATTAAATATCAGTTATATGGACTGGACTGATAAGTTCCTTAGAGAATGGATAAGTACTCAGAGCTTTGGGGTTACAGTAGCAAAGTGCCAAGGAAATATTTTGGAAGCAGAAGGTGAATTTTAGATGAAAATACAAATGATAAACAATAAATGGCCAAACTATTAGCATTGGCAACAAGTACTCACGGGTTTGTGTGCAGTGACGGTGTCTGAGGTAGTGAGAGTGCTGGCAGAGCTGTACCTCATCATTTTCCTTAAGGGAGGCACAATGAGGGCACAAGTCCGGTCGCTGCTGTTGTTAGCGCTTTATCCCTGTTGCTCCTTCAGTAAAAGCCCGTGTGACCTGTGAACAACGTGCTGGGAGCAGCAGCAGAGGGAACATTTGTAACCATGCCAGGGAATTCTCCAGTCAGCCTGGAAGGCTTTATCAGTGCACTTCTTCTCCACCCACACACACTGCAGCTTGTCGTGCCCCGAGCAGGTAAATCCTTTCGCACAGCCGCGCCTGCTTTTTCCCTGGGACAGTGGCAGTCTGATCAGCCCGACTTGTGTAGCAAACACACAGCGCTCCCTACTACACCTGCAGCAGCACCTACAGCTCACTTGTTGCTAGGAGACAGCCAGGGGTTCTCTTCCCCAAGTGTCATTTGTTACCTGACTTGTCAGACTGCATTCATGTTTCCCTTGCGCCTGCTGCAGCTTACCTGGCCATACGCTTGTTGCACAAGTCTGACTACACCCTAGTGGCGGGGTGGGGCCTGAAATGTCACTCCTTCCCTGCTTAACCCTGTCACAAACACTATGACACGCTACACTGAGGCACATGCACAGTTGCACCTTGCTCATAATAATGACGTGTATCTGTATATTATCTGTTTTATATAGTGAATAAAGTACCCCCTCTTGTAAATTATAAGGATATTATGTTACCGAGCAGTTTCATGACTATTATACAGGTATCTTCTAATATCCTCATATTTTGCAACTGGGGTACTTTATTTATTATAATACACCCGTTTCAGTGAGTCATGTGACAGAAATGACATCACTACTCACCGTTTATAACTGATGACATCACTACTCACTGTTTATAAGGATATAATTTACAAGATATTCATGGCTTTTGTGTATTATAGCTATATTACTAATTATGGCAGCAGTCAGCACTCATGTTTTCACTTGACGTGAGGGAGAGAAAGACGTTTGTTTGGTGGCAGTGGGAGACTTTTTCCCTCAGGTTACAAGAGGATACAACAAGTGTCACAGCAGATAGTCAGTGCTCTGATGGCTTCCTCTTGTTACAGTCAGGGAGGAGCCCCAAACCTGGCCATCTATTAACTTGTCAGCTGTCGGAGGGAGAAACTGACAGAATATGTTTCTGCAATCTACAAACCTAAAACAAAACGACATGGGGCGAGGAAACTGGCAAAGAACGAAGGGTGTAACCCTGGCCAATTTATTTTAAACCACTAGGTTCTTATTATATGCTCACTCTGCACACATCATATTTATAAATGATTCACATTCTGTAAAAATGTACTTTGACACCAGTTTTACCATGTGTAAAACTCAACAAACCATGGAAATGGAGAAGCAGCATCTGTTTCATAAATCTACATATTCTTGTTTTCTATGTTTACCAGTGGTGTAACTAGATATTACTGGGCCAGGCAGGTCCGGACTTAGAATTAAATAGGCCCTGGCATTTCAGGTTCACAGAGACCCAATCAGCCCACATAGAGGCCCAAACAGCCCCCACCAGCCCACTAAATACTGACTTTCTATGGGACCTTATAGCAGCCCCTCTGGCATTTGCCAGAACCCACAGATTGCCAGTCCGGGCCTGCCGGGCCCCACAGCAAATTAATTTTCAGTCCCCCAAAATATTTAGAGGTTGACTTGTTTTACCAATATTTATTTAAATGGTATATGAATTAGGGCCATCATGGGGCCCCTATACCTCCTGGGCCCCCCTTCCTACCCTAATGTTGACCCTGCTGCTGTGTGTAGTTCTGATTGGGCTAACCCAATGCCTGCTTTCATAACTGGCCCCCACAGTGGTTCCTGTCTGCCTAGGATAGCACTGGACCTAAATACAGATTGAGGATCAGGCCTGGCTTCCAATTGTGTTTCCAATTTATCCCATAAGTGTTCAGTTAAGTCGACGTCAGAGCTCTGTGTTAGCCATTGAAGCTCTTCCACCGCCATTTCAGCAAGCTCATTTCGAACAGTCCTCACTTTGTGCATGAGGGCATATTGTGCTGTAACAGGAAAGGGTCTTTCCCAAAACTGCTGCAAAAAAGTAGGAAGCACAGAATTGTCTAGATTGTCATGGGCTTAATAACACTAGATTTATACCAGGGACTTCCTAAGGCATGTCCCCTCATCTATCCCCTCTCCTAACTGATTGGCTGATTAGCAATACAGTCAATACATTGATATTGGTAACACAAAGGTTACAGATACAACATACAATAATACACTGTAAGGGCAATAGCACATGAGCTTATTCCCAGTCCTCTTTCACCCACAGGTTTTACAGCTCGGTGGCTGCAAAATACTGGTATATTGCCTGTATAATGATAATTGCAATCTATATTCAGGTAATGCACAAGAGCACATTTGTAGTACATACTTTGTGCTATTTCAAATGCTGTTGTGGTCTCTTGTATGTTGGAGGGCTGGGTGATCACAAGAAACAAACGTTGGAAATATAGACACTTGTGGGCTGCCTATGGAGTTACCATCCTAGGCATGGACCCTTGGATGTAAATAAAACAGCCCTGGGCCCTGAGTCAAACCAAACAAAACAGACGCAGATTATTATTCCTCCTAAACCAAACTTTCTGTCAGCATAAGTCATTCTAATAATATCTATCAACCCTGACTCGTCCATCAGAAGTATCGTTCAACAAAGCAGACAAGCATTTCCATTTCTTTAAAGTCCAGTAATGACAACTCGTACAGTAAATGATTGGAATTGCACTTGGTGCTGTTAGGTATTTGTGTTAAATACCAAATAGATAGTTCTGTTCAGACATTCTTTTCTGTGAGTTTATATGATCTACCACTTTCTGACTGAAATGTTGCTTCTAGACTTTTCTATTTCACAATCACATCACTTACAAGTGATTAGGGTATAGTTCTAACAGTGTAGCAGTCTGACAAACTGACATGCTGTAAAGGTGGCATCCTATAATTGTGCCAGGCTGACAGTCATTGAACTCTTCAATACAAACCGTCCTACTGCAAATGTTTGTTTCTGGAGATTATAGTGTACTTTATTTTACATCTTTGCTGCCAATGAGTGTGTATTAACCCTTTGACCACTGGTTGACCTTGATCTTGACACACCGTGTGTTGACAGATGTAATGTTGCATAGGTCAAAGATCAACCCCAGAAACTTAAAATCTATGGTGCTTGCAATCAAAAGTGTCCAGGTAATTTGACCATATATTGTGTGTATCTTTAACAGCAGGGCTCTACTATTGCAAAGATATGTGCACATCATTTTGCTTCTGTACAGAAATGTGAATTATAACATCAGTAATAATAGGGGGTGATGCAAAATTACATGCATTAAGGCCACGTAAGAAGTGTAGTTTTGGCTGTCTTTGGTTGTGATGGGTCTGGAGACAAAATGTGAAGAGCCTTATTACACAAAGTAGGCTTGTCCAGCCTCAGAGTAAGCTGTACATTAATTCTCATAGCCACAGCTTATTCCTAAAGGTTATTCACCCTACTGCTACATGCTTAACCTTTAAATCAACCTTAGGGCCAAGGGCAGTCACCCCTTTTTGGACACTCCCTAAACACAGCTAAGGGTTAGTTTCATCACCTTAAATTAAACTGGCCATCATGCCTTGGGATAGCAGGTGCAGGAAAAAGTTACTTTGACAGATATAAGCAAAATAATTTTTCATATGTTAGTTAGGGGGAAAATATATTTTCTTGTATTTTAAATCTGCTTTATAAGTGCTGAGACACATATTTTCATCCATAAAATTTTTCATGGGTTGAAAAAAAACAGTATGAAGACTAAGGGGGTTATTTACTAAACTCGGGTTGGGCTTTTTTGGGCAAACTCTCATTTTTCGGGGTTTTATTTAAAACTCAAATTTTTTGCCATGTCAGACCTGCGGAGGTTGTGTATAAGTCAGTGGCAGAGGTCCCTAGCCTATTTTGACGTTTCTGTGGTCTGCACTGGAATTACTTGAAAATTTGCGGTTTTCGGGAAAAGGCCTGCAAAAAAAATAGAGTTTTTATGGTAACCAAATAAATCAAGCTCTTTTAATAATAAATAAGATTAAATTGTGGATTCTAGTTTGGTCAGACTTTCTTTATTTAAAAAAAATCAGAAAAATTCGGATTTTGAAAAATAAAATCCTAAATATGTTGATGGCATGGGTTAAAGTTATTTGCCTGCTTTATGGCAAGTAACTGAGCGAAGGACAGGAAATCCCATGGTTTGTTTTATTTGTGAAAGGGAACTCCTACCTCATGGAACAAACTTCTACAGGGCAAACATTCACAAATAGCACACAGAATGTTATTAATATTAGCTGACAAATTAATTTTTTGTTGACCCTAAAAAGACATTTTCGAACTTCTGTTGTGTAAAATATATAGTATTATGTAAACGAGAGGCAGAGTGGGAGTGAAAACAGTCAGTGTAAGTGCCCCCAGTCATAAAAGGGCCTCTAGTCATTGACTTGTCTTTAAGCTGCCGTTTGCAGGCTGGAATCTGCCAGGGTGGTGGACAGCACTGTCCCAGGAGTAAATGGTATTTCTTTAAATAAAACAATGAATAGACCGTCTGGGGAAGTAAGGGCCTCTGTGTTCCCCCCACACACGCCTTGCCAGCTAGAGTCCATTTGGACAGACCACTGCTAAACATGGACCAGGTCAGGGGGAGAAAAATTCTTCTGGAGGTGAGGAGAATCAAGACTGCATTTGGCCCAGGTATCCAGACAGGGTTCCCACAGACTGCCTGCATGTTCAGGGAACTGGGGTCTTTCTTCCCAATACCGGACTACTTTGCAGATATTCCGAGGGTACCCGATCTGATGCAGGACTCTATTGCGTAACCCTGAGGCCCTATGCAGTCACACCAGTTGCACAGGGTTATATGCCTGCCCTAAAGTTAAGGAGAGAAATAGTGAATGTAGATCTGAAAAATGGTGTGCATACACAAAAAAGCACATTAAATGCAGAAAAAATAACCAAATGCCACCAGAAGTGTATTTTCCCTTTTTTCAGATTGAGTTTCCTAATGCTAGGCATTAAAAAGCTCTATAATGTGTTTCAGGGACCTATGATGCTCACGTCCATGTTGGCCAATATAACCCATGTTTTTAATGGTTACATCTTCATAAGTGAAACAGACACTGTGATGTTTTACTGAACAGGTACAGTAAAATACCATACTTAGAAAAATGGTATATTATCATATTAAAGGCTTTTTTTGACCCATTGCTTATTTTTCTCCAGAAAATATGCTGTGATTCAGGGTTTTAGTGTATCACCAGGGGCATAAATATAATAATATAATTATTATATATAAATAATAATAATAATTTATAATTATATAAATAATATAATTATTAGCTTTTAATCATCAAAGCAAGTTGCAACTGCACCAAACCATTGACATTATGGCCCAACAAAGTATTCAACACTACTGGTACTTCACACCCCTTAAATCATGGCGATCGACCCTCCATGTAAAAAAACAGAACTGTAAGATTTTGTTGTCTTCAGTCAGATGCTCGCTATACACATATGGTAAGTGTCATTCTCAGACTGTCTCAAACTGTACTTTGTGTTGAGATGTGTGTGACCTCTGTCATGGTCAGGGTCAAGTACAGAGGTAAAAATGCTTTTGTCATTCGTCATGTACAAGTGTAAGATTCTTAGCATTGGTCACATAATGGAATGCTGTCATTAGCCTAATGCAAAGTACAAAGACGACACATGTTTTTACAGTCAATGCAACATTTTTTCCAGAAATTACAGTATAATACACTAAATAGTACTGCAACCTAGGATTCAAAGTGCAAAAAACATCATGTTTTTCACTCATTTTAACCACTATGTGAAAAACATATCTCACTGTTTATCACATGCAAACTCTATTAGTATTGGAACTAGCAGAAACTCATCTCAGTTTATCCATGGTGTCAATGGAATACAGGTTCCACTATTTTGGTATTCAGCTGAATCCCAAATCCTTTGTGAAAAATTCGGCCAAATGCCAAACCAAATCCACATGATTTTAAGAATTTGGATTAGGTTCAGCCAGGCACTTGGATTTCCTGCTATAAAAGGCTGAATCCTGGCCGAATCCTAGATTCAGTGCATTCCTATAAGAAATGGGTCAAATTTATACGTTTAATTTAAGCCTCAGGCTGCTGTCTGCTGAAAGCTGAAATCCAAAAACATTTTATTTGCAATAATCTTTTGGTATGATTTTGTGCTGCAGCAAATGTAACTTTCTCGAAAGCTTGCCGTATATGAACCAATATTAACGGCAGCTTTTGGTATCAGCTGAATTGCGCTTCCATTGCTTTATGTACTGTGCTATTGGCAGAGTTCCATATGGCTTTGTCTATATACACAGAATATCCTAGTCTGACAATGCCTCTGTGGTTATGTGAGGTCATTCATTCAGTATATATTTACCACCTTTAGATGCATCATAAACATTTTGCTAATATAGTTTCAACATGAGCAGATTACATAAAAATATAAGTTTTTTACCGTACCATGCACAAACATAGGATTTTTTTTATTTGGGTGTGAATATGCACCATAAAAATTCATAAACCTTTGAATGTAAAACAGTAAAATTTTAAGGGCCTGGCCCTGTTGTATCACTTCCCTCTACATAAGCATATGTCACACCTATAAAATCCATAAACAGTGTACATTGCTTCAAAAATGTAATCTGTATATGAAGATGTGACAGGCCATCCTAGCATGGAATGCAGAAATACAATCTAATCTTTTCATAACTTCTTATTCATAAACACTAAAGCCTTTGTGATCATAAATGCCTGCAGGGGTTGGGTCTCTGCATTTAATATTCCCTCTGTAAAAGGGATTACAACTCTCCAGATGTTAATATAGTTAATGTAGTCACGTGCAGGCTCAGCTGGCATACTGGTTGTGATAAAGGAAAACAGTGACCAAATAAATTTGCTTCAGATTCAGTGTTTCCCAAATCAAGGGGCAAATTTATTTACATGCAAATTTTCACTTCGGAAGGCTCCTCCATACCTCGTTCAAGTCAGACGTTATTTTGTAGCGGATACGCGTATTTATCAAAATGTGAAACTTTGTCAAGGCAAATAAACACCGGTATGCTTTCACCAGCGAAAAATTCATCAGAGCGAAAGTTTCTTTGTGAATTTTCTAGCAAAACTTCATTAACATAGTTACGCTTACATCAATTTAAATATGGCGGGTATATACATGTCATATGTATATATTTATAAGTATTGTTGGTGAAATTGCTGGAAGTGGCTACTTATTATTAAGAATGTCTAAGGAAGCAAAATAAAGACAAAAGAGAGTGTACAGTGGAAAGTTCACACTTTGATAAATTTGCGGATTAACGATTACTCACCTGGCAAAATGGCACAAAACTTCTCTAGCGTTGAGCATTTTCACTAGCGAATTTTCTTCTTTGCTTTTTAGAAAATTGGTGATGTCCCTGCAAATTGTCATTTTGGCAAATTTTCGCTTTAAAAAAATGCAATTCGCTTTTTTAGTAAATTTGGCCCCATGTGGCAAATGTTGGTTTCTAATTGAAATGCCCTAAATACAAGAACACAGAGGGCTGCAATAGATGTGGGAGCTTTGACATTCTTCTTTCTTAGCAAGAGATGTGATTATCTCCTCTTTCTCTTACAGTTTAGCATCTGATTATATTTAAACAGTGCATGCTTGCCCTTGAAGTTTTACACCTGCTTCACTCCAGGTCGGTCTACAGCAGTGCTTTCTGCAGGTTCAAGTAGTTGTGACAAGTCACTGAAGGTGCTACAAGTCACTGAACATTCCCTTTATAGTCATTTACTTATTTCCCATTGGCTCCCACTTTTTTTCGATAGTCAGTATGGCTACCAACCATTCTTGCTAGTAATAAATTGCAAGAATACTCTGCATCAGGTATTAACTGCAATAGCAAATGTACTGTTAACGTGCATGACAAGAGTGTGTTAAATAGAGAATGCAGACAGAACTCCTTTTGTTAGGCTGCACCATCAGACATCCTTCCATTAACACATGAAATCAGGGATGGATGATTTCACTTAACATGAAACTGGAAAATTGCCATTGCCACTACACCCTAATATTTTCCAGCAGAATTGTGCTTAGTACAGGGGAATACTAGTGCTACCACTAGTTACGTGCATTCTTTCAAAATGTATCAAGCCTAAAAAGTGCAATCTAAAACTGGAAAAGGAAACATATAGTTACTATAGAAGTTCATATGAGGAAAGTCCCAGACTTCCAACAGTCCTGTTGTACTGTAGCACACATGCCAAGGCTCTTTACTGTCTCTTTTTTCAATCCTTTACATTCCCTCTCATATTCCTTCTCTCCCTTCCTCTCTATCCCATTCTCTCACAGCCTGGTTCCCTTTCTCCACGCAGTTTATACAGGCGCCTATAATAATTGCCAGCACTATGAAATGCACAGAAGTATGGCACACCTTTAGATAAGTTGCCTCAGATATGAATAAAAGGCGCCGTTACTACATTCCCCAGGGGCGTAACTATAGAGGAATCAGGTCCTGCAACTTCTGAGGGGCCCAGAAGGTATAGGAGGACCAGTAAGTAATTTCAATGTTTATAAAAAAAAGTCTTAATTCAACAGTTTAGGGAGCCTACAATTATTTTTATTATTGCCATGGGGTAACTTCTAGTTACTCCACTGACATTCTATTTAATGTGTATTTTCTTAAATATATTTGTGTACATGCTCTACTGCAAGAAACCATCTGAAACTTTTCCCCACACTTGTTCTACCTGCTGCATTCAGTCTTGTTTTTCACAGCTAAATACCATCCCAAAAACAGGTTTCTGCATCAACGCCCTCAGTCAAAGAAGGAAACAAATACTAAGCATTGCATTCAGCCAGGTCAAACCTGATTCGTTATTAGCACAGACATAGCAAGCCTTTTTTTTTACAAATAAATTAGCACATTGAATATATAAGCATATATACAATATTCATATATAAAGTGCTCCCTCTAGAGCCAGTGGCCTACAACTAAAAGAGTGGGCAAATGAATACAAACATTAATAAAGGTACCCAAAAAGGCCCATGTTACTCTTCACTACAAAGGAAAAGCTTATAACAACCTACGTGATCCCTCTGATCAGTACCCTGAGCCAAGTTCTGTTGTAAAACTGCTCGATGTTCATATCTCGAGATTCCTCTGAAAGTGAGGTGAGCATGACCCTCCACTGAGGGAAATAATGTCGATATATTACTTCTTCCTGTACAGCAAAGGATTATGAAGCTGTAGTGCCACTTGCCCTGACTACAAGTTCAAGGATTAAAAGGTTAAAAATGTTGAAAAAAGTACACAAAATAATCTCCAGGGACTTGGCTTTGACAAAAGCCACACACTTTTCCATAGTTCAGCCTTACAACGGACACTTAAGGGCTTTATATATATCAGGGGAATCCCAGAACAGGTGGTGCTAATATAGCCCCTAATATATTTAGATACAATTAACACTAATACTAAAACCTGAAAATGGTGTCCGAGGCACCAAAACCCTGAACTAGCTGCTGGAAAGGAGAATGGTGAGCCAGTAACAACTTGAATACAATCACAGATCATAGATCACCATTAGATAAAATTAATTATTGTACAACTATTACATCTGCTCGTTTCGTGCCTCTCTGGGGCTGGTGTCAACCTTTTCCGAGCTTTTCCCCGGATTGTCAAACTTGCTGCCTGTCCTTCATCTCTTGTCTGTTCATTGATTTATTTTCTTTCACAAAAGGGAGTCGAGTAACCCATAGGGAACCTGCTAACATGTAAAAGATCAAGATTTTCAGTGTTATCTAATGGCAGTAATGTATTGTATTCATTTTATTGGTTGAGTCCCATAAATAAATGACCTAAACATTGATGGTTTAGTCTCCATTAATTATTTTTCTTTTAGCCACATATAAGCAATGTACAGTATAGAATATTAAAATAGCTTTGTCTTGCATTTCTTATTCATTTGGCCAGTCTCTGTTGACTTTTTCCTGTCTTTATATTTATGGAATTTATTTGTACATTATGCACCAGGCTAAGTAAAATCTCTGTCGTGAATATGAAAGGACCACCATGCCAGTGGCATAGATTCTTCAGTTCTGTTCTTTTTGATCTATACAATATTTCGTTTCAACATACATTGAGCAAGATCAAAATGACCAAAGACTTACAGGGTCAAACTAGGTTTATGACATCATTTTTATACTTTTTTTCTATTTACATTAGTAATGTGACTTTAGGACGGAGGGGAGTAATAAGGATTTGCTGTTTGCATTTTTGTCTTTTTATTATTGGGAAGGCAGGTTCTTAGGCTTATCATTATTATTAGTTCTATTGGAATGCAATTCACACCATTCCAAACTTGGTATAGTACAGGTGTTACTATCATTAGAGATGAACAAATAGTTTCATTAACATTTAGATTATGTATGAGTCATGGGGATTATATTGTGTTTAAGCATTTGCTTGGATTTGAGCTCATTTAAGATTGCTTTAATGGAAGATGAGGTGATTTATTAAGAATTTTTGTTCTTATTCTTTTGAAGTGTATTTGATGAGAGTTTGCTAATTAGTTCAGAAAATGAAAAGGTGTAGAAAGTTTTATAATGCACTGCATCTGTATAAGAATGGTATAAAAAGAGACTTTCTATTCAGAACCACAAAGTCATTATATAGTGATTATCCATTAGGGACTGATATTGTTACACCAGTGGAAGCTATAGACCATCTTGTCTGTCCGTTAATTGCTTACCTCTAGATAGACCCACCACATCTGCATGAAACGTATTCCATGTATTTCTTGAAAGTGGTATTTTCTTGTGTAATTGTATAATTCATTCTGTGCTGCCTAGCTTTTAGCCATATTCTGCTGCCACAAACTTCCCTTCTAAATAGAGACAGCTGGGAGGTATGGAACATCTTACCTATACCCAGTAACTAATATAGCCATAGTTTGCAAGGGGAGCTCAGACACTAAGAATGCTCTAGCACAGGGGTCCCCAACCTTTTTTTTTTACCAGTGAGCCAAATTCAAATATAAAAAGAGTTGGGGAGCAACACAAGCATGAAAAAGTTCCTTGGGGTGCCTAATAAGGGCTGTGATTGGATATTTAGTAGCCCCTATGTGTACTGGCAGCCTACAGGAGGCTCTGCTTGGCACTATACTTAGTTTTTATGCAATTAAATCTAACTTCCAAGCCTGGAATTAAAAAATAAGCACCTGCTTTGAGGGCCCTGAGAGCAACATCCAAGGGGTTGGAGAGCAACATGTTGCTCACAAGCTACTGGTTCGGGATCACTGCTCTAGCAGAATTAAGTGTTTTGAATACAAAAAAAGAATTATTACATGTACATCTAAAGACATTTATGATATAGACAATTAGCAATGTTACTCCATTCTGCACTTTGGGTACAGAACCAACCAATACTACAGATTTCTCCATTAAGGTCTAAAACCAACTGCAATATGATGAGCAGCCATTAAAAGGGTTGTGTTTGCAAGCCTATTATTAACATCAGCTATTCAAATATTTGTATTTATAGATTGGGTTTCAGTCTCTACTTACATTCATTATGATCTAGTTAATCTACACACCATGCTGGATTTAGTAGCAGATAATTAGATGTAATAGCGAGTCACCCAGCCAAAACAAATATGTTGATGTTATTATGCAAGGGATATATTATAGTGTGACGACATCACAAAAAAGATGGATGAGACAAATTTAGAGCTACGGATACAGATTTCCAAGCCATGTGTTTTTCTGGGACTGCCCAGTTCCAAATTATGGGAAGGCAATCTCCCATAGAGTCCATTCTAAAAATAATTCTAATTTTTTTTTTTTAAATTATTTCCTTTTTCTATGTAACAATAAACTAACTAAGCTGCATGAATTCATATTCATGGCAAAACAATCCAATTTGGGATTATTAAATGATTAAATCATTTTTGGCAGACTTATTGTGACAAAATTACAGAAACATTGTAACCCCCCAGTCCACAAAGATTCCAAATAATAGATCATGTACTTGTAGTAAATTCCATCACACTTCCATTAATTGCAAATAGTTGCAAATACCAACAAGACCCTTTAGACTGGTTATTAAATATGCCCTAAATCTGCATTCCTTATTAAGGATTCTTGATGGGAAAGTAGCACTAATAATCAGGTTACTGCGAATGATTTCTTACAAGGACTGTTGCACCTTTAGGGCATCAAAGGTTACATGATGTCTGCAGGGCTCTGTATTGTATACCAAGTTGTATCTAGCCATCTAGCTGATTCACTAACTAAGATAATAATTGTGACAAACTTTTAGAACATTAATGAAGGCATTATGAACAGTTCTGTTGTGTATATTTTACATGTACATAGCACCAAACATTCGCACTAGGCTGCTGAGGTACCCTACAGGGATACAGTACATTCAGTACCTATATCCCTCATCTGTGATAACCTGTTTTGATCAGAGTACCATGAACAGGGTTGGACTGGGCTGGTGGAACACCAGGAAAAACCCTGGTAGGCCCCATCCCTCATGGGCCCTGCTGACCCAGACCCACTCCTGCTGTGCTGTCCCCTGACACCTCGCAGGCCCCCCGATCGCAGCAGCAAATAGTGAAAAACAGGCACACAACCAGGTACACTCTGGGTGAGAGACGGGGAGGAGGAAAGTTGTGGCCCCGGGTAAACTTCATGGCTCTGGGGGTTCAGTACCCCCTAATGCAACAGCCCTGGTGGGCCATGGACCCCCCCAGTCCAACGATGACCATGGATCACCCTGGATGGGGTAAATTGTAGGAAAAAGGTGCATGCAAGGGTGATTCTTAGAAACCCAGACACACAAGTAAAGATAAGAGACCAATCTGTCCAGGCCATAGCAAAATAAATGCAAACCCAGCCAGGTTATTAATACATCATTGAAATTCCTACAACCAAGCCAGAATTTTTGAGTGTGTGTGTCTGTTTGGCTCTGAGAAAGAGAACGTCAGCCTTATACTTATAAGTATGGTGAGAATCATAGTTCAGAAGTTCCCCTGTCTACTGACTAGCCCAGCTGTATAACCCACTTTGATTTAAGACATTTTTAATTAAATGAATGTATGTATAGGAGAAGGAAAAGAGGTTTCCCATCAATGTCATCCCTGTGAGTGTCCAGTTAACTGCACTGCTCTTTGATGTATATACTGATAGCCTGGGCATGCCTGAGCAGCACTGTCACCCGTGCGCTAACACAAAAGGGCGTCATTCTCCCTGCAACTGCCATTTCCTGGCACAGGTTCATGTATTATGTGCAGAGTTTAATGTTCAGAAGACAAAGCAGCGTGGAGCAACTGAAAACGATTACTGTTTTTCTGGGAACAGCTTTGTTATTGAGGGGAAATTGTCAGGAAAGCGAGATCTAGATTCAGATAGTCAGGAAGGAAAACCTACAAGCAAAGTGTTTGGGGATTTGGCAGGATGGAGAGTCCATTACTGATATGTTCATTCATTTCAGGTTCAGTGCAATATTTTCATACAACAGATATTTTTTAATGAACAAAGTGGATTTTCTTCTGCCTTGGAAGCACAAAGACAAGTGTTATTCCGTCTGTACTGCACAATATACATGGGGTAAATAATTGGGGTTATAAGTGTGCCGTAAAAATGGGGGCTGTGGCACTTAAAGGTAAATGCACTTTTAGTATAACTCAGACAGTGATATTTGAATTGATGATTGGTCAGATCCCATATAAGCTAAGACATGACTCCTATCAGCTATATGCATTTTAAATTGAAATTTTAAAAGGCAGGTAATTATAAGAACCATACAAATAAAGACCAATAAGAAAATTGCTAAGAACAGACCATTATATAATATGCTAAAAGTTCATCTAAAAGTAAAAATACCCCTTTAATATATGAAGAATAAAACACTCTGCAACCATGCAGTTGATATGTTAATAAAATAGATTATGTGCCTATACAATGTGCCTAAGGGAATTTTTCAGAACATTATATATTGTGTTTCTAAACTCCAGGGTCAGACTAGGCTGGTGGGACACTGGGTTAAAACTTGGTGGGCCCTGCCAACCCAGATCTGCACCCTTCTGAGACCCCACGCTGTCCTCGATTCCTATGATCGGATCTTTGTGTCTATGGCCAGTTTAACCCAGGTGTATGTACCAGATTTCTTTTTATTGACCTACCTAAATCGAAGGTAAAAAACATGAGCAGTTGTGCAGGCTGCACTTTAGTCTTCTCTGCTGCCATCTTGTGGCTGTTTTTCTATGAACAGCTAAATATTCCAATTCCGTCTTTAGACCAAGGTCTCACAATTTATGTAACATTTAGATATTGAGGGTGGTGAGAATTTTGCAAACCGTACAGTGGCTCTGTTTTTTGCATCTTTTCTTCCAGCTCATATTCTGACAGCAAATATTGGACTGTTAATATAGCAGATTGGTTTGTCTGTGATGACTGTAAATAGAAATCAGTAGCACAGTCCAGATTATCCTTTCTTCCTTTCACACCATCACACATCTGGTAACCAAGGATGAGGCCCATAACACAGGCAACACATTCGTATCACATTTATGCACTGCACTGACTGGAAAATAAAAGATTTAAGGTTAAAACACCTTCCTTCTCTATTGTGTAACAATAAACAGAATAAAACATACACTCCACAAAAAGGGGGAAGTGTTTGAGATCAGTTGTATAGTGCTTGCCAGGGCTTGTCCCATACCAAGGGGCACACACAGGATCAAGTGCAACACAATCAATAATAAAACCATGCTACAGACAAATATCAACAAACATGAGTCCATATCTGACACCAGTTATGTTCCACTAATGTTTATCAGTAAAATAATTAATACACTTAATTGCATGTGCTAAATACTATTCTATAATTGGTATCACTGAGAGCTGGTGGGATGAAACCTGTGACTGGGCTGTCAATTTAAATGGCTATAATTGAAGAGGACACTCGCACACCCGTTGTATAAATATTAGGGTTCACTCGGTGCACAGTGATTGGAGGATACGGCAACCTCCCAATGAACTGCATAGAAAAGAACCACACTGGCACACGAGACTTGTATCTGATACAAGTCTTGTGTTCCCGTGTGGTTCTTTTCTATGCAATTTAAAAGGCTACACACTTTTTAGGAGGGACAGAGAGATTTGAAAGGGGTTGTCTTTATGTAGAGCCTGAATTAAAGCTGTGCTCTAAAGAAATAACCATGGATGGCTCTGTGGAGTGTGTGGAATCACTTTGGGTTGAAATTCCGGGCAAAAAGCTACAAAGAAAATTACCATTGGTGTATGCTACACAGGGTTGCCACTTTTTGGCCTGTCTAACTCCGGGCAGGGGCGGGGCTGTGATATCATTGCAGGATGGGGGCTGGGTCATGATATCAGTAGTGGGTCTAAGACGTGGCAATCTGTGATTGGTCGATAGTTGTGTCAATCATAGGGAATCCTGCCCTGTTTTCCTAATTTGGAAAACCGGGTAGGCAGTTTTGACTCAGACAGCCCTTCAAAAAACCAAGCTGTCCGGATCGAAACGGGACAGATGGCAACCCTAATGCTGCAAACCACCTTAAATAAGTGGCGAGATTAAGGCCCAACTACTATTACAAATGGAGGCTGCTTCACAACTAGGTCTAGTTATTATTATGAGTGACTTCAATTATCCACATATTGACTGGGCTAATGGGGTTGCCAAGTCGGAAAAAGCTAATGGGTTTGTAAATATGCGTAATGACAACTTTTTATTTCAGCTAGTTCAAGAACCTACTAGGAATTATTTTCTTTTGGACCTGGTAAAAACTAATAATATCTAACATCTCTTGCATTTGTGTGGGGGAGCATTTAGGGGATAGTGATCATGACATGGCTTCTTTTGAGATTATGTTGCAGAAACAACTCTATAAGGGAGAAACTAAAACACTAAACCTTAGACTGGCAAACTTTGACAGTACAAGGCAGGCCAGACTGGCAATCTGTGGGTTCTGGCAAATGCCAGAGGGGCTGCTATAAGGTCCCATAGAAAGTCAGTATTTAGTGGGCTGGTGGGGGCTGTTTGGGCCTCTATGTGGGCTGATTGGGCCTCTGTGTACCTGAAATGCCAGGGCCTATTTAAATTCTCAGTCCGGACCTGGTACAAGGGCATCTTGGCAACATATTAACTAGGAAAGGCTTTTCACAGGGTTAAACACAGAAGAAAAAAGGGATTCTGTCATGGGAAAATATGTTTTTTTCAAGATGCATCCGTTAATAGTGCTGCTCCAGCAGAATTCTCCACTGAAATCCATTTTTCAAAATTGCAAACTGATGTTTTTATGATCAATTTTGAAATTTACTACTCAACTGCTGCAGTCTATACAGGCCTGTCAAAAAAGGGCCAAGGTGCTGGAATATAGCCCCCAACTCCAAAGGGCACTCAGATCAAAAGTTCAAAAATATATTTCCAATCAATACTTAAAGTTAAAAAATTACTCTTTATTTATCATAAATATTAAAAAGTAGTCATACAGACCAATTGATGCTCCGCCTTACGCGTTTCGCACCCACAGGCACTTATTCATAGGCATTGTGCCTATGAATAAGTGCCTGTGGGTGCGAAACGCGTAAGGCGGAGCATCAATTGGTCTGTATGCCTACTTTTTAATATTTATGATAAATAAAGAGTAATTTTTTAACTTTAAGTATTGACTGGAAATATATTTTTGAACTTTCAATTTTGAAATTTGACATGAGGATAGATATATTGCCAGATTTTCAAGTGCCCCCAGTCACGTGACTTGTGCTCTGATAAATTTCAGTCACTCTTTACTGCTGTACTGCAAGTTGGAGTGATATCACCCTCTTCCCTTTCCCCCAGCAGCCTAACAACAGAACAACAGGAAGGTAATCAGATAACAGCTTCCTGCTTGATATAAGAACAACACTCAATAGTAAAAAAACCCATGTCCCACTGCAACCCCATTCAGTTATATTGAGTAGGAGAAACAATAGCCTGACAGAAAGCAGTTCCATAGTGCAGCACTGGCTCTTTTAGAAAGCAAAATGACCTGAGATGGCTGCCTGCAAACCAATATTACAACTAAATAATAATACACTTGTTGGGTTAAGAATGAAAAGCAAAACCTTTGTAGTTTGATAGAATT
This sequence comes from Xenopus laevis, assembly GCF_017654675.1. Lineage (NCBI taxonomy): Eukaryota > Metazoa > Chordata > Amphibia > Anura > Pipidae > Xenopus > Xenopus laevis. The sequence continues at coordinate 105,181,385 of NC_054375.1, forward strand.
GTTGGTGCCGGGTTGGTAAGAAAAGACAAGCTTTTAAGGCTTCAAGTTAGCCGGGACAGCTGAAAAGTTTATCTGGTATAAGGAGGCCAATGAATCATGCAAAAAAACAGTCCCAATTTTATTAATTCAACAAATGATGCATTGCTCATGCAAGAGGAAATTCAAAAGAGACTAGATCATATAAAGATAGATAAAAATCTTGTACCATATGGTATTCCTTCCAGGGAACTAAACAAGCCAAAACACTTCACTTACATTTTTAGGATTCATTGAGGTCTGGCATGTTGCAGAGAGACTAGCGAATTGCTAATAAGGTGCTGCTATTCAAAAAGGGACCCCGTTTTCAGCCTAAAAACTATAGGCCGGTCTAATGTCAGTGGTTCGAAAGCTTTTTGAAGGGTTATTAAGGGATAAAATAGTTCATTGCAAATCATAATACTATGAGTTTGTGCCAGCATGGTTTTATGTGTAATTGATCTTGCCAAACAAATTTAATTGCCTTTTATGAGGAGGTGAGCAATAACCTTGACTCCATAATGGCAGTGGATGTAATCTACTTGGACTTTTCTAAAGCATTTGATACAGTACCACACAGAGGTTAATGGTTAAATTAAGGAATATTGGCCTGGAAGGTTTTGTACCTGGATAGAGAACTGGCTAAAAGATAGACTACAAACAGTGGTGGTAAATGGAACATTTTCTAATTGGACCAGTGTTGTTAGTGGAGTACCGCAGGGCTCTGTACTAGGTCCCTTGCTTTTCAACTTGTTTATTAATGACCTGGAGGTGGGCATTGAAAGTACCATTTCTATTTTTGCAGATGATACTAAATTGTGCAGAACTATAGGTTCCATGCAGGATGCTGCCACTTTGCAGAGTGATTTGTCTAAGTTGGAAAACTGGGCAGCAAACTGGAAAATGAGTTTCAATGTTGATAAATGCAAGGTTATGCACTTTGTCTAATTCCAGACGCCATTCTGTGGCTACTAAAGCAAATAAAGTACTGTAGTTTACTGCATAAAAAATGAATTAACTCAAGGAATGAAAATATAATTTTGCCTCTTTATAGGTTATTGGTAAGGCCTCACCTGGTGTATGTGGTGCAGTTTTGGGCTTCAGTCCATAAGAGGGATATACAGTAAATGAGCTGGAGAGAGTGCAGAGTCACCCCCCCCCCCTCCTGAAACGCAACATTTAATAGCGCACAAAGCCTAAAGTTTTCTCGCAGGAGCTGAAAGAAAATGGCTTACGTTTTGCCGCCAGCCATTTTGAAATTGTTCTTCCCCCTGCAATACATCGCTATTGCGTATGTGCCTCCTCCTGCTCCTGTGACATAATGAAAAAGGCTCATGGACGTCTCTTTAGGGGAAATATAAAGATTGAAGTACTTATGCTTCTAACACAAAAGCGCAAATTTGTTTAATAATCAGTAAGTGATACTTTATGTTGCATTTCTGCAAAGAACATTTTTGTTCCATGACCCGAACCCTGCAAATATTTCTATGTGCCCCTCTGCTCCTTCGCTCGCTGATTAACTGAAGACAAAAAACAGAGCACAGGAGCTTGAAAGCTTGCCTTTTTATCTTGGCAATGGTAGGCATAAATCTCATTGGCGAGTGAGTAAAGCAGTCAGGGGCAGAGAGGTCAGGATGACGTTCGGCTTTATCATGTGACCCGAATGCCATGTCTTCACTGGGATGCTAAGAGAACTATTTTTCCATAAAATGGATCATCACCAGAGGCCACCCCTTTAGACTAGAAGAAAAGAACTTTCATTTGAAGCAACGTAGGGGGTTCTTCACAGTCAGGACAGTGAGGTTGTGGAATGCACTGCTAGGTGATGTTGTGATGGCTAATTCAGTTAACACCTACAAGAGGGGCTTGGATGATTTTTTTGGACAAGCATAATATTCAAGGCTATGTATTAATATAGATATTGATATATATAGTTTCAGTGGGTGTGTAGGTATGTGCCCTGGGATTCATTAGGAGGGGCTGAACCCAACGTAACTATATAACTCACGCATACAATCTTTTATGCACTGAGCCAGAAGCGTCACTAGAGGGGGGTGGCGCACAGCCAGGCCCCGCCCCCTCCGAACGGCCGCATTTGGCCGCATTTGTCAGCGGAGCACGGTCTGCCGGGGGGCCCTGAGGGGGTGCGGGCCCACTCGTACCCCTGCTCCCCCGGTAGTTCCGCCACTGCACTCAGCTTTATGATCATGAATGTAATACTACATACATAACACTAAATTAGATACTATTACATAGTTTTTGAGACTTATTTGTTTTTTTGTATGTAATCTGTATGTCCATTCTATAGACCAATTATTGTACAGTGTTGCCACTTTATAAATATGTGCTGATAATAATAATAATAGAAATGCATTATGGACATTTTCCAAATGGGCCCACTTTCCAAACTATTATTCCTGCTCTCTTCACTCAACCTCTTTATTCTCCTTGTCTTTTATCTCTACATGTCTTTTATCTCTACATACTATACTATATTCTTCATTATTAAGCCCCTTAAAGAAACAGGAAATGACCATGAAATAGGCCAAATGGTTAGAAGCAAGAGGCCCACTGACACCTGGGCCCACTGGGAGTTTTCCTGGTATCCCTGTGGGCCAGTCCAACACTGGACAAACATCTGATTGACTGACAAAAGGTCAGGATGTTTTTTCTAGATCACAAATGGATTAGTCCTAAATGTAAGGTCAATACAACTTGCAGAGCATTTAGACCATATTTCTTTTATAGCAGTAGACTTTCCCTTATTGTATATCAGTATGAAGGATCCACACCCTATGATTAACACATACAATATATACTTGAGGAAAAACCAGGACATTTGTAATCCGCTTGAAAAAGGAACTAAAATGTTGTGAAAGCTTGCTATGATTATATTAGTTAGCCAATAAAGGTATCACCTTTATACCACTTTTGTTATTTTTTATTTCAAAAGGGTTGCCCTGTAACATTTTTACTGGCTAACACGGTACAGCAACTTTACCTGCTCTTTTCATAGACAAATCTTTAGTAAAACTGTAGTATACTGTGTTTTGACACCAGATGGCACTGTTCTTCTGCAAATCTCTTGAAGTCACAAATTCAGCAAATGATGGCAGGGCTCTACATAACAACTTTTAATGGTGCCATCTCTTAACTGACAGGTTTCCGTGGTGGGTTTGTGCATAAAGGTCTTCCCAAAGTCAGAGGTGTGTGAAAAGCCATTGATCACCTTGCAATGTCCTATAATGTGTCAGGATAAAGTATATGCATGTGCAAGGTGTCAGAATATTGATTGTAGATTTAAAAACAACCTTGCCAAGTCCAAGTGAAACATAACAATTATAAATCATGTTGGATAGATCAATAAATTGTGCCATCAACCTTGTTTGACCCACAAATCTTCTTTTATCCGCATTTGAGATTAGGCATTGCAAGTTATGAGTTGTGAGCAGAAGATGTAGATAGTTATCATCTCCTGACACAGCAATCAAAAGCTCCTTCAAATGACAATTGGCTTAGATGTTTGAAAGTGGTCCAGCCACGTATAAAGGATATGATATAATGGTACTTATTAGCCTGGCTCTGACTTCCAAAAGCTGGCTGGGTCCTTATATCCGGTGGGCCCGAGCCAAGGACTATTACTATCAGACCATTTTTGTTTTTACCATAGCCTATATAACAGCTTTAATACTGATGTGAGACCGATCCCTGAAAGTCAGATTCTCTGGTATCACCAAGAAGGCCCATCTGACATTGAAGCTACTGATTCAGCCCCTCCAGACTAAGTTGGCAGCATATTGGCCCATGTATAAGGCCAACCTGACTACCTGCCTGACATATATCTGGCCAAAACTGGAGCCATTGAGATAGACAGGATTATAGATGATCTCACTGGCACAATGTCTTCCTGTAATTTGGATCTTCATGCCTACTAAAAAAATAATGAAATATTAAATAAACCCAGGATTGTTTTGCCTCTAATCTTAGGGGCAGATTTGCTAAGGTGCGAAGTGGCTAACGCTAGCAACAATTCGCTAGTGTTCGCCAGGCACAAATGAACGCTAACACATCTTTGTTATGAAATGCTCGCACTGCCGAAGTACTGCTAGTGAAAAGTCGCCAGCGTTTGGTGCCCAGGACGAAACTCCGCATATTAGTGAATTTGCGTATTCTGAGCGCATTTGCGCCTACCGAAGTGTTGGGATAGGTGCGAAACGGACGCCGGTGAAAATTTGTCGCTTAGTAAATCTGCCCCTTAGTTGGGATCAAGTACAATACAAGGTACTGTTTATTATTACAACAGAGAAAAAGGAAACTATTTGTAAAAATGTGAATTATTTCATTATAATGGAGTTTATGGGAGATGACCTTTCCATAATTCAGAGCTTTCCGGATAACAGATCCTATACCTGTACTGTGTCAAGCCATACATTTATAAGAATGAAGTTAGAGATCGCCACAGTCCTCTAGAGTGAAATTCCGCTACTCTACATTCATTTCTATGGAATTTTGGAATTTTTGTCAAAGGATGAACTTTCACCCATTGTGAAAATACTTTTTTAAAAATCCCATAGAAATGAATGGAGAGTGGCGGAATTTCACTCTGTGGTGATCTCTAACTTTAATCTTTGATAAATATGCCCCACTGTGTCAGCACTGGATACATAAGAATAAAGCAACATTTCCTTCCATAAAGAATTCAGTGACTGCAATGTGATCAAACTGCTGCCATCCTACATCTTCTCTGTAACACACATACACTGCATTGAAGCCAGCTCCTTATGTTGCACCCCCACACACCTGCGCTCCCCATTATTGTATTCAGTCAAGTACTATCACAAATGGCAATTATAACTCCACACCCTCGAGAGACCTGTTTGACGGGGTAGCCCTGGTCCGCCCAGTTATTCAAACTTTCAAATCTCAAAATTACTAGTCAAAGTTTGCTAAAAATAAAATATATTATGTAATTAGGTGCAATTACTTTAATTGCCATGCGCCACTGTTTCGCCTAGGGAAACACCTCTGTGAAGCAAATTGCTAGCTACACTATGGTCCATTCTGATTTTCTCCTTCATCAACAACTTTATTCAAAAGCCGTTCTTTTGATGGAAAGACATGAAATGTAAGGCCAAACACTTTGTTCAATGCTTCAAGCAACTGTAAATGCCTGGTATCCAAACAAGCGCTAGAGCTAGGGGCTGAATTGGGATAAGTTGCATCCGTCTGAGCCATATGTGACTATATCATATCCCATAGCTTTTAATTGTTTTCTCACTATTGTGTCAAAGTCTTGAAATGCTGGGGTCACCGGGCTCATTTATCAACACTGGGCAAATTGTTGCATTCGCTGTTCTACTTGCAGCTGGCTTTAAAAATCTATTCACTGATTGGTTGCTATGGGTAACTGCCTATGGACACATTTGCCCAGTGTTGATAAATGATCCCCAGTGTGTATAGTGCTGGGTCTGGTGCTACTGAGTCATAAAATACTGGGGGCACTGTGTTATATGTGTTGCTGAGCCATTACGTTTTTAAATGCTACAGTCACTGTATCACATATCTCTGGCGACACTGTATCATGAAATGCCGGGGTCCCTTTTTCATACATTGCGGAGTCCACTGTGCCAAAGGGAGTCTTTGAGCTCTTTAATGCTGCAGGAGTCACTGCATTATTATTAGTATTATTGCATTATTATTATTATTGTGTCTCTACGTTCAAGTAGCCAGTGGATAAAATTGCCGTATTCCTTCATATTGAATCACTTTGACCCCTGCCTAAAAAGAAAATTACAATGACCCCTTCCCCAGCGGGATTTTGAGGCCTGCATCTGTAAAATATGCCCATGTCCTATCTAAGCGACTGTTTGGCCATGCATATGGATGATCACCTTGCACTAAACCACTAAAGGTGATAAAGGATGGCTATTGTACAAGGGGCAATTCACGAGTCAACTTTATAATGTTCTGTTAGTTCAGGCCTGTTGTTCATGTTATCAGAACTGCAGAAAGAGGACCTGCAGAGTTGCAACTGGTTTTCATTTGGCCAACCAAGGAAAAGCTGCCTTACTAAATCTCAGCATGTATGGCTAGCTTAATGGTAGTTGTAGAGAGGGTGAGTCTCCTAACCCTTTTGGGGGTAACATTGACCTCTCATATACACAAGCAGGATAAGGCCCACTAATCAAGGATCTCAAACATACCAGGACCCAAGTTATTTATTCCAAAACACATAGAATCATGATACAATAATAGATGGCCACCAGTTTTACTGTGTAACAACCTGAGGGAAATTCCATGGTTCTGATCCAGTGTCAACAGCCCATAGGTGGCAATGTAGTAAAATGACCAAAGTCTGCCCTGCTCCAGTGATCAGTAGCAACCAATTAGATGTTTACTTTCATTATTTTAATTGCACTATGCACTGAAAGCTAACTTCTGATTGTTGGGTTACTAAACCAAGGGACACTTTTCCCATCTTGTTGTATATTTAACAAAGCCTAAAACCTAAAGGACATAAATAAATCAAACTATAAACGTATAAAACCCCCAGTCTCATATTATCTCTATTCAAGAGCCTCCCATTTTCTTTTATGCTAACAATCAATGGCAAATGAGTGTGGTGACCTTTCTACAGATCGCTCCCTTGACAGGTCCTGAGCATCCTGATGTATTTTACAGACATAGAAACTAGGTAGAGCTAAGACATTGATTTATTTTGACCTATATATTGCAGGCCTTCTACAGTTAAGTTGGAAAAGCCATTTCATTTGGGAGCTCTGTTAAAGACCGATTTCCTTGTAAGGGGCTTTCCTCCAACTAAATACAATCTTTCAGAACACCTTCATGTAGGGGCAGCAATAGTTCCCCTTAGATAGTACCCTACTGTGCCATATAAATGGTACACACCATTTTCCGGGTGATGGTCTCCCTGGCACAATTTGTTCAATGCTTCAAGCAACTGTAAATGACTGGTCATCCAGACAAGCCCTACCGCTAGGGGCAGAGCTCCACCCATGACTCACCAAGCCCTATTCCTTTCAATGAACCATACATTTTCACATCTTGGAACCCCCATTTTTCACAAGGCTCCCGATAGCAGTACCCCAATGACAGCCCTAGTTACAACAATATAACTACAAATAACTACTTGTCGTAAATGGCATCCTCATGGATGCAGTATCTAGAAAGAAGACAAACATTCTAAACAGAGCTCACTGCTCCATGTTCGGAAACTACTGCAATAGAGGTTGACACTTTCTGCTAAGCGTTGGTTAATGTCCAACTATGTCTAGAACAGGGGTCCCCAACCTTATTTTACCCATGAGCCACCCATAAAAAGAGTTGAAGAGCAACATGAGCAGGAAAAAGGTTCCCGAGTGGTTCAAATAAGGGCTGTGATTAGCGATTGGTAGCACCTGTGTGGACTGGCAGCCTATAGGAGACTCTGTCTGGCAGTACATCTGGTTTCTGTGCAACCAAAACCTGCCTCCAGCCAGGAATTACAAAAATAAACACCTGCTTTCAGGCCATTGGGAACAACATCCAAGGGGTTGGAAAGCACCATGTTGATCACGAGCCACTGGTTGGGGATCACTGGTCTAGAATGTTTTCTATAGCCATGTATAGCAGGAGAGACCTGATTCATTGTACCATCATTGGGTATTATACATTCTTTATTTCTATAGGCTATAACCAGACAAGCCTGATGCAGCCAAATACCATGTGGAAATTAGCCAAGGAGAAAAAACAAACTGTACCATTTCTATATCACTTCTGGCACTTTATTGACCCTGTGTGAAAAGAAGTTTTGAACGTGACTTTATACAGCTCAGTAATAGAGGTAATAGTTGAAAGAAGATATTTAATTTGATAATGGCATGAAAATTAAGTCACAAATGTGATTTTACAAAATTGAAGTGTATGAATCAATAAAACAAATATATACATCAATATATTTTCGATGTCTATGTAATAGTTATTAAATAACTGTAGTGCATAGACTTAAAATCACAAGACTATCAATTTGGACGATTCTCTGTGAAATAATTTGCATGGCAAAGTATAAATGATTGTTTTAGGTTAAGCATAACATTTACATAGAAAAATCAGAATACTGCAACTGAAAATTCAGCTGTGTTTCCAATAATACAACTTTCATTGAACTGCTTGTGTGTAGCCAATTTGGCACCAGTTTTGTTGTGTATGTAACAAATTCCAAAGCTTTTGTGTCTCTTTTTATTTTCCATAGTCCGAAACAATATGCAGCTCAGGCCCGTATGCCATCATCCCTAGAGAATGTATATACGGATGGACCATCATAAAGACTCTCCCCGTCAGTGCTCAGGTCGTCGTCATCATCATCCTCAAGGTCATTAACCATTCGGCTTGGAGAACTCTTGCGTCTGCTATTGGAATAAATAACATAGATGTGAGATTATTGTTTAGATTTTTCATTTGCCGTTTTTAAGGGCTGTACAATGCCAAACAGCTAATGGGTGGCCATCGGGATGGCTGCTATGCAATTCTCAGTGACAAGTTAAAGGAAATAAATAATCTATATCTTTACTCTGCATCTTGATTTGCTGTAGAACTTCCAGTCAACCCAACAGCCATTGTGTAATGTCAATTTAATATGGAGAAGTTACATAGTTATTGAAGCTATATAAAACAAAAATACATATCCATAAAAAAAACTTTCACTTCCATAATCACTAATCTTCAGCGTGAAAGACAGTTCCTTTCTGACTCCAGAATGGTAAACTTTGCACCTTTTGTTACATTGTCATTGAAGATCTGCCATTTGGCATTATGTTGGGACTTGCATATCAATTTAACTACATAGGCCTACAGTACGGTTAATAAAATACACAGGGTGTCCATGGACTAACAAATTACTATAGGTAATGTACAAGAAATTGTTTTCTGATTGCTAAGTAATTGAACTCTGCATTCCAATCAGTTAAGTAAAGTTGTTATAGTGTGTCAATAAGAATTTTGAAAGTCACATGTTAATTCCAGAATGAAATTCTTCAGCAGTTTCTATAGGTTGCAGGTTAATTTAAAATGTACAGAAGGGGAGGGTTCCCCTCTCATTAGCTGCCTTGGCTTCTCTACGGTTCAATTTGTATTGTTGTTGACCTGTTGTATTTTGACTACTATATTACACAAGAATAGATTTCTAATTTTACAAGCAACAAGTATACCTGCTGCATTAATAATACAAAGACACCAGTTACCATCACTGCTTTCTCACCTAAGTTCCTTTTTCGTAGCGGTAAGTTGAGCTTGAAGTTGGTCATTTAGATCGGTTTGCTCTTCTAGATCCCGCTGCAGTTTCTTTTTCGCGCTCTCCAGTCTGTCGATTTCCTCTTCAGCTTCTTCCACTTGCCTCTTCATTGACTTCAGTCGCAAACTTAACTAAAGGTTGGAAATGGAAACACAGGCAAGGCTCAATAGATTTAATATTCCCTCTGCGGTGGAAGTACTGGAAGAGATCTATTGAAATTAAATATTTTGCTTACAGACACCAGGGAATTAAGTCTTCTGAAACTAAATGTGTATAAAGGCATTTATCCATAGCATAGGTTTAAAGGTTTGGGCTGCTTGAGCACTTAGACTTATTAAAATAGGACAAATATTACTGAGCAAAGCTCTATAGAAGGATGAATATGCATCAAACAGTGTAAAGCAAGCACAGGCAAATCATTGCTACCTGATCTTTTTGATCCGTTAGAGTAAGGTGCTCGTCATCCACTTGCATCATTAACTCCTTAACTTTCCTCTCCAGTCTGCGGTTGTTGAGCTGGAGACTTGCCCGGTCCCTAGGAGAGAGGAAAAGAACATTGGTTGAATGTTAAGCAGGCAATCGAGCCAGCTCTTGTTCAGCTGTCTCATTTCGCTTCACTCAGAATGCTGATCAAATGTACAACCCTCTTTAATATTCCAAGCAATTACCGTCGGAAGCGCTGAACATTTGGTTGCCATTCAGAAGAGTCATAAAAATAAATTCACTAAATCATTTATGCCTGTTGGCGACTAATGGCTGTTCAGACATAATTAGAGAGAGTTTCCCTTTAAAGTACTGATACTAGTATTATAAAGCACACTACTCTGTAGTGTTGGTTTTCTAAACGTTATTTGCAGAGTAAAAACAAAATAAACAGGAACAAACGATTTAATTGCAAACCAATGATTGGAGCTGGCTGGAAGACTGTTCAGCCATGAAAGTATCTACAGATCTATTTCCTTAACAAGGAGGGTTTAGGCTTTAAATACATTTACTGGTCAGGTTTGTTCAGAATTCCTGCCTATCTGCTACTATGTGCAAACATGACAACATAAAGTGACAAAACAAAAACACAAAGACAGTAAAGCCATTGTATTGTTGCATTTGCTGAATACCTTTACTTTATTCTCCAGGCACCCCTATATGCACAAAGAGAAATCCAGTGAGGCTGCTGATTGCAGATATTATATACAGTGTTTGGTGTAGACTGTATATTTATTATGGGACGGTGTAATATGGCTATTACAGTAATTAGTGGCTGATTGGGGGGGGGGTAACAGTGCCCAGCAGTGCTTCAGTAAAGGCATTAACATACATTTAAGGGTACGCCAGGGCAGGTCCACACTGCAAGGTCAGGCAACACTATTGCGGAAGCAGCACAACTACAATACCTTATACATGTGAACAGTTCGGAATTGCTGGGAAACCCACAGCACATAATGCAGTGCAGGCTTCTACCTGTGCATCCCAAGTCTTGGCCAATCACTGTTTATCACTTTAAAGGGGTGGTTTATCTTTAAGTTAACTTTTACTATGTTATAGAATGTCCAATACTAAGCAACTTTTCAGTTGGTCTTCATTTTTTTTTTTTTTTTTTATAATTTTTGAATTATTTGCCTTCCTCTCCAGTTTTCAAAAGGGGGTCACTGAACCCTTCTAAAAACAAATGCACACATTTACTATTATGGCTACTTTTTATTACTCATCTTTCAATTTACGCCCCCTCCTATTCATATTCCAGTCTGTTAGACCCTAGCAGCCAGATTGCTGGAATTGCAAACTGGACAGCAGCAGCATAAAAAGCTAAATTACATAAAAACCATAAATAATAAAACATTAAAACTAATTGCAAATTGTCTCAAAATATCACAATCTACACATACTAAACGTTACTCAAAGGTGAAGTAATAAGAGTGGGAACACAAAGCTCTTCCAATAAAAAGGAAATTCTAAATTCTTTATTGGAAACTCTGAAAACAATCAAAAGCAGCAACTACATAGAATAGAAAAACATGGATGGTCAGCTTGTAGAAGTTTACCTAGGCAGCACAGACCAAGAGCACATATGGCAATATTGTAGGATTTAGGGCAGGGATCCCTAAACCTTTTTCTTTTTACCCATTCAAAGGTAAAAAAAAAAAAGTTGGAGAGAAACAAATGTACAACAAGTTCCTGGAGATGCCAATAATGGACTGTGATTGTTGGTAGCCCATAGGTGACTTGCAGTCTACAGGAGACTCTGTTTGGCATTACACCTGGCTGTATACAACCAAAACTTGCCTACGAGCCAAGAATTCAAAAAGAAGAACCTGCTTTGAGGCCACTGCGAGCAACATCTAAGGAATTGGACCACTGCTTTAGGATATGAAAATGAACAAAAAAAATCTTAGTGTCTTAAATCTCCAAACTAAACAATCAACTATTGTCCTAAAACGGCAAAACGATTTATTCAGCAAGGCTTAAAAGGGCATTATACTGACCATGAGCAAGGTTTGAGGCAGGTCATGAATATGTATGATCTAAGACTCCATAATATATCTGAACACTGAGCTGATAGCAAAAAAAGTACATAATGCTTACAATATCCCAAGTCAAATCAATCATTTTCACTTTCATTTTTATGGTTCCCTTTAATACACCAGGAAGATTTGGGGTACGGTTACATTAAACCATTTCTAAAGTTCCTCAGATCCACACCTACAATTGCTGTTTGTGCTCATGTACACACTAACTCTACCTTTCTTCATATTCCAGGCGTTCTTCCAGCTCTGCTATTCTCGTTTCCATCTGTGCGACAAGCCCTTCTTTATTTGATCTGTGTGAATTTTCAAGATGAACTATTCTGCTCTTCAGGTCTTTGTTCTAGAAAAATAAAAAGCATTGTCTCACAACAATACACAACTTAATGAATCTATACTTAATTCAGACCAGGTCAAATACATCATACTGCATAACTCTATTGTTAATCTACACAATATGTGGGGTTTCTCGCTTTAGTGGCTTTCCTTTTCTATTGGAGCTTTGGAATGCCTTTGCATTAAACATAAATCCATTTTGAGGGGATTTTACCCAGTACTTTAAATACTTAAGTGCATTTTCACCATTATTATGTTTAGATGGAAAACTGTTGTGGTGCCAGGTACTGCTTCCCTTAGAGATTAATGGGAACTGCACTGTTTAAGGCAGGTGTAAGGGTCACAGAGAGTCCATCACTCAATGCTAAAAGGTGTCTAAGCAGTGGTTCACCTCTGTACTAGATCTAGATCCAGCTGCTGGTTTCCCCATTTATCCATGGGAATTGCTGAAAGACATGCAAGGCATTAACCACTATGGTTTCCAGTCAAAACACACGTGTGCTCAGAGCCTGGACTTTGTTAAAAAGTCATCATATATACCTGCATTTTCTATTCTGTTCTACTCCTTTCCAATGTACTAGTGGCTTTAGAAAGTTTACTGCACGGGAGGCTGGATTCTTGTTCTGCTACTTTTCTTGGTATTTGGGTTGTGTCTTATTTCTCTTTCAAGCTTTATTCACTTCACTGCCATCAAATGGCAACTCTTTTCCAAAATATACAGTTCCCAAAACTACACCTCCTTGCACAGGTATTGCCCCAGCAGATTATTACCTGTCTGTCCAATGATATTTTATCACACTCTAGATCTTGTTTTGTTGCTCTCTCTTGAAAAAGTTCACTCCTCGTTTGCTCAATCTGCCATGAAAAGTGAAAAATGATGGTTAATGGGAGTAAAAATGACTGGTTTGCAGCAGGGTTTTGGAATTTTCTTACTTATATGCTAAAAGAAAGATCAGTGGCTTAACATGGCTATATGTCCCTTCCCTTTAGCGTGTTATGTGCCAAAGAAAAGCAGCGTGAGCATCGATATACAGATATTGATATATAGCGCGTTGGTCTGTTCTGTTACACATGCAATGTGCCTGGACCTTTTTGGACCTCATATCCTTGGGACGCCATTTATTATATTCAAAAGAGTTATTATGATGTACAGTTTTTGTGCCCTAATGGAAATGTATAGGTAAGAGTAAACTTTATTTACAGAGTATAATGTCACACATAGAGCTACTGTGTCAAAGGTGTACAAGATGGTATATACAAGATGGTATATACAAGGTGACCTGCCTTGTAACAGCTCTTGGCTTCTAAGAGGAGAAAAATCCGCCAGCAGAGGGCAATATCTACATCAAAATAAAGCAAATTCGTACAGAATTTTAAAAAAGAAAATTGTTGAGAAAAGTCCAGAAGACAGCCCACAATTAGCTGTTGCTATAATGATCAATGCCAGGGTATCACACTGATAGAAATCTTGTTAATATAGGGCTATGAGTAGGGTTGCCACTTGGATAGTATTTTACTAGTAAAATGTTGATCGTTACCAATGTTATTAATAGGGAAAAAGATAGAAATATAAGAAGGCATGTATTTTTGTTTCTCAAGAAAAGGTGGCACTCCTAGCTATGAGTCAATAAGACCAACACCATGCAACTTGCCTAGGCTGAGGTATTTGGGACTTAAAAAGCCAGTCTGATCAAATACAAATACTAGTAAAAAAGATCCTGAAGATCTCCCAATAAGGTATAAGTCAATCTCTAAAGAGAAAGAGGGGCTATGCCTAGACTTAATTATTATTCAGTCTTATAAAATCTCATCAGTAGAAGATATGGATTTACCATTTATACGGTCAGAGAAGGACATCAAATAAGAGTTCCCATGCTAATTACATGGCACTGGTCATTCAAATCATAAAATTCTTGACATTTCCTAAGAACAGACTACTCTCATAATGCATTCAGACTCACGTAGGCTTCCAGAGTCTCCTGCTGAAGAGTGGCCTCACATTCCAGAATACTGAGGTCACATTCATTACACAGGACTGGGAGAGCTCAAATGGGCTTATTCCTACTCCACATAAACGGCTGGCCTTGTATTTGCATTGTACAAAGCATATATATTATACTTGATGTCTGTACATTTTAAAGATAACAGTTTATGGCAAATCATGAGACTTGTCGGCAGGAGGAAACTAAAAACGTTGGCAGAAATGGGATTCCTTTGAATAATGAACTATATAGAAATATTACAAGGCAAGTTTTTGGCACTGCGTTGTCCCTTCTTCAGGCTGACAGTTTACAAAATGAAGCTGAAAGTACTGGCCATATCATTTACATATGTATCATTGCATAATGTATTATCCACTTTTTTGAAGTCATAAATTCTAGAGAAGAGGAAAGGTTTATGAATCCAAGGCTCACATTTAATTGATTTGAATATCCAAAGCAGTCTATTAAAATGACCCTTATATACAAGGCTTTCATGTCTGAAAGTCAATGACCTGAGCTGGAGAAGTTCTTTGCAACTGTTGTTTCTATTTTTCTTTTGTTTATTGTGTGCCAGTTCCTATTGAGCCTTCTCTTGTGTATCTGTCCTGTCTCTCCTACAGAACCCACATGTGAGACATTCACTGCACAGTATCATGAAAACAACATGACGTATCTGGAAATGTGTAATCGTGTGGTCTTATTCATCTGTGCCTTAAATGTAAGGGCATAACCCACATCTGGGTAGATTACAAGTTAAATTGTTCTATAAAATGTAAAATGCACTCTTTGACACAAATTGCCAACTCATAACAAGGTGCAGAAGTAAAGAAAAGTTTTGTTACGTATTGGGATTAATCATGGAGCTAATCACACAAGACAGAATGGAATGCAAGAGGCATGGGGTGAGAAATGCAAGTAATGGAGTCTGTCTGAGCAAAGACTCTCAGGTCATGTTGATTTTTTATATATATATATATATACATATATATATATACATATATATATATATATATATATATATATATATATATATATATATATATATATATATATATATATAAATAAATATAAATAAATGTGTTTCACTTGTAAATCACTGGACTATTTAAACAAGTACAACCACTTCATTGGGTGTGGTGAGTTCAGTATCAGAGGAGCAGCTTTATACTTTTCTGGATTTAGGGGATTGTATATTTAAAGGGATACTGTCATGGGAAAAAATGTTTTCCGAAAATGAATCAGTTAATAGTGCTGCTCCAGCAGAATTCTGCACTGAAATCCATTTCTCAAAAGAGCAAACAGATTTTTTTATATTCAATTTTGAAATCTGACATGGGGCTAGACATATTGTCAATTTCCCAGCTGCCCAAAGTCATGTGACTTGTGCTCTGATAAACTTCAATCACTCTTTACTGCTGTACTGCAAGTTGGAGTGATATCACCCCCCTCCCTTTTCCCCCCCAGCAGCCAAACAAAAGAACAATGGGAAGGTAACCAGATAGCAGCTCCCTAACACAAGATAACAGCTGCCTGGTAGATCTAAGAACAGCACTAAATAGTAAAAACCCATGTCCCACTGAGACACATTCAGTTACATTGAGAAGGAAAAACAGCAGGCTGCCAGAAAGCATTTCTCTCCTAAAGTGAAGGCACAAGTCACATGACTGGGGGCAGCTGGGAAATTGACAAAATGTCTAGCCCCATGTCAGATTTCAAAATTAAATATAAAAAAATCTGTTTGCTCTTTTGAGAAATGGATTTCAGTGCAGAATTCTGCTGGAGTAGCACTATTAACTGATGCGTTTTGAAAAAAACATGTTTTCCGATGACAGGATCCCTTTAAGGTCGAGTTTGGGAGATTTTTTTCTATTTCAAATAAACTCACAATTCGAATGTTTGCTGATTTATGAACTTGAATGTAAAAAACTTGAATGGATGCAATCGGTGGGGGGACTAGAATTTATTGAGTTATCGGCAGAAAAAACCTTGAATAGCTCGAGTTTTAGAGCACAAACCACTGAAAAAACTGAAAATCACAAAAAATACATCTTCAAATGGTTCAAGGGACCTCTGCCATTGACTTCTACATGACCTCGACAGGTTTTAGCTGGAGTATTTCGGATTAGAGCTTTTTGCAGCTTCAGGGCATAATATTTCTCAAAAAATTCAATTTTTTTTTATCCCTGCAATTTCAAGTTTTTTACTGTAACTACCCTCGAAAAACTCGACCTTTAATAAATAACCCCCCTAAAGTGCTCAGCATAGGCACGTTATTGCATTGATCCGTAACATTTGTAGCATGATGCTTGCAAGTTTACAATGTACCTTTTGATGGTTATGGGGTTGGTAGATTCAGGCCAACAAGCAGCTTACCCAGTCTGGGTTCAAAAACATCAGGAGAATTAAGACCGGAGAGGGTGCAAAAATCAGGTAACTTCCAAAGAAATAGGGGGTGGGGACAGCTGTGACACCCTAAATGAGTAGCAGGCTCCCTTTATACAAAAATTAAGGATTGCAGTAACTCTGGGATATCAGCATGTTGCCTCAATGTGTTATCTGAAACTCCCAGCACAAATACAGGTATGGGATCTCTTTTTCAGGAACCAGTTATCTGGAAAGCTCCATTTTAATCAAATAATTCCGATTTTCAAACGGATTTCTCTGTAATAAAGAAACAGTACCTTGCACTTGGTTCCAACTAAGGTATAATTAATCCTTATTAATTATATAGGAGGCAAAACATTCCTATTAGGTTCATTTAATGTTTAAATTGATTTTAAGCAGATGTAATATGTGGGGATCCAAATTAAGCAAAGATCCCTTATCCAGAAAACCCCAGTTTCCAAGCATCCTGGATTCCAATTCCCATTTTTTTGTGTTTTGCTGCAGTGGCCTTTCTCATGAAATCTAACACAATGGAAATGATGCCACAGCTGTCTGATTGTCACCTGCAAACTGCCATGTGTGACATTACCCCTAAAGAGCCTTCCTTATATTGCGAAGATAGATATACACTGACAGACCGATTTGTCCATTTAGAGGTAGTGATTAGGAAGGTCAGCATGTCTCTCAGAAGAAAGCAACCACAAAAGACAGAAGATACACAGCTTTGGTTAAAAAAAACCCCATAAAACATTATAGTTTGTATTTAAAAGACAAACTAAAGTATTCCATTGCAAGAGTTCTTTTTGTAAACACGCAATTTCAATATCCCAGGAATCATTCCGCCACAAGTAATTTCGTTTTATAGAAGTGCAAATGTCATTTCTGAAGAAGAGCGAGCAATGATTCCTGTACTCACGGGGGCCAGCAATTCCAAATATCGTGCAGGTTCCTCTGGCAAACAAGCTGTTTATTTTTTTATTCATTATTTTCACCCACAGAGGAACAACAAATAGTGCGCTTTCGGCAGAAGTTATCACAGCTGGGTTTGGTGAATACTGAAAACAAAGTATTCTCAATGAGCCATAAAAGCCCTTCGAGAACCAACATGGATTTAATAAGCAGAACTTGTGTTTGTACGGCACGCGGTATTAAACACAGCTGGTTATCATTTGCCCGTTAATGAAACTACACAATTTCATTTCTTGTCAATTATTGATAGCAGAAAGCTTGGCTCCATCCCTCCATGTCTTTTTAAACCGGTTACTGTTTTGAAAGCATCTCACAGTCCTCGTTAATACTGTGTTCAGTCTCAGGGCTGGCGGAGAGGGAGGGGGACACTTGCTCTAATAGGTTAGAAATGCAATTGCTTCAGACAGGCAGCTCCAAAAATAAAAAAAACGTAGGAAGCGTTGATTAAAAAGAACACTAAATGCAGGCACTTCACTGGCAACTTTTCTTTTAATGGTTCCATCCACCTGGTGGCCAGAGGAACAGGTGTCGGGAAACCTTCTGGGAATGTTGCAGAATACCCTAGCAAAGCCTCTGTAACTTTAGCCTTCCATATTTACATGGTAGCTATAGAAACAAACCTCTCTCCCACGGTTTCTGTGAAGAAATCCGCAGCCACAAGGTTCTAGTTCAGACGTTTTTTTTCTCCCTTACTTTCAAAAGATTACAAATGAAGTCCTTTTTCTTTCCGGTGTGTCCCTAAAGCTTTGCCGTGTGTTTCAGCGTTGGCCCTCAGTAAAACCCAGGGATAGGATATTAGATACCTTGCATCCAATGAAGCATTATGAACAATCCGCTTTCTGTAGAGTTACAGCAAAACATGCAGTTTTCGTTTTCTTAAAATGATACAAACACTGATCAAAGTAGGTATGTGGATTAAAGGGGAATCTTTAAATATCCTAAAACCAAGATGGCTAGAATCAATATATTCTATATAGCAAATGCATTGGGATTCAGCAGCTCTCTAATGGTAATTATCCATGCCTCCATAGCTATTCACAGCAGCTCCCCATCTTTTGAACTTGTTAGGCCATCCTTTAAGTGCCAAAGACACCTGCTCACTGTACTATGTGTTGCTTGGAAGCAAAGCTAAAAGGGCACCTATCATAGCGAAACTGTGTCCCCCATTGGAGGTGTGGGCACAGAGATGCCGCACTATGGCTGGGAAACAACAGATATGGCCAATTGCTTATTATGTACAATTCATGTGACCAGAAGGAGCTCCCTCCTTCACCGACATGCAGATATCCCATTTTAGTCTCAAAATTGTTATTACACCAGTAAAAAGGCAACAAACATTTTCAGGGGTGGTAAAGAAGCATACATACCTGCTCTCTGCATCTGGTTACTCTCTCTAACAGAAGGTCTGAATTGTTCTTCTCTTCATCGAGTTCCATTTCTAACTGCGATATCTTGTCCTAAAAGTAACAAAAACTGCTTTGTTTTTAAAACATTAGCATACTGATCCCAAGCTGAATGAATGGGATCATTAGCAAAACTTTGTTGCTACCATGATGATTGATATGCCAGTCTGTTTTACCATTAAAGCAACTCAACGAATACCAATTCATCACCCGGGCTTAAAAAAATCTAAATGGCACAAAAAGAGGGAACAAAGAAAATTTGACCTGCAATTATAGAACTTAGAGAAAGTACTGTGGTAAAAGACTGCTCAAACAATCTAGCAAATTCCAAGCATGGGACCATTCTCAAAGCAGAATATATTCTATCAGATTAAATCACATTCCTTACTCCCCTTAACATAAGGTTCTTGTGTATGTGTGTCAGAGCAGATTGATTATTCTACAAACATATGTCACATACGTGGAATGCATTCTCTCACAAAGAATATCCATGTTTTTCAAATGTTGTACAGTTCACCCTTAATATTTTAATCACAGCATGGAAAACAAGAATATCCTAATTACCCCACTACTATTCATACTACTATCAAGTTGCTCATTCAAAAATTCAACCTATGTTGTCTGCTTGTTGCCTATAAATGCAATAAAATGCACCCAAAGCAAATACCTATTGTCCCGGGTCCCATTTAGCCCTTGTCCACCCATGCGACCACTGGAGCAACATCAGCAACCCCCGTACCAATAACCCCCGCTCCCCTCTCTACACCGTGGCTTAAAGGAAGTCAGGGTGGTTGGAAGTGGAGTCTATTATAACAAATTGTGGGTGTTGTTTTTGGGGGGTGGTCCCCTGCACCCTAAGCTGCTACCTATCCTGCCTACCCCCTAGTTTTGTCTCTGGTGGAATATGTATAATTTACTCACTGTTCTGTGATAGTTGAACCCCCTATTAGTGGTGCACTACATTAGCTTATACATATGTTCTGCTCAGAATGAAATGAATACTGTACCTCCATTGATTTGATCTGCCTGATCCGATCATCCTTCACGTGCGTTTTAGCATCCAGCTCATACTGAAGGTCTTTAATGGTCTGCTGAAGGAGATGATTCTTGGTTAAAGCCTCATCCTGGGCTCTCTGGTGATCTTGCAAATTCTCCTCCAAATGGCGAACCTAAAATTAGAAGTAGAAAAAAAATGAGCCAAAATACCAGACAATTACAAAAGCAATAAGTAGCCAGGCTTCTCTTGCTGATTTATTATAAAATACTTAGTTCAAAAGCATTGGAAAATTCACAAGCAATCTTTCAAATATTTCTCCTGATAATTAAGCAATTTTAAATAATCCTGGGAATGCGATTAATCTTGATAAAATCAAGGAAATTATACAGGGCATAGGGATGAGCTTTATAACAACATATTTTTTTCTGAAGCCAACCAGTAGGCAGTTCACAGCCAGGAAAGATAAGTCATGTTGTACATTATAAATGAACAATAAGCTTACTGTACTATCCTTTAATATTCACCTCATCTTGCAGTTTTTTGATAGTCTGGCAAGCACTCTCTACTTCCAGATTTTTATCTTTTATCTGGCGCTGCATTTCAGCACTTTCTCTGCGATGCTTGTCTTTATACTCATCAAACTGCTTCTGAAGTTCCACCGTGGACATTCGTGAAAACTCAACATTTACTGAAATCTGACAATAAACACAAGAGAATGAGATCTACAAAATGTCATAATGCTGCTATTGAATTGCCTGTAAGAATCCCATGAAAATTTCAATATTATGGATGCTAATAAGAAATATCATAAAAAAAAAAAGTATTTTTTTTTTCTCATTTGCCTGAGACGTGTTTTCAAAGAGGCTCACTTATCCAGAAATAATTATGGTAACATAATTATTAAAAAAAAAAAAAAGCACATGACCAGGCAAAATGACCTGAGATGGCTGCCTACACACCAATATTAAAAAAAAAAATACACTTGCTGGTTCAGGAATTAAATTTTATATTGTAGAGTGAATTATTTGCAGTGTAAACAGTGTAATTTAGAAATAAAAACGACACCATAAAAATCATGACAGAATCCCTTTAGGGTAAGGACACACGGGGAGATTCGGGAAGATTTAGTCGCCTGACGTCTAATCGATTCTTCTTCTGGGCGACAATCTCCCAGAATTGCTTTCCCCTGCCTTCCTGCCGGCTATAATAAAAAATCGCCAGCGGGATGGCACTCGCGGCACCACGTTTTCCGAAGTCACCCGAAGTTTCCTCGTGAGGCAAGTGCCATCCCGCTGGTGATTTTTCATTATAGCCGGCAGGAAGGCAGGGGAAAGCAATTCAGGGAGATAGTCACCCAGAAGAGGAGGCGATTAGTTGCCACGCGACTAAATCTCCCCCAATCTCCCCGTGTGACCTTACCCTTAAGGACCAGTAGCACCAACAATTAAATTGTATTACACAGACACACCAGTTACTTCTTATTAGTATATGAATCTGAATTAAGTGCTGGTTGTTCCAACTATTAGAAAAATGATTGTGTTGTAAAGCGTGTAAAACCTCTTACTCTTTGTAAAGGTAATGACAAGAATACAGATACTGAGCTACTCAGTAAATTGGGGAGCCTTTGCATCAATGCAATATTTTAAGGATTGCAATAAAGAATTTCTATGATGTTTACACCTGGAGGCAGAATGCAGAATCTATTAATAAATATAAGGTATGAATACAGTTAAAAATAATACAAGGTACTCTAAATAACAAAGTAAAAAAAAAAAAATGTTACGCAGTGCCTAAAAATATATGTAAATGTCTATGGACTATGAAAATACCTACTTTTTAACACATACAGCAAAATGATTTTAATTAATCACTGGCCATAATATTCAAAACGACCTTGTAGAGATGACATTATCGCATTGCAGCTACTGGTGGGGTAAATGTGCTGACACTTGCAATTTAATTAATTCAAGCCACTAATAACCTTGAATACATTTTCTTTATACTATAAATAGAAATGAATCCTGCAATGCAAATAACTGAATAATGCACTCGCAAACAAGAAGGTTTTACCATGCTGAGGTCCAACCTAATGATTAACAAACTCAGCCTTACTCCATTTGCTGTTTGTGGAACAAGTTGTGTACCTTCTGTTACTACACAATCATTTGCTCGAGTGCTTTATTACACACAAAAGCAGAGTGTTCTCTGAAACATTTGGTGCTGATTAGTACTACTAACATGTTAAAGACCTCTCCTTGGGTACACAGAACTTCTAATACAAGTCAAAGACAACAATAAATAACTGAAACAGCATATTTACAAATAATTTGAGTGGTAGTAAAAGGCAAATAAAACTATATTTACAAGCATTGTTTTGAGATAGAGGTTGGTTTCTTGATGTGTGAAACAAATCTGCAAATTTTTTTTCCTCGTTTGTGATGATAAACCCCTCTTTCTCCTCTTAGTGTCTACTATAATGGTACAGTATTTTATTTTTTCTCTTTGTAAAAGACTAACCAGTGAAATGATGGATTGGGAACTACAAACAGCACTGAATAGGAACACTGATAAAGTGCACCTCTGAATGTAATGACATTTACAACTTGTTTCTGCATTCTTCTGTTATTTACATTTTAGTTAATCCCATATCTTTCATGTTTCTTGAAAATGGCCAGCTGGGGGACCCTGACATACAGCATCCAGCGATAGCCAATTCATGTTATGATTTAGGCAACTGCAGTTTCGTTTCCAAACTCACATGGACATTGCCAAATAAAGAAGGGAACTATTAAAGCTTATTCACTACTGGTCTGTTCAAAACTAGAATAGGAATAATTGCAGGAAATTCCAGAATTTATTATTGCTACATCTTTGGAATAACTTGATTTGAAATCTGCAACAGGAATAGTTTTTGAAAAGAATGACAAAAACAACTGGCAAGGCGCTTTCCATACTTTCTGCATGCTCATCTCAACTACATAGGGTCTATGTGTCTGCATTACTATTAAAAAGCAATGTACATTATAGGCACATGGTTTCCTAATTCATGTTGAAGTTCTCAGCAGCTAATTGTGACTTCCAGTGTATCATGCACCAAAAATTGTCAGTATACCTATAGGGCTAAGACTGGGATGATGTAGAGCACAATAAAAACTAACAAAAGGTACAATACGAAAGCTAAAAAAAAAAGCGAAATTAGTTTTTCTCTAAAGTTTTTCAAACCTGCCTCTTTTTGTAATTTTTCAATTGTCTTGTCCAACTGCCATCGCTCATTTTCCATTTCATTCTTCAGATTCCTTAACTGTTCTTTCTGGTTAGCTTCTTCCTTTAATCTCTCTGTTAATTGCTGGTGCTCATGAGACACTCGGCTGAGGCTTCTCTGTAATACACAAACGCTCAGTCAATTACAAAATCCAAATTGCCAAAACTGCACCCGAACATGCATTCTGTATTCAGTACGATAAAACATTTATAAAACATTAATTTTAAAGTTAGTGAAATCTGTGCAGTGAGCCTTGTCAGCAGCATCTGTAATACATCTTCTATAAGCTGTAGAGTTATCCCCTAGAATATGATATGATTGGCATGGGACCCATTATCCAGCAATAATTTATCTAAAAATACAGTGTTTTATATAGACAGATACGTGTGTATGTATGTGGATATATTATCTAGAATGCTTGGGGACCTGGGGTTTTTTTTTTTTTAAATAAAATATTTGGATCACCACACATTGTTTACTTAGAACATTTAAACATTAAATAAACCCAATAAGATTGTTGCCCCAATATGGATTTATGAAGTTTAATTATCATATTAAGTACCCATTTATTTTTTTTATTTTTTTAAATGCTTTTTGTTTTGTTTTTTTAGTAGCTTTTATACAATGATACACCCCTTCTGCTTTTTGTTTTTTTTTGTTGCTTTTATACAATGATACACCCCTTCTACTTTTTGTTTTGTTTTTTTAGTAGCTTTTATACAATGATACACCCCTTCTGATTTTTGTTTTGTTTTTTTAGTAGCTTTTATACAATGATACACCCCTTCTGGAAAACATCCCAGATAAAAGATCCTGCATTTCTCTGCAGACCCAGTTCCGCCAAGGCTATTATCAGCACGGTCAAATCTTAAGGTTAATTTGCTGTCTCTGCTGATTATTTGGCTGTGAACCCCTTTTCATTTAACGCGGTCTCACACTTTTCTGTTTACTTAGACTGCAGATAATTATTTTTAAATATTAGATCTCTAAAAACTTGGGGTGACGTTAGCCAACGTTAGCTACAAAAGAAGGAATTTGATTAGTTCCTTCCCCCCTTTAACTTATGCTTTTATTACAGAGTAATGGCGTATGAGCTAGCCCTTGCTACAATTCCAACTAATACTACAGATCTCAGCCTACATTCTCTGTTTAGATTCCTTCCCTAAATATTTATCACTTGAGCATGAGTGGGAGTCACAATACCACTTACCTGGGAACAGACCATTCTTCACAGACATACTTTGAAGTCTAAAATCTAGGCTAGCTTGACTACAATTTCAACCTCTTTTCGCATAGGCCTTATGATATACATAGTCAAAACTCAGGCCTTACCAAACTGAATGAGAATGGAGAAAACTACAATTAAAGCTATAGGTGTCTACAAAAAAATACTCAAACAAAAAAACAAGCAGATCATGTAACAGCATAACATTTACATTTGATGCAGGTAGGTTTAGTTAACAGTCTTATTAGCTTTACAGAAGGGTTTTTCTCAACACTCATAAGTTTACCATGTCAAGTAACTCTGTAACATACTAAAAGTATTTACTTTGTTTAGATAATAGAAAAAATCCAGGGAAAAAACTACCTTGGTGTCTTCAAGTTGATTTTCCAGCTTTCTTGCAAACTGCAGAGTTTCCTTCTCTTGGTCCTTTGCATTTTGCAAGGTAATTGTCAAATGCTGCTTTTCCTTCTGTAACAATATTTGTACATCATAATGACCACTTACAGCTTTTTTACTACAAATGTCAAATATTTATTTCCACTGAAGGCAATGTCTCAGTGCACACAGTGTGTCAGATCCTTAAACACCGTCAATCACAAATAGTAACTGGATGTACCAACACTCAAAAAAGGTAGTAAACAATTAGTACATTAGTGCCCCACCCAGCAATACACACTTTCGGAACATTTTCTTAGCAAGGAGTGGATTGGCTCTTTTGACAAATGCACTTTGATCCCAAAAGCTCCATACAGCAGTCTTTTAAGATGCATTACTTCTATCTCATATATACCCCACCTAACCAAAGCATTAACAGCCTGAAAAGAGAAAAGGGAATTGCATTTTGTACAGTACAAAAATTTCCAACATTTTGATCCTAGGAAGGACAGAAACGTCAAACATTTTTGTACCATGTGTTAAATATTTTTTATATAGGGAGTGCTGGTTTTGTCCATTCATCTCACTTTTGTTTTTTTTCAAAGCATTTAAGTGTGTATATATATATATATATATATATATATATATATATGTTTTTTTTTTATATATATATATAAAGAATAATAGAATTCTTAATGAATCAGATAAAATTGAGCATAGGACTGGCCAGATATGGGATGACTTTGACGTAGTTGGCCAGCTTAAATATATTGCAATATATGGACAAACAATCCCTGTTTTGTTTAAAGGGTAAGGCATTTTTTAGTAGCAGTATGCACAAAATGTCAAATATATATATATATATATATATATATATATATATATATATATATATATATATATATATATATATATATATATATATATATATATATATCAAAACAGGGGGGTTGTGGGAGCACTCTAAAGGCTTTAAAGTATATATAAGTATAATAAATGCTATTGCATATGTACCCAAAACAGGGGTTATTTTGTTACAAAGTTATGATCATAAAATTGATAAGCCACCATACCACGTCAAGGTAAACCCCGAATGGCGGTCCCTAACTTGTTTTATATTTTATGTGCATTTTAGCATTACCTGTAATCAATGTCCGTTGAACGCTGTTTTTTCACTAAGGGCTAAATCCTCCCCAGCCAGCAATCAGGCTTTTAAAGGAGAGATATTCCCAAAACAAACGCCCAATTTTAAAAGCCCCCCTTTAAACTAGTGGTGATCCTATGCTTTTAAAATTGGGCGTTTGTTTTGGGAATATCTCTCCTTTAAAAGCCTGATTGCTGGCTGGGGAGGATTTAGCCCTTAGTGAAAAAACAGCGTTCAACGGACATTGATTATAGGTAATGCTAAAATGCACATAAAATATAAAACAAGTTAGGGACCGCCATTCGGGGTTTACCTTGACGTGGTATGGTGGCTTATCAATTTTATGATCATAACTTTGTAACAAAATAACCCCTGTTTTGGGTACATATGCAATAGCATTTATTATACTTATATATACTTTAAAGCCTTTAGAGTGCTCCCACAACCCCCCTGTTTTGATATTATATATATATATATATATATATATATATATATATATACATATACACACACACATATACAAAAGCCACAAATATCTTGTAAATTATATCCTTATAAATGGTGCGTACTGATGTCACCAGTTATAAAACTATATATATGGTCATGAAACTCCTCTGTAACTTATAATATCCTTATAATTTACAAGGGGGGGTACTTTATATATATATATATATATATATATATATATATATATATATATATATATATATATATATATATATATATACACACACACACACACACACACACACACATATATATATGTAAATAATATATGAACTTGACCTGTTGAAAGCAGTGTTGGTTACTAGTGCTTATTCACTTGCACCAAGTAATTTCATTTGTGTGATAATTGGGAGGGCACCAATATGCATGTGTTTATATTTTATTATATATTACCTTATTATATATATATATATATATATATATATATATATATATATATATATATATATATATATATATATATATATATATATATATATATACACCTCAGGTAGGGGACACAATTCTATGATAGATGCTCAGCTGTAAGTAGCCTTAATATAACCACCAACTTTATCCATGATGAAAGTACATTATATGATTAAACTATATTAAAGCCACTTTATTAGAAAGCGATGGAAATCTTTTTTTTACAGGTTTGAGCAAATCTGGTATATGGGGGCCAACAGGGCACTAAGTTATAAGCAGCACAGTCAGCCCCGAGCGCGCTTCGTATCGGAGCTCCGGCCGAATATAGAGATATAGAGATAACGCTCACGGGAGCTCAGCAGCCTGGGAATCGCGGGATACTAATAAATCTCAGTGTCGCTAACGACTCCCTTCGGATTATTTGTGGATATAAATTGATATACCCGGGAAGGGCTTCTCCCCAACTGCTCAGGACTACATCGAAGACGATATACACGCATTTGTACTTCAAATATGTGAGTAGTTCCATAGAAAGTCTGTAAAGGTTTTTCTTTTTGGGCGTACTACTCTATATATTGTCTCCCCACACAGGTCCCTGGAAATATTTTATCTGTAATTACTAGCGCACTCTACCCCATAATATTCAAATCCGAACACAGTGGACAGGTGGATCCACAAAAATCAGCGGTGCAGCTTTAGCATATTTTAGTGTTCGCGCAAACCTCGACCCTACACAGTATAAGTTATAAGCAGTTTCAGTATATGTTTATGAACAATGTTTTATAAACAAATATTAGTGAAGGCCTAAAATGAATTTGTTGTGGGACCCAGTAACTTATAGTTATGCTAATTTAACTACACCTTTACATGCAGCGTTTCCTCACCTCAGACCTTGAAAGTTTGTCTTTGAGTCTCTCATTCTCTTCACTGAAGTCATTTATTTCCTGCCGAAGTCCAGCAATTTTGTCCTCAAGGTTCTCGATTTTCCTTTTCAGCTCCTCATTCTCTTGCAGCAGCACTTTCACTTTGTTCTCAAACACAGCTTTTAGTTGACTGGCCTCATTCTTCTGATTAGCTATATCACTGGAATTCTGTTTTGAGAGAAAGAGATGAAGCTGAATATTAAGAAGAGAAGATTCTTTTCAAGCAAAACTAGTACTTAATGCAAACAAGAGGGATACTGTACTCCTGCTAAAAGATGCCTATTTAGCATATTATATTAAAGTCAATTAAGAGGTCTATACATATACATATTTAGTTGCAGGAATTTCAAGTCACTTATCTGTGAGCAACTCCAGTCTTGCCAGTAATAATCTTTTTTACTGGAGGGCTTTTCCAGCTTTCCTTCCTGCCACTTTATTTAGTGACCAATATTTACAATTTTGTCAAGTTCAAAGTAGAATAACAAGGTCATCTGTGATGCCTAATCCCACCAAATGCAGCAAAACAAAAAGAAACGTTGCTGCTTGATGGATTTGATTCAGCTGTAAGTAAAAGAGTAGGTTAAGCAAACAGGGAGACAATGAAACATGCTCCTTTAATGCTTGACCTGCTTTGAATGTGTGTAGGACGGCCATTAGACAAAGAACAGGAAGAAGGCCAAGTCAAGGCTGTTAGGAGCTACAAGAGAGCAGCTTTATTGCCATCTTATTTGTCAGCATTAGGGAATAGTGTGGGAATGCCCTGAATCACAGTGAAACAATGCAGCATGGCTCCAGCTAGGGCCTTCACATTAATAGTTTATGACATACAGATAGTGGTAAAAGTATTCCTAATTCAGACTTGCTAAAAGCAAGCTGCCATTACTTCTTGACTGCATTAAGAACATGAGCTCACCAACCCCCAAAACCTCCTAGTGTTTGAGAAGACAGATGAATGCAAATAAACAGAGCGAATAACAGAACTCCCATTGGTCTGTGGAGTGATCCAAACGCTCAGATTCATTTTGGCAACACAATGTGTAAATACCCACTGTCTACTCTACTTTTTGCACCTGACCTACCTTATTTCCTTTGGGGCCTATATCAAATACACTTGTTAAATTGCCCCCCCCCCATTTTAAGCAAATAGCAGCTGCCAATCTAACTTCTAAACTAATCTGTACACAAGTGCAGTTCAAGGACATAAACACCTTGTCTGCAGATTTATTTAACAACTTCTCAGTGCAAAACATTTACATGCAGGTTTTAAATTGGCCTCTGTTGGATATGTAAAAGTCTTACACCAGAGTATAAATAGAATTACATCAACAAATTGTCTATAATAACTGCCCCACTCCCAATGTGCCTAGGGACCCCTCAACATATTTGAACTACATCATAATAATCTCTCCAAACATTAAACATAATGGAAATTAGGCCCACCATAGGATACCATTTGGACAGTACTAGTTTTAGACTGTACTATTGTACTGTACTCAATTTAAGGGACAACATTTGTGGCTAGATTCAGAGACAGAGTTCATAGGGAGGGTGGGTACTCCCACTTCTACAACCCCCACTTCTAGGCACAGACTTGTCTTGTGAATGTGCTGTTTGGAGAAAGGAGGGCACAGGCTGCGGATTATAACATAGTATATATGAACATAACTAGGGCTTGTGTTGGAAATGCATTCTTCCTGTTAAAATTGAATAAACACTTTATAATATTGGCTCCAAAATCTGTCTGTCATCCCTAAGTGTATGTGCCCCAAACAGGGCTAGGGGTCCCATTCAGTAGCAGAATTGATGTAGCAACATTTTGCATTCTATCCACCACTGTTTTCCGCTGGACATATTTCACAGCCCCTAAATGACCTGCTCCCTGACCCCAGTAGTTGTCTCTGGCTTTCATGTGTTTTAATGTTGCCTAAACAACCAGGGTGATCTACAATCACAAACAGCAGGCAGAGAAAGTTTCTGGAACACACTGAGGACTCTTAGATACACACATACAAGATTAAGCTAATTTTTTTTATTTACTTTTTTTTTAAATCCTCAATAGCAGAAAAAATAAAATCAACAAAACTTCCATATGCGTTTCCCCCCCCCCCCGAGATTTTTTACGAATCGCAAAAAAAGAAAAGAAAAACATTATAAATAATTATACATTTGCTTCTCAGATTTTGAAAAATGATTAGGCTTATTAACTTTAACCACTGGCAAGTCTAGGGTCATAAATCGGACCAACAATGTATGGGCTTGTTAAAGACAAACATTTAGTGGAATGTTTATTACTAAATAAGCAAATACGTGTGGTCAAATTTTCAATGTACTTTGAGAATACCAGCTATGCAAGAAATGTAAGCATCGCTAATCCTTCAGGTCTGTTTAGGCATACTTTTTATCTTTAACAGCAACATGGACACTTATTTTACATTAAAGGGGAACTCCAGCTTCCAAACCAAAATTTGATAAAGAGGCCCACATATCACAGAAATCCCTAATATACCCATCACAGTTATCTATTTCTTCAAAAAGTAAGAATAAATGCCATTTTCTATGCTGAAATCCAGCTGTTTAACAGTTCTTCTCTTTCTGCATCATTTGAAATCCTGGCAGGGAAGGAGGGACTAAACACTGATGTTACAAATTGTAACAACTTCTCCGCAGCTTACAGACAAACATGCAGGAACTACATAACCCAAAATTCATTAAACTGTGATGTTCTGTTCCTTATTGAAATCACATGTGCAGGGAATTGTGGGGTTTGGAGGATGCAGGCAAAGGACAGAGGGCTGTTGATACAAAGTAACAGTCAGCCAGCTCAACAAAGTAGTCAGAGAGATCAGCAGGAGAGCAGGGGGCTAGTCTGAATATTTTTTAATTGATGTATATTGCAAGGTTGCTTGAAATTATGTTAACTTTTCAAAAAGCTTAAGTTTGTTTTTGTGGCGTTCCCCTTTAATGTAAAGTGGGAAAACACTAAGGAGTTGTGTTAACTTTTTTAAACCTCGAATGAATTCACAAATCGAATGGTTTCTAATTTAAGAAAAACCTCGAATGGAAAAAAACTCAAATCAGCGAGTTTGGGGTTAACAACCCAAAAACACGAATTGATCAAGTTTTCGTGCTAGACCCACCAAAAAAACTACCTTCAAACGTTCAAGGGACCTCTGCCATTGAATTTTACATGACTTTGACAGGTTTTAGTTGGTGTATTTTCTGGTTCAATCAATTTACAGGGTCGTGGGTATAATACATTTATATAAATTCAAGGTTTTTCTTTTATTAACCCGAAAAATCTATTTTTGACCAAAAAATAACCTTAAAATTCCTTGGAAAACACAACTAGGCCATTGATAAATAACTTCCATAATGTAAAAAACAAACAAAAGTTTTTGTTTTTAAAATCTACAAAGCATTGATTGACAAGTCAGTACAAGGATGTGGTTTTTTTTAGGCTTCTTGTTTATTTTTATGCGCTTTTTGGTTGACCAGCCATTTTTTTTAAATATACTTTCTCTAAAGCTGGTCCCACATACTCAGAAGAGGGAGCGAACAAAAATCCAGTACTGAAATGATTAGCTCACAATACAGAATCAATACAATCACCATTGTTCTCAATTTGCTAAAGAATGTATAAAGGCAATAATTCATCAATTTGCTCTGAATTGAAGACCATGTGTAACTTTATACCATAAATGAGGAACAAGCTACCATTGTGGGAGTTTTCATTTAATGATGCAAGATAAATAAATAGCACCAACATATTATTGTTTGAAATTTGACTTTGTAAAATGGAGATTACTGATTGTACTTTTTATCTGAGTTTCAATAAAATACTGCAAATAACTAGTAAGCACACTGCTGGATGCTTTTGTTTGCACTTAATACTGTGTATGTTCAGTAAACTTGATATCATACCATATTATCACATGCAATTGTATCGAATTGCACAAAATACACAAAACTCCTCAAAGGGAAATAAACTCCTGCTATATTTTTCTTTTCTGGTAAAACTCGGGTTCACCTAAATCCTTACAATTCATTCAACACCATCATGTTTTAGTCAGGTACTAATAAAAAACACTGGGATGATACATTGCATTTTTAATATGGAAATCTAGATTCAATTCAGGTTTAAGGGGGTAGTTCACCTTTAAATTAAAGGGATACTGTCATGGGAAAAAAATTTTTTTTCAAAATGAATCAGTTAATAGTGCTGCTCCAGCAGAATTCTTCACTGAAATCCATTTCTCAAAAGAGCAAACAGATTTTTTTATATTCAATTTTGAAATCTGACACGGGGCTAGACATTTTGTCAATTTCCCAGCTGCCCCATGTCATGTGACTTGTGCCTGCACTTCAGGAGAGTAATGCTTTTTGGCAGGCTGCTGTTTCTCCTTCTCAATGTAACTGAAGGAGTCTCAGTGGGACATGGGTTTTTACGATTGAGTGTTGTTCTTAGATCTACCAGGCAGCTGTTATCTTGTGTTAGGGAGCTGTTATCTGGTTACCTTCCCATTGTTCTTTTGTTTGGCTGCTGGGGGGAAAAGGGAGGGGGTGATAATCACTCCAACTTGCAGTACAGCAGTAAAGAGTGATTGAAGTTTATCAGAGCACAAGTCACATGACATGGGGCAGCTGGGAAATTGACAAAATGTCTAGCCCCATGTCAGATTTCAAAATTGAATATAAAAAAATCTGTTTGCTCTTTTGAGAAATGGATTTCAGTGCAGAATTCTGCTGGAGCAGCACTATTAACTGATTCATTTTGAAAAAATTTTTTTTTCCCATGACAGTATCCCTTTAACGTTTAGTATTTTATAGAATCACTATAATTGCTATATATATATATATATATATATATATATATATATATATATATATATATATATATATATATATATATATATATATATATATATATATATATATATATATATATATATATATATATATATATATAATTGCTTAGAATCAAACCTTCTTTTTCTCTCTCTTTCTACTTTTTATTATTCACGGTTCTATTCAGGCCCTCTTCTATTCACATTCCAGTCTCTTGTTCAAATCAATGCATGGTTCTTAGGGTAATTTGGACATTAGCCACCAGATTTCTGAAATTGGAGAGCTGCTGAATAAAAAGCTAAATAACTCAAAAAATACAAATAATAAAAAAAATTAAAACCAATTGCAAATTGTTTCAGATTATCACTTTTACATCATACTATAAGTTAATTTACAGATGAAGAACCCCTGTAAGCCACATCTTTTGCTGATATTTTTAGTTATCCCGTTGATTACAGTTTGATTTGATCAGTTCTGATAAAGTTTCAGTTTGGTTAAACATTTTTCCCCAAGGCTTGTCTTTGTGAGTGATTGGGTCATTGTTACAGTACCTCAATTAAAACGGTATTTAAATAATTTAATACAGTAGGGACTTTTTATAGAATAACAGTATTTCAGACGATTACGGGATAAAAGAAGTTAATATATAAATGGGAATTTACATAAATATTTTGGTGCTTTATGAGTGTAGAGGCTGTATAATTATTAACCGGCCATATCTCGGTGACAGAGTAAACTCCCTCAACATTTGGTCTTGTTAATCTTTTTCTATTTTTTTTCCATCCACAGGTACAAATCCAAATAGCTTCACCAAATAACTGCAAGAAAGTGTTTCCAGACTCAAACCAGTATAAACTGGCGAAAACTCTGTAGCAGAATCAGTTTTCCCAAAAAGCTCCTAAAAGTTTAATTCTGTACTGTCTAAATCACAAGGGGTCATTTCTTCCCCCAGCAGAGATTCACACTATGCTCTCTGTCCGGACCAGCATTGTGGCTTCTAACAAATGCCAGAGTAAAATACACTAAAGACTATTTTGTTAGCTGGTGGGGACCACCGTGTGCTCGAAGTGCCAGGGCCTATTCTGAATCCCAGTCCAGGCCTCCTGACAGGCATAACATTTGCTCTCAGTTCCCATACAGAGAGAATATTGACCAAAATGAGTATTTTCAGGCCAAAATATGCCTCCTGTATGCACTGACAGGGACACTCCATTAATGCCAGAGCTAACAGAACAGAAGTGAACCAGAGTACACTGGTGTTTTCTCTGCCATTGGAGAAAAAGCAACATGTGACATAAGCGTAAGCCCAGTAGACAATGCTGCTAAGACACCATGGGGCCTATTTATCATGCTGTGTAAAAAGTGGAGTGAAGCATAAGCGGCGATGTTGCCTAGAGAAACAAATCAGTAATTAGATTTCAACAGTTAGAAAACAAAAGCAAAGATCTCATTGGCTGCTATTAGGAACATCACCAATAATGCTTCACTTCGCTTTTTACACAGCATGATACATTTAAAATTGTCCAGACACCTGCTTGTCCAACATTTCATTCTGAAACCAAGGGTATTGACATGAAATATGTCTATTATTTGTAAAACTGAGGCAGACAACAACTGTGGGCAGGGATGGTTTTCTTTATATTAATTCAAGGTGAGGGCCAGGGTTGTAAAAAGGGCAAAGCACAGAGAAGAATTACTGAAGATACAGATAAACACGCAGTATAATATCATATGACATATATTATATGGATATAAAACAATGTTATTGCCAAAGTTTGGATCCTCACAGGGAAAGTACATCCCTGTATCTGCTGCACATTCAAGCTTTTCTGATATGCTTACTGAAATCAAATACTGCAGTAGTTTTTTGGGCATTTTCATGTTGGTGACAAAATGCCACATATTCCACTTCCAAAATGAACACTTGAAACATCACAGCTTACCTTTACTTCTTCATTCAGATTGTCTCTGATCTTTTTCAGCTCTTTATCATACTGTTCCTTGAGCTTATCAATTTCCTGGTCATGAGTTGATACCTCTTCCTTCAATGCTCCCTTCAGTGCAGTAAGTTCACGCTCCCGTTTCCTTAATAAGTCTTCCTGCTCTTCTTTCACCAACAAGATCTCCTGGAACCGTTGTTTCATTTGCATCAGCTCCTAGATTTACATTGGAATAGGCAATGTAAACACAAGTATTTTTTTCCTATAATAAATTGGAGACATTTGGACAGCTTTGGTCTTCCAGCAACTAGTGTTTTACCTGTACATACAAACCCCCATATGTAATATAAGGCACTAAATTTGCCCATGAGCAGTAACCCTTGACAACCAATACAATTCTTGCATTTCAACAGGTGACTAGTCTATGCTTCCTGCTGATTAGTTGCTATGGGTTACTGCCTCTGTGTCGTTTATAACATAAACCTATTTCTTCAAAATGGGCAGATCACTGGCCAATTTAGACACAAAAGGTCCAACACAAGCCCTGATCTGATTGCTTTACAGTCAACTAAAACAAATGCAACACACAAGACGGTATAATTTGCATGATTCTGTGCAGATATTATGTATTTTTTAGAATTCATAATCCTCTGGACACAACCACAATGGATGTAATCTTAAAATTATAGTTTTTAGTCTAAACAAATGGAAGCAGACTGGAGTAGTGCACAAACACAGCAGACCATCACTGGTGTAAACAAGACCTATGTTAAATAATCGAATGTTGATTAGGCGATGATAAGTACTAAATAAAACAAGTTTCAGCAGATAAAGCCCTAACAAACTTGAAGGCATAAATCTTGAAAATAAATTGAAGGAGTTTGCATGACAATTCACTTGCACATGTGATGACAGTAGCTTATTCACTCACACTTTGCCCCAGTGAATTAACTCATAGCAATCAATCACAAAATAGCTCTGATCATTCTACTGCACATAGAATTATGACATGAAATCTCTCATCTTCTCCCCAGTCAGTAAATAAAAGTGTGAAAATGCAGTGCAAGTGCTACAAGCCCTGTTTCAGACACATTTGGAAGAGAACAAATTATAGGTGCACATATATTTTCAAATATAGGTGCATGTATTAAATATATTCACATACACCTATTGAGTGCCTGTACCAGACACACAACATGAATGATACACAGTGAAACCACTTAAAACATATTTCTCGGGAAGTCTAGATTACTGACCTCTACAAATGCTTCTCTTTCCTCATCATCAACAGAGCTCTTGGCATTATCCAATTCATCATGCATTTCTGACAACTGTTCCTGCAGGTCTCTGATCTCTGTCTGATATTGCTCTTGTTCCATCTTTAGTTCAAACAATCTATAAAAAAAAAAAATGGCCAGACATTCAAAGTAAAGATAATAAATACATATTATTCTGTTTTACCTTTAAATAATAACAGGTGGATACAATAGGAACATACTTTAAATGACCAGTGTTAGGGAGAAAATGTTAAAAAGGTATGTGAAATAAATTGTATATATTTTTCTTTCCCCCAACAACAAGAAAATGATTTATAAAGATACTTCTGAAAATAAACTTCATAAGTGTCAAAAGGAATTTCTCCCAGTGGCAGCACTGAAACTGGTCACCAAAAATTGCAAAATAACAGGGTATTCCAGCACCAACTCTACATGCTGTGCTTTGATAATTAGCCCCACATTTTCTGCAGTGTTTTTAATCTATCAAACCTTCAAAAGAAATAGTTATAATTGATGTCTATGATTATAGGTCAATACTACAGTGATTGGTAAACCACAATGGATGCTGGCATATAAAATGTCAATCATGTAGACAGAGCATGTATTTTTCTATGGTATTCATAAAATGCTACTTGTAACTTTTCTTGATAGTCACAGTTTTTCTGTACTCCCAATCAGTGTGCTTCAGATCCAAAAACAATAAAATGATGAAAAACTGCTGACAGCGCATGGTTATTATCCTGCGAGTCAGCAGTTTTTCATCACATCTTATTTTTGGATTTGAAGCACAATTATTGTTCTGTTCCTACAAAGGCCCAGATTTCCACTAATTGCTCATTTATTAAGCATAGTGCAGTAAAAGGCACAATGTGTAATGTTTAGCCCATCATGCACCTGCTGCTTATCACTGCAACCTGTTGTGCTCCTTGAATGGTGCGCCTGCCTCTTTACAGAATAGGTGGTATATGGGTGCCCCTTGCATGAACCTTAGTTGCACTTCATTTAGGAGGCAAAGGAGTGCCAGGAAGCAAAAGGATCTCTGGTAACCTGTACTTATAGGTCATGTGTTAAATAAATGTCTTACCTCCATTTGTTACGGAGATCCTTGCACCAGATTTTTAACCCGGTTCAGGGCACAGATTGCAACTCAGAAGCAATGCTATGGATGATTAGCATGTGGACCCTAAACTGCACTTGCTCTCATATACAATAAGATCAAAAGTATCTCAAACCATAGAAGCATGTTTTTACTCCCCAAATATGAACACGTCTCATCGCTTAAAAATCAGATTATGGTAATTTTGTGGCACCCTTTTCAGTCCCTAGTTCAAATTAAAAAAAATAAAAAAATGTTTTCTGTCCATTTCTGACTATTACGTAGAAACCACTGCTACATTTTAAATAGCTGCTATGCACAAAAACTTCTGTTTCCACAGTGTATTTGCTATTTTTCATCCACAGTCTTTGATTCTCCTAGTGTGACACTGCAGCATCACTGATGCACACTTGGATTGACTGTATGTGTGCCATTCTGCTAGAAGTACCAAATTCTGTCTTCCCTTGACAAACATCTCAGTTATGGATTGCATCCAAAAATCTCTTGGAGGGAAAAGACTACTAGCTTTTCAAAAAAATGAAACACTGACTTAGAAATTAACTTAGAATACAACACATTCACCTAAAAACTTACTCTTCAAGATGCTTTCTTAATTCCTTTTCACTTTCACCCAGTCTCTTACGAAGCACAACATTTTCTTCCATGCTTTTCTCCAGCTGGTCCTGGATGTCATTCATGTTTGCTTTGACCTTTGACTCTTCTTTGTTGCTTTTGCGATTCTACAGTAAATGTGACAGTCCATGTGACATTCAATGAACACATTATGAAAACAACTACATATGATTGCGCTACGTTCTCAGCCTCCTAGTTTCTTGTTCTCCAGCATTAGTAACATAAGTGCATTCCATAGACACCATTATAAACCCAAATATTGTATTTAAAAAGCTTCTGGCTAGACACGTCAACTTAAACTTCCCATCAGGCAGAACCAGAGAAGCCAACAGGAACCTCCTCCTCAAAATATGTGAAACAGCTAGACAGCAACAGATTTAAACTGCTTCCTTATTCATACCTTCATTTCTTCATCAAGCCTTTCTTGCATAGAAGAAACTTTCCTTTCCAGTTCATTTTTCTGTTCCTGCAAAACTTTGATATCTGCAGAAGGATCCTGCAAAATGCAATAGTTGTCCTCAGATGTGGCAGCAAAGACTTTTACAATCAACAAAAATGTAAGCAACACTAAACATTCATGGAAAAGAGTATAGGGTTGTTTTTTTTTGTTTTTTATCTTTACATTTTAATATTGAGTCGAATGTATAATTATTTTTCTTTAGCTTTGTTTCCTCAGGTACTTTTTGAAGTTTTATCGGCTGCATTTTTCAGCCTTGAATAAAGACTCTACTTTTCAATGTCAATTGGCCAATCATTACAAGTATACAGGCAAAACTACAGCATGACTACTTACCTACATTTATTCATTATCTAAATACACACATACCATACAACTAAAGGTGGCCATACAGGAGCAGGTTTATTCTGCTGATTCAGGTCCTTGAGAACAATCTGGCAGTTTATCTGCCTGTGTATAGGGCCCTCCATCCAATATCTGGCCAAAAATCAGCCAGATGTAGATTGGGCAGGTTTGATTTTCCATGGCAACCTCGCCAAACAAGCAGGTCTTATAATGTATGGGCCACCTTAAGAGATTGGGTATGATATAATTGATATAGGATTACCTACAGTAACTGGGATAGTAGCAACATTTATATTTTGAATTAAAGACAGAACAGAATGGAATTTATGCCCCAGGTGCCACAGAAAATCTAGACAAACAATCATAGACCCCAGTTTAATATGTGCACAAGCATTTAGATAATGTAGGCATATGGGTAGATGAAATCCATACAGAGAATGTGCCTCCTTCCAAGAAAGGGGAGAATGGAACCTACCAGCAGGAAATATAGACTTAAGGGGACACAATATGAATCCCTAACACTGAAGAAGATCCTGCATGGAATTTGTTATCCCCAAAGTATGGTGATTCCCCCAAAATTATAGAACACCTATCAAACATTTGTTTGCAAAATATATTGTTGCAATACCAAACTTCATGTCGAAAAATATGTGTACTCTAATTAACAGATTTCATTGGACAGAATGATCTTCTGGTAACATAAAATTTGAATTTCCAGAACCCACCAGCACACCCTGGCCTCTCCAGCATAAGTTGGCCCGGTGCACAGTCAGAAGGGATCAGCAACCCCAATTGTAGTCAGCGTAATAGAAGGAAAACTGGCACTCAGAGCTCGATGCATGCGGGCAAAGCCCTGCGTGTTTATTACAATGTAACGTTTCGGGGGCGGGCCCCTTCGTCAGAGTGCCAGTTTTCCTTCTATTACGCTAACATAAAATTTGAATCAGCAAACCTCTGCCATTGAACCATAAAGATCCTAAATTCTGGAAACATCTCACATTTGGACAGGTATTTAAACTGCAACTCTGTATGAGTATTTTGTTCACTCTCCTGTCTGAACCACAGTATCCATGCTTCTGTATTGTCAACTATGGGAATTGTCAAAAGAAAAAAAAAAAAAAACATGTCATCTTGTTTATAATGATTATAATATGGAGTGTGAGGCAGAGATTAGGTGTCTGTTACACACTTGACTGCATGTGTTAACCAGGGCTATATTAATCTGCTGTAGCAAGCAGTCATGAGATTTGGATTATTACAAAAACACATGCTTCTATACTTAGTTCTTTGACTTAGGAGTCAAATATTTTGTGTTCCCCTTAAATTTAATTCCATTCTCAGTCGGTGACATTTCTGTTTCAGAGCCAGAACATTAAGTGCTTAACCTTCTACCTAGAAATGACCTTCAGCAGAATTCCACAGAAAGCTCTAAAGTCACCTGAATGTAAAATTGCTGAACTATTAAAGGGAGCATATTGTGTGAAAAACAAGAAAGTGCCAGTGCATTACACTCAAATAGAAGCAATGTGCTTAGCAAAGTAGCGTTGTGGGCTGATTTATTGAAAATTTCTGCAAAAACCCTCCTAGTCCCATCCATCTCTTCCACTTCCTGCTTTCCCAGGCTGTGAAGGGGAGCTGTCGGCACTCAGCACACTGCATTTTGGGATAGGAACCAATCAGCAGCTAGGCTGACCTGATAGGAAACTGAAGTCTGTCACTAAAGTGTGACTGCAGGGCAGTGATGGGCCTCCTACTGTGCTTGTGGCAGGGACCATAAGAACACATCCTCTCATCACAGATAAGGACCATAGCAGATCTATATGGAGCTCCAATAAAAGGGCCATTTTTAAAGACAATGTTTAGACTAAAATCAAACCAGCACGATATATTATTAATTTTTGCCAAGATTTTTTTTTATTAGTTATGCTATATATAATAATATATGGGTGCCAAAAAACATACAATAAATATTGATAAGCACAACAAAAGCTAGCACTCA
The DNA here is from genome assembly GCF_017654675.1 of Xenopus laevis. Classification (NCBI taxonomy): domain Eukaryota; kingdom Metazoa; phylum Chordata; class Amphibia; order Anura; family Pipidae; genus Xenopus; species Xenopus laevis. Next base: position 105,221,716 of record NC_054375.1, read on the forward strand.
CAGGTTTTTTAAAGCTATTTTTTTTTTAGGGGGTTATATGTTGAGAGTGCTGGGGCTAACTTGTTTAGTATGCAAATTAAGCCTTGCCCACATGCACCCAATAAGAAAGGTGAGGAGCAGCATTTCAGCTTGTTTCGTTTTAAAGAACTATATTTTTTGGGGAGGTGCGGATCTCTTTGGAATTGGATTGGATAAATACATGGTTTCTGCACCCAGGCACATATACTATTTATCAAGAGTGCCGGCATCATGGGGTATAATGTAAAGTCATACTTGCATCAGATCCATTGAGTCACAGATATTTTCACTAGTATAGAAATGGAATTTCACTAAATAGAAACAGTTTACAATGGACTAAATGCCAAGGGATTATTTCAGTTATGCTGGTAGATACATGAGGTGGTGATGTGGGGATTTTTATTAAACCCTGCTTTTCATCAGTCTGATCAGAATAGTTGTAGGCATATACACACAAAGAAAAGAAATATGTTGTTTACAACCCTCTAACATGTTAAATATTTTCATTTGCACCAAAGAATATCAGAAATTATCTCTTCTTGCAGATCTAAAGGGTCCTTTTAACAGAATAAAGTGTAACTAGACAAATGTATAATAAAACCACAGGCAATTAAAACTTTTGTTTGTTTTAAACAGACCAAACACCCAGATAAATATGTCCAGTTGTTGACAGCACTATTTAAAGGAGTTATTCACCTTTGAGTTATCTTTTAGTATGATGTAGAGAGTGATATTTTGAAACAATCTGCAATTGGTTTTCAAATAACCTTAGCAACCATGCATTGATTTGAATAAGAGAATATGAATAGCAGAGGGCCTGAATAGGAAAAGAAGTAATAAAAAGTAGCAATAACAATACATTTGTAGCCTTACAGAGCAGTAATCCCCTTTTGAAAGCTGGAAAAGAGTCAGAAGAAAAGGGCAAATAATTTAAAAAAAACTATAAAAAGTAAACAATGAAGACCATTTGAAAAGTTGCTTAGAATTGCCCATTCTATAACATACTAAAACCTAGCTTAAAGGAGAACCCTTTAATAATGGAGGGGAAAAAAACAACCACCAGCACAAACTATACAAGTAACCATGATTGTGGGACCTTTCTTTAGTTTTCTTAGAAAATAAATGAAAAGAAACACACATAGGGAGTTATGTAATAAAAGGCACAAAGTTTGCCATGGGGCAGTAACCTATATCATCCAATCAGCAGGAAGCATTTACTGCTCACATGTTTAAAAGCAAACATCTTATTGGTTTCTATGGGTTACTGTTCCTGGGCAAACTTAGTGCCTTTTATTACATATTGGGGATATAGTTATAAATAGAAATTTCCTGATATTAACTATTAGCATGAAGTTTATCCAGGGACTGGTCTGATTGCTCTATTAGAAGTCAGGAATGGATTTTTTTGCAAATCAGAAAGACTATGGATGGGGTTTTTTGCCTTTCTCTGGATCAACTAGCAGTCAAGCAGTTTTAACTTTGGTAAAATGTTTGAAGGACTTTTTGTCTTACTTCAACCTCATTTGGCCCCTGGGTCAAGCACTGCTTCACTATATACTCCTATGCAGAACCATGGGGAGGGAACCTCATAAACAGTCCTCAACCAAGAACATTTTCAAATCTGCATGACAGATATTTGCCAAACTAGGTACTGGTTGGACAGGCCACAATTTCAGTCCCAGACAAAATAAAAATAGCCAACTAAGCTTGGACTTAATTAATGTCGGCTCATGTATGACTAGTTGAAAACACGATTGAAGGGATGTGAATCTCAGAGCTGCAAACTATTCATGATTTTCAACCTGAAAGAAGAGGAATAAGGCCACACAAGGCACCTGAAAATGCAAGTGGGTGAAAGCTAAAGCTGGCCATAGACGCACAGATAATATCGTACTAAACAATTTTTCGTACGATATTCGGTGCGTGTATGGTGGGAAAAGAGCCGACTGATATCGGCAGAAGACTTGGATATTGGTTGGCTCGTCGATCAGGCTGGATGGAAAATGTTGATTGGGTGCCTTTGAAGGAACCCAAACATCAGCCATTGTTAGTGCTGAATCATCAGATACAGGTAGAATTCTATTGTTTCTATATGTATATCTACCTGTATATCTGACGATTCAGTTTTACACGTGTGTATTGAAGTGAACGATCTTTCTTGGAAAGATCTTTTCCAAGAAAGATCGTAATTGTTACGTTTATGGCCACCTTAAAACAGAAGTTCAATAGGACTGCTTTATTATATTCCTTTATTTTAGGATTTTACAGAGATGTAAACCATTCACACCACCCTAGTTGTAGCAAAGTTTAGAGTCTAATTTCCCTCAAACTGTAAGACACATAGATCAGTTTTGGGAGAACTTATTTAAGATGTATGGGAATGTGAAGAAACTGGAGGTCCCAGAGGAAACCCACACAAACAAAGAACTCCACCAGAGTTGCAATGAAGCCCAAGGCTGAGCATTAGAAATGCTTACCAGTGTCCTCCATGCTGCTATACACTGGAATTTGTACAGAAGCCCTGTACATATGGACAAAGAAAATGAAAAGCAATGTTTTTGGGCTTTAAATGCCCTTAAACACATATATTTACCCTGATTATTGTTATTGCTCACCCTTTTCACAGCCAATACATTACATACCTAAACAGATCATTTCTTTCTTTTCAAGTTATAGTATGTATTTAGTAGTTTTTAAGCTCACATAGGGCCTGGTACAAATTATCACAACTTCCCTATATATATATATATATTTGATATATATAACCTGATAATCCTCTGACTGCAAAGAAAACACCATCTCAGATCCTGATATTTTACAGATATAGATTTTGATTATGCATTAGTATTTAAATAAATACCAACCTGTACGGTGCTGGCAGCTCTTGATTTTAATGTCTGGATTTTTTCAAACACCAGGTTGACTTTTCTTTTAGTTGCATCATCATTATCAGGGCTCCTAAAACATGATATCCATGTTAAATTTAATACGGAATGCACTAATAAAATCTATATTATAAGTTCATCATATCCTGTACAAATACAGCAATGGTAAAGCTTTGTCTAGCCTTCATCGCCAAATATAAATTGAATGACTTAATTTTCATAAGTGTATGACTTCACATGGAGTAGAAACATCTCCATGTTGTGCAAGGTCATATATGATCCAACAACTAATGTAGCTAGGGCCAAGGTAAAGGACCAGAGATTAAACTTTATCCCTAGGCAACTTCAAGTGTAAACACAGAAAGCTCATTCCCAATACATGAATGGGGCTTTACTTTACCTGTCTGTGCTCATAAAAACAGTTTCCCTAATCTGTCCATAATCTCTTAGGCCTCAAAGCAGACAGTCTGACTTTTTATGTGTTACAACCCTAAAAATGATTTTAATAGGCTACAGAAAATGTTAGGTGAATCTGAAGTTTAATTTAGGTACAAATTCACAAACACAAAGAATAAAAATTTAATTTTGCTTTGAGTTCATTTACATAAAGTTGGCCATAGACACATAGTAAGTTAGGTTGAAAAAAGACACACGTCCATCAAGTTCAACCTTTTGACTTTTTTTTTAACCTGCCTAACTGCCAGTTGATCCAGAGGAAGGCAAAAAAACCCACCTGAAGCCTCTCTACTGAAACAAACGGTCAATAGCCAAACGTTTGTCGTACAAGGAATAAAATCTGTACGTCTATGGCCATTCATTATATGAATGAGTGTTTAGAGTACTGATGCCTGCCCACCCAGAAACATACTTAAGCCACTTACTTAGAGAGCTGACAGGAGATAAAGAAGAGCATTTAAGATGGAAGTGTTTATTTGGTCATTTGTCTTGGACTTGGCAAGAAAACACGCAAGAAAATTGCACATAGGACATTTTAGACAATAACCCCTTCTTTTAGACATACAAGGCATTCCCCACTGCTTAGAAGGGTTATTACAAATAGTTTCATATACAAACCCTTCTTTCAGATAGTTAAATAGTATTTGTTTTGCAGTTTCCTCATTGGTTTGTTGTGCTACTTGTTGTTGTCCCTTCAAAAGGTCAGGAGTTGCCTGAAAACAGGAAAATTATTCTTAGTTAGAAATGGGAATCCAAAACATTCATTCTGCAAAGGTTTATGTTTTACCAATTTGAGATTACATTACAAGAAGCATTTAAGATGATATCCAATAATGCTCTACCAATGCAAGGATTTATATAAAGGATGCAAATGATCTTATTTGTTTGGGGTATGCAATGTACAATTTTTTCTCCTTTAAATATGAAGCTACTGCTTTTTCATTTTGATGGATAACTATATGGAAGATGTTGGCACGGTCAGGTGGGTTGTGCTCAGTTTTATAATCTGCCTTTAATAATTACTGTAGTGAGATAGGGCAAACAGAATGGTGTTCTTTGTGCCCCAGTGGCAGATTATTGCCCAATACCAATTTAGAATCTGGTTGGAAAGAGCAACACTAATTGATAAGGTGTCATGGGAAATTTAAAGGGGTTGTTCACCTTCCAACACCTTTTCTCCGTTCAGTTGTCTTCAGATAGCTCACCAGAAATAAGGACTTCTTGCATTTACTTTCTATCTTCTATTGTGACCATTTTTCTAATACAATATTGTATTTTAAAACTTCATTTTTGATCTTCTTGTGTCTTTCTGAATCAGTTCTGGGAGGGGGGGGGTCGCCGACTGAGTTAAAGGCAGCTGTTACAATTGATAAAATAGTTACTAATATTTCACAGATGCTACTGAGCAATGTAGCAACTAATGTAGCAGACTGTAACAATTCAGATCTCTGAGCTGCCAGACAGAAACACCAGACAGGAACGTTATGAAAAGCAACTGAAAAATTGAATTCATGAAAAAAGTCATAAAATGCTAGAGCAACTGATTTATGTACATAATGTAGTTAGAGCCAGAGGCTGTGGCCGCTGTCATAAAATGCTGGGGTCACAGTGAGAGGATAAAATTGGGCAGCATTGTGAAAAAAAATATATATTTTGTATATGTAAACCAGGGCTGGAACTAGGGGTAGGCAGAGTAGCCACATGCACAATCTCAGTCAGTGTTACCCTAGTTCTAGTTAATGTTTAGCCTCAAGTTCTGAAACGCATCATAGCTTTGTTAATTACCCATGCTTCAGTCTCCTGTAACACTCACCTTCTGTTCATCATAATATGTGAATAATAAATATTCTTGCAAGGTTATAACAATGCCGCTTCCAAACTCCCTTTCATAAACTACCTCAATATTTAATAAAACGCACAACGTTTGCCCAGGTTCAGTAACCCTTGCATTTCAGCAAATAAAAAAATATTAGAGGATTATACTGAACACACTTACAAATTGTTCTTCCCATGTAGATTAATTGCAGAATAAACTCCATTAAGTCTGTGCGTAAATTGCCCCTTAAGGGCAGAGACACATGGTCAGATTTGGGGAGATTAATCCCCCAGGATTTATCTTCCCGAACTGCCTTCCTGCCGGCTAGAATGAAAATCGCTGGCGCAATGGCAGAGCATTTTGTTTTCCGAAGTTGCCAAAAGTGGAAACTTCGGGTAACTTCGGAAAACGAAAGGCAGTTCGGGAGATTAGTTGCCCCGAAGAAGAGGAGATTTGTCGCCGGGCGACTAATCTCTCCAAATCTGACCGTGTGTCTCTCTCTAAAACAGTCAGTTATCTTATCAACCTCTAGTGAGATCACTCCCAGACAAGAAAATATACTCAATCAATAACTCAGTTCAGTTAAATCCATCGCTCACCAAACAGTGAAAAGTTGTGGATTGAAGGGATATCATTATCCCCAGCTCATGTGTTGATAAGTTTGCCTTTAAAGGGCATGTATCATATATGATTTCCACACTCCAGTTGGGGGAAACAATATTATTTTGGACAGAAAAAGCCCCACACTAGAAATATACTGCCCACACTAGGATGGAGCTACAGTACCACTGCAGGTGGCCATTTTGGAACATAAAGCATGCGCATAATGTAGTTGAAAAATAAATAGTGTAAGTATAATATTCTCTGAGTGCACTTATTAGTCATATGGGAAAAATGAAGTATGAAAACAACCAGTATAGCAACATTTGGTGCAGTTGGTGCATTTAGCACTTTAACCCATAGACAACATGGGATTTGTGTTGTCACCAATATGTAAAGAGTTTTTATTCATAAAGGACATTTCAGGTTTAGGTTGTCAAAAGGCAGGTATTACAAATATGTTGTGCAATTTTTCTCTATCTGAAAGGCAACAGAGTTAATCCTCACTCCACCCAAATGACTATCATTTCAGTTCTCACACATACAAGGGTGGAGATAGACCAATCCACTTTCCAGCACTTCCTGAAAGACGGAAGGCATTCCTGTACTACTCCACCCAACTCTGTCAGCACTAGATAGGGTTGTGTTAGGGGTTACTGAATCACTTACATTTTGTTCATGGTTTGCATTATGTGAGAGTTAAAACAAGAGACATCACAGAAAGAATGATTTCATTCCTGTTGGGAAACTTAAAAAGCTCTTATAACGGAAACTGGCTGCATAACAGAGATAAACCCCAGACTGTGTCTGTCTGATAGACTTCCACATCTCCAAAACCTGTATTTCAGTTTTAGACATCCTACTAAATTTATGCTATAGAAATTTAAAAGGTACATAAAGCCTGCAACAAACATTACTTACATGCACAATCCTGCAGGTAAGGTATCCCATTAGCATTTCAATTTCCCCCTTCCTTTGCATAATTGCCTCTGCATTTTCATGTGGTCGTAATTTGTCCCAACCACCTTGAGTAAGGCATGCAGTGCTCATTGCTTCATATGGCTCTTGAGCAGGAGTAGAATTAATACTATGACACAGTAAGCACCACTTTCTGGTATGCATGAATCATGCATGTGCCAGTTCTTGAAACTGCATCAAGTAAGCTAGGAAGGAACATGGAACACGTTTCTAACCAGTTCTAATGACTATGTGACATACTGCTTTCTTTACAAGCATGCCTTACTGCAAAAATGAAAAATAATGCAGAGAATGTACCAAGCATCAGCTACAAAATGTATACCAAGTAGTCAGCAAAAGCCACTGGAGCTGTTTGGTTATTGCATGCATCTGTATGGATTATCAGGAAGATAAAGTATTCCATGTATACACCTCCAGAGAGCAGATTTATTTCTACTTAATCCTGTTTTCCGTTGATATAGATCCCAATATCTCAGAATTTCCACCCCATGCACCCTAGCTCCTTAGATCCAAGTACAAACTCCCATCAAAAGACTTCTTCTTTGTGCTGATCAGCAGAAACTAATATATATGTATATATAATTCTCAGTTAATATAAAGAGATTTTTTTTTCCTACAAAGCAAATGTATGGGTGGGGGAATAAACAAATTGCTGTATCTAGGACCGCCCTGGTTTACACCCAGCGTCTTACATAGTTATTTATAAAAAACAAAAAAAACCCACAATTGAAATGAAAATTCAGAAAGCAGGTATTACAAATGTGTTTTGTCATTTTTCCATATTTGAAAGGCGACAGAGTTAATCCTCACTCTACCCCAGTGATCCCCAACCAGTAGCTCGTGAGCAACATGTTGCTCTCCAACCCTTTGGATGTTGCTCCCAGTGGCCTCAAAGCTGGTGATTATTTTTGAATTCCAGGCTTGGAGGCAAGTTTTGGTTGTATAAAAACCAGGTGCACTGCCAAACAGAGCCTCAATGTAGGTTGACAATCCATATAGGAGCTACCAAATGGCCAATCACAGCACTTATTTGGCACCCCAACAACATTTTTCATGCTTGTGTTGCTCCCCAACTCCTTTTACTTCTGAATGTTGCTCACGGCTTCAAAAGGTTGGGGATCCCTGCTCTACCCTAATACTATAATGTAAGTTCTCATACATACAAGGTTGGAGATAGACCAATCAATTTACCATAGGAAACTGAACTGGGAACCAATTATAGGATAATACTGCAGGCCCCATTGAGACCCACCTAGTGAGTATATTGCTGATGAGGTGTAACCTGTCTGATACATCTGGTCTGTTTTCAGCCAGATATCAGCTGGGAAGCCCATACTTGGACCAATGAGCTGCTGGTTTGGTCTGAAGGGGCCGTGTGCGCAGCTTTTTTTGGCATTTGTACAGTCAAGCTTTACAGTCATGCCAACTCAATCAAACTTCTAAACCAATGCAAATCATGAGTGCCAGAGTTATCAAGACCCTTCACAAACATGGATCAGAAAACTCTAATGAAATAGCTGCTGGCAGATCTACTGGATCTATTTAAATGCTTAAATTGTACAAATCCAACTGCTTCACCCATGGGTCCACTGACTCAGCGGAAGATCCAAGCAGATTCCTTGTTTCGACTAATTAATTGTTTTAAAAATATATAAATGCAATATCAGAGGTGGTCGCTCATAATGGTGGAGAAGCCCAAGCAAATGCCACATGATTGAACTAGAAAGCCTTAAACTGTGCCATGTGTTTTAGGGTGTGAACTATATACAGGGTGAACACCTATTTATCTACTTATCTTTCCATACCTAGGATGGTGCACGTGACAAGACAACACCCATTTAGAATGAACAACATGAGCGTTCAGCTTAACCACAGGTACAAATTATTTACTGTAAGGGCAGTCAAATATGGAAATGGAAATCCCTGCCAAATGTAGTGTTAATGAGCGATTCACTGGTTGTACTGAATAATAAAGGTGGATGCCACTCCTACAATAAAAGACATTTATGATTATTTAAAAAATCATTACTGTTACTGCCGCATTTAAATCACAGTTAACCACGGCATAGCATGCAATGAAATCTCTGCTTTTATTATCTTACTTGTAATAGACTAGCCAAAACAAACTGGCCATTGGTTTCCATTTAGCAACTGGATATTGGGCTAACTATTGCTCCTTATACACAGGATTTTGATAGTTTACAGAAGAAAAACACCATGCCACACTAATATTTGTATAAAAATGTCAACCTAAGCTACTGTCCAATATACATTATTTTCTATAGCTATTTGTAAATGTAATTGCAACAGAAAGCATTTGTTTATCCTGTTCTGTTCTCTGCACTTACTCCTGGTTCTCACTCTTAAAACAATGTAAAGTTGCTTGGAATTATATTGTCCATGACACAAAAAAAAAAAGAAGTTTTTAATGGACTCATTTATGAAATCCAGAAAATGACAGCTAAAACTGCAGACAAAGCAGACTTTTCCCGAAGCTACTTTTTCAGCAATATGACTATGATGGCAAACTTGTGAGAAAAAGAGGATACTACTCACGTTAGTGAAAAATAAGGGACTCAGCGAGCCTGACAATATGTTGTATCTAGCTGTAACAATGCATTTTTTTAACTTCAAATTTTAGCAATTATAACTCATGGTTTCAGTTAACAGTAATCAACTGTTTCTGTTACAAAGGACCTTTGTAAGAGTTGTAGAAAAGGGGCAACAGTTGTTATAATTTGTGTCAAACTAAGGAACACATTATTACGTCTGCATCTAAAGTCTTTTCTATGCAAGGTATTAAAAGTAAAGAGTTTTTAGTGTCAAAAGGACATTTAAAGACAATAAGTAGACCTTAATCATGCATTAAGAAATTCTTGTCTTAATAGCTAAAAGACCAATAGTATTTGGATAGAGAAAAAGCAGCGAGCTGATTAATGAGACTGACAAGGCCTTTATTAAAATGATTGGGGTCACAGCAGCTATTTTGAGTGTCTGCACTAGGGAAGTTTATGAAAGCTCATTGTGAAGAAGAGAAACGTGTTGCTCTCCTCAATGAGGCCAAGTTTTGGCTCATGAAACAAACCATCTTTGTTCTTTTTTTTAGTATAAGAAAAAAAAAACATTTATCTAAAACAAAAAGGAAATCCATCAAAACATCAAGATATTAACAAAGTTCATATAAAATTTGGCAATTTCGTTTTAAAATTGGAACTGTAATTACTGGAGGAGTTGGGGTCTATAATGTGCTACAGCACTTTACCTTTGGAAAAAAGATTCTAGCCCAATAAACAGTCACAATATTGTCTTAATTGTATTTCATGTTTTAATCATCCAGGCATCCTGTTTTCGTCAATATGTGGATAGTTGTCATTTAGAAATCATATCACAATTGGAAAAATTATTAGAGGGAAATGTCACAAACATATATTTAATTGTTAAATTTGCTAGTTTTAGAGAGATGTATTGCTTTGTTGCTTTCTATACACCACTATATGGATACGGTTATCTCTTTTTCCAAGACACCAGCAGGGAGCTCAGTAAGTAATGCTGGTTATCCATGATCATATTTTGGTTGGACAATTTGGCAAAAATCCAACATCCTAGCCATTTGGGAATGCATGCTACTTCAAAGTGGCAAATTCAATAGAACATTCTTTATTTCTATTAACTGTATATAGTTGGTCTGTCCTGCCTGAAAATATCACCTGTCGATGTATTCTCTTGGGGGGAATTGGGATGTCTGTGCAAGCTTCATAGGCTGATGTGAGGAGTCACATCTTTTCCTTAAAACTGCTGGTCACACTCGGCATTGCATCCTGTGTCCCTCATTGTTCGGCATACCTTTCCCTTACCAGAGCTGCTACACCTGCCTAGACTCTGCACAATCTTATGCATTACATATACAAATGCACTATTTACCTAGATCACCTAGAGCATCAGTGTAATGAATGCTTTCTCATTATACTGATGCTCTAGGTGATCTAGGTAAATAGTGCATTTGTATATGTAATAGCCGAAACGTTAGTTATCTTTTTGTTTTAATAAAACACTTATTTCTCTTTAAGTCTGTGTGTTTAAGACGTATATATGTGTTATATACTTCATCACATTTATCAGTTTCTTATTTGTGATAGTTGGGGTGCTGAGACAACATAAGGAAATACTGACCACATAATGGCAGTAATAAAAATAGACATTCGTACTTACTTGAGCAACTCGACATGAGCCATGCATTGTAGCAGCAGATTTCCTTAAACCCTCCCTTGGTGGGCTTGACATGCAGTCCTTTAATTGTAGAGTCGATTTAATCATCTTTACATCTTCATCTTTTTTACTCCTGTTTGGCAAAGTGGATGAAATATATGATACACTGTCCGGTTCATCTGTGCGATAGTTTATTTCCTTCTGATGCTGCAGGGATCCATAAGATTTGCTCTGGGTGTTATCAGACAGAGAAGGCTGAGAGACAAGGCTCCCTGTTGTGTTCTGTCTCTTAAAGGACATTTTGTAGTACTGAGTGTGTGTTTTCTGTGGGCAGATTTTGGAAGGTTTCAGTAAATGCTCATTTGACTTCCCCAAACTTTTACTGTACTCATTTAAATATTCTGAATTACTATGAAGGCCAAATGGATATGCACTGTCAACACTTCTCGACCTTTTGCGGTCTTCTGGATTAATCTTGTTCCGTTTTGCAGATCTACCTCTCCGCTGCATAGAAATATTTCTGTCAAACTTTTCGATCAACTCATCCACTCCCAAAATACAGCCAGTGTCAATGTCACGACCTGTTCCTGGTACGAAAGGAATATACCTTCTGTTTTCATGACGGTTCACATTCTCTGCATACAAAGAATCCTCTTGTTCATCAGTCAAAAATTTCTGAAAAGACTGGGAAGTTGCAGTTGAGGAGCCAGATGACCTACGTGAGCGAGACCCTTCAATTGCGCCTGCAGAATTCTGTCTTCTGAACTGCAGAACATCTGGCCTTGATTTTTTGGACTCCACATAAGCAATTGAGCGATTACTAGAAGGTGATCCATTACTTGATGAGAAAGACTCTGAGGTAGAAGTATCACCTGGGCTGCTTAAAATGCTTTTGTTAACTGATGATAATCTGCTTTGGACTTCTTGCTTAGTTGTTAGATTTAGTGATGCTTCCTTGTCTTCGTATTTTGGTGTATCTAAAGATTTTAAACTCGAATATGTAGTTGAAATCCCCTTATAAAAGGAACCAGAAAGTTTATGATTTTTCTTTGGGTCCTCATCGGCAGTTAATTTGCACTGATTATTGGACATTTTGAAATTTTCATCATTTAGTCTGTGTTCATTTGGATCATATGGTTTTAAAAGTTCTGGATGCTTTTGGAAATTTAGCAAGGTTGACTGTTTTACAGCCCCATCTTTGAATCCATTTCCAGAATTTAAATATTGTGTTTTATTTGTGCTGCGAATGGATGCTTCAAGTGGATTTTTGGGAAATAAATGTTCACTGGAAATAACTGCTGGTCTTAAAGACTGGGAACTACTGTCTGGTAAGTAGTCATTTTCTGACAAGTGTCCTTCTTTATTATTTAAAACAATATAGGGGTGTCCATCTATCCCCTGGACTCTAATACTTACACCATAAGTGCCTTCTTTTATATTGTTTGAATTTCTATGTTTTTGAGGTCGTTCATCACTTTTTTGGTGGAGAACACCACCGTCCTGTTGAAGATACCGTAAACCATCAAAGCGTGCATCCATTTTATTGATTACTTGTCACCTGAAAAGAAAAATAGGAAATTATTACAATTTTGTCCTATTATTAACATATATTTATATTATGAAATAGCGACAAATTTTGCAGCATTGTTCAATAAATAAAAGGGGAACACTGTAGGGTAATAAGAGAAAAATAAATTGTATAAGCAGAACATGCAGATTAGGCAAGGGCCTACAATTCTAGAAATAGCTAGCTCCTGTTAGATCAGGTCAATGCCGACTACATGTGAACTTGCAATTGCCTGAGCTACAGGCACAGAATGCTCAAGAACCCGCTACCAGCAGTGTATTTAAACAGATGCATCTGGTAATGCCTGCCCATCTGGCAGCCACAGAGGAATAGAACATGGCACTTATGTACTGAAAGAAAGACTAATACATACTAATATGCAACATCCCTCTCCCATACTCACTCCCTTAGTAATAGGATTATTTTATAGCACACACACATAAACTAGGTGCTTTGAGAACTTAAAAACAAGAATAGCCGGAAAACACAATCCTCACTTTTTTACCCATCACTTAAGAGAGAGATAATCATTAGAAATGTACCTTACAAGCCAGTCGAGATCTAGTTGCACATTTGGACTGTCTAGTACTGTAGTTGTGCTTTTTCACAAATGCATATATTATATTATTGCAAAACCTTAACCTTGGCTTTACCTTTTCCTGATGCAATAGAATTACAATTTTTTTTTTGAATAGCTGTAAACACTCATAATATGTACACAAAACATCTTAACTTGTTAGTCCATAATCTTAGCTAGTTAGTCCATATTCTAATGGAGTTTTGACTGCACTGATCACCAAAAAAATAAAAAACAAACAAAAAAAAGAAAACATGGGGAGGCACATTTATCAAGGGTCGAATTTAGAATTTACGTGAGTTTTTAAAACTCCCATTATCTCCCATATATTCGAAATTCGACTACTCAAAATTTATTAACAAATTTAAACAACCCGAAAACTCAACTCGAATCCAATGCGATCAAACTCGATTCGAGGGGTTTTTTTTACAAAAAAAAACTCAGTTTGGATATTGGATGGTCGAGTTTGAAATTGGACAGTTCTGACCATGAAAAAAATTCTAATTTTCAATTTGACTGTTGATAAATCTGCCCCTTTATTTTAGAAATACAAACTGCACAATGTAGATATTCAGATGCACAGTTGAGTCTTCATAAGGAAATTCACTTTTAAAACACTGATTCAAGGACAGTCTTGGCAAGGAAGTAGAGGAAATGAATAGTGTGTTCATCTACAGGACAAAACATACCTCATCTCCAGGCCAAAAAGAAAAAAACCTGGCACTAAGTACAATGTACAAACATCTTCAGAGAACACGAGTTTCTACATCTTTTTGCTTTCATGCCATCATTTACCCATAGTTACTTATTTTACTGTAAAAAGGTTTCGGGCATGTCCATTTAGAAAACATTTTTGGGACTACTTCTGTAGCTCAACAAATTTGGTTAAAATCAAGAAGTAGATAGTCTTTCCTGGCTTTCAGACAATATAGACTTAAAACTGAATTAAAACACAAACTTAAAAACTGTGTCATAGTAAATATATAATTTTTTTGGCTAAGCCAAAAAAACTTTTAAAAGGCATATGATTGATCTCACAGCACAGTCCCACCTAGCAGGGATTTCCATAATATTACTTTAGTCACTTAATTACTAAATTAGTAAATTTGCAGGTGTAACAAACACCGACAAAGAATTGTACTTCTGTATATTGAGTCTGTCTGTTTATAATTAGTTGTTGTTGTGTTTTGAGGACATTTGCAGGGACAGAAGAAGGTTACATAGACACATGATGTTTACCACCCGTGTGCACTTTTATCCTGTCTGCTTCTGGTTGCCAAAAAGTTCAAAGGAATTTCAACATTCCCTAGGGTATGCACTTGGGAAAAATTCACCACAGGGTTGATACACGTTATTGTTGTTGAAATGAACAATATCGTTTGTTGGTTATGAAAATGAACAGAGCGTTCAACCAAAGTTCCGATCCAAACTTCTTTTGAAGTGCCACGAACAGACAGAAGAGAGTCTAATGCAGCTCTAACCAGTGCTAAAAACTTCCCCCAAAGGTCTCTGCTTAGGTCATATGGGAAACACGAATGCCTATGTTTTAAAATAAGAATGCCCACTCATGTAGAACCTATATTTGCAAAATACTTTTGTCAATTCCTGTCTTAAAAAAAGTGCAGCACCGAAACATATCATATGCTGGTCCCATAGTCTTGAGGTAAAATCCTTCAAGGAAAGGAAGACTTGGGGAAGTAGGCCTGGCATCTAGGGTCATGAGGGCAGAGGAACCAAAAACAAGAGGAAACAGAAAGAGGAAATCCTGACAATCCCTCTTCATACATCCAGACTAGCCTGCACAGAACCTATAAAAGTATAACGTATTTTTGGATTTAACAATTTATACTCTGCACTGGGATGATTTTTATTAGAAATATCCAATGCTCTCGGATACGCAAGTTTTAATATTTTAATGGAAAAAAATAAACTGCCGAGAAATCTTTAGGATTCTGCATTTATTATGATTTATATATTATATTTTATTTAGCACCAATTTACACATATTTTATATGATTCTGTGAAGATTTAGTTGACTCATTGCAGAAATAGTTTGAGGTTAGTCTGACCTTACAAAGCTCTTCTGTGATATGCACCCAAATTTATAAATTATTAGCGATGTAGCACAGGGACTTGTGGCCAGTATTAAAGGGCAAATTTGCATCTTTATCTACATGGAGCTATGGTTTTAAATGAAAACACGAAAGAGTTCTAGTTTGACCACATAAGCCCTTTAGTCCACATGGTTTATGGGTCATTAGCAATTAATTAAGATGCAGCATGAATGTAACTTAACAGCTAATTATAGTCAACTGGCATACATTTACAGTCTCACTGTTGTGCAAAATTATATGTTAAAGTGAACCCTGATAAGCAAATGATCTGGTTATTTTAAAGGGGTGGTCCACCTTTAAATTAACTTTTATGGGCTTATTTAATAAGGTTAGAAAATTTTAGTGTTCGGGGTCATTTCCTTTTGTCAAAAATAACATTTTCGGGTTTAAAAAAAAAAAGTTTTTGCATTTTTCTTTTTTTTAAATTGCTTGAATCCAAAGATACACAATCTAAAACAGTTCAGGTCATGTATGAGTCAATGGCAGAGGTCCCTTAACCATTTAAAGACGTTAATAGCCTTTGGGAAAAAGTTTTTTTCCAGAGGGTTTTGCCTGAAAACAATCACAAAGTTTTTTCCAGCAAAACTCTATTAATTTGAATTTTTGGGTTTCGCTACTCGAACTCGCTGAATCGAGTTTTTTCCATTGGAGTTATTTCTTAAATAATAAACCATTCCAGTTGTGAGTTCATTAGAGGCAGCGCCGGATTTACCGGGCAGGCATCACTAGGCCGTGTGGTCCTAACGCCCGCCCACACAACCCCTCATGGTTGCACAAAAGCGCCGGAGCACTGGGGAGCTGTGCATCCCCAGTGCTCCCCATACAGTGGCTGGGCGACATGCCACCCATAATAATCTGCCGCACTAGGCCCGGGCCTTTGTGGCCTCGCCTCAAATCCGGGCTTGATTAGAGGTATAAACAACTAACATTTGACCTTTGATAAATAACTCCCTTAGTGTGTTATAGAACGGCAGATTCTAAGCAACTTTTCAATTGGCCTTCATTTTTTCTTTTTTAGTTTTTAATTTAATTTGCCTTCTTCTTCTGACTCTTTGCAGCTTTCAAATGGGGGTTACTATCCCCATCTTAAAAACACTCATCTAAAACAAATTTCTCATCTCACAATTCAGGCCCTCTCTTCACATTCCAGTCTCTTAATTACCCTAGCAAATCATGCATTGATTAGGACCCTAGCAACCAGATTGCTGAAATAGCAAACTGGAGAGCTGCTGGATATAAATAACAAAAACCACAAATAAAAAATTAAAACCCAATTGCATATTTTTTCAGAATATCACTTTTTAACATCACACTAAAAGTTAATTTAAAGGTGAAAAAGCCCTTTAAGCGCATCTTGTAATTTTACAGCAATCGGTTTCTACTTTGCATTCACCCAAGTGACCAAGCCTAGCTTACCCCTCCTCATAGTTATTTAATGCAAAACAGAGAGGTTCACATGTTGCTGCTTCAGTTCCTTTCCTGTACAAATCACTGAATTTATACAAGCTAACTGGAAAAACTGAATAACCATCTCCCCAAACAATGAAATAAGACTGTTAGTGAGCTAAACCTTGCTTAATTGAATTAATCTACTATCTTTTTCCTTTGGTGCACATATACAAGAATGCACTTTGCTGTTTTTTTAGACTATGTAACCCTGTTAAATGAACCCTCTTCAGAACAACCTCTTCTGTGCTTTCATGCAAAGGCTGAAAGAAATATATATACACAACTGTTTCAATACATCATTTTCTTGAAACAATGTTAAAGTAGAGACAAAGGGTGTACTTCACTAGAAGTACCTTTGGATCACCAAATATTCTTGGCTTCATCCTTTTGTCACACAAAAACCGGACTTTCCGCTCTACTAGCAAAAATGTTAAATAGTTTGCATTACTTAACTTCTTACTTAAGAATATAGATATAGATTTCTCTTGAAATTGCTTGAGGATGAAGGACACATACCAAACACAAGAGTTGCAACATAAGGGGGCACATTTACTCAGTTCGAGTGAAGGAATAGAATAAAAAAAACTTTGAATTTCGAATGGTTTTTTTGGCTACTTCGACCATCGAATTGGCTACTTCGACTACGAATCGAACGATTCAAACTAAAAAACGTTCGACCATTCGATAGTCAAAGTACTGTCTCTTTAAAAAAAAATTTGACTGCCTACTTTGCCATCTAAAACCTACCGTACCTCAATGTTAGCCTATGAGGAAGGTCCCCATAGGCTTTGTAATTTTTTTTTGGTCGTAGAAAAATCATTCGATCGATGGATTAAACTCCTTCGAATCGAACGATTCGAAGGATTTAATTGCAGTAAATCCTTCGACTTTGATATTTGAAGTAGAAGGATTTACCTTCGGCAGTCGAATATCGAGGGTTAATTAACCCTCGATATTTGACCATATGTAAATCTGCCCCAAGGAGTTGAAAGGTTAATTTAACAATATTGATTTTCTGTTGGTTGCCATCTCCAAATATATCAATCTATCTATCTATATATATCTATATATATCTATAAATATATCTATATATATCTATATATCAGTAAGTCCTTCTTCAACATACTGAGAGTCAGACTGGTAAGTTGCTAACTGGAAAATTTTGGGTCATATGCATAATAAACATTCCTTGTGCTCAGAGAGAACCAGATAAGCAGAATGGGTAAAAACGGACTTCCATCTATGGCTCTGCCTTTAGTACTGTTTGCATGTGTCAAAAGAGTAATATCTTTGATATTTTATGAGATTTTGTACATAAAGTATAAACAGTAAATGCAAACTATATTCACTATAATGAAGGGAATACATTTTGGGAATAAGTGTATTTATTTCTAGCACAGAATAATTGCTCTCTTCAATTTGCCTTGAAATTAAGTTACAGCTCAATTTTGTACATCATTGCTTGCAAAATTGGATTGTGGGGTTTTTTGTTTTATCCTTAGGAAAAGAAGCAGTTATGTAGCTTTTTTTCTTTAAGAAAATGTTGTGAATTGAAAGAGCTTGAATGAATTTTTTCCCATATCTGTTTAGTCTCATGTTACTTCTAGCAGCAGTGCTGTGCTTCCACACTAAACAATTATCCTAAATGTGTTATGCCTCTGAATACAATGACTGTATTGTAGCCAACCACCTGATGCATCAGATCCATGATGAGAGGATTAACAATGCAGTATTGCACTATAGTTTCTTGTTACACAATAATGTAAAGGAAATGGTCCTATCCAAGAACATAAACCTTGGTTCCCCAGACGTTATGGAACATATAACTTCTGGTTCTGTAAATAAATAATTAACCACATAGTTTAAAAGACTAAACGTGTCCAAGATATCTTCTGTTTATTTAAGTTCCAAGTACAAATCTACAGAAAATGCTATAAAACATATACCTCAAGGTCTCTACTAAATTTCAGTACTGAAAAGCAATGACCTTCAAGAAAACACATTGTGACTTATTTTTATAGCTACTCGGGCCTTTAACTTGACACACAAGACCCATTCATCCAGTAAATCTACAATATTCAAATAAAGCAAGCTTTCTGCATGCTACCCTTTGGAACGAGATATTCATGCAAGCAACAGCGATCATGGTAGTCAACAAAACTTTCAGGCGCATAATCATAAACAAGCAAATAAAAACTTTTACACTTTATAAATTTAAATTTTGAATACGAGAATTTAAATGTGGTTGCCCATTCATAACTTCCTAGTCTTTCAGAAAAAAAAAGTAAATTTAAATATATTTCTGCAGGTCACTCAGAAAAAGATTTTCTAAAATATGTATCAACTAGAAATTCACAGTTTTATCCTGGATTCAAATGCACAGTTCTCCAAAAGTATTATACTATATTATACAATTTGAAAATTGCTTTAAATTGTATAGCACTTTTCTTAAGGTTTTCTTTGTAAACCAGGTTACCAACGTTCAAAAATTTCAAAATGTGATACATTACTACTAGTTCAGACCCTAAAAATATTTGCAGTGATTATGTTTTGTTGTAGTAAATTTCCTACTTTAGGCATTTCAGAATAATGCAAGCTACAGTAAGAATTGCAGTTTTACAGAGTTTTTACAGTTACAGAATAATTTGTTTAGCTCAAGAAATAAAATACTTTGATTTTTCATGATTAAAACAATAGACAAACATTGTTTTACATGTTTAGCAATAGCCCTATTCATTTAAGTCACGTTGAGCAAGGCATATACTGACCCTTTAAAAAAAGAGCACATTTTTAAAACTAGTGGCTAAAATGCTTAATTTGGCATTAGTGAATAAACTATTTCATGAGTAGTTGCCCCATCACACACACTAAATTAAGGCAACTAATTAAATGTACAGATGCTCCACATCACTGTATACCTTTCAAAAGGTTTTCAACAGCGTAACATTCTCTGCAATATCAAAACATTTCTTCAATCACCAGAGAAAGTAAACATTAAAGCCACAAGCCACAAAGTACTACAATAAATCATAGTTGAGGTAGGACATATGCAAACACACCGCTTTAACAACAATATCAATAACATCATAATCTGAAATAACCAGGTTCAATTAGCCTGTATTTCCTTTTCTACACAAACAGCCCTCAGTGGAGATCTTTGGTTGTTGCAATTTGGTCATTGTAGAACTTTTTAGAGAATATTCTCTCCTTTTGAGAAATATAAACTATAGAGTGATGATGGAACTAAACCTAACTGATAGCAAGGGTACAATAGGCTGGTGGCAGGATCGTAGCAAGGGATTGCAGTATCATGTCAGTGAAAAAAAAAATTAAGGCATTTGGAGACAAGATGTGCTTAATGGACAACACTAGCAACGACAAATCTCTAGTTTGAAAATTGTGCAAATATTGGATTCCAGGGGTAGCAGAGAACTAAAAAAAATGTCATAATGGAATGAAATATGATGGCAGAGTTATGCCATGGCTTCTCTCGTGATCACTCACATTCAAAGTTTTAAAACAGCAATATCCAGTGCAAAAATTATACTGTGCATACATCCGCTTCATGATGGCAACGCTCATAAGCTCTGGATGGAAAACAAATGTGCTGGTAGGAAAGCACCATCAATGAGATCCCAAAAGCTTGTTACATGCCAGCCCTCACAAATTTTCAGCAATGAAAAATAAAAGCTTAGTTATGTCCCTGATTAATTAATAGTTTCCAGAAAACACTTTCTGTAATATACACAACTAGAGTTAAGATCATCAGACTTGCCGAGTAGCATACGGGTAGCATAAACATGAGCAAACGACTTCCTGTTTCTAATTCGCAACACTTGTGAAACTTGTTCTGCTCACCGAAAATCAGTTCATGAATCTCATCTATGCAAATATTAATCACTCCCAAGCAAAAGGCGGCTGCCAGCAGAAAGCAGAAGTGGAGTGAACTTCAAGGGGTTGTTCACCTTCCAACACTTTTTTCAGTTCAGTTGGTTTCAGATAGTTCACCAGAAATAAATACTTTTTCCCAATTGCTTTCTATTTTCTGTGTGACCATTTTTCTAATATTGAAGTGTACATTTTTCACCTTCTAAAGTTGCTCTGGGGATAGAGGGTCTCTGACCCTGTAAACTGTTGTAAATTGATACATTTAGTTGATACATTTCTTACCTTTGTCCCTGCTGGGCAGAATCCCTGAGTTTTATTACAGGCAGCTGTATTGATACAATAGTTGCTAATACTCCAGAGATCCTGCTGAAAAAGTATCAACTAAATGTTGCAAAATTGTAACAGTTTGGAGTCTGCGTCTGAATTACTGAGCTGCCAGACTGAAACACCAGAGACAGGGACATTAAAGGGATACTGTCATGGGAAAAAATTTTTTTTCAAAATGAATCAATTAATAGTGCTGCTCCAGCAGAATTTTGCGCTGAAATCCATTTCTCAAAAGAGAAAACAGATTTTTTTTTATATTCAATTTTGAAATCTGACATGGGGCTAGACATATTGTCAATTTCTCAGCTGCCTCAAGTCATGTGACTTGTGCTCTGATAAACTTCAATCACTCTTTACTGCTGTACTGCAAGTTGGGGTGATATCACCCCCTCCCTTTCCCCCCCCTCCAGCAGCCAAACAAAAGAACAATGGGAAGGTAACCAGATAACAGCTCCCTAACACAAGATAACAGCTGCCTGGTAGATCTAAGAACAGCACTCAATAGTAAAAATCCATGTCCCACTGAGACACATTCAGTTACATTGAGAAGGAAAAACAGCAGCCTGCCAGAAAGCATTTCTCTCCTAAAGTGCAGGCACAAGTCACATGACCAGGGGCAGCTGGGAAATTGACAAAATGTCTAGCCCCATGTCAGATTTCAAAATTGAATACAAAAAAATCTGTTTGCTCTTTTGAGAAATGGATTTCAGCGCAGAATTCTGCTGGAGTAGCACTATTAACTGATGCATTTTGAAAAAAAACATGTTTTCCGATGACAGGATCCCTTTAAGGTTTAAACTTAGATTTTGAAATCTTTGAATAAAAATGGAAAGTAAATGAAAAAAAGTCTTTATTTCTGGAGAACAATCTGAAAACAAATGAACAACCCCTTTAATACAAGGAATGTCATGCAGGAGAAACAAAAAATTATCCACACCTAACCCAAAGAAACCCAAATAAAGGTGCATAGTGAATGGAAACTGCATCAGCCCACATATCTAACAAAGATGCATTGGAAAATCACAGATGCTCTTTCATATTGTGTTGGGAGCTTCCATACTGATAAGACAGAGTGAAACAATATATATATATATATATATATATATATATATAATAATGCAATCAATGACACCAACATGCCACTAACAGAGATCAGAGTACTAGTTAATCAATGTAAAATAAAAAACACTCAAAACACTCACCCAACCAGGAGCTTTATCCTGTATGTACAACCCTCACTTTACAGGAAAACACTATCTTTCACCATTAGGTGAGGCTTTCACACATACGGAGGAGGATATTTCTATAGCTGCACAGAGAGGCCATATGGTCCAATAGAAAGGGCACACCTTATAATTCCACTGAGCATCAGTCAGGCATTTGAATGTTTCATACTTTTTTCCTCTTTTAAGGAGCCAACTGACCGATAGCGAAGGAGTGTGAGTGGGAGTAGTCAAAGTATGAGGAATGCAAAGAATGTTACAGGGAAAACCCACACAAATAAAAATCAGTATTGACTAGATTATTTAATCAAGTAGCTATAAAGCAACCTTTTGAGTTTCAGTGCATGAAGAATGAATGCGAGTCCCTGTTTGACTTTCTTTTTTGTTCTACGAGTAATAGCAGCTACTGGCACAATGGTGCACAAGTTCCTTAACTGTTTATATTTAATCACAATCTACTTCCATAGTATCTATTTTCCATCCGATGAAAGGCCTAGATCAAATGTGTTCAACTCAATAATTCTATAGAAATATAGATTGCTTTATTTGTCCTTTAAGTAGCACAAATAGCACCAATTCCGTTATCTGTCCAGCCAAGCAAGGCAAACAGTGCAAAAACACCCAAAGTTAATGATACATGTAACCTCTATTGAACTTTCCCACATAACAATAAGTTGTGAAAATAGATCTACGACTACATAAAATATTATATAAATCTTGGCATATAGGTGTGCATATAGGGGTGATCTCCAGAGCTGTTCAAGACCAATATGAAGCGGGTAAAAGAACTGCACTGTGACAACTTGTTTGTGTAGTATGGCAACGTCATGTCAGTTAACCAAGCTATCCAAGCTGTAGCCTCCACCTGCACCTGAACTACAACTGTCACCGTTCACTAGCAGTTTATGGTTGTAATTCAATGACAGTGGAGAGCTGCAGGTTGGATTATATACACCACAAAGGACGTGGGTACATTCTCTTCACTTCAGTATTGTAATGGGAGCTATTATTTTTTTTTTACTTTTGTTCACCTTTAAATTAACTTTTAGCGTGATGTAGAGGATGATATTCTGAGAGCATTTCCAATTGGTTTTCATTTTCTATCATGTGTGGTTTTTGAGTTTAGTTAGTTTTTTTCCCGCAGCTCTCCAGTTTGCAATTTCAACAATCTGGTTGCTAAGGTCTGAATTGCCCTAGCAACAACCATGCATTGATTTGAATAGGAGACTGGAATGAGAATCGGAGTAATATGTAGCACTAACAATACATATGTACCCTTACAGAGCATTTGTTTTTAGATGGGGGCAGTCACCCGCATTTGAAAGCTGGAACGATTCAGAAGAATTTAGCAAATAATTCAAAAAGTATTTAAAAAATGTAAAAAGTTGCTTAGAAGTAGCCATTCTATAACATACTAAAGGTTCATTTAAAGGTGAACCACCCTTTTAGTATAGCACAGACATATTCCACAGTGCTTTACAGAGAACACAAAGCTATTCCTACTCATTCTACATTTACTGTGCCCTCCACAACATGCAGTGTATAGTTTTATGTAACAGCTGGCATGCACAAACAGACTATGCATTGGATCCAACTGTAGCCAGTCTGATAACTGAACTACAATTGCTTGACTGGATTATAATTCATACTGTTGGTTAGTTCTACATTCCAAAAAGCACCCAAGTTACACCTGTGCCAAGTATGATGTAAAGGGGTACGTCATCATTTTATTGTGCAATTCCAAAATGTTACACAGCTCTTTACATTAATTCCTAACAAACAAGGGTTACAGAATAAAAATTAGATCAAAGGGCCCTGTTCAACAAGAGTTTACAATCTATGGGGATAAGAACTGATAACCTTCTGCTGAACCCCAGTGTAAGGGTTAGTTCACACAAGGAGATTATGGGAGATTTTGTCGCTGGCGACTAATCACCTTGTCTTTTGAGTTACAATCTCCCCGAACTGCCTCAGCGTGTTTTCCCATAGGCTATAATGAAAAGTCGCCTGCGCTAATGCACACGCGGCGATGCGTTTTTCATAGTCACCCAAACGCGTGTGCATTAGCGCAGGCGACTTTTCATTATAGCCTATGGGAAAACACGTTGAGGCAGTTCGGGGAGATTGTCGCTCAGAAGACGAGGCGATTAGTCACCAGGCGACAAAATCTCCCCGAATCTCCCCATGTGGCCTTACCCTAAAAGCGATTGGCAGCCCTGCATAGAGTATAAGACAGAGATGGGCAATCTCCAAGTTTTATTCAGCATGTCCAGCAGCTAGGAGCTGTATTTCAACACCATTATGATTTCTGTAATATGCTCATCCATGGTAAGAAGCTACATACAGGCAGAGCTGACAGATCAGGAACTTCTGTTATGTGCAATAAAACATACACTTGTCAAATCCCATACAGCTCCTTCCACCAAACACCAGACTGTAAGCTTTGTAGACCAGGAAACATCCACACCTAAAATATTCCATGTAAACCTTGGAGGAAAAAAATGGGCGCTATACACAATAAATACAGAACAAATTTGAGAGAAATGGCACACATACCATAACAGTGTTGCCAGGAGAACTAAAGAAAACATGGTGTTGCTGCCATATGGGGTAAATTCCCTACATACAATCCACAGAGTCCCCATGCATTTCATTGGTCTCTAGTAAACAGACTCTGTATTACCCCTTAACACCTAGGGCTTGTTAGCACACAGTAACATATAACTCAGGGACATGAAAAGCCTGTTTGACTGCCCCAAGGGCCCTCTCTCCCTCTGACAGCCTATTAATTTGTCATTTAACAAAAATACTTTTAATTTTCTGGTGATTGCAGCACACCTCTACTGCACCAAACATTTGCCCCCTGCCTATAGATGGTAGCTTTAGGAGATAAGTCAATGACCAGGTGGCCCATGGACTATTTTGACTATTGCTTTAGGGCTCTTACACATGAGCGTTCCGACCTGCGCTCCCCTGCATTCCGTTTTTTGGCGTTCAGCCGCAGGGGAGCGCAGGAATAGACGCAAGTCATTATTTGAAATGGGGCTGTACTCACTCAGGCGCGTGTAGGCGCCGAACGCAGGAAAAATGCAGCATGTTGCGTCTGAACCTGCGTTCGGCGCCTACACGCGCCTGAGTGAGTACAGCCCCATTTCAAATAATGACTTGCGTCTATTCCTGCGCTCCCCTGCGGCTGAACGCCAAAAAACGGAACTCAGGGGAGCGCAGGTCGGAACGCTCATGTGTAAGAGCCCTTAGTCTTTTGCTGCCTGTTTCTGCACTGAACCCGGTTCATAACAAGAACACATCACCTGTCAGCTGTGTACAAAAGGAATGGCCATTCCAACAAAGCCTGTCTTTCTTTCAGACATTGTTTATATTATGTATATTTTTATCTCCTGCTGCACAATGTAATTGCAGGGGGGGCCATAAGGCTTAATCACCTAGCACAGATTGCCATGTGTTTCCTCCCTGGTCAAAGGAATAGGAAATGTTTATGAGGTTCTGTGGTCAAACAATAAATTTCTGAACAGGACTGGGCAGTAAAATTAATAAATTGTTAACAATGATCTTAGTTACCAGATACGGGGGCTCAGGCCTGTGCAGTCACACATGGATTAAAGGGATTAAAAAAAAAAAAAAAAAAAAAAGGCTTTACTGTAAAAAAGGGAGCAAATACAATATTATTCCCAAATAGTTTTAAGATTCACTTTCAGGAAGTTCTAAAACGTATGTGTAGTCAAGACAAATGTAGTAGGCGATACTATCAGAAACAGCAGAAAGCTTGGCCATGCACACAGGGGACTGCCTGCTGATACTGATCTCACCAGCCAATACACAGCACAGGGGCCAAAATGGAACCAAGGTCATTTGTCATTCAAACCAGCCGCCTGCTTGCCTCACATACACTGTGTTTAAATACCCGAGGAACTCTTCAAATATTTAAAAGGCCCAGGACTGGTTTTAGGTTATGGACGAAAGGTCATTTACCCAGGGACCATTTCGGAGAAACGCATAGATGTATTAAGAGAATATTAGGTTTATTTTTGTTACATACAACATATGCAGCCTGCTGTTCAACTGCAACTCCCTGCATCCCATAGACTGGCAAAGGATGCTCTCAGCAATACTTCAACATATGGAGGTCCCACAGGTAGGACACCCCTGATTTATGCCGCCACCCCCATAGCTCCCCACTTTTCTTTTTCCTCAACCAACCCTGCTATAGTGATTTGATTACTAAAATACTTTTACACAACTGTCATAAAGTTTCTGAGACCTTTGCAGTTACTACTAAACTACAACTCCCAGCATGCCACTACCAACACTGGATGCTGGAATTTGTAGTTCATCAATTACTGGGGAGCCACAGGCAGCGAGATCCCTTTTCTACAGGTTAAAAAGTTAAGAGATTAATGGAAAATAGGAGCAAAGCAAGTTGTGAAAAGAGCAGCGGTTGTTCCAGAAACCCTGCGGCAGCTGGAGAGTAAAGATTTCAATGGAGCGCTCAGCATGACGTTACACACAGCAACAGCCCTGGCCACTTAGTAAGGCAGGTTCCTCCCAGAGGCGGCCAGTGGGGTTTTCAGCAAACAGCTCCTGGCAGACATGAGGGCGCAGGCAGGTGCTTTTGGGAGCAGAAGTACTAAGGAGCGCCTTACCTTTTGCAGAACGTCCCCTCAGCCATATGAGGCAATTAACATATTCTCCCAAACACTGCTCAGCTTTCCAGCCTTCCCTCCCCTGCAAAGGTAGCCGCCCCTTTCCTTCTTTTGTTCATTGGAATCTCAAATCTGGACAAGTTTTTTTTACTGCCATCTACTGTTCCCTGTGAATAGCCGGGCTCAAATGAGCAGCTCCATGGGCTGTGGGGGAAGGGGGAGGCTAATTAGTGGCAGCCGGGAATAACTTCGCGCCAGTCTCTGATGCCGCTAATTTACTTGGAGAACATCAGTCTGGGGTCCTGCTACACTTCTACCGCACGCATTCGCTCCAAATGTGTTCCTGAGGTGGTGGGGGCATTCACACGTCCAAAGTCTATTGCTGTATACACTGAAAGTACAAAAATGTGGGACAGTGAGAGTCTGTCAGTAACAGCAATCAGTCAGAAACATAAAATGTTAATATGAGGAAAAAAAGACTTGGCTCTGCATTCTGTGCATCTGTACTGTGACCTTAATAGAGTTGCCATCTCTCTGCTTTAACACCAGCCGCACATTCTATCCAAGTGCATTATTATTCAGGTATATTTACAGTACTGTACTGGCTTTACAGCATTCTGTCCATATTATGTATTGTCTTTTACTAGTGTAGAGATAACCCCAGTTTGCTCTGAGGGAGAGGGTGGCAGCAGGCCCGGATTTGTGGAAAGGCCACCAAGGCCCGGGTATAGGGTGGCAGGATTTTAGGGGATGGCATGCGGTCCAACCACATCCACATTGGTACAAAAACACTGGGAAGATACAACCAGTGTCGGACTGACCCACCAGGATACCAGGAAAACTCCCGGTGGGCCCAGGTGTCAGTGGGCCCCTCATTCTGCTAAACTTTTGGGCTATTTCATGGCCATTCCCTATTTCTATGAGAACAAAGAGGCTAAATAGATGGAATAATAGATTATAGTGTGTAAAGAAAACAGACTAGGAGAATAGAGTTTCATTGAGTAGATGAAGAATATTAGTGGCCCATTTACTTAGCTCGAGTGAAGGAATGAATAAAAAAAACTTTGAATTTCGAATGTTTTTTTTGGCAACTTCGACAATCGAATGGGCTACTTCGACCTTCGACTACGACTTTGACTTCGAATCGAACGATTCAAACTAAAAATCGTTCGACTATTCGACCATTCGATAGTCGAAGTACTGTCTCTTTAAGAAAAAACTTCGACCCCGGCCGTTCGCCACCTAAAACCTACCGAAGTCAATGTTAGTCTATGGGAAAGGTCCGCATAGGCTTAGCTAGCTTTTTTTATAGAAGAAAAATTGTTCGATCGATGGATTAAAACGAATATCGCTAAATCCTTCGACTTCAATATTCGAAGTCGAAGGATTTAACTTCAACAGTTGAAATATCGAGGGTTAATTAACCCTCGATATTTGACCCTATGTAAATCTGCCCCCTAGTATTGAAAGTGGGCCCCTGGTCTAAGTTTTTATGGTGGGCCCCTGGTGTCCCAGTCCGACACTGGATACAACAATTTTTTTAATTTTCCCCATTGCTCCGGTCCCAATGACGAAAATTTGCACGAATAAAGGGACAGGGGCGACGAACGGTAGTGGATCTAGGGCCACGCGCTATGTAAATCCAGCCCTCGGTGGCAGCAGATCCAGAAATCCTTCTAACTGCATATAAAATTAAATGCAAATTGGCATACTGCAACTTTGTGGTAGTGTTGCAATTGACTATAAATGAAAATCACCTAATTTTTGGTCATTTTTCTTAACAAGGGTTATGAAGTTCTGTTTCTGGCTATTTGGTAACTAAGTTGGGCTGAAATATCTGCAAGCACACAGCTGAAGTATAGACACCTGCGGGGGAATGTAATAAAAGTCAGTAACAGAAAAACTATTCGCAATGTGAAAAGTTATACCTTTGCGCAAACAAATTTTGCTTTGCACGAATTTAATATAGCTTTTGTAAAGCGGGAAACTGTTTAGCTACCACTTCCGACAGTGGAAGACCATTTGTGCCAATGCGCAGTAAATGTGATAAAACTTTTTACTGAAAAAGTCGTTATGTTTGATCCAATAGATTACGACACCTTCAAGCACTTCTTAAAGGACCAGTAACATAAAAAAATTTTATAAAAAATTTGTTTCTTTGTAAGGAAAAAAAAACACCAAGACAGTTTTAACTTTTAAATCGCAAAGCTTTTTTTAAGAAACTACTTGCCGATTCTCTGCGTGCGCTCTTCTTCAGAAACGGCGACAGGGCGATGATCCATCCCTGGCTATCTCCTATAGGAGGCTGGGAGGAGAAATCGAGCGCTGCACAATGTCCTTTAAGAGTGTGCATTAAAATTCGCAATGCAATAACAATTACATGCGAGATGTTGATTTTTATTCTTATTGGTGCGAATTGTTTTTCTCTTTGTGACTTTAATTAAATTCCCCCCTTGGTTCTTTACTACCAGAAGTTGCTCAAAGTCACAGAAAGGCAGAAAAACAATTGACCTCAGAAGCTAGGGAAGAGTATTATATGAAGGGGACCAGTGGCAAAATGAGACTCTAACTCCCCAATCTGACCTTTCTCACGCACCAATTAAAGTAGATGATAGATATTGCTAAATGAAAAGAAGGTTGGGCTTATGGGAATTATACTACATTGGGGGACCAACAGAAGATCCTCTGGTATTCTAAAACGTCAGTCTGACCCTGAAGGGGACTTTAAATTATTGCGCCATCGCTCTGTAGGCCAGTAGAAAGTGAGAAAAAACAAGACACTTCAGTGGTGACAGCCCTGTAACATTAGGATATATGATATAGTGAATAAAGTACCCCCTCTTGTAAAATATAAGGATATTATAAGTTACCGAGGAGTTTCATGACGATATAAAAACACGAGGCCAAAGGCCGAGTGTTTTTATACAGGTCATGGAACTCCGAGGTAACTTCTAATATCCTCATATTTTACAACTGGGGGTACTTTATTTATTATAATACACAAATTTTAGTGAGTCATGTGACAGAAATTACATCACTACTCACCGTTTATAACTGATGACATCACTACTCACCGTTTATAAGGATATAATTTACAGGATATTCATGGCTTTTGTGTATTATAATAATATAAATACATATTTCTTTCTCTTATAGGCATCCGACGAGCTCCAGTTTAAAAGAATTGTAAGTAGTCCTTTGCCTATAATACACATGGCCGGAACTAGGGGTAGGCAGAAGAGGCACCTGCCTAGGGTGCAACAAAAGGGGGGCGCTGGGCAGGTACCTAACTTTTGCCTACCCCCTAGTCCATGTTCGCTGCTCCTCCCACTCCTCCCCGCTTCCCTCCCCTCAAGCGCTTTCCCCATCTCCCCTCTGTCACTTTCGCCACCTCCCCCCCCCCCTCAGTCGCTTTCCCCGCCTCTCATGGCACTCCAGACGCTTCGATTTTCCGAAGTCGCCCAAAGTTTCCATGTGAGGCAACTTCGGGCGACTTCGGAAATCGAAGTGCCCGCGAGTGCATTAGCGCAGGCGATTCTTCATTCAAGCAGGCGGAAGGCAGACGGAAGGCAGTTCAGGGAGATTGTCGCCCCGCAGAAGAGGCGATTAGTCGACAGGTGACTGAATCTCCCCGAATCTGCCTGTCTGCCCCAACCCTTAAAGAACGCTTGAGCCTTCTGCCTCAAGCATTCAGCTAGGAAAAGACTGAAGTATTTGAATAAGAAAACCACGCAAGAGTTTAGGAACTCTCGCTTTTTTTACTAGCCTGAAGGCTCCAGCATTCTTATATGGGGCCCTAACTGTTGTCTGCAGGTAAGACAACTTACCCGACACTAAAGAGAGAATTCATTAATAATATTTAATAGTAATTATAAATATATATATATATATATATATATATATATATATATATATATATATATATATATATACTGGAAAATACATACAGCAAAGGTTAAGATTACTGATGAACTCAAAATACAAAAAAAAACTGCTGGGACAGGGACAAATGTAAATGATGTGTAATCTACTGCAGAATATGTTGGCACTCTATTAATAAGATAACAATAATAATAATTCAACAGACTGAGCTGTTCTGTTTCCGGTATTTCTGATTTCCCTATTTACCTGCAGACGATCACAAAAGAAATAAGAAACATACAGTATCTGCCCATGTTGATGCCATGCATTGTCAGAAGTACTAAATAGAAAAATGCATATGGCCTTTTTTATAACCCTAAACTATATTGCATCAACATATCACAGAGCACTTCAAAGATACTGTTAATCATTATATCAGTCCTTTTTACAAGTACAGTGTGCATTTAGTAAAAATAATTCAGATTCGATTTTTACGCAGACTGTAAGCTTTTAAAACAATCTACCCACGGAAATGAATGGATATCAGTAGGTAATGGTCCCTTGAGCAGTGAAAACTTTTAGGTGAAAACAAAGGAAGCAAAATGTAAAGATTTCTGTTTCTTTTTCATAAATATGTTCCTAAAAATTCTATACAAGTAACATTTCTCTCCGAACACTATAGTTACTCTTGTTCTGTAATATAATTCCATTAACCAAGAGGGAATTAACCACTGAAGCAGTTAACTTGATATTATGCACTATCACCATCTAGTGGAAGTTTAAATTACAGCTTTATGGAGCCTGTTAATAATTATTGAGCTAGTTAATATACTACTGTCTGAAACACTATCATGCTTGGCATTATCTCTGCTAACAATTAGGGTATTTAAATATGTGGAAATGTGTTTACATTGTCTTCAATAAATACTCACCCCCTCCATTTTTAACACTGTGTTTTTTTTCAAGCCAGAAATAAAATGCATTTTACCCTTTAATTTACACAACATAATTAATTAAAAAAGCATATGTTGCTTACATATGTATTCATCCCTTTGTGTATGTACTTAGTTCAACCAGCTGCAATTACAGTGTTCTTTTGGAGTAAGTACATACCAGTTATGCTACAGATTTTCAAATTCCCTCTATTAGTTAGTAGGGGAAAAAATGTTCAGTGATGGATATAAACCACCTCTGTATCATGAGGAAATTTGTAACAGAGCATTATGCAAAGCACAAAACACCAATAATATAGCTGTGTAGTCTTGGGACTTTTGGAGGCTATTCTACATTTTGGGGGATCGATACCCACATAGGGTTGCCACCCTAATTAATAATAGGTAAAACAGCTAAATATATAGGAAGGCCGGTATTTTTTTACAGAAAATTTGGAAACCTTATACCCGTATTCTTCTCCTTTGCTAAACTTGTGACTGAATTGGGTATGGTTGATCCCTGACACTCCAAACCCAAATACAAGACTATAATATGCCTATCACTCTGCATCCTATAAAACCCTATCAAGATTAGACTCTATCATAACAAACAAGCTAGCTCTCCCATTACTACACATAATAGAAGTTTACCTAGCAGTGCCTCAGATCACTCCCTGGTGATGGCAAAATTTGGATGGCATGACACTAAATCCCTACCGTCCTGAAAGTATATGCATTTTAGTTATCCATGTTTTTTTAAAATCAACTGTTGGTAAACAACTGGAGATCATGTTTTTTTTTAAATCAGTACCCCTGACACTGAAAACTTTTAATTGTGGGGAAACCTTTTATAGAGCATACTTTAGAACAGTGATCCCCAACCAGTAGCTCGTGAGCAACATGTTGCTCTCCAACCCCTTGGATGTTGCTTCCAGTGGCCTCAAAGCAGATGCTTATTTTTGAATTCAAGGCTTGGGGGCAAGTTTTGGTTGTGTAAATACCTTCATTAAGCCCAACAGCCCATCATTCCTATTAACTTCTTTACTTCTACATTAAGCAACATAGGGGGTTTCTTGGTGCTTCTACATTTACTTCTTGAGGAAATAAATCGAGAACAGTAACAATTTAATATCATTTTAAATGACAACCATTGCTGTTCTTTGTTCTTAGCGGAAAACATAATGCTCTGATGGCAGTCCTTAAGGAGCTAAAATGTGCTTTTCTGAATTTCAGTTTATATTTGTTTTTTTGCACTAGACATTAAATGAGATCACATTATGGTCACTATTACCCAGGGGTTCAATTACTTGCACATTTTCTCTATGTTCTGAGTCATTAGAGATACCTAGATCCAGTATAACATTTTTTTCTGGTAGGCTCATCAACAACTTGTGCCATAAAATTGTTATGCAACACGTTTATAAACTTGTTCCCATTAACTGATCTGCCAGTACTGTTGCTCCAGTCAATATCTGGTTAATTAAAATCCCCCATTATCATTACTTTCCCCAAACTAGCATTCTTTTCTATTTGCATCAGGAGCTTCACCTCCTCCTCCCCACTTACATTAGGGGGTCTATAGCATACTCCTACAATTAATTTGCTGGATTCTTTACAATAGGTGAAGAACTCCACCCATAAGACTCCCGCCCCCTCATTTTCTAACAGCACCTCTTCCTGTATATTAGTTTTTAAATCCTGCCTAACAAACAGATATACCCCTCCTCTTTTTCTATTGGCTCTGTCCCTCTGAAACAAAGTATCACTGATATTAACTAGTGATGAGAGAATCTGTCCCATTTCACTTTTGCCACTTTTTTTGTCCTAATGCATTAAAGTAAATTGACATTTTTTCTTATGGGCGTTTTTTCTCACCAAAATTTTCTGCAGCTAATTTTCGCTGCAGTTTCACGAAGAAATTCACACATGGCGAAATTTGGAATTTTGCCACAAATCCATGGCTGCCAAATAAATTCGCTCATCACTAATATTAATTTCCAAGTCAAGCAAATAATTCAGCTGTGTTTTGGCAACACCAATCACATCATATCACATCACACCAGCACCAGCACCTCTAGCTCTCCCATTTTACCAGTCAGACTCCTTGCATTTGAAAACATACATTTAATACTGGTACCAGAGTGAGAATTTTGTAAATACAACATGTGGTCCTCCCTGTCCTCCCCCCATTTTCCCTTCCTATGCCCACTACCTTGTCTAACCTACCTTCCTCTGAATCCTTTACTGCACCCTACCCCCCACACCTAGTCATCGTCTCCCCAAAAGCAGCTGCACCATCACCATTGAGGTGCAGCCCATCCCTGGCGAAGAGCATGTAGCCGATTGAGAAATCGGTCCAGTTCTCCCAAAACCCTCCTCCCTACACCAATCTCTCAGCCATGCATTAATCTTTCAAAGCATTCACTCTCTTCTTAACATTGCTCATGGCACAGGTAATATCTCTGAGAACATTACCTTGGAAGCCCCCCCCCATAAAATTCCCCCCCCCTCTAACTTTGTCAGTGGTACCTATGTGTACCAAGAGATCTGGGTTTTCCCCAGCCCCACCCAATAATCTGTCTACTTGTTCCACCACATGCCGAACCCTAGCACCAGGCAAGCAGCAGACCAATTCGGCATGAAGGGTCCTTACGACAGATTACCCTCTCCAACTTTCGAATAATTGAATCCCCTATAACTAAAACTTGTCTTTCCTTCCTTGCACTCCACCCACTGCCCATATTATTAGTTAGCTGCTACCCAGGGTGCTCCATACATGCCAGTTCAGAGCGGTCCTCCCCAGCATCTTCACCCAAAATGCCAATTATTTTGCTTTGGACCAGCTCCCCTACCCTTCCAACCCCTACTTCCCCTCTTGACTGTCACAAACCTGTCTCCCTCAATAGCCTCCACTGCCACTTCTCCACCCCCACTACACTGGCCCCTGCCAGTGGTAACTGGTAAAGTAAATTTATATAAAAGATTTATATAAAAGAGTAACAGGAACAAAGACAACCCATAAGGCACCCTTTACTCATAGTAAATAAAATAACTTAGTTTGGGCTCCAAACTT
The DNA here is from genome assembly GCF_017654675.1 of Xenopus laevis. Lineage (NCBI taxonomy): Eukaryota > Metazoa > Chordata > Amphibia > Anura > Pipidae > Xenopus > Xenopus laevis. Next base: position 105,256,347 of record NC_054375.1, read on the forward strand.
GTACAATTCTGAATCGTTGTTACGCTGTTTTTAATGCTTGATCAGTAGTATAAATCGCTGCACTGGTGTAAATTTACACTTGTATTAGTGAACAAGGGTATTAGTATATTTTATTATGGTTTTTTTAAAATGTAGTAAAAGCATATTTATCTCTAAATGCAAAATTAAAACTGTTGCAAACCTGCTTTCTCTTCATGTCTCCATATCTTTTTGAAACACCACTGTGCTGTGTAGTGCTAACACTAGAGGGCAGAATGTTGCTCACTCAGGGTGGCCCAACTATGAGAACATTGCAAACATTGTATGAAAACTTCTTCTGGCTTTCTAGATAACAAAGGACATTAGCATAGAGCAAAACATATTTTTAACTGTATTGCTAACACCATGGAAAGTTGTAGAAAATAAAAAACAGTAAATTAATACAAATGGAGCATATCATTAGAAGCCAGATGAGCTGTGAAAGTCTTTTCTGCAACAGAAAAGGGAAAGAATATGCATAGGAACGTGCATGGACAAAGTGGAGTTGTAAGCAGACAATATGATACAAATGACACAAACCTGTCTTTGGACCAAGCTTTAATGGTGATATATGAGATGGGGCAATATTCTGGACTCCATATAAATTGGACTGTCTAGTATATTTTATATAAAAGCACAACAGAAACAAAGAAAACTAGTAATACACTGTTACACTTACCTGGGTGTCCGCATTACCAGAAACCTGTACGATTATATTCAGGTAAGGGATCTCTTATCTAAAGACCTGTTGTCCAGAAAGCTCTGAATTAAAGGTATGCTATCTCTCATATACTTCATTTTAATCACATCATTCATATTTTTTAAAATGATTTCCTTTTTCTCTGTAATAGTAAAACAGTACCTTGTACTAAAGATCCTAAAATATAATTCATTATTTTTAGTAGACTTAAGGTATGGAGATCCAAATTACAGAAAGACCCTTTATGCAGAAAACAATTGGCCCCAAGGGTTTTGGAAAACAGGTCCCATAAATCAAAATATTAACCCAATAATCTCACAAAGCAGAAAAAAGAAACTTGAGAGAAACTACCCTTATCAAGTGAAGATGGTCCTACATTCCAAAATATTATCAGGATAATGTAATAAAAAATCTAAAGTTTACCCTGATCTAGTATTCCATAGCAACCAATCAGACGTGTTTTCAGACAGCTGACCAGTAAATGCTACCTGCTGACTGGTTGCTATGGGTTACTAGACAAGTAGCAGGGGTTACATACATATACATAACCCATATATGTCATGACGTTTTAACCTTGCTACAGAAGGGAATTAGGTTCAGATCCAGGATAACTTTCTTGCAAATTCCCACTGATGCAAGGGGACTGGCCCTCCGGAATTTCTATTATTTCTAATGGTTCCAGGGACCTCTGCCATTGACTTCTACAGAACCTCAGCAGGTTTTAGGTGGTGTGTTTTTGGATTCAAGCTATTTCCAGGGTCAAGGTATAATAAATCTTGAATACTCAAACTCAAATAATATATCTGCCCTTTAGTGTTCATAGTCAGCCCAGAAAAACTCACCAGTCCCACTGGTCTCTAAGGTGTGCCTACTGGCAATCCTAAAGTAATTTAAGTATAGAAATATTCAAACTGCTATTGCAGAGTTACCATCATAACCAGTAAATGGTTTTCTTAACAGATCCTAACACTTGATAAGTGGATAAGTCTTATAAACAAAGTAAACAGGGGTTGCCCAGACAAAGATGAAAAGATGTAGAACCTATGGTTTGCAAGCAGTCTTGCCACATTACAACAACATGAGCCCTCTTAGTTATTATTAGTTAGCTACCACTCTGAATAGCTGTGTTGTCCTGCCTTTTGTAACCAAAGTGTTGAAAAAAACCCCACAAGAAATAAAAAATAAAGACCAATTGCAAACTGTCTCAGAAATTCACTATCTGCATCATACTAAATGTTAAAAGGTAACGCAAAGGTGAAGTACTCCGTTCATTTCTGCATTGTCTCGCCTACATATGAAAGGCCTCAAGGATTATTTAATATGTATAGCTCATAGAAAGATTTAAAGATATTATAGTATTTTATGTGGAATTGTTTCCACGAGTGTAGATGGCTAAAGGTAGGATTCTGTTACACTGTGGTCAGCTCAATTAAGGGAGTGAACCCATGTTAGGTGTTTAAATAAAGCTAATACTTCTGAATCTTTGTTACACTGCTTCTAATGCTTGATCAGTAGCCAGCCTAGACTTTTGTTATATACCAATATCATTTCCAACTGTACTAGGCAAAAATTAATCATTAACTGCTATATACTTAAAATAGTAAACCAAGGATTAGTAAACACGGGAAACTATATAAAATTACCCAAACTTTTTGGCATTTCTTTGCCCCCCTTTTCTGGATTTTATTGAATCTATGAAATGTACCATTATCTCTAAATGCAAAGTTAAAGTCGTTGCAAACCTGTCTGCTGGTATCTTTTCCAGTCACCCCTGTGATGCTCAGTGCTAACACTAGAGGGCAGAATGGTGCTGACTTAGGGTATCAGAACTATAAGAACACTGCAAGCAGAGTATCTAGTAAGCAGAGTATCTAGCTGTCAAATAAATTTTATATATATATATATATATATATATATATAAAACAATGGGCACCAAAACAGTGCCAAGATGACATTACTGCACGACTAACACCATGGTAAATTGTAGGAAATAAAAAAACATTGATGGCCAGTTAATTGCAAAAACAGAGCAAATAATTACAGGCCAGATGAGCTGGTTGAATCTATTCTGCAAAGAAAATGTACAAAAAAAACTATTTAAAAGTCAGAGAGAATCGGTTCAATTGCAACAGACAGGTGATACAACTTTATCTGGCTTTACAGAGGTAAACAAAAATAAATAACTTGCATTGATGTGCCAAGTATGGTTCATAAATGTATTCACACAAATTTAATACCACTCATCTATTCCTGCACAAAGCCCTGACACACAAAATCTATGGTATGTTTATTGATTCTCTATGGACAATCTGTTTTTTGATGTGGGTAGGGTCCCCAAGGTCAGGATACCAACCCTGAAACTTCTGTTATCTTTCCCCCAATTAATAACAATATCAGCAGATATCATTGGTACTGGACAGGCCAGCAGTATAACATGGGGGAATATGGGGCATATTTACTACAAAAGCAACAGTCTGACTCCTTTCTACAAGTTTGGAATTGGCCGGGTAGTATATGAGTCTTTCTCTTGCCCTGGCAAAACAGAGGTACCTGTTAGAAAACACCTGACTCTAAACTTTAACTTCTAATACTTATACAGTTCATGACAAAACAAATAGATTCAGAGTCTTTTTTTCACGGAAAACTCGATCAATTCTAGTTTTCAGGTTGGGGGACTCAAATTCGCAGAATTGAGTAGAAAATCAAAATAGATCCTTTGTTCAATCAAGGGACCAATAAAGTGTTAGTGAAAATTAAATAGCACCCAGTTGTGGCTGGGGTTCAGGATTCTGGAAATGCACAGGATAAAATTGAGTGAGAAGCATACAATGCAGTGTGGGTTCTGAAATAGGTCATATTTCCTAAGAAATAGGGGACGGGACTCTAGAAAGGGACACAGAAACTTCTGGTTATGACATTATGTGCAACCTAGACAGGGCCACCATGAGGGAAGTACTGGCTGCATTGACTGTCAGCAATAAGGAGTACCTATCCTCCTTCATATACAGTATCACCACTCCCCTTCTGCACAGAAATTTTATAAAAGTACTATATGAAACATGTGTTCACTTTGATTAGCAGGAGAAATATATACGTGAAGGCGTCATCTTGATTTTAGTACAGCAGTAATAATAATAAATGTTGTACATAGGCACTTGTTACATATTTCTGCAGTGGCTGTACTAATGAATTATACCCATGAGAATGTCTAGAGACACACAGTATTTGCGACAACTGATTCAAGGCTCATTACTTTCCTTCCAGTTCCAATATGTAGCTGTCAGCATGTTTAAAGTATCTATATCAGTCTTAGCCTATGTTTAGAAAGAGATTCTGCAACTCTGGAAGCAGAAACATTTCTGCTGATTTTATTTCCATAGACAGAAGGCTCTGTAATTGTGTTTGCATGTTATACTGATGCATATAATAGACAGCAACACAGAGATTTATATATTAAGGAACATTATCTTTCCAAGCATGGATTCTGTAACAAATAAAGCTCTGGGAGGGTTGTCTTGCTCCGTGCAACTAGTATTACCAAATGTAATGATCACATAAACAAAATGTATAGCTTGGTAAATGCAAGGAAGTTTTCTGGGGGATAAAGATTTTTGTAAGGGGCACCATATGATTGCCTACCATTATATTCTACCTTCCCAGAACAAGCAGCATAGAACTTATGTTACAGATGCAAACAACAGGTTACCATTTGTAAACTTTTTTATTACAAGAATAAAAACAAATTAAAACAAAGCACATACCTACTACAGAGGAAGTAGACCCTGCGGGGGCCCAGGAGGTATAGAGGGCCCCACGAGGCCCAAATAATACAAATTCAATATATATTGTTAAAACAGGGCAATCTCTAGATATGTTGAAGGCACGTTTCTACTCTGCCTACTCCTAGTTCTGGCCCTGAATCATATATTTGCTTAAAGAAGGAAATAATTTGCATGATATTTCTTTGTACAAGACAAACAGTAGAGTTACAGTGCTTCTAAAGGATATGCACCACCATTATATGAGTATGCTTTCAAATAGCAGTTGTCCAGGACTTGTTGCACTGTACTAGCACCCTGGGACTGTTGTAGTGCAACAGTTGGGATTATTAAATTGAACATACCATATGTATAGGTCCAGCTCAAGATGGTAGACCTTGCCTTCCTGCACTACCTGGGCTCCTTCTTTTCTAGAACATTCTGTATGTAACACTGGGGCCTCTTTCACCCCTTATTTATCAGCCTAGCTAGGCTTACCTTATCTATTGAGTTTCAAATCGGCAATAACCCAGAGCATTTGGCTCTCCATGCATCTCTGTTTTTCATAGTGCATTTTATTAACTGTACCTGTTTCTGGTAATCAAAATTAACAGGAAAGAGGCCATATGAAAAAGCAGTTAGAGCAATGTTTTGATGGAATAGCTAACATCTTATACATTGTATTTTCTTTTTAAAAAAATACACCAGATTTACTTTGCATTTTCTTGTATTCCATAGAGATTGTAAATATTACTGAATTTGTCTCATGATAATCCACACACAAGTGTTTTTGCCATTAGTTCTGTTTAACTGGCTCTCCGCAGGTCTGCATTTGCAGTTACACCATTTTATGAGGCTCACAATAGATCATGTGATATTTAAGAGTAAAGGGCTCCTCTCTATAAAGGATAAAATGCCAGGTTTGCAAGGTATTTAAACTATACGACCAGTATAAACAATGCAAGCATAAACTTTTTGTATTTAAAGAAAAACAGTACAGTGCTATAACCAAGAAGTGCATGGACAAAGATAATGTGAATATTGTAATCATTATGGTGTCAGTCCTGGTTTCATAGTAATTCTCCAAAAAAAATACTTGTTTCTATATATTTCATAACACCACATGGAAATAATTTCTTCTGTACTAAGAACACTTTAATTAATTATTTCTACATTTAATTCTAGTTAGTGTTTCTCTTGAGCTAAAGTAAGTCACCCCTTCTTTACTGGCTACAAGTCAAAGGGAGAACAGAAATATACCAGCATCACATTTATAGCTAAGTCAAAGGTAATATATCTGGTTAAGAACAGGAAGTGACAGGTTTCCACTTCCTGTGAATATGAAAGCATGTATATATATATAGCATGTATACAGCATGTATGGGCCGCACACATTGAAAATAGTCAATACCTGGGTGCTCATGCAAAATTGATCAATATAACTTGGAAAAAGATGGCACTCTCAGGATTTATATAAAACAGGCAAATGAGGGGGAAAAAAGGCTTTATTCGTCCAAACTGTGAAAATATATATATATAATACACAAAAGCCATGAATATCCTGTAAATTATATCCTTATAAACGGTGAGTTCTGATGTCATCAGTTATAAACGGAGAGTTCTGATGTCATTTCTGTCACATGACTCATTGAAATTTGTGTATTATAATAAATAAAGTACCCCCAGTTGTAAAATATGAGGATATTAGAAGTTACCTCGGAGTTCCATGACCTGTATAAAAACACTCGGCCTTCGGCCTCGTGTTTTTATATGGTCATGAAACTCCTCGGTAACTTATAATATCCCTATATTTTACAAAAGGGGGTACTTTATTCACTATATATTCACATCACACAAACCGCACTCCAAGGACTTGTCAGGTGCAAAAATCAAAAGCCTTTATTTCAACGTTTCGGCTCTAACACGCGAGCCGTCTTCAGAAACGACGAATAACGTTGAAATAAAGGCTTTTGATTTTTGAGTGCGGTTTGTGTGATGTGAATATAGTGATATTTATACCAGCACCCAGGCGGATGACCTTTGGTAGAGAGTGCACCTGACTAGGATTGTATATATATATATATATATTTGTAGCAAAATGTTAAAGGACAAGAAAAGTTAAACTAAAAAGTAGGCTAAAAACGTTGTACATTATGTTTTGGACTTCTGTACCAGCCCCAGGCAACCAAAGCCCTTTAGTATGGAAGATCTGTGTCTCCAAAGATGCCCAAGTAGCTCCCCATCTTCTTTTCTGCTGATTCACTGCAAATGCTCTCTGCTGATGTCAGTTACTGAGCTTAGGGACCTACTTAAAATATACGGTACACAGTATAAAGCTGATTAGTAACTAATATGGATCATTATTACATAGCAGCACAGAAACAAGTGCAACTAGCATCATAATTTAATAATCAGCCCTGTAGCATCAGCTTATATGACATGCCAACTTCATTTTGTGCTTGATAATTTGTGATGGCCCCTAAGCCTTAATGGTTTTTAGCTTCTCAACAGCTGCTCAGAGCTCACTGAGCATGTGAGTGTCATTGAGAGACACTTTCGAAGATGGTGACCCCCTGTGACACGTTTGAAGCCCTGGATCATTGCTGCTATTGAGAAGCTGAAACTTTAGGCTGGTGCAATAAATTCACTAAATAAAACATGGCATTTTAAGCCCTATTCATATTTAGGGTTTAGTTCTCCTTTAAATGGGAACACAAACATGAAGAGTAGTTTCCTTATTCTAAAAACAATTGGAAATTTTAAGTTGATTATATTTAGAATATATAAATTTTTCATTTTTGCGATTGTTTTATTTTTTTCCCCTTTGTCTTCAGGGAAATATTGCCCTTTATGGACCAAATTGCAATGCAAAACGGAAAGGAATTCTTGCTTAGCTCTACCAAGTGCTGACTATTGCATGCTATTTTTTGTACAGGATTTATAAGGCTGCTCTTTTTTTGTATTAGATAAACACACTTATCTGGGTCACTTTCATTTTGGGAAGATAATATCATTCTCATGCCCAAAACAACACTCCCTGAGTCTGAATTTGCTTTGTTATTATATATATATTATATAAATACTTACACATTGCAAGTTGGATAAACTGTAGAAATAGCTATATATATATATATATATATATATATATATATTTTTTTTTTTTTCTTATATATATAATTTCATAGTGAAATAAGAACGGCCTCCAAGACTAGAAGAAAGACTAGAAGAAAATGCTTCCTTGTTAGTTTTGGCTATATAAGCGACACAGTGATTTTCTGCCATTGAGAGATCTACAGTTGCAATGATGAGGCTGGAAATTGCAATTGAATGCTGCCACTTTGCATCAGACTGACATGTTCACATTTTGTGATTCGTGACTGTGCAGTAATTTCAATCAGTAACAAATATATCTTCCCTTAATGGTTTTTAGAAGGCTTTTCTGCAGACCTTCCCTCTGGAGGCTCTATAGTATGTATAGGTTCTTCATCACAAAGTGCAGCATTCAGAGTGGCAAGACAAAGTACATGAAAGATATCGTTAATGAATTTCTATAATTTTTTCATATGGTATTCAGAAACATGTATGCTACATCCTAACCTGCATGCTGTAATTAATGCATCTATGTATCTAAGACAAATTAATTAGGGATAATATGATAGGGCCTCCCTGTTACTGCATTACTCCGTGCTCCATTTATGAATAATTAGCCGCTTAATTTATATAATTGTTCAGAAATGCAGCTATTTAAATTTGCATGGTATAAGGCCCTGATGCAGTTGTATCTGTGTGTGCAGCTTTTCAGTGAATGCTTAGAGATATGTTTAATCCTCTAATATGAATAGTCATTTTTACACACAATCAAATGCTTTCTTCAGTGATATTTTGGAAGATGTTGGCACATTTTGTATTCTTGTATGCAAAAAAAGAACAAAGACAGTATCACAGCATAGGCAGAACTATTGTGGTTCTTTCTCAGAATCTGTTAATTAGTACATTAGGTGACGTGCCTCAGAATAAACTAAACGCTCTGTTTTCTAATAATGATGTTGCCATCCTTAAGAGAAATGATTAAATTATGCATAATGGTTTAAAATTTCCATAAAAAATTGTATTTCCAGCTTCAAATTTCATTTTGATTAGAAACTTGGTTCTACCAAATTTAACTCATACTGAGTCAAAGAATAAAATATAACTGAAGTATAACTTACAAATTCCTTATCCTATTTTATAAAGCTCTTCACTCTACCAGACCTCACTACATTTGTTCACTGTCACCATTCATTCCTGCATGTATCCTAGGTGAGCACTACATTTTCATGTCACCCACACGGTTGTCTCTGCCATACAATTGTTTTTCTAATTCTTAGCTCTATAATGATATCCCTAATTTCCTCCATAAGAAATACCTCTTTAGCATCATAGCGAGTCAGCTCAGCTTCTAACAGAGCACAGCACCTGGCCATATGAGTCAGTACATTAAACTCATATGTATGTATATTTTATTTATATAGCACTAATTTTGAACACAGCACTGTACAGCAGAACAATAAATGAATAGAACAAATGGGGTCATTATAATAGAAGTGCAGTTACTATAATCATTAAGCTCAGTGTCAAAGAGACAAGAGGATGGAGGTCCCTCCCCTGTAGCATTTGCAAGCTAAGTAAATCAATGACTGTACCTAGCATTTGAAACTGTATATATTTCTTTACTCACATCATTGTTCTCCTTGTCTGTACTATTGTTTAATATTCTAAACATGTCGTGCTACATAAATTCAGTATATATATTTTTATACAAGAGCAGTCACACATAAGTCTAATATCACCATGTGCAATGCCAGCCATTAACAGGGGTGGTGTTTTGGGTCCAGAGCTACCTACAGTACCTAAATAAAGGTGATGTCTGTCTTTTAAGGAGTGGTAGACATATTCCTGAATCAGCACTAGAACTTTGCCATGCATGCTTTTATCATTAGTTTTGGCCAGGCCGACCGGGCGCATCACCTCCCACCTCCTGACATACATATGCACGCTCTAATAGACGAACATGCACGGACTAGCTCTCAAACATGCATGCACAATATCCCACTATGGGAGAACAGTGCAGAAAGAGGAGAGTGGAGACAGGGGACTAGACTAGGGGTAGGTAGCAGAGAAGATGCCTGGCTCCCATCCAGCTCCCAGAGAACTCCCCCTGTCTGTCTGGGGCACTGTTTTTTTAGGATAATTAGCACCTTTATTTTTTATATGAAGAACCATTGTAGCATAGAATAGGAGCTTCTCTAACAAGTCTGGGAAATGTATGCCATTTTTCCTTGCCATGCATGCTTTTAATGACAATTCTGTGAAATTTCACCATTTTTATTTGTGAATTTTTAGGCAAAGCAAAATGAATAGTTTCACTCATTACTGTTGGATGCTTCCTCTATTAAGCTGAACTATTACCTTTGAACAAAGGATCTCTCAGATATGGGAGTACCCAAATGTTACTCAGGAAGTAGAGCTATATAAACATGTATAATTTTTTAAACATAACTGGCTGTTAAAATGTCCCTGGTGGCAGCATTAGAACTTCATAGCTAAGTTTAGAACAATTTTGATGATTACTGTCTTTTTTAACTGCTGTTGGCACATTTTGGGTTATCTCAAACAATAAAATGTCTACAGTATATATCAACCATGACTTACCACTATTTCTACCTCCTGCCCAGCCTAGCATAACCCAATACCCAAAGAGGAAAGAAAGGGCCGGAAAATGGAAATTCTATGGTGCTTGGCATTTAGGTACTTGGCAGCCCTACTGAAGGGAAATTAGGGAACTGTGCACAAAATGCTTAGCATGCATGAATTCTCAAATTTAACTCTCTCTTCTTTCCATAGTAAGTGGTGCATAACTTTAAGGAAGGGGTTTCATTTCATTGTGAATAATTGGTTATTATATAAGGAGATATAGACTATCATGGTTTCCTTTTAATCTGTGGAATAAGGTAGTTAAATGATTTTGGAAAAGTTCAAATGGTATTTACGCACCTTTTCTACATAAGTCTAACTGAAATGACTTGAAATGTTAAGCCAGAAGTATAGTTTTTGTCCTCCTATTATGAAATTGTGTAAAACTGGAAGATTGCAAATATTTTCTTTAAATTGTTCTGTGCTGAATGGAAATCTGGTATGGTAAGTGCCACATGAGATATAAATTAAGAGTAATGCATGTGGATAAGGGATGCAAATCTATATATTAAATATGCTGGTAAAATCAGGCCACTACCTGACAGTTCTGGCCTGTAGTGGCCAGCAGAGCCCATAGAGTAGGAAAGGCAGGCAGGGCATGGATACCGATAAAGTCGACTAGGATATGTTCATACTAGGAAGTTAGTAAAATAGATATATGCATTGTGCAAATTTAGCATAATTCAACTTGATCATCTTTCACTTTTTCAGTTCAGTTGGTTTCAGACAGAAACAAAGACTTTTTTAAATTACTTTCTATTTACTATTTTCTAATATTGAAGTTTAAAATGTAATTTTTCACCTTCCTTTGGGGCAATATTACTAAAAGGCCAAGTGACTAACGCTGGCGAAAATTCGCTAGCGAAGGAGATTCTAGCACTACTTCGCACGCAAGGCAAATGGGCGTAACTACGCAAATTCACTAAGATGTGGATTTTACTGAACGTGACCTCTTGCGCCAGACTTGCCTTCGCCACCTCAGACCAGACGAAGTGCAATAGAGAAGATGAGAATTTTTCTAAGTCCCAAAAGCGTTGGCATCTTACTTTTTACAGGGTGATAGCCTGAAAAAGATTGTACATTTTTTTGGCTTCCCTCCTTCCCCCCTACATTTCCTTACATATGGCACCTAATCTATACAGTGGGCACATGTGTGGGGCAATATAACAACTCTATTTTATTTAGGTTCCCTGGCCTTGTGTAGTGTAATGTAGTTACTGCAACATATACGTCCATTTTACTTTAACTTCACCCCTGTCAGGTATTGCTGGGGTTCGAGCCGGGGACCTTTGGGTTTCTGGCTCGATGCCTTGACCATTTGGCCAGGTGAGCAGCCTGTAGGGTTGCTTGCTAGGTATAACCTGGCCTCTGCAGTCCCAGCCCAGCTTCCGCCTGATTGGCCTCTCCAGCCCCAGCTCAGCTGCAGCCTGTTTGACATCTACAGCCTCAACCCAGCTGCTACCTAGTTAATCAGCCAATCAGGGCTGACTCTTCCCTATTTAAGGGCAGCACTCAGACCACTCCTTGCCAGAGCATTGTTTGGTTTCCTAGTACTGCGGCAGCGCCCCTAACTAGGTAGTTCTAGCTCTTGCCCCTTTTCCCTTGTTATTCCGCCTTGCCTTGCCTTGTCTTTCTGCCTGTCCTTGTCTTGCTTTATCTCATCTTGTACCTTCCCAGCCTTGATCCGACCCTACCTTGTACCCCTCTCTTGCTATCCTGCTCCAGTCTCCCTCTCTTGCTATCCTGCTCCAGTCTCCCTCTCTTGCTATCCTGCTCCAGTCTCCCTCTCTTGCTATCCTGCTCCAGTCTCCCTCTCTTGCTATCCTGCTCCAGTCTCCCTCTCTTGCTATCCTGCTCCAGTCTCCCTCTCTTGCTATCCTGCTCCAGTCTCCCTCTCTTGCTATCCTGCTCCAGTCTCCCTCTCTTGCTATCCTGCTCCAGTCTCCCTCTCTTGCTATCCTGCTCCAGTCTCCCTCTCTTGCTATCCTGCTCCAGTCTCCCTCTCTTGCTATCCTGCTCCAGTCTCCCTCTCTTGCTATCCTGCTCCAGTCTCCCTCTCTTGCTATCCTGCTCCAGTCTCCCTCTCTTGCTATCCTGCTCCAGTCTCCCTCTCTTGCTATCCTGCTCCAGTCTCCCTCTCTTGCTATCCTGCTCCAGTCTCCCTCTCTTGCTATCCTGCTCCAGTCTCCCTCTCTTGCTATCCTGCTCCAGTCTCCCTCTCTTGCTATCCTGCTCCAGTCTCCCTCTCTTGCTATCCTGCTCCAGTCTCCCTCTCTTGCTATCCTGCTCCAGTCTCCCTCTCTTGCTATCCTGCTCCAGTCTCCCTCTCTTGCTATCCTGCTCCAGTCTCCCTCTCTTGCTATCCTGCTCCAGTCTCCCTCTCTTGCTATCCTGCTCCAGTCTCCCTCTCTTGCTATCCTGCTCCAGTCTCCCTCTCTTGCTATCCTGCTCCAGTCTCCCTCTCTTGCTATCCTGCTCCAGTCTCCCTCTCTTGCTATCCTGCTCCAGTCTCCCTCTCTTGCTATCCTGCTCCAGTCTCCCTCTCTTGCTATCCTGCTCCAGTCTCCCTCTCTTGCTATCCTGCTCCAGTCTCCCTCTCTTGCTATCCTGCTCCAGTCTCCCTCTCTTGCTATCCTGCTCCAGTCTCCCTCTCTTGCTATCCTGCTCCAGTCTCCCTCTCTTGCTATCCTGCTCCAGTCTCCCTCTCTTGCTATCCTGCTCCAGTCTCCCTCTCTTGCTATCCTGCTCCAGTCTCCCTCTCTTGCTATCCTGCTCCAGTCTCCCTCTCTTGCTATCCTGCTCCAGTCTCCCTCTCTTGCTATCCTGCTCCAGTCTCCCTCTGCTCCAGTCTCCTTCTGCTCCAGTCTCCTTCTGCTCCAGTCTCCTTCTGCTCCAGTCTCCTTCTGCTCCAGTCTCCTTCTGCTCCAGTCTCCTTCTGCTCCAGTCTCCTTCTGCTCCAGTCTCCTTCTGCTCCAGTCTCCTTCTGCTCCAGTCTCCTTCTGCTCCAGTCTCCTTCTGCTCCAGTCTCCTTCTGCTCCAGTCTCCTTCTGCTCCAGTCTCCTTCTGCTCCAGTCTCCTTCTGCTCCAGCCTCCTTCTGCTCCAGCCTTGCTATCTTCTGCTCCAGCCTTGCTATCTTCTGCTCCAGCCTTGCTATCTTCTGCTCCAGCCTTGCTATCTTCTGCTCCAGCCTTGCTATCTTCTGCTCCAGCCTTGCTATCTTCTGCTCCAGCCTTGCTATCTTCTGCTCCAGCCTTGCTATCTTCTGCTCCAGCCTTGCTATCTTCTGCTCCAGCCTTGCTATCTTCTGCTCCAGCCTTGCTATCTTCTGCTCCAGCCTTGCTATCTTCTGCTCCAGCCTTGCTATCTTCTGCTCCAGCCTTGCTCTGCACTATCCCCAGTTTGATCTGATCTACGCCCGCACCGTCCTGTTCCTGCTTTCCCTTCTAGTGTTCCCTAGGCTCATACAGCTCCTGCCTCAAGGACTCGCCCTTTCCCTTCAGTCTCTACAGCGCCCCCTACCTAATCCTTGACAACCCCATATGCTTATTAGGCATCGCAAGCGTAACTTCTCAACTGCTCGGAAGCGTTCGGAACCCGGGACGCAACTTCGGATTATGGTGAATTTGTGTTGTCATGGCGAATCTTCGCCTGGCGAAGTGTTGCAATGTCAGCGAAGCTGGCGCATTTTCGGCAGTAAGTAAATTTGCCCCTTTTTCTTTCTGAAGCAGCACTGCAAGGGGGGGTCACTGAGTCTGTAAACTGTTCTAAATTAATACATTAGTCCAGGGGTAGGCAACCCGCGGCTCTTCATCCTGCTTGCTGCAGCTTGGTCTTGCGGCTTTGCCTGTCACGTCATCTATACAGCCCTCACACTTGCAGGCGGGTTCTTGAGTGTGCGACCACGGTAAGTTAGCTTACTGCGGTCGCACACTCAGGAAGACACCAGCAGATGCGAGTACTGTATAGACGTCCCAGGAGTGACAGGCAAGACTGAGCCGCAGCAAGATGATTCATCATGGTCCTTACCTTTGCACACACCCAAGACAAGAAAGGGAAGATCAGCATGGAGCTTCAGAAACAGAAGTCACATTAAACAGATAAGAACACTAGCATTTAATAGGGCTATTCAGTGTTTAATTTATTTCAAACTAGGCCTACACATGCACACTGCACTTCTGTTCTCATTTTCTCTGCTGTTATGCAGCAAGCCAAGACGTTGCCAGAGACAGCCAACACTGTATATGCATTTTGAGTTAGGCAAATCTTTATATAATCGGGGCTGAATTTAAAAATGAGTGCCTCTAGGCCTCCCAGCTGCTCACGCACTGCACTTACTCCTGGCTGCTCACACCACACTCCAACCACTAATCCTACACAATCTTCTTCACTGGTGACTTCTGTTCTGGAGATACAGCATATGTATATATAGATACATAGGCTGTTACAGAGTATATCTGTGGTTTTCAGACTATCTGGGCTCAATTCGATCATTGGGGTCCAAGGTAGTTCAGGCTAAAATAACATGTATATGAAAGTAAAGTTGTGCCCTGTGTGTTCTAGGTATATTCTGCATATTAAATAGGCTTTTACAGTATATCACAACATAACCCACACTAACTGACTTTCAGGTTCTCCAATCCTTATTTTTAGTGTATATTTGTGCAAGCCTGTCCATATGCCTTCCTGGTAACATACTTTTATTTACTAACCTATAATATGTTTCCTGTGGCTTCCAAGTAGCCTAGCAAGAAAAAAGGCAGCTGGAGGATTAATCTGGTTGATATTATCTGGATTGGTACCAGCCTCTTGAAAACAACAGCAGTACCCCCAATTTTCTGAGAATACAAAAATAGAAGTGGGTGATGATTATGTACTCCAGGACATTCCTAATTCCATCCATTCAGAAGACAAAATGCCTCATCTTTATCAGTGTAATTATTCCCATTTCCCACAAATTTGATTTTGTGCAAATTAACCAGGTTATCTGACTGCTGCAAGCAATTTGCCTATTTTTAAGTATGCAGAAATGTAATTCTTATCTTCTTTATACAATGACCGACTTGGTTAAACCCTATTAAAGTTACAGCAGTGAGAAACAAAGTTTTATTTTATTCTCTAAGGGCAAAAACTTGCCTATAAGTATTAAAGATAGGAGGCACCGTACACAATTAAAGGTTTTTCTTCACTAATCGAAATACACCAGAGAAGAAACCCCTTCCACACATCATTAGCCTGAATGGAGTGGACCTGCGGCTGGTCATCTGACATACCTGTATGTGTTTTGTACAAGAATGTTGCAGATTACATTAATTGATGTACATTTTCTTAAGGAGACAGTTATAAAATGGGATATTGTTGAAAAGCAAATTCCATGTCTGGCAGGTAATAATAAATATGTTATACTTTTTGTATTCTTAAGCTGGCCATAGATGTTGATCCTCATTGTGAGACCACGATTTTCTCGGAACGATCGTACGAATTGACCATCAACTAAAAAGACCAATTTGCCAGGAAAACAAAGGGGAGCTGCCTGCTTGTCCCTGCAAACACAGATAGATTGCACTGGGACCGATAAAGATCTTTTGACCTGGCCAATCAATTTCCTTTTCGGCTGAAAAATCGTAAGATCGTTCGAATTCCACTAACCGCACGATAATCTCGAAGGATTGGTTGGACTTCCCTAAAATTTGTCGTTCGGCAAGAAGAATCGTCGCGTCTGAGGAGCTTTACTGTAGTTGACATAGGTTTTTATACCTTCCTTCACATGTCTTATGAAGTCAAATCATTATCATGTGATAAGCTGTAGTTCAAAGAAAACATACAGTCCATGTACTTAGCAGAAGTCTTGACACACTGTATGTTACCTTTATCTCATTTATTGACGGCTGCACGTGTTCCATAAGCTTGGACTCTAGAAGACCATTTGGACCTTTAATGTTGGTTGAGATAATAAACATGAATGCTAGAAGACCAGACTGCCAAAATAGAAAAAAAGATTCCAGAGAATCTGCTTCCATCAGCAACAAGAACACTTATGTCTCAGCATAGAATGAAAGGCTAAATGAAGGGATTAGAGAAACATACTTGAAAGCACTCAGATGGATTCAATTCGACAAAATTATGTGGACTATGTCAAAGCTTCATGTCATTGTCTACATCACAATTACTTTGTTCAGCATTCAAAAAACTTCCTATTATGTGTTCCATCTGAGAGAGTCATTCTTGTCTATTTAAGTTCTTTTTTCAGTTTACAATTTATCTGATCAGATCAAAGTCAACAGAAATCTAGGCATCTCATCACATCTAAACAAGGGGACTTTTGTATATGATTCTTGAAAACAGAAGTTGGACATTATGATTGCATCTGAAAAATTATTTTTTGGCCCCAAAAAACAAGCTCGGATTGACTTCAAAGCAATAAATTATCAATGAAATGCACTTAATGTATGGCATTATAGAATGAAAGATGTTATTCCATATTGGCTTCTTTGCCTTTTTGTGAAATATGTTAATAATAATTGGGTTTTTACTAGACTTATCTTGCATTCAACCCTAAACTCATTGTTAGCATCCAATCCAATTAGATAGGCAGCCATGCGTCAATGGAAAGAACGTTTTTTGATCCATACTGGTGAAAGATTACAAAAGGGCTATTTATGCTTATTTCATTACTCAAATCCAAGTGCTTTGTTTGATATTTATATTGAATCCAAATGCCTTTAGCTTTCTTTTTTTCACCATTGTATGTTTGTATAAAATGTTTCAGTAAATATATAAAAATAGATTTTATTGCATGGAAAATTTAAAACAGAAATCTTTATTTATTTTAAATTATTTATGCATGGACCCCAGGGATCAGCTTCAAAACAGGTCAACAGGTTTCAAACTTAGCACCTAGCACACTCGGGACTAATGGGCAATTTACCATGATTAGGATTTAACAAGTTATTTTCCATGCTGAAGTACTGCTGATGGGCTGATTTATTTTTGACTAAGAAGGGATAAAATGAAGTACAAAACATGAGTGAGTTCTTTCAATTTTAATTTGCCGTACTTTTTTACTTTTTATTGCTGTTGATTACATTCCTTCTTCAAAAAATCAGAAACAAAAAGCTTGATACCTTTAACCTGGCAAGCTTTTACTTTTTGAAAAAAAAAACCAAGAAAATAAAATGAACAAAAAGAAGGATAAAAGTAACAGATTCTTTTAGTTGGAAGTTACTTCTTAATGAAGGCAATTGGTTGGTAAACCCTTTAATTTTAACAAAGACTGGGCTTTATTCAGTAACATATTCTCCTACCCACAACTCAATAAATCAGAAAAACACTTTGCTGAGAGATTGACTGCAGCAGCCCCAAAAAAAGCCATATTACACTAATGGCTCTCTACAGAAACTCCATCCATCAGTCAAAAAACAGAAACTACACCACATCTTCCACATGGACAGGATAGACACCATGACTAACAAGGAACAACACACCAAAAAAGTCTCCTTCACAGGCCCGGGCCAAGCCAGACAGGCACCCAAGCAACCTGGCTGGCCGACTTGCCCCCTTGCCGGCACAGCTCTGAGTGGCCATGCACGTGCACATTCGGGAGTGCGCGCGTCATGGAGTACGCAGTCCCGGAGTGCGCATGCACGTTCATCTGCGCTCAATATTTAAACTCGTGGAGGCCTGGAGGGGGAAGACAGTGCCGATGAAAGAGAAAGGGTCTGGACCAGGGGTAAGCTGAAGGAGGAGGTACATGCTTGGCGCCAGTGTTGGACTGGCCCAGTGGGCCCAGACACACATGGGCCCCTGCCGGGCCAGACCCCTCTCCAGATACTCAAATCCTGCAAAAATATATTTTCTTTCGGCACCGCGCATGCGCCAATGGGAGCCGTTCCACATGTGTGTGATGCCGTTCGCGCATGTGCCTTCATGCGCGTGTCACAGTAGGGGGGTGGGGGGCCGGAGGGGGTCCTTCGACAGCAGTCCCGGTGGGCCCCCCAGTCTGACCCTGCTTGGCACCAGGCCCAGACTGGCAATCTGTGGGTTCTGGCAAATGCCAGAGGGGCTGCTGTATGGTTCCATAGAAAGTTACCCTATATTGGGCTGGTAGGGGGCTGTTTGGGCCTCTGTGCACTTGGAATGGCAGGGCCTATTTTGACTCCCAGTCCAGGCCTGCTTGGCACCTCCACTTTGTTGAGCCCTAGGCATGTGCCACTTCTGCCTACCATTAGTTCCCCCACAAGGAAAAAAAATGAAAGGGATCTGATTCCTCTGTAGTTGCACCACTGAAAACAACCCTCCCTTCCTTTGTTCTATTTTTGAAGCTATGTATTCTGGGACTTGAAGTCCCTCTGCTTTCCATAGTGGGTGGAGCACAGATTCTCTGGAAATCAGAGGGACTTCCAAGAATCCATCACTTCACAATGAAACAAGGTAAGGGTGGGGTTGCATTACACTGTGCATTACAGTTATGATTTTTACATTGTATAGTCAGTTTTTTTCTGTATAGAAAAAATACATGTATCTTTATTTCTGGAAGTTCACATAGGGGCCCATTTACTCAGCTCGAGTAAAGGAATAGAGGAAAAAAACTTCGAATTTCAAATGTTTTTTTTGGCTACTTCGACCATCGAATGGGCTACTTCGACTTCGACCTTCGACTTCGATTCGAACGATTTGAACTAAAAATCGTTCGACTATTCGACCATTCGATAGTCGAAGTACTGTCTCTTTAAAAAATACTTCGACCCCCTAGTTCGCCACCTAAAACCTACCGAGGCCAATGTTAGCCTATGGGGAAGGTCCCCATAGACTTCCTAACAATCTTCTGATCAAAGGAAAATCCTCCGATCGATGGATTAAAATCCTTTAAATCCTTCGAGCGAACGATTATTCCTTCGATCGTTCTATCGTAGGAATAGTGCTAAATCCTTCGACTTCGATATTCAAAGTCGATGGATTTCAATTCGGCAGTCGAATATCGAGGGTTAATTAACCCTCGATATTTGACCATAAGTAAATTTGCATACACACGACCAATTTACCGCTGGCAGCGCTGGAAAACGTATCCACGGGAGACGGTAGGAATAATATCAATGTCTGGCTTTATTTAAACATACATAGTGGTTTCAAAGTAGTGGGAGTGCCAAAAACTTATAAGTAAATTTGCCCCATAGTGTTTATGTTCCTTTGAATGTAAGCCCAACTGAATGAGCTGATGTCAAAAAGTGGGGTATATTATTGTATATTTAAAGGGGCACATTTACTTAGGGTCGAATATCGAGGGTTAATTAAACCTCGATATTCGGCTGTCGAAGTTAAATCCTTCGACTTTGAATATCGAAGTCGAAGGATTTAGCGATATTCGTTCGATCGAACGATCGAAGGAATAATCATTTGCTCAAACGATTAAATCCTTTGAATCAAATGATTCGAAGGATTTTAATCCATCGATCGAACAATTTTCCTTCGATCACAAATTGGCTAGAAAGCCTATGGGGACCTTCCCCATAGGCTAACATTGAGGTTCGGTAGGTTTTAGGTGGCGAAGTAGGTGGTCGAAGTTTTTTTAAAGAGACAGTACTTCGACTATCGAATGGTCGAATAGTCGAAACAATTTTTAGTTCGAATCGTTTGATTCGAAGTCATAGTCGAAGGTCGAAGTAGCCAATTCGATGGTCGAAGTAGCCCAAAAAATACTTAGAAATTCGAAGTATTTTTTATTCTATTCCTTCACTCGAGCTAAGTAAATGTGCCCCTTATTGTTTTCTAGAATTGAAAGATGTGACAATCTGGGCAGTGAACACATAGCCCACAAACAAAAATTTCCTAGCTACTATATATATCTCCCCAATTACTAAAGTTCCAGACACCCATTGTAGACTCATGAAGCTGATGCTTGCTGATGTTCTCTGCCAAAATTGTTCATTTTCTCTCATATTGTTTTATATATGTTTTGACATATGGGAATTAATGGGAGTTATTTAATCTTTAGTCTTTTTCACAGCATGTGCCATCTTTGCAGTGGCTACAAAATTATCTGTCATCTGCAGCCAGCACAAAGCCATAAAAATGGTGGTCAATGATAACAAGTCATGGATAGGGGGTATTACACCAGCTTTTTAAGATGTGACTTCTGAACACACAGAAGCATTGCTGTCTTATACATACTTCCAGCTTCTAGAACCTCTTCCCATAATGCCTGTATCTTGAACTAATAAAATGATTTGCTTGTTTTATGTAATATTTGACTAATTATTGTATATATACAGAATATATCCGATACCAGTGTAAATACAGTTCCACAGTTGGAAATAACAGGTTTCAACATAAAAGATCCTATAGGTGGGTACATGCGTGTGTATGCTTTTGTGTGCAAAAATGTATGTAGATAAATTTAAGCCTCCATTAGCAACTTTATCAATATTATGTTCATTCTGATGTATCTGCTCACCATCAGCTGCTTATTTTACTCACCATTTACAGAAAAATAAATTCTTATGTCTTTCAGTTCATTATAAAATCAATTTGCTGTCGTAAAAGGATTCTATAGTACATCCTGTAATGTATGAACTGCCCCCTGCCTGGTCACTCAGCAGCAGTCATCAGTTGGAAGCGCAGAAATAGTAAGCAGTTTGCTGTGGAACACTGTCAGAAAATGATGCAGAACAAGATTAAAGAGATATTTATAGCACATAATCCTGACATAAATGAAAGGCTAATCATTCACATGCAAAACACATGCATATACAACTATGCTTACTCCACTACAAAAGAGACATCAAGTGGAAACATGGAGACAACGTACCAGGAGACTGATTTCTGTAAAGCCAAATGCAAGTCAGTAAAAAGGAATTGTGAGACTATTTCTAGTTATATGCAAATTTTAGTAAAATAGCTAGTAGGATCTCAGTGTACCGATATCTGGACAACAAAGTCATTTCTAATAACTTTTACCACTTCTATTTGGTAGTGTGTTTTTATCGCTGATTTTCTTCATTAAAAAAAACATTGTTTGTTTATTATCGCATCAGTTTTGTAAGAACTGGCAACATAGTTAAAAAAAGCACTATAATATAGTTGCACCATCTACCAAGATACAGGTGTAGTGACTGGCCATTCACAAAGCCAATATGCAGAAAAAGAGCATCCGAAGTTTCAATATACCAAGTGCTTTGAATATTGTTTCTCAATGTTGCCACTCACTCTCTCTCTCTTTTTATATATATATATATTATTATAGCAATTTAAAATAATAATTATGGTTATATGGGCAAAAAGGTTCACCCAGTACAATAACTTATAGCAACCAATCGTCATTTATTCGGTTGATCTGGTGCATTAAATTTATTTCCAGGGGTTACAGTGCCATGGCAAATATTTTTTACGTTACTTAACCAAAGTATATATTATGGCCCTTACACATAGACGTTTGACTGTATGCCTATTGAAATGCTGAAAAAGCATATTACATTCATTATGTATTCTTTTAATGGAAATGCCTGCGTTTTTGCATGTTCAAATCGCCGAATCGCGCCAGAGTCGTCCGTGGAGTCCTGCCCATACTGTTTTTGCCTTCTTCTGGATGATTACCAATATGACATTTTTCAACCTACAGGCCCTGACCTGAAATGTTATCTTTAATATAGAAATTTCATCCAGTAAAAGAAAAAATAAATTCAATCGGTTTTCATAAGCTAAAGTAGGTCATAGTCTGTGGGTTTTCTCTGCCATTACGGAAGTGCACAAAATCAACCCTACCAACTTGGGAATGGCAAATGCCAGAGAGCACCAGTATAAGCACTTTTTAACCAAAAAATAATTGTCACCCACAGACTTCAACGAATTTTCGCTCTTAAAACCATAGAAAATGAACGTAAATTGCAAAGTTGTTTGAATAAGGTTTTCTTTTATTAGGCAAACAATTATTTTTTGGGTTGACAAAAGGCTATAAGTAAATAATTATAATTGTGGGTGTGTGAATATGAGATGGAAAGAAAGAAAATTACATTTTCGAGTCTCTTAATGGCTGCAGAAAATAATTATAACGATTGTGTAAGAATATACAAATTGTATAGACAGTTTATCCTTATATAAGGTGTAAGAAAGATCATATATCCAAGCATATAGATAAGCGGGGGGGATTGCAGATTATTATAAAAGATTAGCCATCTTCAACGTAATACTGAGGGATTGTTTACAATAAACATTAAAAAACAATCAGATCAAAACACTGCCTATTATATTGGTCTACTTATTTCATTTATTAAATCACATGTGAGTATATGAAGCTGATTCATGCCGAAACCTAAATATTTGAAGCTGGCTCTTTTCCTCTTACACCCAGTGCAGCTTTCTGTGGCATGACAGGGTTAACTACGATCCTGTGCACTTCCTTAATCTGTGGCCATGTGATCTGTGGGAATTATAGGTGCTATATCCATACATATCTTGCTGTGTGATGCTATTTCCTCACACACCAAGCTTCTGGCACATTTAGCTTTCACACCTTTTCTATTAAACTGGGGATTATATATAGTTCTAACAGATAAGCATTTGAAAAGGAGAACAATGGCACAGAGCAATCATTCTCTGACAAGCTGTTTGCATATGAAAAGTGGGGGATTTTGTGTGATGTTAGGACATTTGGCAACTGCAAGGGTCTTTAGCTAGAATTTTATCCATCACTGTTTATTTGACTGTATTATTTGCGGTAGTATTTGTCACTAGCACTGCCGCTTAGGATATGTATACCAGGCCAGTTAGTGCTGTTCTATGCTTTTCTACAACCCTCAGCAAAATAATTTTTGGGGGTCTTCAAAAAACTTTGGGAACATGGCTTTTTTTTCACAGTTGTAGATGCCCTGAGTGGGTCCATTTTTTGGGACCCGACCCGTACCTGCAATCCGGAACCCGCATTCTTACCAGCTTGGAATCGCTACCTGAGCCTACCTGCAAGTACTGTATCTGCAACCCGGACCCGCGACCCGCTGACCATCAAGAATCAGGAAGTGCTGTCATTGTAAACCGGAAGTGACATCATCGGCAGTAGACGTGAACAGAAAAAAAGGAGTAAATATCGATATTGAGAAGACACGCGGCCCAACTCGCAAACCCGCAGAACCACCGACCCACGTCTTTACCCGCACCCAGAACTTCAACCCGCAGGGTACCGCAGGTTTTTGCGGGTGAACCGCGGGTACCCGACCCACTGCAGGACTCTAGATGCGGGGTCTGTTTCCACTATTTAGCTTCCACTATTTAGCTTCCACTCCCTTAGCTCAAAAACAAAAGGACCGCTCAAAGTTCACCTTCCCTGTAGCTGTTCCATATGTCTCCTATCGGGTGCTCTGTCCGCAGCATCCCCAATGTTAAGATCCACATCAACACCAAAAAAATGGACGGCACTCCGATCAAAAAGTAATACAGGTTTATTGCATACTCCTGCAGGGATCCTACAGGAGTATGCAGTCAGTGTGGAATTTAAGTGTGGATTTCACTGTGCCTTTTGAGAGTCACTGTACCTATTTATTCTGTTTATACTTTCCAGGATCTTATCTTCCACATGCTACTAGGTTCCAAGATAAAACATCCTAAATACAAATGCCAGGGGTCCACCAAACAGGTCTACAAAACAGTGGAGATGGGCTTCTGGAATTCAGAGCTTTCTGGATAACAGGTTTCTGGATAATGGATCCTATTCCTGTATACTGTAGCTCAGAATTCATTTTCCATCTATTTTTGGTGACACCATTAACATTAATATTCTACAATCTTCTCAGGTTTATCCTTATTCAAAAAAAAACCTCACAATATTGTATCACTGATTAGAAATGTTTATCTTTATTCAGAGGAACCTACAGTGTGGTCAGTTGCTTTTACTGTGACCAACTGGAATATCCTTATAGAACAGTTTTAGGGTCTTTACTTTAAGTATGCTCTCCTCGTTGGTGTGCCCTGACACAGTTCCAGGAAAATACGCCAGTTAATATAATAATATACAGTACAATACCGCAGATGGCTGGCACCATTGCTTTTCCAGGTTCCCAGAGAAACTGTTCTTTTGTACTATTATTAAAAATAAACTGAGGAATAACAAAAATAAACAAGGTTTTGGCCCTAAGCCTTATTATAAATTGCTGAAATCATGAATCTCAGTCCTCTGGTTCCTAGCACGCATTGACAGCTTTTAGGTACTATATGCTCTTGTGAGCAGGACCTGCAGAACATCATTTTATTTGTGTAACCCTTTTCTTTTACATCAGTGTAAGACCTGTGTTTGTCATAAATTATTGTAAAGAGCTGAATAACTTGCTCTCACTACATAATAATTATTATAACATTATCGTGATCATGATGTATTGCAGGAGTTGTAGTCAACAGTGCTGGGGGTCCAGGTATAGAATCCATTATCCAGAACGCTACGAATTACAAAAAGGCCATTGCCCATGGACTTTATTTTACTCAAATAGTTCTAGTTTTAAAAAAATATTTCCCTTTTCTCCGTAATAATAAAGCAGTACCTTGTACTTGATCCCAAAGTTATAAATAATCCTTACTGGAGGCAAAACAATCTTATTAGGTTTTATTCATATTTAAATTATTTTTTTTAGTAAACTTAAGGTATTGTGATAAATTACGGAAATACCCCTGGTCCCAAACATTCTGGATAACAGGTCCCATATACCTGTACTGATATAATTACCTGAGAGTAAGAATTACTATGTAAAATAAAGCTGGCCCCAAGGTACAGGTATGGGACCTGTTATCCAGAATGCTCGGGACCTGGAGTTTTCCGGATAATGGATCTTTCTGTAATTTGGTTCTTCATGCCTTAAGTTTAAACATTAAATAAACCCAATAGGCTGGTTTTGCTTCCAATAAGGATTAATTATATATTAGTTGGGATCAAGAACAAGGTACTGTTTTATTATTACAGAGAAAAAGGAAATAATTTTTAAAAATTTGGATTATTTGGATAAAATGGAGTCTGGGAAACAGCCATTCCGTAATTCGGAGCTTTCTGGATAACGGGTTTCCGGATAAGGGATCCTATACCTGTACAGGATACAGTGTAGGACACTTGGTCAGGTGTTACTTCTATTCTGGATGAGCAAATTGCACTAATTGCATCTAAAACAATGTCCCATTGGCTTTTGGGGAAGTGCAAACATGAGCATTTTCTGGTTGTCGGGTACATATCTTACCATTTGTCCAGTAAACATACCAAATTAGGTCAGTGGTTGGTTTAAGTTTCTTTCTTTTTAGTTAAAGAGCTTGAGCTATTCATTTGAATGATAGTATGAAAGAACTGTGTGTGGCCAGCATAATGGCAAGCTATGAGGATGGTGGCCCAGAACATATGTTTTTTCTACTTTTTCTAGAAATGTTGAGGATTTATCAATACACTACTGTATGTGAATGAATTGGACTGACATCGCCAGTTCTACAGAAGGCATCCAGCTTACAGCTCTGCTAATTAAAACATTTTTAGCTGGTTAAAGCTTCATTGGGGGCACATTGGAATCACCTGTGATGAGGCAGCTGCTCATTGAATCCTGTGTGCCCTTCTCCCTCGGTTTCTCACTCATGAATGATGCCAGTAGCAACAGTAGGCAGCTGCAGTGACTGTGTATAGGGAGAATACAGAGGTATGTTGGAAATTAGTTTATTAACTCTCCTTGGTCCTGGGTTACACAGTGTATTGCCTTTTGTTCTGTCTAAGCAATCAAATAACCTTATGCAACTCCATGTATATGGGAATAGAGCACTTCATTCTGAGAGGTAGTTTAGAATCACAACACACAGCCACTTGCCTATGTAACACACTTCCAGTACAAGATTCATTTTGCTTTGCATGTGCTTGATTTAAGGTAGAAAAGAAACCACATAGAAAATGTTGTTGTTGGTTGGAATAGGAGTATATTAGAAGTATATTAGAACACAACAACTTCAGATGGCTGCATCTAAACATTACTTCACAAAATGGAACGCATTTACTCTATCTGTAACTTTGTTATGGGGAGTGTGACCAAAAGTTTGAATGCAAAAACATCTGAAAACCTCTATAGTTTCAGAAATGGTTGTCCGGCACTGGGGTCTCTACTGCTGGGAGCAAACTGTTACTTTGCACTAAACTCATTTTTCAATCTCACAGTTGTGTTGTTAATTATAATAACATTTCTAATGATTTTACTCATGCTGACGGCACAAATGTGACACTGGGAACTATGGTGAGGGTTGTTTTTTTCTTGTAAGACACAAGCAATGTCAGTTGGAGTGTTAGGTATTAGAGTATTCTCTCAGCTACACTGGGAGGAATTTACACATGCTCAGAATCCCTTCCACACATGAAATATAAACTTTCTTAGATATTATTGTTTTTTTTTTTAATTTTTAATTAAACCACTGTATAACCATATCTAGCACCGCAGGGACAAAAAGGAAATGTGATTTGTGTTTTTTTGTAGTAAACAGAAAGCAAGTTCAATAAAAGACATACAGTATGTAGCATTAGTAGGCATAGTAATATGGATTATTTTCTGTATGGCAACTGGGAATCACCCCATAAAATTGTTCTGTACAGATCTACCCCTAAAAGTCTACTTTTCACCGTTTTTAATATTGGCAACTTTACAATTTTGGAGTTATACATGCTAAAATATTGGTTATGGCAATAACTACTGTAGGTTGCTGGTTTCGCTCATGAGAACTATGGTGGAACTACAACTCCCTTCATCCTATATCAGCAAACGTTATTCTTTTTTACTGACCCCAGTTAGGGAGCTGTGTTTTAACCTTGGGTCCCGAGATGTTTTTGGACTACAACACCCAGCATCTGCCAACATATTATCTAGGGTCAAGAAATGATAAAAAAAATGATTGGTCTCTAACTTGTGGGTACCCAAAGTTTAACAACAGACACATTTTTTGCCATAGGTCTAGTAACCAATAGCAACCAATTATGTATTTATTTTCAAACAGCAGACCAAAAAATGCTTTCTGATTGGTTACTAGAATTAGAGCAGGCAGTCGGTATGCTGCTAGTTCTAAATGAAGCGCCACAGTTTATTCATCACAGGGCATATCTCTTGCTGGAAGGTAGTGTACATGTATAATAGAAGTCTGGTCCAGTACCTTACCGATATTTATTATTATTAATATAATATTAATATAACCATTTAGGTGGCAATAATGGCTGCCTCTTATTTTACTCAATGCTTACAATACATTATCTATTATTAAAACTAATAAGATATAGTCTGTTGCTGCTGGTTTGTCTCATGCACTGAAACCAGATCCTCCACTTGGTTCACTACACTGACACTTCTCACAAAGCCCCTATTACCCTTCTATTTTTACTTGACATTCTGTTGCTGTTCAGGCAGTTTGAGCTGCACATGGAAAACCAATTAGGGTTTCTCATCAATCCCCTGATTTCTTTGCGTGTTTTGTCAGAATAACTGCTCTGATCTGACTGCATGAACAGGCAGATTGGAATCACAGCAACTAATGTTTATTAATTTTTCTAAGAATAAGCAGTGCTGGAACTGGGGAGGGATAAGCAGGGATGTCATACTTCCACTACTTATTCCTTTCTGTGAAATAACATTCCCTCAGGGAAAATGCAACTTTTTTCATGTAATTCCAGAGCTTTCTTTTGCTCCGCCCCACTTCTGTGTGCAAATAAAACGGAGAGGTTAAAAGAGCATCTAGAAGACAAAAGGAGAGAAAAGTTTGCTGGGAGAGGAGTAGAGAAGAGAGATGGCGTGTTATACAGTGGAGGCTTCAGAGAGAGCTATAGAGAACAGGAGAGAAGAAAATTGTGGAAACAAAATGAGAAAATGAATTATTAGCAGTAGCAGATTGAGAATAAATGATGAAAGGATGAAATATATGAATTGCTGTCCATTGGCAATCTCTGAAATGGTTGGTAAATTAAATAGTTGCACTTTCCCCCTGACAACATTAAACAGACACAATCATTTTTTAATCTGATTTTTATGCAAAGAGGTGTAGTTCAATGAGACTACTCCATTCCTCCACACACCAAAGTGGTGATCTAGCTGAGAGAGGGGGTCATAGTTAAGCATTGCTTCTTGAGTAGCTTAAACACTGTTTTGGGCCTAAAGAGGGTTACATTTTGGCACTCAATGGTGAGGGACACCAAGGGTAAATGCTGTCTTGGAAATTTCAGGCAACTGATGCAGTGCTGAATCGAGGAGGTTAAAGGCATCCAGCAGGTTTCCAGAAGGAGAGCTGTAACTGACATGAGTTAGAGCGTGAGTTTGCCCATTGTTGTGCGGCTCTGTCTATTAACCAAGTTATTTGGCACTCAAGTTCTGGAGATGCAGGCCAGGAAGTATGTCAGGGTTGTCATTTTGGGAGAGAAGTAGACATGAACAGACAAAGTCTCTATATCACCAAACTTTGCAGATTTATTTGTGTTATTACATCGGATCATTTGTAACACTGTATCCGTCACCAAGATGGATGCTGGTTGGGAGGCAGAGGACACTCCTCTGCAGTTCGCAAGGGTGCCTAAGTCTAAGAATGGTGACAGAAGGGTTATTCCTTTCTGTGGAAAATACAGGGTAGACCTCAACAGGGAGCTGTGTGGCTTTGCTACTAAATGACCCAATTTTCAGTGAGATTGGTCCTTTTTAAACAGTAAAGAGAACCAGATACTCTGAAATGAGGTATGTCTTAATCTCTACCTGTCTGTGGAGGAATGGCAATGGAGTGGTGATAAGAGGACAGGCATATGGTGGCATTGTAGCCCATCCACAGACACCCATCAAGAGGTGGTATTTTGTTGCTCTTCACTGTTGCCTTCCAATGTGTTCCTTGTTTTCTTCCAGTGACAATTGTACCTGGGTAGTTCTCAGGAGGGACTGGCAGAAGAAAAATGTCTTTGTTACTGATATTTTTTGCACATTTAGAGATTGCCTCTTTGGTTAATGTTTGATACTGTTGCCGGGACAAAACGCTCTGACGGGTAGGAGAGTGTAGTGACCCATAATTCCCCTGCCAGTTTGGTAATTCCCCCTTTTCCTCTATTTGCTAAATTCCAGACCTGAGTATTGTGGATGCTGTTGGGAAGCCTGGAGCATAAGAGTCCGTATAGGAAGCATTTCTTTAGAGTAAGTCAGATACCTCGTGAATGAAGTATTTAGACAGTGATCAATATAGCACCTCTTGCAGTATGCTTTCAGACCAGCTAGAAAAAGCAGCAGTGAGCTTAAGCATAAGATTGATAGATTGGATGTAGCTTTCCCAGATGATAACTGCCTTTTAGTGAAAGGATCACAGTTTGGAAGCACAGGTTAGAAGCTTCTCCCTGGGGTTTCCACTGAAGGGGGTCTGGACTATTCAGGGTATCTCAGAAGTGAAACTGAAACCTGTCAAGTCCGTCTCCATAGTGGTGTCAGTGGGGCTCATTTATCAACACTAGGCAAATTTGCCCGAGGGCAGTTACCTATAGCAACCAATCAGTGATTAGCTTTTTAAAACCAGCTGCAAGTAGAACAATGAATGCAGAAATGTGATTGGTTGCCATGGGTTACTGCCCATGGGCAAATTTGCCCAGTGTTGATAAATGACCCCCAGTGTGTTCTGCTGAAGATTATCACTGCAAGTCTTATACCCACATGATTACTACCTCTGTGTTAAATAAACCTGTGTTTTCAGCCAAAAAAGGGCTACACTGTAATTTTCCCTCATTTCTAGATAAGAAATAAGCCATTCCCTCATTTCTAGATAAGCAATAAGCCAATCACTTGATCCACTTTCCATTGAAAAGAACCTGAAATTCTCTGGTAGGGACAGGGGCACTTCTCACCATGTCTACTATATGCCATAGGGTTGCATATTGAGCGTAATGGAGTTTATGACAGGATAATGCAGATGTCAGCCCTATTTGGTGTTTACTGATAGGATATTGCCTAGATAATTCCCCCCTTTTCAGGTAACATATGTCTATACTTTTTAAATTGGTTGAAGGAAGCATACAGTTTACAGAACCCAAAATAACAAGTGACTGCATTTGTTGATTCCCACAAGAAATCTCTGTTCTGGAAACAAATGGGGAGGTAGATATTCGCTTGAAACCTATTGGTAAAATAAGTAGGAAAAGGTCTGAAAATATAGCAGTTGTGTAATGCAGATAATTTTGATTGTAATTTGTGTACAAGCAACGTTTTGGACTTTAATGCCTTAATGTATGTATCTAAACCTACAGAAGCATGCAGGTATAAAAAGTATTGAAATGTAAATTTTGGTTTTCTCATACATTTTTCTTGTACTTTGTGGTTTAGGTGTAAACATAGCAGCTGGACACGGCAAATTATACAAGCTTAATAATGTAAATTGTTTAAATAGAGGGACGAGATTGAGTGGTCATGTTCCTGTTTCTCACGGCTGCAAGAAATTCGCCCGCCAAAGGATCTATTATGATTATTTAGAAGATTAATATGATTGAGACATTTGTACCATTGTCAGCTCATCTGTACCCACATGGAGCAGGAAACACTGCATATGTTCTAGCTCAGTAAAAGGAGACAGTTATGGGTTATTGGAAGAGAAACGTGGGAACTGATTAGTAGAGCTTGTTTTATGCTAAACTGTCATACACTGCAGCCTAAGTGGTATATAATTTAGCAAAATAAATCACTGGAAGATTCCCTCCATCTACTTTTATATCCATTGCATATGGTCAGGCTGACACATTGTGGGACAACTGTGTACTGAGAGTTACACATGTTACAATACATGGTATAATTACAATCTTTCCAGCAACCACTTGTCCCAGTAACCCTATACTGATGTTTGGGTGCCTTCAAATGTGCCAGATAAAAATGTTCTGCCTTGTCCAATGGTGGTTTTTTGCTGCCCCTGGTGACTGGTAGCTCACTGTGGCAAGGTCTCACCTTATTTATACCTAAATCCACTCCATGTGTACACAGGCTGACGGCGTGCACTAATAGCAAGGAGCAGATGGGAGCTGATCAGTTTTTTTTCCACCTGCTGCAGCTGGGACTGCTCTCACGTCTGCACCTGCCAATTTCCTAGCCGTGCACTTGGGCCTATTTACTAAAACTTGGCAAATTTGCACTGGTGCAGTAACCCATGGCGACAGATCATATGTTTGCTTTAACTGCTCTTCTTGCAGTTTTCTGTAAAACTTCATAAACAAGTGAGAGCAGCAGCACAGCAAACATTAAGTTTGAACATACTGACAGGAAGCCAGACTCAAGATGCACTGTTCAACTGCCTCCCAGTTTTGTTCCTAAATTTTAATTTTCATAGAATACCCTATAAGCTAGAGCTTACCTTCTGGTTTAAATAATTTTAAAAATAATTTTAGGAGCAAAACTGATTTCTGTTTCCTTCCCAGGATTTCTTGTCCTGTACTGAAAAACAAAGCACAAAGCTTAATCCATTACTGCAGAGGAAACAGATCTTGTGACTGGTGGGGCGCACAGATAGGGGGGTGCAGTGAGCAAGGGTGATCCCACATGTGCTCACCTTTTTGCGCTGGGGAGGGTCCACAATGGCGGTGGAAAAAAACAGGATGCTAGCACAGAGAGCATAATTGCGCTCCCTGCGCTAGGAGAGCCGAATTTCCAGTTTGAAAAAGTACCAGGAGCTGCATTTTTTCCGCCCTTGTACCTAACTGGGTGCTGCCGCCTGAGGCGAGTTTCTCATTGGCGCAGTGCCCCTGGCAGTGGAGCGCTGACTGATAATCAGTTTCAGTATATGATTATAAAAATACCTTATTCTCAAGGTTTAGGGTTGTCCTAAAATAACTTTTCTGCAGGGCCAAGTAACCTCAAGTTACACTATAGGCTTAATCATGTAGTGGCCCTTTAAGGCCTGTAGACCAGTTACCAACAATAATAACCCCCTGAAGCATATAAACTCTTTCATGGAAATCTAAACACAGGATCAATGCCTTGAATTGCATCAGATAATATTAGCGGAGCATCTGCGTAATGACCGGCTGACGTGCCCCACAAATATAAATGGCAAAATGTTATTTTACTTTGCTTCTGAAATGACGTAAGGAAAAGAGAAATGTTTGCTTTAAAACACGAGAGCTAAAAAAAATCATACATGAATGGTTTAAAGAGAAACAATATTTTTTTCCTTTAACACACAAAATATTCCCAAACGCTGTCCCTCATGATAATATAGGAAACGTTAAACTTTTCCATTCCCCGTCTGGATTCCATTGCATTCCCTTTCTGTCAATTTAATGCTAAAGGGGGGTTAACAGGGGAAAAAAGGGTTTGTGTACCCAGTATGTTACTTTGATTACACCAGTTTCTCCAAAAATAAACATAAAAAGAAATGAGAGAATACAGGAAAACCAAAAGAATGTTAAGGCCACCCTGACGCGCACTTTGCTCAGGAAAGTCTGCATAAACACATTGGGCTCTTGCTTAAATCGCCCATTTCAGCTTGGTGGTCCTCCACTTTATTAAAACAAGTGAGGCCAGCGAAGCAGCTGGAAATAAATATTTGAGGGGAAAGATTCAGTGGGAGACGGATGAAGTTAAAGAAAATAAGACATGAAAAATCCCTTTTTTATAATAAGAAACAGTATGTCATCCCATCATTCACTAGTCATGAAATTGGGGGGGGGGGCGGGAGAACAACATTATTCATGCAAATATAGAAAATATTTAACTAATTACTGTTCTTTAGAAAAACTGAACTGTGTCCTTATGTAGCCAGTGTCCTCTGAGGACAGGCCTGGAGCCGCTTTCCAAGTTTTAGATGGGAACAGAGAGTAGGCAGTGTAACGTGTGTGTGACATCACTTCCACCAACCAGCCCAGCCCCATACACCTCCCCCCCAGTGCTTTCACCGGATTTCCCACAGAAATCCATTTATTTAAAAAATAAATTCATAGGCACCCGAGGGCCGCCCCCCAAAACCTGCCGCCCTAGGCACACGGGTGCCTTAATATAAATACGCCCCTGGACATAGCCCAAAATGTGTACAGATATTTTATGAACCATTGTTGAAATATCACCCTTTCTTCCTCCTGTTATTCTGCCGATTCACTGCTTGAAATTAGACAGTAGCAGGACCCTAGCAATGCAAGAAGCAAATTGCAGACCCCCTGCCTTAGTTAAACTACAACTTCAGCGTTCCCCCTGCAACAGCTGGACATACATTTATATTTTATTTTCCCCATGAGGCAGCTCTGATGTGTTTTTGCTCTACCCTAAAACTGACCCTGGTTTGTTCTACTTGTTTGTATTATTCCTAGTGCATTTAACAAAATTAAGTGATTGAGGGAGAGTGGCTTTATGACTTTCCTTACACTTACAGAGCATTTGTTTTTTAGCTGGGGTCAGTGACCCCATTTGAAAGCTAGAAAGATGTAGAAGAAGAAGGCAAATAATTCAAAAACTATAAAAAAAATGAATGCAGGTCAATTGAAAGGTTGCTTAGAATTAGCCATTGTATAACATACTAAAAGTTAATTTAGAGGTGAATCACTCCTTAAATTTTACATCCCCTGATTTTAAGTTCCCCTCATTTTACACAGTTTTTCTGTAGCCCCACCAATATATTATTTCCCTGCTTTTACATTTTCTCAAATTTTTCAACATTTTTTTCTGGTCCCCTGAAAAATGTAAAATGGGGTTGTATTGTAATTGCCTTGTGAGAGACCCTAATTCTATCTGAGATCAGGTGTGCACCTGTTTCCTCTCTCTCATCTGCCGGCACAACCAAAACCAGGGCAGGTGAGACAAATGTCACCGTTACTTTGATCAACAGTCAGAATTTGTTATCTGATGATGGCATGTTTAATCTACTTTATGTTTTTGGGTCACGCTATGATTGAATTTCCCAGCGTTATAATCTTTTCTTATATTATTTACTTATGCTCCTATTACATTATTGTAACTGCTTAGTTTCCATTTGGTGTAGTACCTGTCCAACAAAAGAGACTTTGCATATGGAGGAGCAGCTTTCCAAAGAGACTTTGCATCTGGAGGAGCAGCTTCCTATGTAACAAAAGAAATTGTTTCACTGGGGTTTCTCTAATAAACAGCTGATATTCTGTTGAATGATCTGAAATGGCTTGACTACAATGTTTTTATTTGCACCACAAGCATACAGAATATACGTGTCAAAAGACACGTTATAACAGTAACAAATAAAAGTTTTGCCAAGAAGGTGGAGTTGGTCTACACACTTTCTATGACCTTCCCCAGTCATAGGAAAAACCAAGATATAGACATGTTTGAACAGAGTGCTTTGTTATCATAAGGTCTATTTCATTGGAAACTTCCCACTCCATTTGAAAGCTCCTCCCTTCCCCAAAAATACATCAATTGTGTTGAATATCATAAATATCAAAATAAGTATCTAGTCCATATAATTGAGCTGAACAAGGTGCTCTTACTAATGGACTGCATCCTGCTAGCTCGTCGGACATGTACCAAGTAGGAAATCTAAAAACATAAGAAATTTCTCGCTGTCGTAGGGATGGTAAATATTGAATATATAGTGAAAAAAATGACACTTTCTATTAAGGGTGGCCTCTAGTCTGTCCTAACAAGCAAAATTGCCTGTAACATTTTTTTAGCATCTAAAAATGGAGGCATATTTAATATCCAATGCAATATAGCTTTCCTACCAACCACTGAGATAAGACCTGCTCATACATTTCTATGAAATTCAAATAGTGCTCAACTGTAAATTTATATGCAGTGACTAAAGTGACAGTATATGCCAACACCTAGTCAAGCAGTTTGGTGTCAGCCCAAACAAATAACACTTTGGCCAAGACAGTAGTTCAGTAGCCATACATTTTGCCAACAAACTAATCCATCACACACATTGAAGGTTGGCAAGTGTATAATAAACTTAAAGGTGTGGTTCATCTTTTAGTTAACTTTCAGTATGTTATAAAATAGCCAATTCTAAGCAACGTTTCAATTGGTTTTCATTATTTATTATTTATAGTTTTTTTAATTATTTGCCTTCTTCTTCTGACTCTGTGCAGCTGTCCAATGGGGGTCACGGACCCCATCAAATGCTCTGTAAGGCTGCACATTTATTGTTATTGCTACTTTTTTTACTCCTCTTTCTATTCAGACCAATGCATGGCTGCTAGGATCATTTGGACCCTAGCAACCAGACTGCTGAAATTGCAACCTGGAGAGCTGCAAAATAAAAAGCAAAACAACTCAAAATCCACAAATAATTAAAAATGAAAACCAATTGCGAATTGTCTCAGAATATCCCTCTCTACATCTACGTTTGTGTAAATGAGAAACCATTAAAAAGAAATACGGACTAAAGGAATTTCAGAAGATAACAATCTGAACTCCAAATGTTTCATTTAGTGAAGGCATCAGTTAGGGGATAATTAACCCTCGATATTCGACCATCAAAGTAAACTCCTTCGACTTCGAATATCAAAGTCGAAGGATTTAATGCATTTAGTTCGATCGAAGGATTTTAATCCATCGATCGAACGATTTTCCTTCGATCAAAAAAAGCATAGAAAGCTTATGGGGAAGGTCCCAATAGGGTAACATTGGTGCTCGGTAGGTTTTAGTTGGCGAAGTAGGTAGTCAAAGTTTTTTTTAAAGAGACAGTACTTCGACTATCGAATAGTCGAATGATTTTTAGTTCGATTCAAAGTCAAAGTTGAAGGTCGAAGTAGCCAATTCAATGATCGAAATTCGAAGTTTTTTTCATTCGAATCCTTCACTCGAGCTTAGTAAATGTGCCCCTGAATGTAGGCTATACAGACACAAAGTGATGACTTAAATGCTCAGCACTAAATGGAAAGCGTTTAAACCCTTCAGCTCCAAGGTAATTGCGGAAAACTTACAATACTAGTGGGTACCTGTATGCTCTTTAATGCAGTAAGCCTCCTGCAGCAGAAAGTAATGCAGAATGAATAAAGCAAATGATATAAGACCTGACACAAAATGGAAAAAAATGCATGTTCAATTTGAAAAGTTTTCAGATGGAAAGATAGGATCCTGTGTATAAGTTACAGGTTAAATATGAGCAC
Organism: Xenopus laevis; assembly: GCF_017654675.1. Taxonomy (NCBI): domain Eukaryota; kingdom Metazoa; phylum Chordata; class Amphibia; order Anura; family Pipidae; genus Xenopus; species Xenopus laevis. Next base: position 105,292,601 of record NC_054375.1, read on the forward strand.
TATTACCCTGTAGCACGGGGGAACACACTACATGTGGGCCAGACCATGAGCAAAGAAGAGATGGTGGATGATCTGAGACAGAAACTGGATAGAGGAACTGGGTTGGTGGGTGGAAATGTACCTTTATTTTTTAGATTTTGTTTTCATAACCATATGTTTGTAGAGGAACAGTGGTATTAAGATCATCTGTTTAAAAACTGTACACCTATAAAGTACTCGCTGTCCATTGCTGCTTACTGGTTCAGTTGTATGTGGCATGGTTGCATAGCAACAGAGGCAGTCTGCATGCATCAGAACTGAACGCTAATGAGCCTGACAGCATATCTATCTAAATCATTACTATTCAGATACTCCAGCTACAAGTAGGGTTGCTACCTGGCCAGTATTTTACCAGCCTGGCCGGTTAAAATTTTGCTTGGTGCCAATGTTATTAATAGGAAAAAAATAAAGAATATAGGAAGGCAGGTATTTTTTTCCTTAAAAGGTGGCAGCCCTAGCTACAAGCTTTGTCTCACCTGAGCAGTCACTTAATGTGGACCTGCCAATGATATGCCATGATTCAACAGGACTGATAGTAATATCCATCATTTGCTCATATTTATTACTGTACTCCCTTATGATTATATCCCTGGTAGAATAAAATTACTTCTCCTGGTTTTCTCCTCCATCTAATTCTCAAACCCAAAAAAATCTAACGGCTTGATTGATTTTACCAAATCAGCCAAAAGGTAAAACCTGTCCAAGAAATTACTATTGTAAGCAATAGTTTACCTTTAGTGACTTTTAGGTTGGTCTTTGTTTTTTATTTTCAAGAAATCTTGAATTATTTGCCTGCCTTTTCCAGTTTTTAAATGGGGGGGGGGGGGTCACTAATCTTGGCAGCCAAAAAAACTATTGTTCTGTGAAGTTACAATGTTATAGTTACATTATTTTACTTATCTTTCTATTCAGGCCTCTCCTATTCATATTCCAGTCTCTGGTTCACACCACTGCTTGAATGCTATGAAATGAAAATTAAATAGCAGCTGAAATTACAATAGAGCTGCTGAACAAAAAACATTCAAAAACCACAAAAAAAAAGAAAAAGACAAACAGACCAATAGTAAATAGATTCAGAATATCAGCATCAATAAAATGCCTAAAAGTTAAAGCAAACTACCTCTTTAAAAACGAATGTATTCAGTCTGGGTTTATGTGAAAATGATGCGCAAACACTCTGGTGCAAATTTACTAACAACGCCTTCACTCACATCGCAACACTTCGCCAGGTGCAGATTCGCCAGGACAACGCTAATTCACTAAAATCCGAAGTTGTATCCAGTGCGCCGAATGCTGGCGAAGTTGCGCTAGCATTGCCTCATTTGCATACAATGGGAAGTTAAAGTTGAATGGACATATATGTTGCAGCCAATACATTACACTACACAAGCCCGGGAAACCTTAATAAAATAAAATTGTTATATTGCTCTACACATGAGCCCAGTGTATAGTTTATGTGCCATATGTTAGGAAATGTACCCCAAAAAAAATGTAACTCTATTTTTCAGCCTATCACCCTGAAAAAGGAAAAGACGCCAGCATTTTTTGGGATTTTCAACAATTTTTTTAGGAAGTCCTATCTACTCTATTGCACTTCGTCTGGTCTGAGGTGGCGAAGGCAAGTCTGGTGCAAGAGATAACGTTCAGTAAAACCTGCATCTTAGTGAATTTGCGTAGTTACGTCCATTTGCCAGAGCACAACTTCGCCAGGCGTTAGGGAGCGAAGTACCGCTAGAGGCTATCTCCTTCGCTAATGAAGCTAATGTAACGAAGCCAGCGCCCATTAGTAAAACGTCAAAGTACCAAAATGACATCACGCTGGCGAATTATCGCCCACGTTAGTCACTTCGCCCTTTAGTAAATGTGCCCCTCTGTGCCTCCCCAGTCCATGTGCCCCGCACCCAATCATTCACTTGCTTTCTTCTATGTTTGAAATATTTTATTTGGTTTTCACAATAAACCATAAAAATCAATATGATAACAAATAGTATGCAGAATAAGAAGATTAATACAAGAATGTATATACAGAATGTATAATTTACAATGAAATAATATGTAAAATCAAATAGAAACTAACAAGAACTAAGCCCATTGTCTTAGGAATGTCAGATAACCCCCCCCCCCCATGAACATTTTGCAATTGAAGAAACTGAGATATTTGACTTCTGGTATTGGAGTCACAGAACTCAAAGTAAGGAGACCATATAAGTCTAAATAAATCTTTGGAATTCTTTACACTTGCTTTCTTACTCGCTTGCTCACTCAGCTTCACCCTGCTGCCAATTGCTACCTCTTTCCCCCATGCAGGCTGTTTGGAGGAACAACAGCTATTCAGAATAGGCATGTACATCTGTAGCCTACCCCTCTATCCCTGCACCCTGACCATGTGCCTGAATAAAAGTTCCATCACAATGACAAGATTCCAATCAGAAGTGCTAGTTTTGTGCGCAAAATATAATTAACAAGACAGTATTCTGCAGAATCCAACTTCTCTCACTTCCATATGGTGCCGAGTATCCCCCAGAGGATGCCCCAGTATGTGCTAGTATAGCCATGGCCAGTAGATTAGGCATAAGGGAGTGGGAGTAACATGTTATGGCTGTAAGATAATAAGCTTGTAAAACCACTTGTCTCAAGGGAATTCTGTGCAATAATGTCTTCATAAATCATCTGTTCCTCATACATCTTAGTCAACATTGTGGTAAACACTCAATTATATGTAATAATCGGGTTATTTAAAAGGACAGACCTTACAAATAAAAGACAAAATAGTACTTTTCATCCATTTATAAGGTCCTGAGAGGACACAAATATCATTATGCAGCTGATCAATAACATGACGATCAATATGTTGAAAAAATAAAAATGCTACGGAATTTAATTGGTTCCACTGATTAAAAGTGAAATGTGAAGTGACTCTACATTTTTAGATTTAACGCACCTTGCCACCATACCCTCTACCTCCATAGATTCTGAATTAGGCCATTAAGTGGTGCATGCAGCCAGTCTATGTAAAAAATGTTAAGATGGCAATACTGCAAAGGCTCCAGTCATTGGAGATTCTGCTTTCTTATTGTCTTCTCTGCAACCTTCCAATAAGAGCATGTCCAGAAGATGAAGCCAATCCAGCCTTGCTCCAGGGTTGGGTAGGGACCTAAGGTTGTAACCACTCTTTCATTCTCTTTCAGTTCCTCAACACATTAAAGATGCTAATTCCAAAGCTTCATTGAAACCTTTAGGATAGTTTGATTGTAATATAAGGTTGCGTGAATTTCCATTTCTGTTTAACTCTGGATTTCCTGCTACCTCCTAACCATGAAAGCTTAGATCACGTGGACTACATGAATGACGCATAAAAATTATACTGTCAATGTGTCAAGCCTTTCTCTCTCTTAATTAGTTTAGGAATTGTAATTACTCCATCCCTATGTCTAAAATTCTGCACTTCAAAGCTCTGCTGTCCCTTTGAAGGGAGCATATTGGAAAATGGATAAATGGGATAGTTCATTGTTGATACAATGAAGAAGAAAGGGAATGGAACAATGTAATATGTAACTAGATACAGCCAGTCATGCAATATGAGCTACTGTAGAGAACTGTGTTATCTGCAGGATATAAGCCTCGGGTGGTATTTTCACACTTAAAAATATAATTGTTCCGAGTTATAAGTGTGAGTGTGATCCTGTTAGAGTTATGGATAATAGAGACAATAAATGCTGCCTTAATGTTAGTGTTTGCACATGATCCCATCACATAATAATTCATAATAAGGAAACTCGCAAACCCAATCCGTTTGACTACAGGTAATACTAGTCCTACTATCTATGTTACTAGCTGTAGCTGTAGCTGGGAGTATGTGGCAAAATGAGCCAAACGTCCCAAGTTTAGGATTGTAGAATATGTGAATGGAGTAATGAAGCACAGTGTACGCACACAAGCACATAAATTGGCCAAGTGTACATAAACATACAGTAAATTAGTGAAAGGATATATATGTACAAGTCCCCATATGTAATAAAATTCACTAAACAGAAGCAGTAATCTATAGCAACCAATGAGCTGTTTGCTTAGTGCCTTTAATTGCATAAAGACATTAGTGTTTTACCGCCATTGTGACTGGTCTTAATGCTATTGGCGTAGCATAATTGTTTCGTCGTTTGCATTTCTGCATTTTCTGCAAATTTTATTTACATTTGAATCCATTGCCTTTTTATTACTGCATTGCTTTTTGTGCCCGTAAAACATTACCCATTTTGCATTTCACTGAATGTATATTTTCTGACAATTTATGGTTTCATGGGGTCCACTCACTTTTTGCAGCTTTTTACACACATAAAATATAGACAGTATGTAGAATATTCTGAAGTGACAATTATGAAAATTTGTATTTCATGTACGACTACTAAAACTGTTACACAAGTGGAATTATACACTAATTTCCCTCAAGGAAATGTCATTCAAATGTTGGCTTAACTAGCCATAGCCAGGCCCCCTGCCACCCCCCTCCCTCTAGAATCACGCACCAGCGCCCATCCAATGTGCATTGAAAACTTTCCCCTGCTGCCCATGATAAGTTTTATCATGGCTCTGTTGGGCCCCAAGAGGGAGTGGGTCTGGGTACAATTGTACCTCTTCACCCCTGGTAGTTATGACACTGCACTTGTGCTTTCTGGCATGAATTTCAATGGTCAGTTCAGTGAAGCAAAATGAAAACTGTTGGCTGAAAGTGGTGTTACAGGACAATTGCTCCTCCTGTTTGTGACCTGTTGATGTGTTCTAGACAACACAATCACCAATGATCCTTATTGTCCCTGTGGAAAGAATCACAGACAACAAGAAACCGGTAGTGTACATTGTAGTGTAGGTACATTATGACAATCTACAATATTGCTATCAGAAAGCCTTTTTGTGATACATGTTAATGATATACTGTAGCTGATCAAAGAGACTTTTTTTTGGCAAAAACTTGAATTTTAATACATTTCACTTTACCATGATGTCTATTACTTGACCTTCCTTCTAGTATTATAGCTCTAATAAGCTAGAAATTTCATACATCCATTTAATTGCCTTTACGTCTAGCACCATTACAATCTAACACCAATATGATGCACCTCCCTAACAATATATGAGTAGGAACCCCAATTATTAGCCAGGAGTGTGATGCTGTAGAACATTCCTGAGGTCAGTTGCACAGAGGCTCTTCAGTGGAAGTTTTGTTTTATCATAGAGGGTTGGAAATCTAGGGGCAGATTTATCAAGGGTCGAAGTGAATTTTCAAAGTTAAAAACTTCGAATTTCAAGCTATTTTTTGTGTACTTCGACTAGGGAATAGTCCAACTTCGATTCTAATTTGAAAAAAACTTTTGAAATTCGAATATCAACATTAATCATGTACTGCCATCTAAAACCTGCCGAAGTGCTGTTTTAGCATATGGGGGACCTCCTAGAACCTATATGGAGTCAATTGGTGAACTTTGAGAAATCAACGTTTTTTCGGGGAAAAACTTTGAATCGAATTCGATTGAATGCGCTATTCCTCCGATCGTACCATTCGAATACGGCTGAATACGGACCACTTCGACCCAAAAAAACTTCGACTTCCCTTCAGTTGGTCTTTTTGTATTCGAATTTTGAAGTATTTTCAATTCGAAACTCGACCCTTGATAAATATGCCCCCTAGATGTAATAGCATATGCACACCAATGTTCTTTCTGTTGGCTTTATTTGGTTTTGTGCCTATTTATGTGCTCTAATAAGTGAAGCTCCATACTGATCCAGAATATAAACAAACTGCTAGTTAGCAAGCTAGCTAGTTTAATCACATCATAGATTTAAAAAAACTGCTGCAAGGCAGGAGAAGAGCCATTACCACAAATTGTGTCTTGCAAAAGGGACAGGGCTTGTGCTGGCATGGGTGGGGATTCAGTGGATTGGGATATTTTGGAATGATTTGAGATTAGCCAGGCTGATGAGTGGCATCGCTGTACATGCAAGGGGCATTTTATTCTTAAAGGAAAACTATACCCCTGAAAAAATGTAGGTCTCTATAAAAAGATATTGCATAAAACAGTTCATATGTAAAACCCTGCTTCATGTAAATAAACCATTTTCATAATAATATACTATTTTAGTAGTATGTGCCACTGGGTAATCAGAGATAGAAAATTGCCATTTTAAAAGATAAGGGCCACCCCCTGTGATCGTACAATTCACATTGAACACAAACCATACATGTTAGGTCACATGAGCCAATTAACAGACAGCGTTGTGTCTTTTGCTTCCTCACTTCTTCCTGTTACAGTTAGAGTTGTAGTATTTCTGGTCAGGTGATCTCTGAGGCAGCAAAATAGTAATTCAAAGCAAGAGACAATATTTACTTAAATATATATATACACCAGTTTGGTAAGATTCTTTAATATGCTACTTAATTTTATATAAATCTGCTGCTCAAGTATTAATTTTGGGGGTATAGTTTTCCTTTAATCTGGCCTCTATTTGCCCCCACCACCCAGGAGGCCCAGGTGACCATTCGGCTAATTATTGGGGAGCTTCTTGGGGGAGGGCCCTGCTAACGTAGTATGGGGCCCCATTATTATTGATGATAGCTGGTATTGTGAGCAGCTTAGGGGTGGTGATGAGTGGGTCAGCTGCACCTTTCCTTGGGTGCAAATGTCTTGGCCTGGCTCTCCCAACACTAATACCAACAAAGTATAATCACATCTTGCAAACAACTTACTAATGCAGATGCTAGTTACGGATAGTACTTGTTTGCAGGTGCTTGCAATAACACTGGAATTCTGGGAAATACATTTACATTGTGGGTGCAAAACAATAAGTTGTGTGCAAATTTTGTACTTTCTAATTTAGCCTGTGTGTGTGTGTGTGTGTGTGTGTAGTAATACATCAAACCTTGGCAACAAAACGTGACCTTCTGTCTACTTAATGTATAGAAATTTGATGTGTACTGGGATTTGGTAATATTTGAAAATGATGCCAGATGCTCATTAACTAACTGGTATCCTAAAATCAGGAAATGCTTTTCCTTTTTAATGCTTTTATTGCTGTCAATTAAATTATTGTGAAAACCTTGGAAACAAAATTCAAAACACACAAATACATAAAACGTTTAATTCCTTTCTTACTTACGTAGCTTACAATGAGTTAATTGAAAGACACCAGTTCTGCCCTCTGCATTCACAATCCCATTTTCTGCTTAATTATGTGCATAAGGCAAATCAGAATCTGTATCTTTCAGAATAAATGTTGATTTCTTGCTAACAGGTCGCCCTCCTCCTCCCTCTATACTGGCTCGCTGGCAGCATTACTTATAGAAGTAGATAACTTCGTAATAAGTGTTGTCTTTGGTACAATAGGATCCACTGCCAGTGTTGGGCTGTCCCGCCAGTGTGTACCAAAGGATCACTTCATGGGCCTATACCTTAGTGGGCGCCAGTCTGTGAAAATTCCCATTAGCTAGTTATTCCCACCATAAGCATACAGTATGTGGCCCTGGATGTCACACCTCTGGAAGGCCAAGTCTGATGCTGTGCTCTGCCAATGAAGCTCATAATGCAAAAAAAATTATAACATTGGGGCATTCCTTGTGCTTAGATCCATTTTGCACATAATTGTTATGCTTAACCTGAGGGTTGTGGGAGCAGTTATGCTGCAGGCCAAGCTTCCATGCTTGGGGAAGGGGAGAGTTGTATCGTCAGGTACTGTCTGGGGGTGTGGGGCCCCTGAGGTGACAGAACGGTGGGCCCTGGAGCCTCAGTCCAACCCTGCTTGCATGAATTTGGTCCTAACAGACTAGTCAGGTGTAAATATATACACAAGGGTGAGGAATATGTTTTGGAGCAAGTAACTTTAATCAATGGTTTCAATATCAGTGACAATTATGTCCAATTCTGCATGAGTGTAATTGTGGGTGTGTTCATAAACAAGTCTCGGAGTTCTTCACCCCTTTTTCTTTCGCCTCTCTTATTAAACAACTGATATTTAAGGTGTAAAACTCAGGAACTATCGTTATTTCCTTGGCCTAGTGAATAATAGGAAAGTGTATATTTTTGATTTTAGAATGACTCGGCCTTTTAGGTAGAATGTTCGTTTTATTTCTGGGGCCATTTTGTTGTTCAAGGATATCCTGATCCCAAGACAGTGTATTGTGACTAGCGCTGCCTTTTTGGAGCAGGAAGTCAATAAGTTCTAGGATGAATAATCACCACCATTAATAACAGTCCGAGGAAACGGGGATTAGGGAAATGAAATCATTGCTATAGGAAATTCACATTAGAAGGTGAACTAACAAAGCTGGGCTACAGGAAAAAATATGTCAGTGGCTAAGAAGAACACAAGCTCTCACAGGAGTAGTGTCACTCCCTGCACACGTTCCTCTGATCTCTTCTAACAAATATAGGGACCTTCCCTGTCTTTTTTCAATACAAAGCAAGTGCTGCTTGGTAGCAGTGAGATGTTCATATTCCCACTGAGATCCAGGACAGCTTTCCAATAAACCCATTCGCTGCTGCTCTATTACAAACTGAAAGTCTGTATCAAATAAGGAGGATTTTCTTCTCATTTCTCCACTGTGCGACCGCCGATATGTGTATTGCCTAGATTTCCCATAAAACACTTAAGAACTCCGAAACAATTAATTTACAGTGCTTGGCAGTCAAGTACTTCTCAACTGATTCTATGTTCTAAGTACCTGTGCCCAAGGCGGTGACACCTACTCCCCCCATCAGGCCCGGACTGGCAATCTGTGGGTTCTGGCAAATGCCAGAGAGGCTGCTGTAAGGTCCCATAGACAGTCACTATTTAGTGGGCTGGTGGAGGACTATTTAGGCCTCTGAGTACTTGGAATGCCAGGGCCTATTTTGACTCCCAGTCCAGACCTGTCCCTCATCCACTCACCAAAAACACCCCCACCTGACCACCCTGCTCACTCACACTACTTTTCCCCTTCTCCCCGACTGTGCTTGCTGACCCACTAAAATCACTGGGTGCACAATACTAACAGGACTGGATAAATAGCAGCAGAGGCATGTGTCTAAGGCCCTAGAGAAGCTCAAGTTTTCCAGTTGAAAACAGCGAGGTTACAGAGGAGGAGCAGAAACTCCGCAGCAGAGCAGAACGAAGAACATGAAATTTTAGTAGAGTTGGTTTGTTAAGGGCCTTGAATATCTAGCTTTTGGCTCAATTTAAAAAGAAATAGAGAGTTAGTGAATGAATTTGCATGGGGGTACAGCAGATATAGAACAGGGGACAAGTGGACCAGTTTAATGGCTGGAAGAAAATGGAAATTAATTATGAAACACCAGACCTATTTCTATTATAAAGGAAATCATTGTTTTTTTTCTATTTCTGGCTAGGAATCTTTGTGGTATCAATATCCCTTTAATAGAATGACACATGCTGTGTGTGACTGTGCTTATTGTTACAGAAAACACAGGAGGAGGATATTTTGTGGTAGAATTGTTCTGTTGCTAATTTAACTTTGCTAAATAGAGTCATTTATCCAGTTGTAGAATCCCCCCAACCCCTGTCCTTCAGCTGCGCTTGCTTCATCTGGGAATCATCCATGTAGCAGTTATTGTACTAAATGAGTCTGTCTGGAATACATTATGGGGTCATATAGATGTTTCCTGATTGTTGTATCAGTGCTTAATGATGAGCACATGATGTCAGTCAAAGTCACAACCAGCGAGTGTTCTACACACTGTTTTACAGAGGGGCTAGCGACTTTCCTGACATCTTTGTGTAACAACTTGGCAAGTCATATATTTGTAACATTTATATGGAGAAAATATACACTACTTAAATGCAAATTTCTTTTATGTTTTATCCTTAGAGTATAGTATACAGTATATACTGACATTAAGGAGCTCTGACAACAATTAGGTTTCATATGGGCCTATGATGGATATAAGAAATGTGCATGAAATTGTCCTGGGCTCCCCCAGGTATACAAAGAATTCGTTTTTCTAGAAATGGGTGCTAGTAGCATTAATAGAGCAATGCAAGCAAATTCTGATTATAAGAAGTCACTCTTTTACTTGTAGAGTTTATAACAGCAGTAGCAAGCAGTATGGGAGCTCTCACTTGTAACATAACAGCAAGTTATTTCCATTTAAGCAACCAGCGGAACTGACCAACTATAAACAAAGTTTATTTGCTAAATGACTACCGATGTATAGTTTTAGTACATACATAAGGTAAAGCACCCCAAGCCCTGCTATGGAGCCAGATGGTCGATACAAATCACCTCTAAATAAATATAAAAGTTATTGCCCCGTAACAGTGAATCTCGACATAAATATAAGCAGGGCTTGGAAGAATCAATGTTGATGTGACAGGTCTCGGCAGATAAGAATTAGTCAATTCTCCAAGCCAGCCTTTATCATTAGCCGGGATTATCAAATACATTCCCAATCAGACAGTCTAGACAGGTTCCTGAAGATACAAAAGAGGATGTGCTGAAGGTAAGACTATTAGAATAAAGTGAAGGAACCTTACGGATGCAGCTCTGAAGCATGAATGTAGCACGTTGGAAGCAGAAAGTGGGAAATACAAGGCCCACAGCAGCAAGGGCCATTTCCAGCAAATGTCAGCAAGAATTTTATTAGATAACAGGTGAATGGACTGATAGAAGATACTGTATTATCACTGCATTCTAATTTTCTGATCGGCCAGGGATATGTAGTTACGCACAGCAATTTAATGCAACACACAGCCAAGGACTTGCCACTACTGTGATAAATTATGAGTAGGGATGTGAATTATAAGATGTAATGCAAGACTGTAAAAGACAACTATTCCTACTATATGTATCTGAAGGCAGAAGTGCTTACAAGTTTGGTAACCAGGGAACCATTATATTATCATTATAACAAATATACGTAAATTATTTGCAAATGTCTCTCTTTGTTTTCAACTCTTTTTATTTTATTGAATTTTCAAGCAGAAAAAAAAGACTTTTACATAACACACAAAAGAAATGAAAGCTTACGCAAAGCAAAACACAATAAGCAGTTCTGCACACTATACATCACATTATTTGCTCAAATGTCCTGAAGCTAAAAGTAATAAACCATTAACAGAAAACATAAGATAATATAAATGTAAACATAAAACATTAGACATCGAAAATCAGTGTTCCTATGCCTCAGAGAAAAATATTTCGACCCATTTAGAACCTTCTCAATAAATTCATTATCATTCGATAGTATAATAGTCAAAAAAGTCCCCCAATAACCTTGTTTACTTTAATTGAACCTCCTCTAGAGTATAGAGCTTCTTGTAGACATGAACTTTTCAAATAACTCAAAATAAGTTTTAAAGTCGAAGAATCATTAGATAACCAATAAAAATATATTGCTTTTCGTGTAGCAGACAGTTAACCCTGTAAAAAGTTTATAACCCTCCTAATAAATGTCTTTATTGCACATCTTTCTATGCAGAATTCCATGGTGTGTTTCTTTGAATCAGTTGCATGGGGTGGATTGCTGTTTAATTTCCACCCACAGCTTATTATCAGTGTTGTCCAACTTCTGTAGTAGCGAGGGCTGGAATTCTTATGGCCTACATGGTGGAGGGCCGATAATGGAAGCCAGTGTTGACCACTCCCCTTTTTTAAACCACACCCATGTTATCACAAGAAATTGTAAGATGTTACTCACATTAATGGTGGTAGCACAAAAAAAGCCAAATGGATGGTGATCACTGCAGGGATATCACTCATATGTGAAACAAGTTTATTAAACCATATTAAGACATATCCTTAAATCCATATGCCTTATCCCCCCTGTGGATAACAGAGTATGGCATACACAGGGAGGATAGGGAAGGCAAAGTATGGCAGGTATCATTGGGCAGGCAGAGTATGACACACACACACAGGTATCATAGGGCAGGCAGAGTATGGCACACACAAAGAACATAGGGCAGGCAGAGTATGGCACACACAGACAGAGCAGGACAGGCAGAGTATGGCGCACACACAGATATAGGGAAGGTAGAGTATGGCACACACAAGGAGCATAGGGAAGCCAAATTATGGCACACACGGAGCATACGGCAGGCAGTGTAGGGCATACACATGTAGCATAGGGCAGGTAGAGTATGGCACACACAGGTATCATAGGGCTGACCGAGCATATACCCAAACTGACAGAGTGTATAAAGATCACATGGTACAATTTGCCTTCCATTCTTCTGATCTATTGAAAGGCAACCATTCTGATCATTGTGCAAGGAGCACATGTAGCAATAATATCATAGGGAACCTTAGTATGTGTATTGACTTGTGTGCCCCCATGACATATTCAAATGTAGCTCAGTCAAATAGATCAAGTTGAGCAAAGCCCAAGATCCAGCTACTTTCTGATTGGTGTGTATCACTCCTAAGTACAGATATGGGAGCCGTTATCCGGAAACCAGTTATTCGGAAAGCTACGAATTACGGAATGGCCACCTCCCACAGGCTCCATTTTATACAAATAATCCAAATTTTTAAAAATTATTTGCCTTTTCTCTGTAATAATTAAACAGTCGCTTGTACTTGATTAAAACTAAGATATAATTAATCCTTATTGGAAGCAAAACCAGCCTATTTGGTTTATTTAATGTTTACATGATTTTCTAGTAGACTTAAGGTAGGAAGTTCCAAATTACAGAAAGATCCATTATCTGGAAAAACCCAGGTCCCGTGCATTCTGGATAACAGGTCCCATACCTGTAGTACAGTCATGTATATAGCAAAGGAATTCACTTGACATATCTGTGCTCATCCTTGAGTATTAGAGCCACTATAACTTTTAGTTTTTAGTTTTTCAATGTAGGGGGTTCTTCACAGTCAGGACAGTGAGGTTGTGGAATGCACTGCCGGGTGATGATGTGATGGCTGATTCAGTTAATGCCTTTAAGAATGGCTTGGATGATTTTTTGGATAGACATAATATCAAAGGCTATTGTGATACTAAACTCTATAGTTAGTATAGGTATGGGTATATAGAATTTATGTGAAAGTAGGAAGGGGTGTGTGTATGGATGCTGGGTTTTCATTTGGAGGGGTTGGACTTGATGGACTTTGTCTTTTTTCAACCCAATTTAACTATGTAACTATGTAACTGTAGAAGGCAATGTATGTTATTTCTGGATAAATCAAAGATAATGGTGGAATGAGCAGAGTTTTTTTTGGCTGCTAGATTACAAAAGTTTCCTCTGCTGAATAATATGTGAAAACACTTACGTAGTCTATCCATGAACATGAAGCATAACATTTGAGAAAAGCTCAAAATCACCCAAGAAGGACCCCTTTTATTTCCTTTTGTGCTTTATAAGGAAGGGACTGATGAAACCCCAGAGCATTCCTGGCTCGAAATAACGTAGGGTGGAGCCCACTTCAACTTGCTCCCAATTGTTCATATACTTCTATTTTATGAATACCTTTTTCCTAATTTCATAACCTGTGCTCTTAACCCCTTAATGGTCTGGTGGCTTGACTGCTTCTCCGCTGCACATTTCCTAGCAACTCTTTTACAGTTCTGAATGAATTCTATAACCGTATTGCGTATTGAGCAAATCAAACAGTTCAACTAATTTATTCATTCTGCAAGAAAAAAAAGATGATGCATCTGTATTCCAAAGAGGGAGGTCCATGTGAGAATTAAATGATAAAAGTGGTCATGTAAATGAATAGTGTTGGTATTAAGTGGATTTACAGTTACTTTGTAAGAGTTCTAGTGACTTGTGCTGCCTGTATGGGAAGTTTCCTAGCTGTAGGGCTGGCAGATTAAAAAGGAGCCTAGGCGGGAATGTAGTGGGATTCAGCAATGGCAGTCAGCAGCTGCAAGGGCAAACAAGGTTTTGAGTTGTATTAATAGGGGCATAGATTAGTGGAAGGTAATGGTCATTCTTCCACTTAAAGCGCTGGTAAGGCCCCATCTAGAATTTGCTGTACAATTTTGGTCTCCAGCAATCAAACAGGACATTATGTATTAGAGAGAGTCCAAAGGACAGGACAGGAGCTGTTAAAGGGCATGGAAGTCTAAGTAGCGAGAAAAAAAATGGCCAAGTTGGGCTTGTTTAATGTGGAGAAGAGGTGCTTTAGGGAGATATTAACTATATATAAAAATATAAGGGGATCATACAATAATTACTCTAATGCTTTATTTACCAGTAGGTCTTTCCAGCTGACACGAGGTCACCCATTCCAATTAGAAAAACAGAGGTTCCACCTAAATATTCTTGTATTGGAACCTTCCCAGTGAGTAAGAGTCTGTCTCTGCAGCCCATGACTTTCTGATAATGGACACTTACCTTTTCTAGTAAAAGACAGACTGATACAGCTGGTTTGAGCGAAAATAAAGAAACCAAAACAGCACAAGAATGAAACACAATTCTTTTCCTGAAGAGGGAAGCATGGAGGAGAAGAAATACACAGCTCCACTGTATTTAAAAAAGATGGCACATTTATTGCTACATAAATGTTATATACATATTGTGTTTCTGTTACATTGACAGAAATGTTTGAACTTCTTGCTGCTGGTTGAAGAGAATTATCAACAATACGCTGAATTTGACACAGGGTACAAATCTGCAAGAGACCAACAATGGAAACTGGAGAACAAGATGATAAAGCAATTCATCTTGGACAATTAGCTCTTACAATACTCCATAGGTACTACACGGTATGCTAGGACCCTACTATGTTCTTAAAATGCTATTGTAAATTTCTGATATTAATGAACAGGTTACGGTAAATAACCCTACATTTTTACTACCTAATATAGTAAAATAAAGTAAGAAACTTTTTACTGAAAACTTTTTCGATTTCAAAAATCTAGAAAGAGTAATATTTAGAATCCAAGAAATTTTCTTACAAGATTATTGTATAAAAGACTAACTACAGTGAAAAATAAGCCAAATGTTTTTTTTTTTTTTTCCTTTCTATTTTATGAAGAAAAGCTTTTTGGGCATACTGCAATGTCTAATATAGCAACGAGAAAGAGAGAAACAAAACAAAAATGGAGGAAAAAAGGGCAGGCAGTGGCAAGTGATCAATCACATCATATGCAACAATCTTTAGTTGATAAATACTGGAATAAAGAACAAGGCCACAGATATAGTCCCATGATAATTGATATTTATAAGCAAATGGAATTATCCACTAACCTCCCCATTATTCGAGGGATCAGCAATGATATAGTTCCCAAAACTAATATATATTTTTTGTTCTCTTTAGAGTTGTCTTCATTCGGATAGAATTTGTTCAGACCATAAGAAACAATTCTTTCCTTCCATGCTCATAGTAGTGGAAGACGGGTAACATGGAAATTCACGGGGTTTGTATAGACTGGAAACAATGAATTGCACTGTTAATGAGGGGCGCTAGCTGAATCCTTCACGGATACGCCATTTCAATTGATAAAGTAGACTATCAAAGGTAAGAAGGCGCCCACTCATATCAATACAAGGTGCTGATCCGACAGGAGGCTGCCCAAAATGTCTTCAAAATGTGTATAATCAAACATCGGATCGGACCGCTCACTCTTAGTAGAAAAAAACAAGTACAAAAATGCCACAAACATGATCATTTGCCCTAAGCGTTTTGACCGCAAAACAGTATTCTTCAGGGGCACAGAAATCAAAAAAGTGAGAAAGCCCCATGATGAAGACCGTTTATGGTTGAAACGCGTAGGGCAAATGATCATGTTTTTGTCATTTTCTTTTCTGTAAATAAACTTTCTTTCTACTAAGATTGTGCGATCCAACTTTGTAATTTTCAATTGGTAAAGAGCCGACCATTGCTCTTGTTTCATTTGGACTAGGGATGCACAAATCCAGGATTCGGTTCGGGATTCAGCCAAGATTCTGCCTTTTTCAGCAGGATTCGGAATCCTTCAGTCCGGCCAGAACAAAATCCGAAATTGCATATGCAAATTAGGGGCAGGGAGAGAAATTGTGTGACTTTTTGTCACAAAACAAGGTAGTAAAAAATGTTCCCCCTTCCCACCCCTAATTTGCATCTGCAAATTAGGATTCAGATTCAGATCGGTATTCGACCGAATCTTCGCGGGTTTGGCCGAATCCAAAATAGTGGATTTGGTGCATTCCTAATTCGGACATCATTATCTCATACCTACGTGTTGTTCTGACTTTACCTGCTTATGGTAAATAGTCACAGTAATTACGGCCTGCAACATCTCCTTTTGTGCTTCCTTATGTTCTCTATATGTGGCAGGTACTGCATAGAATCATTGCCCCAGGTAGCCTTACAGTGAAGGGTTTTCTTTTAAATTACTTCAGGAAAAGAGAGGGAATAATATACCCCCCAATATTGCTCCAGTCCTTTGTATAACAGTACTTAAAGCATGGAGTTTAGCTATGACCATAACTGTTCAGATTACCAGAGACCAAAAATAACATTAAAACAACAACAAAAAACAATACCAACGTAATATTTTCCAGTAGATGGAAAACACTATTCATATGGCAACAGTAATGGAAAGGATCATAAAAGACAATTCCATTGTTAAGACACTAATAGGTTTGCTGGGAATGCTAAGGGACAAAGGTTGCCACTGCTTTTATTCTCTGTATGTGAACAGTTATACGATTGCTGGCATCAACTGAAATCTTCTCCACGTTCAGCCCAACTTTTCCCTTTTTTTTTATACGTAGACCTTTATAACAGTTCCATAATAAATAATATTTGTAGATACAATGCATTTGTCAATTTTGTTTAGGCACAAGGCAGCTCCCACGGGGTGTGGAGAGACACTGACAGTCTGATTGTGCAGAAACGACACGCGCTGTGTGATATGTTCCAACTATTTCATGGGCTGAAGTCCCATCACCATTGTCAGATTTCAGCGGCTGATAGAAGTGTTTTGCTTCAGTCTATAGATTGCATTTTGGATGTCTTGCATCAAGTTCGTTTGATTTTCCCTCTTCATTTTCTAGTGATCCTGTCAGATTTGTGTCGTCCGTATCTTATTTGTCTGTGTCCTTGTGATGAAAGGTCACCTTCTATATATCCTATCAATAGTGCCGGAGACCTGGAAAGCAGAGCAGACAGAAGGGTCAGTGATCATTGCTAATGAAAGAGGAGTTTTCACATCTGCTTTATAAATAACAAAGAATATGGTTTACAGGACTTTTCTTTGGCTCTTAGTCAAGTATTGCATCTTCCCCCTGCCACACTAAAATGTTTTGGTAAAGGGAAATACATTTGCAGTGGAAAGGTTCCCACTTCTTACTACGGATGTGCTTTGGAAAGCTCACAGCAATTGTGTAGTTAGAAATAACATAACTGCAAGGCAGGAAGCCCAACCTGATTATGGAATTGGTTCTGTTAATGGAACAGTTCAATGTAAAAATAAAAACTGGGTAAATAGTCTGTGCAAAATAAAAAATGTTTCTAATATAGTTAGTTAGCCAAAAATGTAATGTATAAAGGCTGGAGAAAGCGGATGTCTAAGATAATAGTCAGAACACTACTTCCTGCTTTTCAGCTCTCTAACTGAGTTAGTCAGCGACTATAAGGAGGCCACATGGGACATAACTGTTCAATGAGTTTGCAATTGATCCTCTGTATTCAGCTGAGATTCAAAAGCAACAGATATGATCCATATGACCCCCCTCTCAAGTCACTGATTGGTTACTGCCTCGTAACCAATCAGTGGAAACCAAGAGAGCTGAAAAGCAGGAAGTAGTGTTCTGGCTATTATGTAACACATCCAGTCACTCCATCTTTTATACATTATATTTTTGCCTAACAATATTAGAAACATTTTTTATTTTGCACAGTCTATCTATATCTATTTACCCAGTTTTTATTTTTACACTGAACTGTTCCTAATAAGCTAAGGTTGCAAAGGTGACAATAAAATAAGATCATCAAATATGTTAAAGAAAGAGTGTACTACACAGTTATTCATTTTGATGCAGAAGAAATATTTTGGTGGTATGATTGCTACGTACCTGACTGATGTTTACATATGACCCATAGGGTTGGTAGTATCAGTAAGACCAGGGTGAACTCCTGGATGTGTGTTTGGTGGCTCTGCCGATACGGCAGAAACTTTTTCTTCTTCCCTTCTTTTAAGGCAGGCTGCTTTGGGGTTAAGGTTCCTCTCTGCAAAATAAATCAGTACAAATAAAGCATTAGGCTTAAAATGAAAAGATTTTTTTATGATTAATCAAAATAAAGAAGTGATCTGATCTTATAATCAGGCTTCCTGTTTAGAATATTGTTTATTGCTGTAACAGTAACTGGTAAAAACTGACAAAATACAGAATTATTTTTGTTATTCCAAACTAAAGCTGGCCATACACGGGCCATAAAAGCTGCAGACAGACCAAGTTGGCAATTTATCGTCCCTCGTGTGTGGGGCCCTCCGACTGCTTTCTTGGTCGATATCTGCTGCAAGTCAGGCAGATGTCGATTGGGCAGGAATACAAATCCAGTCGGATCATGGATGAATCTTTATGTTGGTGTGGTCCCGCGATCCGACCACCCATGTTGGCTACATTCTAATCTGCTCGTTGGGCCCTAGGGCCCTCGATTGGATCAGCCCAATATCGTCCACCTCAATGTGGGCATATCGGGGAGAGATCCACTCGTTCGGCAAAATCACCAAACGAGCGGATCTCTACGTGTATGGCAACCTTTAGGGCATGGACACAAGGGCAGATTCGGGGAGATTTAGTCGCCTGGCAACTAATCGCCTCTTCTTCGGGGTGACAATCTCCCCGAACTGCCTTCCCCCTGTCGCCAGGCGACTAAATCTCCCCGTATCTGCCCTTGTGCCCCTGCCCTAACACTGTGTGAGCAATTTAAAGGGATACTGTGTCAGAATACAAATGTTTACTTTCACCCAAAACAACATGAGATATTGTGTAGTAGTTTTCTATCTTGCTTTATGGTGGGGATTTGAAATATACAACCAGGATCAAAGTAAGATCAAACACCCTTTATCTGAATGGCTCCAACATTTGCTAGACTGCTGCTTGGAATGCCTATGGCTGGCTTAACAATCAGAGTGGAAAAGATAAGGAGGTATCTGATCAGTTGGCCTGTGACATGAAGTTATTCTCAGCACTTTTTTCCTGGAGGTGAGACCTGGGAGGGTGATTATAGGGGAGGCAGTGGAATTAGATGTCAAATATCCACATTTGTTATTATCTCTGCAAATGTCTTTTATATATATTATTTACATTCAGTGTTGTGTTATATTTGGCATTATTATTACAGTAGAGGTGTGGCAATAGCTTTTATTAATAAATGTATATTTTGATTCTCTTTTATTAATGATCTTCATAACCAGGAATAGGCATGGACTTGTGTATATGAGAATAAATATACAGAGTTACATTCAGCCCTACTGACCTCTGACTTGTTGTTCTAGATTAAGGATAACTGCTACCGCCTGATGAAGAATGAGTAGTTTTGTCTGTGGTTTCTCGCTCTTTAGATGTAGTTGACACATGCGCCCAAGCTCTTTAAACGCTTCATTGATGTCTCTGACGCGCAAGCGTTCCCTCGCGTTGTTCGCCATTCTCCTTTCTTTTTCCCTCTCCACTTTCTGTTCTGGATTTAAATCTTCATCTTCATTGATACTGCTAAACATGGGAAGCAATTATCTTCTGTTATTTCATTTATTTTCAACGTGGAGGCAAAACAAAGGTACATGTTGCTTGCTGGGAGACAATCTAACATACACAGCACCTTAGAGATCTGCTCCCCACCCTGAATTTAATATACTTGATGAATTACTGGTCACGAGTAGATAGGAACTGTAATTAATCGTACATGTTCCCAACAAACAGTTCACAGGTGCAGATGGCAAGAGCAGAGAATGGCAGTTTGAATATTTAATGCCATTATATTTCCCAAAAAAGCCTACAGGGTAGCCCAGCAAGCTTTCCTCTTCATAAAATCTATAGCTGTTTGCAAGTCCTCCAGGGCATTTGTACATTCCTAGAAGTGAAGTATGTTATGCCTACATTCGAATTGCGCAATCGTTTATTTTGTAGCTCTATGCTTGCAGATATGGCCATATTATTAGAATAATCTGGAAATCATGCACCTTGCTATAAACATATGTATGGAACTATTCAGCTGCTCTATGAAACTGATCATCATAATCAGAGCCTTTCCGCTCCATAGTTGTCACTAATAAACATAATAAATAACCTTGTTCTCCCTCTTGAAGATTTCATTTCTTTTTGAGAGGATTCATCATCTGATTTCATATCATCTGAAGAGACGTCATCGTGGATATTCTCATCTTTTTCTTTGCGCTCAGTCTTGATTTCTATCAAGCTTGTCAATGCCTGGGATAACGCTGTGTAAAAACACAAAGTATATGTAAGTTAATACGCAAACTTAAAGGCATTACTGTTATCCAGTTGTGTCATATTTAGATTTTTAGTTGCTGCAAAACCCAGAATCTATTTGCAGTTGTTGGTCACAGGCTATGTATGATATAGTACAACTAGTACAACATGAATCACTATGGTGTTATAATGACAGCTTTGCAAGTGAGGAGGTTTTATAGTTGTTGGAATTCTTTTGCCGTTCGTTTTTCCCCCAACAAAACTATATATGCAAGTGCCATCAAGATGTAGTTATTCCCATGTTTCTGACCTACAAAAACATGAACATGGTCAGCTTTCCCAACATACTCGAAATTCAGAAACAAGCAGCAGCTTTAAGGTCATTGCAAGCAAAATATTTCACATGAGTGAGTCCTTCAGGAGTAATAGTTTAAAGTAAGGCTACTGCTACATAGGCAGAGAATCAGCCAATCCGCTGGCTCCTGGGTATATGTGCACTCACAGTCACTGAGTCAGCCTGGGTACAGACACACGGAGTGGATTTCAGCACTAAAATGCAGTGCCAGTGAGTGCGGACACATAGGAAACAGCCGATTTATAATCAGGCCAAGAATCAGCCCTGTGTGGCAGTTGCCTTTAGTTTGCAATTGATTATTCCACACAAGGAGCTTTACCTGTGACCCTCTGCAGCTGTTCCTTGCATAAAAACTGAATAAAGTGGAGGAAACTGTCTTGAAGTTTGTCACACACAGTAACTTGCACACTTTGGGGGGGGGGGGTTGTTTATGAACACTGAGTGAATTTGCACCTTGGCAGTAACCCATGGTAACCAATTAGATGCATGCTTTCATTGTTCTACTGGCAGTTGACTAAGAAAAACTATCACTGATTGGTTGCTATGGGATACTGGCCAGGTACAAATTTACCCAGTGTTTATAAATGAAACCCAGTGTGTTTTGCTCACTCAAAGTGTGACTGACTCTTGTGCAGTTAGGAAATGCAGCTGCGTGAGTCCCGTTTATGATGCTGACTGTAGCTGTTTTGGAATCAGGCAGTGCATTTTCACCCTGGCAGTCACCTTACCTCTGTAATTGTCTTGGGGTTTGTGAGTAATTTCTGTGTTTGATGCAGAAACTGTGCTTGACAGAACTGAATGCTCACTGGATATGCTTACAGAATCTTCTCTGTGATTTGCCACCTAAGGTATTAAGAAAAAAAATCATTATAAGGAGACCAATGTAAAAACATAATATAACAATTAAGCTGTTGAAACACAGGGCACTTTTCAGTCAGCTCTTGTTAAATAAACAGCACCAGTACAAGTGCTTTACTGTCTGAAAAATGACTTGTATTGGGGTAATGGTGCTGTCAGATGTCTCAAGTGTAAGTAAAATGATAGTGGCACAAGCACGCCACATGAAAAGTACCCATGTGCCATTTACATAAGTTTGTATAGTACTATTATAAAGGTTTATGTATGTCTGTTTACCAGCAGACACAGCCACTCTCATTTTAAGGGGCAACTAAAGTTGTAAGTGGGGTTTGCCTATATTTGCAGTAATTACTGTGTAAAGCGGCTGCACATAGGAAAGTCAGCAATGGGTGTGGCTCTGACTGTTCTCCCTGCACCACAGGCACGTGAAACTACACAACAGGCTGCACTGAGTGAGTATCCGAAGATTCAGCAAAAGACAAGCACTTGGCTGTCAGAAGGAAGGAGGGGGCTGATATTACACCAAGCCAAGGGATGTACGTGTGGATGACAGATTCAGCACAATGCTTTTATACAATGAACAGCATAGCCATCACATAAATCAGCAGAGAGAATGTGAGTGAGAGAGTGTGTGTGAGTGAGAGTGAGAGAGAGTGTGTGAGAGAGTGTGTGAGAGTGATAGAGTGTGAGAGCATGAGTGAGTGTGAGAGAGAGTGTGTGAGTGAGAGAGCATGAGTGAGTGTGAAAGAGTACAAGTGAGAGACAGAGTGTGAGAGAGAGTGAGTGAGAGAGTGTGTGTGTAGGGGGGAGTTTAGTTTCCTTAGTTTCCCTATTTTAAAAAGCTTAGAAGTGGCTTTGGCTCTTCATCTGTTGGCCTTATCTATGGTTTCAATGCAAGGAAAAGTAATCTCTGACAATTTACAAGTGAAATGAACAGATTTAAAAATAAAGCACATGATATGTACAGCACTATACAGCTGTTCTTTTCAGCAGCGAGAGCATTTGTTAGCCTTCCCGTCATCCCAATGAATGGCTTTTTTCAAGTTCCTCTTGATTAAGGACGTTCCAAAATCAACATGTATTCATATTTCCATGGCAAATATATTTTGTGTTCCTGCCGCCATTTAATGATGATTCAGAATCCACATTATTTGGCTGAATGGGAAAAAAGAGTAGGCTGGCATCTAGCCATAACGTGTAGATAAAGAAGTGGCTTATTTAACCCGTTGTGTTCCATTTAAGCCCCAGTCCCCCAGAGAGAGAAAATGACAAACTACTTTGCTGAAACCTCCCATTCAGTTTGAACACTGCTCATAGGAAAACACTGTAGTGTCAGAGGTTATTCCTTTAGAGCCACTTGATACAGCATTAATAACAAGCATGCTTACAGCTACCCTGTATATGTTAATAAGAGACGCCCTTACAGATGCACACTAACATTAATCCATTTTTTTGTGTAGACCCCGGGAGAGGGGATTACCTGCGGGTGACAAAGCACCCTGTCTGCCGTCTCTCTTAGAATGGGTGCAAATTAAAAAGCGTCACTCGCTGCACAACTACTTGTGTTTCCATAATGTTGGATAATGGTTGCATAAAGTCAGACATGATAGAAGAGACAATCATTTGGTGACCAGCTTGGTTGTAACAGAAGGGAAATGAGGGCAAAACACCTAGAAGGGAGCAGTGGTTACATAGCGGCCCTAAGCTTTGTACTGATCAGTCAATGGACCCACATTCCAACTGGCTCTGTCTAGGAATTCAATTTTTTTCTCTTACGGACAAGGTATTCTCATGGGTTGGACATGAATACTGAATTTACTTCATTTAAGGCCCTGACATTAAAGAGATACTGACATCAGAAAATTACCTTTTTATTATCTATCATAACATTATCTTTGAATGCTATTTACAATTAAAAAAGTATTTGCCTCATGCTTTTCCAGTACCTTTCTTACCCCCATGTTCCTCTATGAGGGGGCTGCCATATTTGTGCAGCAGTAGTCCGTTCGCATTACAAACTCTGACAGACTGAGATGGGACATTCAGGTTGGCAAAACAGTCAGGTTTAGGAACTTCAAGTAATAATTACTTACAAAAGCAAATTCGATTTTAAAAACTCGATTCGAGCTATTTTCTCCGAAAAAAACCCTCAAATGTCAGGAAGGCTGCAAACAACTCAAAATTGATCCCTGGGTGTCTCCTATTGAATTAATTTGTCCGCTTTTAGGTGGTGAATAGTCAAACTTGAGTTCTTAAAGGACCAGAGTATTATAAATCTTGAAAATCTAATTCAATTTTTTTTAAAAAAAATCTCGAAATTAAAAAGTTTTGACCATAATTTGACTGAATTTTCAATTTGGCTCTTGATAAATCTGCCCTACAGTGTTTACTGAGCAACTGTTCCTTGGGTCTGGTGACACTCACTAGTTAGGCATTAGAAAGCTTTAAGAGAGTCTCATGTAGCACTGAAAGTCTTTCTCAGACCAACTGCAAGTTTTCTCATTATGCCAGCACATCACATTGTGTTTAATAAATTAACATTTCCCAAACATTCCTGGAATCTTTCTAGAAAAAAGTCAATTCGGCAGAAAGGGTGTCTTTCAGTTGCCTTTGAATGCCTTAGGATTAAACGTGCCTTGTAAAAGATTCTGGAAGTGTTCTATACTCAAGGGGTTAACGTCATTAAGATGGCAATGTCCACACACAACAGGTGTACAAATAGTCTTTTGTCTGTCAGTGTGACCTCCCCAGCACAGTCCCATAGGCTGCAGATACATTAGCATACAGCTGAGAGTCTACATTTCAGTGATTAGAGAAGCCTCGCTCCCTGATAAAATCCCACTAACAAATGGCTGCCCTCTGAACTGCAATAGACTCTGCCTTCATTTACCCACCAGCCAACCAGCATCTGTCTCCATTCAATGAGCCCGAGGGAACTAACTGGTCTGTATTGTGTGTGAATGGGCCTAATTAGCTGCTTCACACAATTAATACCAGTGTTGATTTTAAGGATTTCATTGTAGGAATCTTAGTAAAATGAATAGCGCAGAAGAAATCATTTGTAAAACTTTCCCTAGAGTAATATTGCAAGCACGGAATCACTGGAGTGCAGTCTCTCTTTCTTAAAGTGCTTCCCTCAGTCTTATAACAGCGAGTGCTCTAAGTATTAGTAACAAAAGCCTTTCCCATATCATCTGTTTTATATGGCTGCAGGTTTATGCTCTTTTGAGGGAGTGGTTTCACCATACAATTAACCATGATATTAGAAATATTCTATTCGTGTTTGCATACTAGATGCAGGGTGTCTATTATTATTTGCATATAATGTTGATGACTTTGATGCATTTGGCCAGCTTGAATATATTGCATTATAATACACATAAGCCATGAATATCTTGTAAATTATATCCTTATAAACAGTGAGTAGTGATGTCATTTTTGTCACATGACTCACTAAAACTTGTGTATTATAATAAATAAAGTACCCCATTTTGTAAAATATGAGGATATTAGAAGTTACCTCGGGGTTCCATGACTTGTATATGGTCCTGAAACTCCTCGGTAACTTATGATATCCTTATAATTTACAAGAGGGGGTATTTTATTCACTATATACATGTATGTTTTCAATGGGGCGGGCATTCTTTATTAGTTTTATTCACATGTTGTCCTTAATAATGATGAGGGGCAAGTGCACAGCATATGTTGTCTTTAATTAAATGGGTTCTGTCTGTCATACAAAAGAATCCAGCAAAATCCCTGCTGCAAAACCCTGCTGAGAGTCCCAAACAGAAGAGCAACTTGTTGTAGTAAAGGAGAATTTAGTAGAGAGGAATAAATTACTGAGCTAAAAAAAAGTGATTAAAGGTTTAATAAAGTGATAACACCTTAGCCCCAGATCTAGAATGGTTCCAGATGGTGTACAGAGCAAGTTGCCCTCAGCATGAACTTGGAAGGTGGCAATGAGCCAGGAGTGAAAGAGAGCCAAATATTTGAGCATTGGGTCCTTGTCCTGGATATACTGAACTGTACAAACTGACCTACAGTAAGTATTTATGATATATGCATATTTATGGCACTAATAACTCTAATGGAAAGACATTCAGGGTAATAATAACAACTACTCTTACGTTTGTCCACATCTAGTAACCCTTAGCAACCAATCACAAGGTTCCAAGCAGCTGACCAGTAAATGCTGATTGGTTGCTTTGGGTTACTAGACAAGTAGCAAACTTAGGCCCATTCATTAAAGGATTCCCCTAGTTTTTTTTGGATTAGAGAATATATTGGCTTCCAGCACTTCTCTATCTGTTATTAACTGTCACATACGAATAATGGAAGGAATTCACTGTGCTGCCCCTTATAGCAGTACATTTAGGGTAATACTGAGTCAGTCACATGATTTATAAAGAATTGATACAATCGAGTACTTTTAATAGAAACGTATTTTTATAATGTATGTTTTCAGTACAAGCCAAGGTAAATTTCAACTGTCATGTGTTAGGCACATTATTTGGGAGTATAGTAAAGATTTAGTTGTATTTCCTTCCTGTATATATCTCCATTAGACTGATAATGACAAGAGCATCATTTATACTAAACCATCTGCAATTCACTTGGATAGCCTTGGTGCAACGGAATCAAGTGGTCACACTGGATTTTTATCCTTAAAACAAAAACATGAACCTGTGTGTGGCCATCTCTAGATTCTGGCATCTAGCAGAGCTTAAAAACAGGACTCTAAACAATGCTCTGAAGAAGAAACAAAATATGAAGAACAAGGAAGTTTCTTGTTTGGGTCTGGCAATGTCCTGACAATTCTATAAATAAAAGCAAACAAAACATGAGGCAAACGGCAGGAAATTTGGTACCTTAAAGTCAGGTCAAAAAAACAGTCTGCTTATGAAATAAAAAAAGGAATCAGTAACTCATTTCCTACTTTCCGCACCAAAATTAGATCTGAGTTCCTTATCTCTTCTAGACTTACACAGAAGAAAATGAAGGAAAAAAGAGGACATCTTGACTTTACTCAAAGAGCACTTAACCAATTATGTCCTGTACAAGTATTAAATGTAAAAAAGGACTTCATTTAAAGACTGGTGTTCTATTCTAACTACATAAGGCACGTTCCAGAAAATGAAGTGGAACACCTAGTAGCCATAAACTATTGCTTAGGAAGACTGTCTCGATTAAGGTATGCAATATCGCAGGCCCAGCACTCCACATTAAAGGACAGGTATGGGATCTGTTATCCAGAAACCCAATATCCAGAAAGCTCCAAGTTACGGGAAGTTGGTCTCCCATAGACTCCATTATAATTAAATAATCCAAAATTTGAAAAACTCTTTCCTTTTTCTCTGTAAGTACCTTGTACTTGATCCAAACTAAGATAGAATTAAGCTCTGATGCCAAAACCAGCCTATTGGGTTTATTTATTGTTTAAATGATTTTCCAATAGACTTTAGGTATGAAGATCCAAATTATAGAAAGATCTGTTATCCAGAAAACTCCAGGTCCCAAGCATTCTGGAAAACAGATCCCATACCTGTACTTCTGTTTCATAACAAATGGTCATATGCTTTGGTTTTTTTAATGTCTCTGTAGCTCTTCATAATGACAACTGAAATATGTAGGCAATACTGTCACTGTTCCTTATCAGTTGGTGGTCTAAAGGTGGCCATACACAGGGAGATGTTGCCAAACGAGCGGATCTCTCCCTGATATGCCCACATTGAGGTGTGCGATATCGGGCTGATCCGATCATGGGTCCTAAGTAGGTCCAGACTGAGAATTAAAAAAGGCCTTGGCATTTCAATTACACATAGGCCCAATCAGCCCACATAGAGGCCCAAACAGCCCTCACCAGCCCACTAAATACTGACTTTCTATGGGACCTTATAGCAGCCCCTCTGGCATTTGCCAGAACCCACAGATTGCCCGTCCGGGCCTGGTCCTAAGGCCCCATGATCGGATCAGAATGGAGGCCATACGGGTGGTCAGATCACGGGACCGCATCAATGAAAAGATGCGACCGAGATCCGACGGGATTTTTTATCCTGCCCGATCGGCATCTGCCTGACTTTCAGCCAGATATTCATCGGGGAAGCCCGTCGGATGGCCCCACCACACACTCGTTCTGTCGGCAGCTTTTATCGGCCCGTGTATGGGGGCCTTGAATGTTGAATCAGACAGGGCCTGAACTGAATTTTAAACTAAAAAAAAACCAAGCCAAGAGAAAAATGATATTGTACAATTAAAAGTGAAGCTGGATTTCTCCCTGCAAAAGGGTAGTATGACAGCATTTGATTTGTTGTGGTCATGTCAGAGAGAAGCATTGTAATTAAAATGTCCTAGAACATCATCACCCGCTCACTATTCATTGGAATGGTAAATGCACAAACTATCCACCGGTCTGTCACAGACTGCATGTTCCCTGATCAAATGAATGGGGCGCAGAGATGGTGTTGTATCACACTAAAAAGATCATCTTTAGGTGTCAATCCCCTTTAATTCAGAACGTGCCTTTCTTTTACAGAAAAGGTACTTTTTCAGCACCGTTTTAAGCATCTTTCCATTTAATTTCACAGCCGCCTTCTAAAAGATTCCCATGCCTTGCATAAATATGGAATCCATTATTCTGCACTGCTTTGGGATTCATCTTAAAAATGGTTTCCTTTCCAGTGTTACTTCCACTACAGCTGTGCTCACACTCTATTCATTTTTTTGAGGGAGGAAAGGGAGTGCTGGGGGGGGGGGTTTACAATTTAGGGCCTGCTCAAACTAACATTCACATTCAGACTGCATTCTGCCAGCATCTGCTATTGAAGTCTAGTTCCAATTTAAAAAATAAACAGCTTTTCCAGACCAGAACGCTTGAAATTCAGTCCCTCTTGACTGCTTTTCCTATTCAATCTCTCTGCATGGTATTTCAAGGAAAAAAAGTGTTCTGCCAATTATGACACATCTGGAAAGAATGCATGTATAAGCTAAAATATACTCTGTCAAAAGTCTCCGCTTTCAGCACATGGCACGGCAGAATTTTATGGGCCACTGTCAAGGTCAAAGAGTGCAGGGTGTTCCGAATTTTCTTTTAACCGATATTAAAATGCGGTGCTTTACATTTTTAATTATCAGCAGGTATCTTTGCCTAATCATAGTTGCCTATTACAAAATAATCTGAATAAAGCTCATTATAAAATATGTTTCCTATGGGGAAAAGTTTAAATGATATCAATGTACCTAAATGTTAACTTCTTCTTGACCTACCATTGAAGTCTGTCGACTGTTCGCTAAAAGGCCAGGTGTCCCGTAGTTCGAGGTCAAACTTGCAATGGGTCCATTATGTGTAGCACCCAATAAGCTGTGTATATCAGCAGCCATACTAGTTGAGGGTCCAACTGCATGATTCCGAAGTACGTGGATCGCGTCATCGAGTCTATCTAAACGATCTTCCATTCGGGATTGCTAGGAGGAAAATTCACTGAAGGTTAATTCACCTGCCAATGGCACACACTTTAGGAAGGATTTCTTGTGGCACCAGAAAACTCAAGGGAATATGTTCAGAACAGTTACACAATGTAGGATTTATTGAATACAATAATTTTACAAAATGCCAACGCAGACGTACAAAAGCTGGACAAATAAATGAGATCATGTAAAACATTTTTTAAAAAAATCCTCCTGCCCTGTGGTAAAAATCTGGGCACTTTTTCCACTTTTCATTGCATTTAACAGGTGCTAATAAAACACACAATTACTCTGGCTTTAACATATCCTAATACATTTCATATGCTATTTTTCTGCAACCAGATATTTCCATGCAATTTACGAAATGAAGCCAGCTGGGGGACCAGGTGAACAACACACTTATGTCTTAATATATTTTCCACCCACTGGCAATAAACTGAAATAAATATGGTCTGGCTTAGAGTCATATTAATGATTGCTTTGTGTAAAGCATATTATAAAAGGAACGTCAGAATAAATTGGCCGTAAATACTGCACAACTAAGGGTAACTAAATATTCCTTCCCCCTAGAAATCCACTAATATACTTAAAACAGAAAATGTAAAACATGGAGCAAGGATCTCAAATGGTGGAAAAAAAGTTCCAAAGAGGAGGGAGCGAGTGAAATGAACAGACAGACAAATGGCACGGTCTATAGAGAAAAACTACTACCTCACAGACATCCTTTAAGAAGGACATAGCATCTTGCAAATGCTCGTGAAGTTGCTGCTCAACCCGATTTTTCTGGTAAAGTCAAGATAGAACAAGAAGCAAAAGCAAAGGTTACGATTAATTAAAGAGGAGGTGAGGAAACAACTGACATGATCGTCAGCATGAAATGTTAGTCACGTTAAAGTAAGTTTGATTGGAGAGAGAGAGAAGGTGCTAAAATAAGAATTGGGGCTTTGTATCACAGCAGTGATGTGGTGCCTAAATTCATTCTGAAGTCATGCAGTTCGAGTCACCCGGGAAAACCATTGTTTCATTCTGATTCTCTGCCGCTGCGTTCTTAAATGCTAAAACTCTTGCTATATGATAGAATAAATACAAGTTCTTGTGTGTTGTGTGAATGGGATATATTTATTGTATCTTGCCGGTCTACACATATTTATAAGCAAATATTTAAACTGTATGACGAGGAGTAAAATTCAAAATCCCAATGACGGTGCACTTTTTTCACAGTAAATTGCATGTCAGTGAAGGGTTAGAATACTGTATATGAACAATATTTGCATTTGTTCACATGATACTAAACTGCAGCCAACACTGGAAATAAAAAGAGCAAGATATGTGACCCCCTGTATAGAATGGTTAGTAAATAACAGATGTGCCAAAATATAAACAGCTATGGAAGAGTATACTGTTATTTTAGAATAGGAGCTCCTGGGCATATATCTGATATTATGATGGCCATGTTCTGAGTATTTGTACTCCATAAACTGATTCCTGTACAAAACATTTGGCTGAATAGAGAACATTTCATATTCTAATCGGAGGGGGGAAAAAGCATCATCTGTCGTGTTCAGTTGCCCAGAGTTGTAAAGACACATGATTTTAAGGTTTTGGAAACCAGGCTGAGGAGGAGCGGCCTTGCTGCCCAGAATGCCTTATATTCTCTATGGCCTTTCATTTTACATCAGTACAAGTAACAAAATCTATTTCATACAATTTATTGAGCATGCTATTAATAGAATAAAATATATTGGAGAATTTGCTCAAGGATAGACAGTGGGTTCCCAGGACAATAAATTATTTGTAGAGCCATACAAGATTTCCACTTGGATTTACACTGACTCCAATATGAAATGCAAGAAATAATATTTTAGAAACTTAATTTAGCAGTAAAAATTTATCCGTCATAGCCACTTGTTCACTGAAGACCCCAAGCATGAGAACTGATGTTATTAAATTTAAAAGCTTAGACCAGTGACTAAAGTTTACCTTTGGATTTGTGGAAAATGATTGGTCTCCCATGAAAGTAATCTAGCAGCAGCTGCCTCAGAGATTTGTCATCCAAGAAACAGATGGAGAAAGACACCCCCTATATGTTTCATATTGTTCTGTGAAACCATACCATTTGCTTGTAAAGAATGTGTCTGTAACATCATATGGCTTCTTCAATGAACAGACAGCTATGCAGAATTTAAGAACTTTAAAAGCTTTGTTTGTGCATGCAAATGATTTAATTTCCCTTACCAAAGAGTGAAGTGAATTTTCATAGCTTGGTGATGATGGGGTCTGTCCTCCAGGTCTAGACCACTGGTTGGCACCTGTGGGGGGAGGAAAACAAATAACAATACAAATATTATTACACATGTACAGAAATAAAGGTTCATAAACAATGGTTGTGACTATAAGAGAAAGTGAATTGAAACATATGAAATATAAAAGATAATTTTCTGTAATGACAGAATACATAGTAATATCACCCAAACGTCACATAAGCAGCAATGATCTCAGCCCTGCTTTCCAGTTTAGTAAATTTCTAGTGTGATTGTATAAAGCTCTGTATTTCAGGGAGCTTGACATGATGACCAGAGAGTGTATCTCCTACTATTCTTATTGACATCTTATATCAATCGGGCAGTTTTGGGAAATCTTGTTGGGATAAGGACCACATTTATGGCAGAGACACACATGGAGATTAGTTGCCCAGCGACAAAACGCCTATTCTTTGGGCAACTTATCTCCCAGAACTGCCTTCCCACTGACTAGAATCTAATTTGCTGGCGGGATGGCTCGGAGCGCTTCGTTTTCTGAAGTCGCCTGAAGTTGCGGGACGAGGAAACTTCGGACGACTTCGGAAAACTAAGCGATCTGAGTGCCATCCCGCCGGCGATTTAGAGTCTAGTCGGTGGGAAGGCAGTACGGGAAGATTAGTCGCCCGAAGAAGAGGCAATTTGTCGGTAACTAATCTTCCCGAATCTCCGCGCGTGTCTCTGTCCTTATGCAATCTTCTCTGAAACACACCTGCAGAGACGCCCATTATGATCAGATCTGTGGGGGCTAAACAATCGGATTAGTCCAATTTGACCCTGATCATTTGACTAAAAGAATAATAAAATGGCTATTAGCATATGTAGGTATTGCAGACTTGCATTGACTCCCATTATCTCCCATTACACTAATGAGCAAGTCCTGTATACCTCCTGTATTGGTCAGTGTTTGTATGTTATACGCATGATGTAAACACTTGTGTTATTGTACAGCAATGCACAATATGCTGGTGCTTTATAAATACATACTGAATATTTCTTTATTAATCATTAATACAGGTGTGGGGTCTATTATGCAGAATACTCAGGGGGGCTGGGGATTTCCAGATAAGGTATTGCTCCATAATTTGGATCAGCATACCTTAAGTCTACTAAAAATATTTTAAACATTAAAAAAAACAACAAGATTGTTGTGCCATCAATATGAATTCTTGCAGCTTAGTTTGGACCAAGCCCAAAGTACGGTTTTATTATTACAGAGAAAAAGGAAATAATTTGAAAAAAAAAAAGTGAATTGTCCCTTGCTTTTCAACTTGTTTATTAATGACCTGGAGGTGGCCATTGAAAGTACTGTTTCTATTTTTGCAGATGATACTAAATTGTGCAGAACTATAGGTTCCATGCAGGATGCTGCCACTTTGCAGAGTGATTTGTCTAGATTGAAAAACTGGGCAGCAAACTGGAAAATGAGGTTCAATGTTGATAAATGCAAGGTTATGCACTTTGGCAAAAATTATATAAATGCAAGTTATACACTAAATGGCAGTGTGTTGGGAGTTTCCTTAAATGAGAAGGATCTAGGGGTCTTTGTAGATAACAAGTTGGCAGTGTCATTCTGTGGCTACTAAAGCAAATAAAGTTCTGTCTTGCATAAAAAAGGGCATTAATGCAAGGGATGAAAACATAATTATGTCTCTTTATAGGTCCCTGGTAAGGCCTCATCTGGAGTATGCAGTTCAGTTTTGGACTCCAGTCCTTAAGAGGGATATAAATGAGCTGGAGAGAGTGCAGAGACGTGCAACTAAACTGGTTAGAGGGATGGAAGACAAATTATGAGGGTAGACTGTCAAGGTTGGGGTTGTTTTCTCTGGAAAAAAGGTGCTTGCGAGGGGACATGATTACACTTTACAAGTACATTAGAGGACATTATAGACAAATAGCAGGGGACCTTTTTACCCATAAAGTGGATCACCGTACCAGAGGCCACCTCTTTAGACTAGAAGAAAAGAACTTTCATTTGAAGCAATGTAGGTGGTTCTTCACAGTCAGGACAGTGAGGTTGTGGAATGCACTGCCGGGTGATGATGTGATGGCTGATTCAGTTAATGCCTTTAAGAATGGCTTGGATAATTTTTTGGACAGACATAATATCAAAGGCTATTCTGATACTAAGCTCTATAGTTAGTATAGATATGGGTATATAGAATTTATATGAAAGTAGGGAGGGGTGTGTGTATGGATAATGAATGGGTTTTCATTTGGAGGGGTTGGACTTGATGGACTTTTCAACCCGATTTAACTATGTAACTATGTAACTATGTTTGCTTATAATGAACTCTATGGCAGATGGCCTTCCTGTAAATCTGAGCTTTCTGGATATGGGGTCCCATACCTGTAGTACTAATGTTAACTCATCTAAACAGCAACACAGTCGCATTCACCCGCAGGCCAACTCTGTGCCTATCAGTGCAGGATATGGAGAACAGAGGAAAGCTCATTGTCTCTCTCTGCCTGCGCTTTTTCTGAGGTTGTGACATTAGCCTTAAGTCATAAAAATGTAATAAAAACGTGTTTAAAAATACCCAACACAAATGGGCTTCTATGCAGATCTAAATGCTCAAGCAGAATAAAATGGAATCCCATGTGCCCATGTGTTTAGGTGCCCTCAAACCAAATCATTACTATATCAGCATGAAAGAAACAGATCAGCTATGTATACTTCTATACTATACAGTTCAGACTGTGGTCTATTCCCAGTAAAGGAAGAGGCATAAATGATTGATGTGTACAGTACCTACTTTCGACTGAATAATGCAGCAAACCCCATTAATAAATTATACATATACTACTGAAACCAGAATTGCACATCAAAGAAAAAGCCTATGGGTATGTTTAATCACTACTGTGTCTGGGTAAGAAAGAATATGTTTATTATTGAGTCTTTGTTCAGTAATCCACAAATGAATAACAAGTGCAGGCTATGATTATAGTAACCCAATGACGAGAGATCTTCAATGTTCTCTTGTAGCTCCACTAAATGATCCCGTATCCAATTTCACAGAAGTGTTCAAGGTTTCAGCAATTTAACACTTTCATTTAAATCTTAAAAGATAAATATTTATGAGGTGCCTCTGGCCACCCTTTGGTAAGTATTTTATCAAAATAACTACAATAGTATTTTTAGATTTAGAAGCTTGGGGATACAATTGTCACCCCTTAAACTAAGAGATTTACATACCTTCCAACATTTTGGAAATAAAAAGAGGGACAAAAAAGTTGAATTGTTGACCCTGCCACACCCCTAATTACCATGGTCATTTTACAAAATTTGGCAGGTTATGAAATTTTAAACATATTTCTGTGTTTTTTTAGGTAGTGAAGGTGAATTGCCCTTTAAGCTGTGAGTCTTACTCCCAAGAGACCTGTTATCTTATATTGTTACAATTACTTATTTGTTTATCTCAAAACTGTCACAAAAGTATCTTATCTGCAGCTGTGGCTGTTCTGGGCTCTCTGCCAAAAGACAATTAAGTTAGAAACATTGTTTCTTTTTCTGGCTGTTCAGTGCAGAGAAAATCGGGACTTTCCAGTACAAATGAGGGACTGTGGGTTGAGCTGTCAAAAGAGGGACTGTCCCTCTGAAAACAGGACAGTTGGGAGGTATAGATTTACTGTAGTTGTTGCTGATTGGCTAGAAAAAACAGAAAACCTCTGCAAAAGACCTGATTAAAATGATTAAATGGAGTAAAAAAATAAATAAAAAACAAACATGAACCATAACTAGTCCAGAACTACACATCTTCAACTGGCTGCATGGCTGCACAGGGAATCAATAGAAGCATTTTGTGGCCAATAACTAAAGAGAAGTAATGAAGGAGTTAAAATAAGTGACTGTTTAGAAAGAGTTAAGCTCCCCATAGACGTGACGATTCTTCTTGACGAACGACCGATTTTAGGGAAGACGACCAATCCTTCTAAATTATCGTGCGGTTAGTGGGATTCGAATGATCGTACATCTTACGATTTTTTGGCCGACATCTGTCAGAAAATTGATCGGCCAGGTCAAAAAATCTTTGTCGGCCCCAGTGCAATCTATCTATGTTTACAGGGCCAAGCAGGCAGCTCCCCTTTGTTTTCCTGGCAAATTGGTCTTTTTAGTTGATGGTAAATTTGTACGATCGTTCCGAGAAAATCGTGGTCTCGCGATGAGGATCTGATCTTTTAAAAATCTCAACATCTATGGCCAGCTTTACATAAGTAAAGGCTAGGGAGGTGACTGGCTGAATATGGTTCTCATTGCAGCAACTAAATACAGTGACGCTTAAATGTTTATAAGACCAGAACACCTCTCAGCTCCTGTCTCACAGTTGCACTTTCAATAAGCCACATCAGAACAGCAACAGGAGTTTATGGCTCATGAAGCATCTGCGTGGCAACCTCACCTGCAAGGGGCTTATAACTTCTTAGGAAACGCTATGAGATGCATTACAAGGGCCATTAATAGTTGGGTATCAATGAGATTTTAGAACATAGCCTGACCCAAACTGCTGGGCCCTGTCTATGTGGTTGTTGTAGACTGTATTGTTTTACTATTCCAAAAGACAGCAGGAGGGGGGCACTGGAATGTATGGAGCTCAACTCACATATTGCTCTCAAAAGCTTGTGCCGAATGATACCATTAGCCAAAAAATTCCGCTGACTGTATTGATTTTCTTTTACCTCCCTTTCCTTTTCACTTATACCTAATATAAATATACTTTGTTGACAAATTCAACTATATTACTTACAAAACCAAAATAAAAACATAGGAAATTCAGCAGACTGGAAGAATAGCCAAAATATAAACAGGATTCAGGCAACTCAAACAAAACAAAGTATTTAATCAGCCAAGTAGGAAAGAGAAAAAAAAACAAGTTTCCTGTGACTGTTACAGTCCATGTCCAAGTTAATGAACTGCTTCTAGAACACAAGTCTGCGAGGCTCATTTATAAACACTGGGTAAATGTGCTCCTGTGCAGTAACCCATAGCAACCAATCAGATGATTGCTTTCACTGTTCACCCTGCAGCTGACAAAAGCAGCTAATCACTGATTGGTTGCTATGGGTTACTGCCCAGGTGCAAATTTGCCCAGTGTTTCTAAATGAGACCCTGTGCATCATGATATTCCCTGAACAAGCAACCAGCAATATTATCCTTGTCTATGTTATCCTTCCCTTATATGAATAAAGCATTGTGCTGGTCCAAAGGATGGAGCACTTAAAGGACATGTCAACCCCTACAACAAAAATGTTATCAGTGAAATGCCTCATAACATTGTTCACATACCAAGAATTCCAGTCCTTGAAAAGAGATCCGCAAAGCAGCTCTGTTGATTTCGGCTTCCTGCTTCTTTCCTGCACTATCTGCGTCTCTCCCCCCTCCCTTTGGAATGCGTGCTGTAGTTTGGCGATACGCACATGCGCACTTGTGTAAAATAATCTAGCACATGCGCAGTTGAGCTGAATAAGCTTCGGCAAAATCATCAAGCCGCATCATCATTGACCTCTGAAGACACGCCTGTGTCTTCAATCCTCCAATAGAAAAATAGCGTTGGTGGTTGCTATAGGGACTTGATTCTGGCAAGCTTTAACTCTCCCCTCCCGCGCTTCTAGCACATATTTCTTCATGCTGACTGCAGCGAGTGAGCAAGAGCGGAGACATTAACTATCACACTGCCACCAGGATAACTATGTAAGTTATCAGCAAGTCCAAAACATCATAATTTGCTTAATGAAATCCTCCTTTTATTTTTGTACAAAGTTTGTATAAAGTTTTATTCAATCTGAAACCTCAGTGTAGAGGTCAGACGGGTGGGACTATTGGCACATGCGCAATGCTAACAGGAAGAGTGCAACCCAGAAAAAATGGCCGCCGGGTTAATGAATGCGCAGGGAGGCGAACATTGCATCAGTGCAGGGAAGTGGAAGCGTTTTTTGAAGCGAAAATAATGCGGTTGAGCTGGGGTTAAGGTAGGCTACACAGGCATGATAAAAGTGAAAAACGGCTTGACATTTCCTTTAAGGGTAAAAGATGTAAGATACTTTAATAAGATACTTTCAAAGATACTTTAATATATATATATTTTTTTTTCATAAAATGATGCTTCCAGGAGGATACTTTTTTCAGAGGAATCAATATGAATGCCACAGATAACCAACGCTCACTGTGTAAAGCAAGGTATAGCCACATTGTTTTCCCCCGCACATTTATAGAAACAAAGTAAAGTGAAACCCCACCTCTAAAATAGGTCACTTCATGTAGCTGGCTTTTACACCCCCCCCTGCCCGAAAAAAAAAAAATTATGAATGGAGCTTTTATAGTTGTGTCTGAGTGGAACAGCTGGACAGATTTTACTAAACAGCTGAAGCGGGAGCGCTTGACTTGCCAGATACCTACAGTTCATTATTCATTTGCTAGATAACCATCACAGCTACAATGTGCTATCTCCTGTAATTAATAATAATCTGTGGAAAAATATGGTATAAATACTACTTTACATGAAACAATAAAAACGAATGATGGAAAATGTGCTGAAGTGTTCACTTATAAAGGATTAGCACTTCCATAGCTTATGTCTTACCTTGTGGAAACATGTCAGTAACATGTTAATCGATAGCGGTTGTACTGTGTCTGCTCTTCAGTTCAGCACTAGCAAGAATTTGTTTCCAGTGGTTAAAAATGTTCAATTCAGTCCTTCGACTCTCGTGATGGTTCATAAAAATGTTTCAAAATGTAGGCAATATATTACTAGACAAAGTTTGAGTGTAAAATGTCATTTTACCTGGGAGAGGAGAAGGTGAGTCGACAGGAGTTGAGGGATTTGATGGAAAGCTGCTGCTGGTGTGATCAGGAGAATAAATCTAGAAGAAATAAGAAAACAGCACAGGGTTCATATTGGGTAACAGTCTCGGTATATTTCAGAGCACACGTGTATACTACACTCACAAACAAAACTGTTCCTCTTTATCCTGCAAGCAAGCATTAGGGTTGCTGGAATTGCGCTTTTTTTTACAACTTTGTTTATACAAAAGTTTGACTGTAGACAACACCCTTTTTAGAGCATGAAACAGAGTGGTTTTTATTCTAAATCTGCAGAATACCTCAATTGCAGCAGGTAGCATAGCAACTCCACCTCATAAGCACCATTGCAAAGGAACAGTAACAGCAAATAAAGAAAGGCACAGCTTACATAGCACATAAGTGTCCAATACATTTAGATTTTTGTGTAGACTAAGCCAGTTGTATTCTACAGAGCTTAGCAGTTATCTGCCATCTAATGTATGAATTTTGAAAATGTACAAAATGATAATAATGTGATGTCTCTCATTTATAACTAATTAAAAACTAGGCCAGGAACCCAGATTAGTGTCAAAGTGATGTCAAGGCCTAAATGTGATAGCTCCATGAAAACCTTAAATAGGCTGTTACAACTCACCAAGAACTAAAGGCCCAAAGCATTGCCAGCTCAGATACACGAGTGTTGTAACAAAAATAATCATGATAAAAGCAAAGAAGAAATCTGATCAGTATTTATGGTTTCTACTTGGTCAATGATTAAATATCAGGGAAGAATCCACTACTATGTGCCACCGGACAGACATTTATTGGGTCCCTACTGTGATCTGACTGATGTCCCATAGTTATTAATGGTTTTGTATTTTTGTGCAGCAGTTCTGCAGTTTGGACATATAAGTAATACATGGTAAAAATGGTTTTCCTTGTGTTTCTGTGGGTTTCCACTATGTTTTCTGGTTTCCTCAAACAAATCATACATATTGTTAGGTTAACTTGCTTTTTTGAAATGAACTTCGCAGACACAGATGCAAAAAATGAACTATGTGAGATGTAACAGTGCTACATAAAATAAAGGCTATTATTTATGGATCAACTTGTTTATCTGCTACTTGGTAGCAGTAACACTACTCTAGGCAGACAGCCCATTCTGTATTCAACACATGGAGTTTCCAGCAGAAAATGGCTAATATGAATAATTATTTTACCTTCTGCTAATTCTAAATAGTAACATGACTCATTTTCTAGCAACAAAATAAAGCTCCTCCTTCTATCAGTCACAGGCCATTCCAGTCAGTAGGGTGCCAATATGCCTAAATTTCATGAAAAGGGACTGACACAAAAGGAACACAATGGAGGCCACACAAAGCAAGGCCATGGAATCTCCAAATACTGCGGTGTACATTTCAGTTAAGCTTTGTCATGCTAATATAATAGAGTCTCAAAGCAACAAAGAAATCGAATTCATGAATTGTTTTTTAAAGTCAACTCCCTGAATT
This sequence comes from Xenopus laevis, assembly GCF_017654675.1. NCBI lineage: Eukaryota > Metazoa > Chordata > Amphibia > Anura > Pipidae > Xenopus > Xenopus laevis. Next base: position 105,332,252 of record NC_054375.1, read on the forward strand.
TTAATTTCTTTTGTACTAGTTACAACTAGCCACTTAACAAGCCCGCTGACACAAAAGCGTTCTATGAAGTTCAAACCATAAGCTGTTTGATATAATCAAGAAAGTTAAATAGTAGCCTTATTTGATTCCCTCTAAATGAAAGTCTGGATGTTTTGATTTGGCATTAGTCAATCTAATAAACCAGATGTTCCTTGCTTCAATAAACTCTCAGTGGGCACAATCTTAAAGGGTTATTATTTGGCACACATTCAGGGAGACACATTAGAATTACCCAGATTTTCTTTCCTTTCTATCTACACTAGTTCATTATCCAAACTGAAGCATAATCCACAGGGCTTTGGGAACTTTGTGTAAATACTTTCATGCACAATTCTATTTCTTGGCTACCCCGAGATTAAAACCACAATTATCCAGGCTTAAAGCTAAAATAAAAGGACCTTTGCAAATGTATTATCTGGCCTTACATCTTTAATCACACGTATATTCCATGTGCTCTTTAATACCTACATGCACTAAGAAATGCTTCATTTCTTTGTCTCTTTACATATCAAAAGCTTCTGAAGTATTTTGAACATTAAAATGTTGGGCAGTGAGTAACGTAGCATATAGATATTCCCTTTACCCGATCGTGATTCAGAAATAAAATGGGGTATCATTGGTATTTGGTACAAAAAACACCTTACTGGCAGATATATTGTATCTCTCTCTCTCTTTCTATATTTACAATAAACAGTAATCAGTCTTCAAATGATAAAGACGATATTGAGTAGGCAAACCAGTTTGGTAGGAGAGCGGAAGTGAAAAAAGAATTTGAGATGTGTAGACTATGGCATGTATTCATAGAGCAGATGGAATGCATCTCCATTGGAAATGGATTTATGGAATGACCTGGCTGCTTCTGCCAAGCAACAACACAGGATGATAAAACTAAGTCACCATGACAACTGAAGTGCAACCAGCACATGGATAAAACATATATGCTTTTGCTTGTAGGCTTCCTTAAAAACCAACTATAATGTATATATACGCACTTATATGTTCTTTCATTAACACAAAAATGTAACGTGGTAGTAATGAAAACATGGTGTCATTTTGTATCACTCTCCAGTGAGAGCATTATAAAGGAAAGACTGCAGATATTAGGGCAATTGGTACAGAGTGATTGTGGGTGTTTTGTTTCTCACTACAACAATGTGCTCTTTGTTCAAAGCTGCACAATATAAACATTATTTTCTGTTTTTTTTTTAGTTATTTAGAGAACTCTCCAGTCTGCAATTTCAGCAATAAGGTTGCAAACAACCATGTTTTTATCTGAATAAGAGACTGGAATATGAATAAGAAATTAGTAATAAAAAACAAATAGAAAATGAGTAATAAAAAGTAGAAAAAACAATAAATGTGCAGCCTTACATTTGTTTTTAGATGGGGTCAATGAACCCCATTTGAAATCTGTAGAGTCAGAAGAAGAAGGCAAATAATTCAAAAACTATAGCCATTCTATAACATACTAAAAGTTACCTTGAACGTGAGCCACCCCCTGCTTTAACGAAAGCTAATAATTCAATCATATGGGGGCCTGGTGTGCCTCAATTTTACATTTTCCTGGAAACTGGGGAAAAAAGAAAAATCTGGGAAAACGTAAAATGGGAGTGAGAAAAATCAAGGTTTTCCTGTAAAAATGGTGTACAGTGGGGAAAAAATGACAAAATGCAGAAAAACATTCACAGGTGAGAAACAGGTGTTTATAATGAAAATGGCCCAAAATGATGATGTAAAAAAAACGGATTTAAAATCTGGTAAATGCTCCCTTTGAAATGCATTAGAACATGAAAGAAAAGTAAAATTCAGGAAAATATAAAATTAGGGGACGTATAAATGGGGTTTGACTGTATTGTAGACCTGCAGACTCGATGGGAAGTATGCTGCTCATTTGTGGTGGGGTTTTGAACATCGGGGAGAGTTTGTAAAGGGGCTTACATGGTCTCTTACATGGTCACTTGAGTTTACTGCTCACACTGTACATTCCACCTTATTTAATACATTGTTAAATAAACCGAGAAAGCACACCAGAAATACACTAATAATTCTAGGAGCTTAAAGAAAAAAACAAATTAGTCTGTGTAATGGCTAATGTTTCTTGGATTCACTCGTGTACACTTCTGAAACAAAAGCTCAGTGTTACACTGTTTGGAAGATTTTTATTTAATACTTACAGATGCAAGAGCTTTTCCAAGTGCATCCCCAGTCTGTGAGCTGCCAGCTGCGTTCCCTCGATTTCCTGTACAAATATTGTGATCAAATTTTAAATATTCTGAAATAGTGGGTACAGCTCACTGAAACGTCTGCTACATTATGAGGGGTTAACTAAGGTGTAAGTGCAAGTGTGCGTGCCTCTCTGTACAGAGATCAAGATTGAGGGGGGGGGGAATGTCTCCCAATAACATGCTTTAGTTTGCATAGCATAATGAATTCCACATAAAGCTTTCTAAAAAGCTTGACAGAATTCCATAAGGCAAAAAAAGTCTTAAGATCCGCTCGTTTGATGAGGACATCAAACGAGCAGATCTTAACCCGATATGCCCACTAACGGCTGGGCGATATCGGGTGAATCCAAACGTTCAACCCTGGGGCCGAACGATGCTGCAAATGGGTGCAGACAGGTCGCAGGACCGCATCAACTAGCCAATGCAGTCCTGGATCAAACTTGCCGATTGATATCTGGCCTATTTTTGGCCTGATATCGATCGGGAGGACCTGTCGGGAGCCCCCACTTACAGGCAGATAAGCTGCCAAATCAGTCTAAAGGACCGATATCGGCATCTTTAATCTGCCCGTGTATGGCCACCTTAAGGCTTGGAGGTCCTGCCATCCCAAGGCTGCACAATTTCTAGCAGTTTGAGGACACCAATGCAGCTACTTGAAAGTCATTTAGTCTCTTTTGACAAGGGCGGTGGCATTTTGGGGGGAGATTAGTTGCCCGCAGTTGAGAAGATATGTCGCTGGGCAACTAATCTCCCCATCTACCACCACCCTAAGAGATCCTTCTTTATTTTATGGATGACCGTTGCAAATAAAGCATATATTTTCAGTAAATAGAATATTAATTAAATGAAACCCATAATGTAAATAATACCTTCTTAATGAGTTAGTTCAGTTCAAAACTTACCCAACAGATTGTCTGATCCATTGATAGGAGGAGTGTGAGAAGCAGCCACATAGGTGGAATTTGAGTTGCCACCTCGATGGAAGCTGGACATTGGAGGAAGACTGGCATTTATATCTGTTGGTGACACTGGATGGGGCGGGTAATTCTATAAGGGAAGGAAAAACACAAATATTACTACTGATACAATAACATATAAACAATATTAACTGAGCATTGCAATTGCTTGATAGACAGATTAACTGTCTTATATCATGTAGTTACAAGGTAGTTCAAACTGTTAAAACGAACAGTCTAAAATACTTCATGTATCAGGTTTACAAGTGTATCCCAAAAATCACTTCATTGAGCTTCCCTTTTAGCTCTTACCAAACGTTCATGTAGGCTGCCGAAGTTACTTGACTGGGACATGTGAGAAGACGCACTACCCAGCATTCCACCATACCCAGGCTGGTTGATCCCATTGGAGGAATTCCAGAGTTCTGATGAGTTATGTGTTCCATCTAAAATTAGAGCATGCCAGTTTAAAAAAAAAAACCCAAAAACCTAAAACAATATATAATAACATGTACGAACATATACAAAATAATGCAAATAAATGACTGCTCTAGCTTGAAATGAAGCATGGCACTGGCAAAAAAAACTTGTATCGCGTTTCTATTCTAAATAAAAAGCAGAAAATAAACGAAGCACTGCTGATACTGTTGCATACAATTAGCATGTTTGAAATTACCCCTCTCCTTACTCTGAAATGCAATAAATAAAATCACACTTTAGAAAATGTAAAAAAAACATTATAATATGAATTGTCATTCCTATTTAAAATAGATATGTAAAACAAAATTTCCACCATATTTTACAACAAATAAAAATAATGTAAGCAGCATCATATATGTAAGTTACCTTGAAGAAAGAAAGTGCTAGCAAACATACTGCTTGGAGGCTTGGGGGATGGGTAACTAGGAGATTCTCTATTGAAGTCGTCTGAATTTGGGGATGGTGCATAGACCTGCAAGCATACAAAGACAACATTTAGCTTTCTTGAAGCTGCCTAATAAAAACCACAAGTTAATCCCATTTGTTTGTATCCCAGATGTAAAGCACTTGATTCAGCAAGTCTAGACAGGCACGATGTCCTGATACAAGTTAAATTATTTGAAGGGTAAATAATAAAGGACACCAACCGCACAGTCGGTGCATAAAACTGCTGCAATAGTATAATCCAGGACCACATTTAGCTTATTGATCTGCAGGATTTGTTAAGCTTCATTTCAAAGCTAAAAAAGCTTTGAAAAAATGCATATTCATGCCTGCCTGTACCCATACACACACACACACACATATATACACACGCTTATTGTTTTGCTAGGGGATACTAATTTCCCTTGGTAAATCTTGGCTACAGATAACCACAGCGTGAACACTGCAAACTGGCAAGTGACCAACATCCACATTACTTGGAAAACTACGGTAGTAACAGAGCCAAAAAAAATATAAAGAGGGGGCTCACTGGAGAAATCTGTATGTGGACTGAATCAAACAAACGTGAATGGGGCACACAAACAGGACATTAACCCAAGCAGAACAATCCATTCCCAAATCAGATTGGTGATAGGTCTCTCTCATGTTACATTGTAGCACGAGGAGGAAAGAGTTCAAATACATCTAAAGGCTGAATGAAATCTATGATAATTCCCAGCACAGTTAAAAAGTAGATCTGTATACCAAAGAAAACTAGCTAAATATTATCTAAAAATAAGGTATTTACTGTTTGATACGGAAATACAAGAATGTACTGTACACCAGAGCCCCTATCAGCAATCACTGAGCCGCATACAGATACACAAAAGCAGCTGCCCCCAGCCCCCCCATTATCAGCCCACCAGTCACCTGGCCCTAGGGTTGCCACCTTTTCTGAAAAAAAATACCAGCCTTCTTATATTCTTGCAGTTTTTCCTATTAATAACATTGGCATCAAGCATCATTTTTACTGGCCAGGCAGTAAAATACAGGCCAGGTGGCAACTCTACATGGGCTCTTAGGTGATAGGGTTGGCACCTTTTCTGGAAAAAAATACTGGGCTTCATATATAATTATCTTTTTCCCCTATTAACATTGGGATGAACAATCGTTTTTAATGGCCAGGCCGGTAAAATACTGGCCATGTGGCAACCCTATTAGGTGATAACATGACAACATATAAGGGCTCTTACTGACGAGCGGTTGAAGCAGCCGCAGGGGAGCGCAGGAATAGACGCATTAGCTTTTTTTCAATGGGGCTGTACCTACACAGGCGCGTGTAGGCGCCGAACGCAGGTGGAGACGCAACATGCTGCATTTTTCCTGTGTTCGGCGCCTACACGCGCCTGTGTGTGAGTACAGCCCCATTGAAAAAAATCTAATGCGTCTATTCCTGCGCTCCCCTGCGGCTGAACGCAGAAAAACGGAACACAGGGGAGCGCAGCTACAACCACTTATGAGTAGGAGCCCTTAAACAGGGGCCAAGTGAAAACAAAATGCTCATGATACACCCTGGCCATGCCCCAAGTGTTGCAAAACTCCACCTATAATTGATCCAAAAACACAAAGTGTACCTTTCCTTCTCAGACCTTCACTCCATGGAGCCTTTGACTGCTGTACCCTTTATACCCCCATAATGATGCCCTTGCTGTACAATATCCTACAGTATTTCATGTAAAAGAACCTGGTTCAATTGCCTATAATGGCTGCCTTGATTGATGTAAAGTGCATTGAGTCCCACGGGAGAAAATCACTATATAAAAAATTCCCTTTTACATTAGCCCTTAGCCAAGCTGAGAGAAGAAAAAAGTCTAAGTCATTTAAAGATCTATCTATATAGTGGTGATCAGCACAAACTATTTTTTTTTTTGAATGACAAAAGTAACTAAATTTCAGTTTGAGGACTTGCACATACGTTGTTTCAAAACACTATTTGAAACATTTTGTTGCTACCTTGTGTTTTATGTTGCACATGACCTTTAGCATCCACGTAACTTCCTAAAATAACACAGTCACAAAGCTCAGGCAGTATAAACACACTGGAACTAGTCTTTTTTGTGATTGCCTCCTATTATCTAGAGAAAAAGCACAGAAATACATTCATATGTCGTCATCCTAATGGTTGCAATATACAGGCTTATTCCCTTAGGTTACATGTCCAGTTTTCTTTGTTTGCGGTTTGGAATCTGAAGATACCAATCATTTCCTAATTAACAATTATCTTAAAGTAATGGGAAGGATTTGGACAAGTTGGGTTCGAATCAGGTTCGTTTGGGAGGGAGCAAAGAATTGTTTAAGCTGGAATGGGTGTTAGTAGTCAGTGCTGCTGCTGAGCTGTGTGCAGAGGCTGCTAAAGATGAATGTGTTCCAATATTACATATTAGATGAATGTGATACAATATTACAAATTGGCACATTTATCAGATTTGATTAATGTGTTACTTTGTTAACACTTTACTGACGGCCAGGAACAAGCTTTTAACTGGGTGAGGAGGGGGGGGGTTGCACTTTGTTCATTGAAAATTTTTATCCGTATTCAGAGAATAAAATGTGCAAATAGTAGTTCAAACATACGTTCAAGCTTGTTAACAAGCAAAGTTAAATAATGATAAAACTGATTTTGTTATCAAATAACTGCTGGGTTAAGCATGTGCAACATTAATCACAGTATCACTGTCCTAAATCAATACTATCCATTCAACAATCAGGCACCTGTAAGAACAGCCATGAGATACAGCAGTTAATGAGAATCACATATGGCTCATTTCAATAATATATCTTTACAACATGCAATAAAAATATTGCTTCATATGAGAAGCTGTTCAACTAAACTGGTTCAAGCTAATATCTGTGCCCAGTCAACATTCTCTCTGGTTTGGATTGATCAAACTGAGTTGATGGGTTAACACGGTTGATGTTTTATAGCATGAATTGAAACATTATCTTTTGCTAGGAAACAAAAATATGGCTGGAAAAAGTTACTCCTATTTGAAAGATCGTATCACAAGGCAAAACTATATTTAACAAGTCTGTGTCCTGACATTTGAAAATGCATGGCCTGCATTTCAGCTGCAGCACTAAGCATATTTGTTTGCTCATCTCAGCATGTAACAGCTCTCAATGTAAGACTAATAAGAATAAGAGTAAAGGGGAAAAGAGTGGTTTCTGCCAGATCTGTAAACATGGCAAAATGTACTAAAAGTGTTTAAAACATGAATGCAAACTAAAGCAGTTTGGTTATGTTACTGCTAGTAATAGTTAAGAAATGTCCCTATGTCTCAGGGATAGCCCATAAGTTTTGGGCGCTTTTCTCTCTTATGATTATGTTATCCTCACTGGACACATATTTTTTGTTCTAAATATTACACTGGAATGTAAACACTGCAACCAACAGTCTAGATATAAAGCAGTAAATAGATAAGTAAATAGATAGCATCGCACTAATAAATGAGGAATCCTGACGACACAGCCATCTGGTTTTCTTTGGTAAGCATTTCATATTTCAGCCAAAAGACCCTTTTTCATGGTTTTAGCCATCTAGTTCTCTAACATCTCTGCTGCTTGAGGCCTTTGATGTTTACTATCTGGCACTGTATTTTCTTGCTTCTTTCTACTTCTCTCCCCCACCCAGAAAACTATATCATGTTCTTTTTTTACACTGCAGTTTCAAAGGAGGTTTCTTTTAAGAAAATGGAAATTCAGGTAGAGAAATGCATCTATTTAAAGCATGCTTTACGATTACGATTTGAAATGTGAAAACAGCTGTGGCTACACACAAATAAGATCACTAGCTGAATGGAATGCATAGATATCGGCCCATTTACACTGTAGGCAAGGCATGAAGATTGTAAAAACAAGGGCTTTAAAGTTAAAAAAAAATCGATATATTTGCTATTGCCTCACAGACAGCCTTCTAAAGTCATTGTGATGATTTTGGTTGTTGATTTTGACTGTTGAGATGGAAGCTACATAGAAGTTTTCCTCCTTCTGCAGTATAAACTGACAAATTAATTCCCCGGATGTCAATGCAACACCTTAACAGGCTTATATTTATTGGCTGGCTACAAACTGAATCATAAGCAGATTGTCAATGATGGCTATTACGCATGTTGGCCACTAGCCTGCCAAATGGAGCTCTCTGCATATTTATTACCCCTTGGCTTCAAATAAAGTGCCACAATGTTCCCATGTCGTACAGCTTCTTAACTGTGGTTCTAAAAAGTTCTGTATTCTTCCCCTGACGTAAGATAAAAGTAAAAACCGTAATCTGGTTTGGGATCATTATCCAGAAACCTCCAAACTATGGAAAGGCCGTCTCCCATAGACTCCATTTTATCCAAATAATCCAAAATTTTAAAAAGGATTTCCTTTTTCCCTGTAATAATAAAACAGTACCTTGTACATGATCTAATCTAAGATATAATGAATCCTTTTTGGAAGCAGAACCAACCTCTTGGGTTTATTTAATATATACATTATATTTCTAGTTTAAGGTATGAAGATCCATTATCCGGAAATCCCCAGGTCCCGAGCATTCTGTATAATAGGTTCCATACCTGTACTATATTGTGAACAATAACAAAGTACATTATTCTGTATGTACACCCAAAGATACAAGTATCTACATCAGAAACAAGGCCACAGGGAATAACTAAGTTGAATTTGGCTAACATTCAAAGGGGGATAAAACACCACAGGGAACACTTTTAAATCTTACCATTTCTGCTTTAATGTCTAATTTTAGGCAAGATTCCCTTGTTACCACTACCCAACTGCAGATGCAATGTGCCATTTCTTGTGTGAAAATCAAACATTGCACCTTTTCTTGTGCAAAATGACAATTAAAGAAAGGAAGTACTACAGGTGATCGACATGAGGTCCCTGCACCCTAGGACTAAAAACAAAGGCACAGGAACATTTGGTTTGCTTCCTTTTCATTCATAAGCAAATCAGATTCCTAGGGTTCTGTCCTATGTTTAGGTTTGCAAATAGATAATTCAGTCTAGGTATAAGGTTTCAGAACTTCATGTGGACAGTGTGTGTGTGTGTGTGTGTGTGTGTGTGTGTGTGTGTGTGTGTGTGTGTGTGTGTGTGTGTGTGTATATATATACATACATATATATATATATATATATATATATATATACACACACACAGGACAGGAAACAAATGATCTCTACCATAGCAAGTAGTCACTCTGTATAACCTACAATCAGATTTATTATTCGATTTTCTCAGCTGACGTACATGCTTGCTTGTTGCATATCCTGTGTTGTGTACATGGAGCTGCTCCCACTGGCCACCAAAGGAGCAATATTTGGTTCACTTCAATAAAACAAAAGTACTGTCACTCTAGTACGCACCTAAGGAGCCTGGAACTATTAGCATTTATACATTCCAGAATGGCATATCATCATACAGCTAATAGGGCAAATCTTGCTTTTTATGGGGGCCTCTTAGAACCAAATCTACACAGCCACATGGATTCAAGTAATCAATGGTTGTCTATCTGTGCTCACATAAACCGCCATACATTACAACACAGCAATGGCACCTTTTGGAAATAACAAAATATGCACTAGTAGCATTCATATTTTTTTCTAATACAAAAAAAGTACCACTTTGCATGAGATTTGCATTTATTTTTAAAAATAAAAATAAAAAAGACAAAGCTAAATGTGGCTTTTAAAAAAACTTGGTCAAGCTGTTTGGATGCTTTAAATCCACCTGTATGGCTTTACTAAATAAGGTCCAGCCAAGATGCTGTTAATGAGTGGCCAGCACAATAAAAATATAATATACAGCTCTCCCTATCATATAAACAAATAGAATTATGCAGATAAATAAAAATCCTGGTACAGATTTATGCATTTGCACGCACAACTTATGCACAGAACTATTCTTCACTTCAGTTTTGAATTTGCTATTGCAAGGTGGTACTGCCATAATGGTTTACCATAGCTACTGGGTACTGAACATTTGCCAAGCTCATAAAGATTGTACAGTGATGTAGTCATATAGAAACAAGGACATCCCTTGTTTCAGTAGTAAACGTAAGTTGGGAAATCAACCAAACAAAGTAAATTAGAAAGTCTCTTTTGGTTACATCCCAAAATGAGTTACTGTACCATAATGTTTACTTTTTCTTTTCAATTAGAAACACATTAAGGTCACAGTAAACACCTACAATTTACTACAATTATTATGCTCTATATGGTCTGCTATTTAAAACTCTTGTGACAACTATCAGCATTAATGCGAAGAGAGCTTCTAGAATGCTTATAGAAGCTTCTAGAATGGAAAGGAAGGTGTTTGGTCAAAAATACATTGTATCCTTCTCAGAGAAAATTAATTTACACAATAAAGGGGTATTGCCCCAAAGCACAGTGATGCAAAAAACAGAAATAGTCAGCAAGATCCTTTCCCTTCTAAATTCTCTGTTGCTCTCTTGACTTGTTCTTCCTGCAAAAAATTACCCCAAAACGACGGAATTTTGCATGCACACACTGCTGTGCAATGCTTTAAATGACGTAAATCACAGTCCTGAGGCCTCATGCCTAAAAAGGATATTTTACCGTTACAAGGTAGTACAGGTATGGGACCTGTTATCCAGAATGCTCAGGACCTGGGGTTTTCCTGATAACAGATCTTTCTGTAATTTGGATCTTTGTACCTTAAGTCTACTAGAAAATCATGTAAAAATTAAATAAATCAAGTAAGGATTGATTATATCTTAGTTTGGATTAAGTACAAGGTACTGTTTAATTATAACAAAGAAAAAGGAAATCACTTTTTAAAATTTGGATTATTTGGATAAAATTGAGTCTATGGGAGACAGCCTTTCTGTAATTCATAGCTTTCTGGATAAGGGGTTCCCTGATAACGGATCCCATACCTGTGCTACAATTACCCTGTAGTTCAGATATAATAAATGAAATCTACATTTACATTTGTTAAATATGTGTATGTTTCCAGAACCAGAAAAGTTTCTCATATGCTGCCAGAAGTGAACAAATACTTTTAATATTACTGCAGAAAAGATTTTATTTATGTCGTTAACATGAAACTTTAGGAAGGAAGCAAAAAGTGAAGCAGCAGAAAGAAGCAAAACAGGAAACAAAGGGGCAGAATCCCAGCTCATGAGAGTTTATAGCCTAGAGGACAATAATGCTGCTCTTACATTAACATAACAGAAGTGCTGCTTAATTACTTTATCCGTTTCTCAGATCATATTGATACGGCTAAAGTTTTATTCTGGAGAGTGCAACAGACTGCATAACTCTTTGATTAGACAGATACATTATATATAGTTATAAGGGTACTAAGCTCCCCTTTACAAAACAGAGCAGAATGCTCAGAACTTTACTAAATGATATCATTCGAGGGAAATAAAAGCTTCTTTCATACTAGTAAAGCCAATGCAAACAAGTAGTAAAACAACATTGTTTCAGAGTTCATTTTAACCCTCTCATGAAGAATCAAAAAATGAGACTGATTGTAGGCAGGGCTATTTGATCCATCTTTTACAATTTACTATTAATAAAGATATATGTGGCTTATTTGTAATACACCCCACACATTGATTTAATTATCAGTGCAGCAACAATGTATACACACAGGCAACTAGTATTATTTATTTAGCTGCATCTTTACAATCAATGCTGATATTGCACAGATCCACATAAATCTAGGCAGATGTGTTCTCCCCTGTGTAAATTATCTATCATTTGTTTACCAATTGCCCAAACCTATAAACGTCACCTCTGACCTGTAGCAGACAAATGCAATGAATTTCCAGGCCAGGCATCTCTCTAAAGTACCAGCCCCCAGTCCCTTAGAAGCCTGGAAATACTTAATGAGATCAACGTTTTTTTCGTGCTACAGAACCAAGAAAAAAAAAACATGTTCAAAATTTACAATTAACCCAAGTTCTTTGCTTGCAGAGATGTGTAGGTCTAATTTCTATGGAATTCCGCCTGCATTAGAAAATACATGGACAAAACCCTCTTCTGTCTTTCACCAAGTAAATCTAAAAACAGCGCTGGTAAAGCTCTGCTCCTTTAATCCGCAAGCAAACACGTTGCAGAATCAGGGTTGTTTTCATCTAAATCGGCTTACTGAAAATATAAAAAGAAGGGTATTTGTCTGGATTATATTTTACATTTCTGCAGCTCTATGTAGATTCGTTTTTTTTACCACCTAAAAGCAGTGTCTAAAGGTGATCCCATTACTTTCCCAAGGTATGTATGGTGCATTTAAGCCAGAAATAGCTCACTTTGACTGAAGGGTGAAAATGCTGATTTGATTGGAAGCAGATGGAATAACAGTAAAGCCGAGCGGCTGAACCTCAAAGTCTAAACAGGAAACACAACCTTACTGACTACCCTTAATTATTCCCAGAAACATGAAGTTTCAGCAAAGCCAGGCTTTTCTGTGGTTTCTCTCTCCCAGCATTTACAGTATAAATGTTCGTGTACTTACATTTTTTTTGTTTGAAAAAGAAACATTTTTAACATTAAAATAATTCACAAATATTCTGTGTGTAACATTTATCAGCGAATTTATCAAAACAAAATGTTTTCCTTCTACACAGCAATGAATTAAAACATGTTAAGCAAAGCTGTAATAAAAAGTTGAAGCAGTTAATGTAAAATCTATAAGAAGTCACAGAGCAAGGAAAAGAAAGAGCACAGAGCCTGAGCCCTCTGTCGCCTGCAGTTATCGGCACAAGAAAAGCTGTCTCACCGTTTTCCCATTGTAATAGTACATCAAAGAATTGCTGCCCACTCCAGGCACGGGGTATGCACAATACATGTTGATTGTGAAGCCGTTTTAGGCAGTAGCTAAAGTGCACTGCTTCAATCCCAGGAATACATCCACCCGAGGAAAAAGTAATTCCACCAGTAGTGTGCCTACACAATCCACACATGGATCTACTCAAAAGAAACTTATGCAAAACAGGGCTGGACCATCCCACACAGCCAAAGGGGGAGGGAAGGAGCATACAGTAATTCAACCTTGATCACACCCCGATCTGTGCAATGGTAATGCCTCCAGAAAACATCTTTTAACCAAGGGAGAACACTACTCTCCAACATCAAAGCTGAAGGCGGGTTATTTGCTTTTAGAACTACAGGCAAATGCACAGGTTTCAAATGAAATAGAAATGTGTGTGGGTGATGTTAAAAGCCTGTCGTTATTCTTCTGTTTTCTGTTATAGATCAGCTAAAACATGACTTTCACATCACAAAGTGTGCATTAAGACATTTGAATGGAGGTTTGTCCTTTCCTTGCTACTGTAGTTTTAGGGCTAGTCCACACGGGGAGATATTTTCAGGCGACTGTTGAAAAGCGCATCGCCTCGTGTGGTTAGCACAGGCGTTTTTACATAGGCGCCCATACAAAACTGTCGCCTGCGCCGGTCGCGGCGCTTTGTCGCCGCGACCGCAAACGCGTCGCTATCTCCCCGTGTGGAATAGCCCTTAGGGTCAGGGCACACTCAGGCAGATTCAGGGAGATTAGTTGACAGTGACAAATCTCTTTTTCGGCCTCTTTTTCGGGGCGACTAATCTCCCCAAACTGCCTCCCGCCGGCTTTTTCGTTTTCCGAAACTGCCCGAAGTTGCCTCACGAGGAAACTTTAGGTGACTTCGGAAAACGAATTGCTCCGAGTGCCATCCCGCCGGCGATTTTTATTTTAGCCTCTGGGCGACTAATCTCCTCGAACTAGCCGATATGGTCCCAGATCGCAGAAAAAAAGAATCAAACTTGCCCGATCGATATCTGCCCGATTTTCTGCCTGATATTGATCTGGAGGACCCGTCATGAGACAACTAAAGTCTGGCTAATGAAAAGGCATCAATGCCAGTGCAGAGAAGTGTCTAGTTGCCACCTGGATAATAAAATTTACACTTTTCCACATGGTATAAATAGGGGGAAAAAACACAGCTAGAAAATCCTGTAAATTTTGTTCTGATGTGTTCTTAAAGGGGTAGTTACACATTACAGTTAAACATTACTATGTCATAGAAAATCCTATTCTTAGCAACATTTTAATTGGTCTTCTTTTTGAAAAAAAAAAAAGTTTATGTATAATTGGCTGATCTCTCTCCTGACAATTTCTAGCTTGCAATTTCAAAAACTGTTTGCTGGGAAGCAAAACCCTGTTGCTATGCGAGGCTTTCAATTTTAAAATTATTAAAATTGCATGTGCAGCAGTAGCACAATCTATAAGCTACACTGTGAGCACAGTAAAGATGGCCATATACAAGCCTGTTAAAAAAACTGCCAACTCTATTCTGACACTTCCTTAGTGACAGTGAGGCCACCGTAAAGCATTTTATAAAATAAAACATTTCTATTACCATCCTTTATATGTATAGTACTGCCATGTTACACAGCGCTTTACAGAGATTGTTAGATATTTGGTTACCCGGTGGTTACAGTTGCTGCCTGTCAGTCCTGGTGACTATGTTACACCTATGACTAAGCGCCGGAGGGTGCGAAACGCGTAAGGTGGGCCTGGTGGGGTCAGTATGTATCTGAGTTTTAATGCTAATTTAAATAAAATTATATTTTTTTACTGAAAAAAGCCTCGGGACAGTTATCTTTTGATAAAGGAATCTTTTGCATATAATTGCCTGAGAACTGGGGCGAGTCCCTTAGGCTTAACTAAGTTGGAAATCAGATGTGGACTCCCAATTGATGTATTATATGTTGAAGGAAGTTTATGTTCCTCTGTGTGGATTTCCTCAGGGCACTCAGATTTCCTCCCACACTCCAAAATGACATATAGTAACCTTACTTTGAACAATGTATGGGTGAATGTGAAAAGGTCCTTATATTGAAAACTCTACTAGGGAAGGGACTGCTATAATAAACATCTGAAAAGCATATCTAGACTGGAAATCTGTAGATTCTAGCAATTTTTAGGGGGGGCTGCTGTAAGGTGCCATAGACATTCACTTTTGATCTCTTTGGTCTTATTGGTCTGGATCTGCTGAAAAGTACAGTGGAAAAATGTAGAGCTATATAAATAAAAAAAATACATTAATGATAATTAGTCCCTGCCCAATGGAGCTAACAATTTTATGCCACAGTCATTCAAAAATACACTAAGGAAGGGATACCTAAACTTTTTTTTTTTTTTTTACCTTTGAGCCACATACAAATGAATAAATAAAGCCCCTGGGGATGCCAAATACGAGCTGTTATTGGCCATGTGGTAGCCCCTATGTGGACTGGCAGCCTATTGGAGGTTCTGTTTGGCAGTACGCCTGGTATTTATGCAAACAAGACTTGCTTCCAAACCAGAAATTCAAATATGAGCACCTGCTTTGAGGCCACTGGGAACAACACCCAACGGAATGGTGAGCAACATGTTACTTGTGAGCCACTGGTTGGGGATCACTGCTTAATACTCAACCATAGTGTTCAGTACAATGTGTGTAGATCTGTAGATGCTTTGTTTGCTATTCACTATAAGTAATTCCACTCAGCCCTGAATACAAGTTAAGCCTTGCCTTGTAGAGTGTTTTGGTGCCTGATGTAATAGACGATTGATGCCTATTGTCTAAAAAAACATCATCATTCATTATTGCAACACTTTTCAACACATTTTAACAAAAAAAGTAACTTTCCACAAATGAACAAAAGTGGCACAACATGCCCTTACGCATAAATGTGAGCTGAAAGAGACACCTGTAGCTATTATCTTTGTTAAAGACTGTGATGCAACACAAAAAGAATTCCCTGGCAAGAACCAAAACTATTGTTTTTAAAGGGGCAGTATACCTCCAATATGAGTGCAATGAGTAAGCATTGTGCTGAACACACTTTTGTCTATTGTTTTAATCACAAAAAAATCTATGATTTTTGTTATTTCTTGGGCAACCTGGGAAACTGAAGCTAATCTATGCTTGGTCTTTGGGAAGTAGATTATTAGATTAGTATTATACAACCCCTTCCCATTATCCATTCTTTTGACTGCTTTATTATCAGGAGTCCATTAGGGCAGGAGGATTATCTGTATACTGGATCCAGGATATTTAGGGGGGGGGGGAAGAGATCAAAACGATTATGCATTGGGTTTTTACAGAATTTTTACAGACAAAACGTGCAAGTGAAATAGGATTGAAAGTTCCTTTTGGCATCGATGTGAATGATTGTTCACATTCTGTAAAGCAAAGCAGAATATTCCTGTGCTTTATAAATAAAGAGCAATAATAAGGAGTGCTGATCTCACTATAAACACTCGACTTTTCATTTTGAAAATATTCTCTGGTCATTTTTTGCATTTTCAGCAAACCAATATCTCATCTGCCAGACCACTTAAAATATGTCTGTAAGTCAGATGAAATAGCTCATACACACAGTAATCCTAAATTAATGTCTCATTTAGTGCAGCTTTGACGATTTAAAAGTCTAGCAAAATGCGGCCTTTGGTGCTGATAATTATATGCAGCTCTGTACAGACACCTAATCCCTGTATTAAAGTCTAATTATGGTAGTTAAAGACTTGGGATATAAAGGACTAGTATAAGGTCACAAGTAGTGCAGACTGGATTGGATTTGAACGCAGTTTAAAGCATTCAAATATTAGCGGCAACAAATTAGGTTAAGGCTACTCCTAGTCTAGAAATGTAAAAGTCTGAATTTCTTGTAAGGCACATTGTATCCTAGGATATGTATTTATTTTAGAATTTGAGATGACAGAACTGTATGTTTGTAAAAACAATGTATCCATTTTTTTAAATGGCAAAAATTGTACACATGTATACTAGATGGCCAAAAGTATCTGAAAACTCACTGCTGTGTTCTAAACTGACTCCGTAACTAATGCCACCACAATAATTATTTATGGGGTTTTTAATGGTGATCAAAGGCAAACAAACCTAACAATTCTAAGCTGCATTCTTGCAGAGGCAACAGTTTGGGATGATATTTTTCTATTTTAGCACAAAATGCTTAATATAACACCCCCATGCAAAGAGGGAGGTCTGTACAGAATAGGCTAGCTAAGGTGGGAATGGAACGTCTACAATGGGCTACACAGTAAGTCTGTGAGCTAGGACTGAACCCAAACATCCGTGCCCAACCCCTTGAATAAAAACAACAGTAAGCCTTAAGGTGGCCATAGACATAACAATTACGATCTTTCTTGGAAAAGATCTTTCCAAGAAAGATTGTTCTTTCAATACAGATATGTAGAGCTGAATCCTCAGATATGCAGGTAGATATACAGGTAGAAACAACAGAATTCTACCTGTATCTGACGTTTCAGCACTAACAATGGCCGATGTTTGGGTGCCTTCAAAGGCTTTTTTTCCACCATACACGCATCGAATATTGTATGAAAATTTGTTTTGTATGATATTATCTGTGTATCTATGGCCACCTTTACACTATGAATGCTTCTGCAATATAAATAATCCAATTTACTTAGATTGTAAGATCCAAGAGGCAGGAACCTCCTTTCTACGGTCTCATATAATACATCTCTGTGTATTTAGATTTATCTATTGTATTTATTATTATACATGTGCTCTGTGTGTACTTTTGAACATTGTAAGATTACATCACTGCATAACCTTGTAGCCCTTTATAAATAAAGTGATACATACATATAATACATTCTTATGTGAAAGACTCTAAGCTGGAAATCAGGTGACCTCTTGCGCTGACCTGATAAAGTCAGTCAAATGAAAACTAGGTTGACTTTTTAAACTTAATTCAGACTATGTCATCAGCAAAGAAGAAATGAACTGACCTGAACTCCTTAACCTGTTTCCATTCACAACCATGCAGTGTGCTGTTAAACAAACTGTCTTTCGTTTAGCACAAACAGATTACATGGTCTGACGCACAGGGAACTATTGTCTAATTACAGATGGAAAAGTATTTGTTAACTCCATTACTTCCATTAGTAAACTAGACTTATCATCTAGCAAAATGGCAAGGTATGAAAAGGAAATGCAAACACTCAGAAGCATTCAGCAGATATCCATCACATTTATCCATCAGAAATAAGGAGAGTTAAATCCTTCTAAAGCATCCATACTCCTCTTATTGTAAACTGCAGTCTGCAAAGGCTAGTGACCAGTATTTCTCACTCATTATTTGGTTCTGATTTAATGGGATCTGAGCTAAACAAACAGGTAAGCATGTCAAACACTGACACAAGCCTGCATAGAGATGCACCTGTCTGGACATTGTTATTTCTTTATCTTTGTTTGGCAGTTCTCAAATATTTTGGTGGTTATTTATTAAGGATTGAGTTGTGTTTTTTCATGAAAATTCAAGTTTTCAAGTTGATTTTTTAGTCAAAATTCACATTGATATCCAGACCCTGAAAATACACCATCTAAAACCTGTCAAGGTCATGTAGAAGTCAATGGCAGAGTTTCCTTGAACCATTTGAAGATAACAGCCTGCATGCTCAGGGTTTTTTGGGAGGCTTCTGCCTGAAAACACGATCAATTTAACCAATTGTAGTCTTTTTCCATTAAAGATTAAAGTTTTCAGTTAATCCTGAACTCGTTAATGCAAGTTTTTTTCCATTCGAGTCTTTCTTTAATTATAAACCATTCAAGTATGTTAGTTCATTTGTGGTATATAAAACTCTAAAATTCGATCTTTGATAAATAACCCCCTATATGTCTACTTACATCCTCAGATCCCATAAAGTGCAAAAACAATGCAGCAGTCCAAGATACAATACACTAACTGCAGCATGAAACATTGCTTGATGAACGTAAAAAAATAAGGTTTAGCAAGACTTTATTCAGAAACCAGTATAGAAGTAAACATTACAGGATATTGTGCACATTGTAATATTTAATGCCATTTAAAGAGTTCAATGTTTAAAATGTATTTTAGTATGGGATTTGACTAAACAATTAACTACTGGTAATTAGCATTATCACTAAAAGAAGTAAAGTGCCAAACATAGGTTCAAGTGCACAAGAAATCACAAACCTCTAAATCATTCATATGCAAAAATGAGGCCTGGTACAGATTTCCAGTTGCATAGAACAAAAAAAAAAAAAAAAAAGCACAAGACTGTTTATATACCATAGGACCACAAGGACTGCAACATTGTCTGTATGAAAATTCTGACGACTGGCCATAAACATCTAAATGGTCCAACCATATGACTGAAATCTACTAAACTGCCCAATCAAGAAGTGCATGTATGGCTAGCTTTAGCTTTGTGAAACAAGACAGACTATCCATCGGGTGTTTGTTGTGAAGTTAAAAAAAGATCCTTACAAGATGTGTTCTCTAGTGATCATGCAATCTACTGCTCAAATGTAGGACAGGCAGGTCACACACACTTTAAATCTCAGAGAATAAATCTCAGAAGAATATCATTGCTACTGGATAAGTGCTAAAATTACACAGTACTTGAGTAACAATTTGCCTCTAGTGTTTCATGGATTGAGTGAATTGAATGCGATTGAGACAGTTTTTGAGCAATTGAATGGCTCACAGCTTTTCAGATATTACTCTCTTTGACCAAAGATGGGTTCTTTAAAAAAGACACTGCAAAAGTGAAGAACCATGCTGCTCAAGGGCTAAATTTGTATATCCAAATTTGCCGATCTGTCAAACCACCAGCGACCAATAAGAGTTTGCTATAGTGACAAGAATCATTTTATTAAGGGGCCCCTCTGACTGAAAAGAATTAACTCTAAGCAACTGTCCAACATGAAATCATTATGCCTTTTCATTGGTTTTAAAAATTATTTGTTAATGTAATTGTCATTGAAGGCAGGTCTGCTTGTTTTTATTTTGTATTTGTTTTACTTACTCCAGTTACATTGTTCAACAGTTAGACCCAGAGAAAGGGATAATAGAATGGGACTATACTTTGGACTATAATTACCAGGGAAGCTGTCTAATGAAATTATACTGGAAAGTTGCTTAGAACTATATATATTTCATTCATTATGCAAAAAAATAAAACCAATTTTTTGAATTAACAACCCCCTTAAAAGCAACCTACTGGTCATGCTGTTAAAACAGTGCAGTTGTTTTCTTAGTCTTGTTATGAAAAAAAGACATTTAAAATAATTTTTTGATGGATTAAAAATAATTACATCAGGACAAAAATTATAATAAAGTAATTTAACTAATGTTTTCATTCTTGCAAATAAATGAGAAATCTGACAATACAGATATAAAATGGGTTATTCTATAGGGACAGAAAATTAAAACATTATTGTGCTCATTTCACTACACAATCAGCTAGGGATAAGATCCTGACAGTTTTATTAGCGTATTAAAACTTGCAAATTAAATGCCATTATGATCCATTCCAACGACGTGAACTTGCATACAAAATTATATTTCACCTTTGTCTGACCAGGAAGCAGATGGACTGACAATATGTTTATTTTTAGGCTACACAATTATACTTGTAAGCAGACAGATGAGTGGGGGGTTTCCATTTCTGGCCAACAAAAAATAAAAACAAAAAAAAAAAATGAAACAATCTGTATCAGTAACAACAATAAATTCGCTGCAATATCAGTTCTAGAAAGGAAGAATTCTGCTAATGAACAGAGAACGCCAGGTAGGTCTCCAAATGTACTAAACAATTAAAAGTACAGCAGAAAAAGTATTTCTTACTCAAGTTAAATGCCTGCTATGCTACTGGGAAGCTTAAACCTAATAAACCTTGTGTTTCTATACAAAATGTACTTTGTTGTCTCATATAAGGCAGCAGGAACGATTTAGCCCGACATCATATACACTGTACTGTATTTCAGCTGAGATGCAATTTTCTAAATTAACCTGCAGAGGGCCCTAGAATCAAAATCCTAGATGTAGCTGACTGGTGGCAGCAACTCGTCTCACTTTATTTGAAATATTCAGCTGCAGATACTAAGAGAATGACAGCTGCCAAAGCACTAAAAAGTGGAAATCTTCTGCGAATAAAACAGTATGGAAACAGTTTGTTTATTCAATAAAATACATTTCTACATATACGCTTTATTTATCAAGATGATTACAAATATAATAAACCTACAGAAGAACCCCTATTTTACAATTTTCAGGGAGCCAGGAAAAAATGGTGCACAATCCAAGAAAATGTAAATTCGGGGAAACGTAATATGCATTATATATTGGATATAGTGGTGGGACCACAAAATTTTTTTTACAATGAGGTGAAAAACTCACCTCAGGCGGCAGCCCCAAACGAGTTACCAGGTAACTTTAAGAGCCAAAGTTCTGATTTTTAAAATGGAAACTGGGCTCTTTTAGTGCAACAGAGCGCAATTGTGCTCTCTGCACTACCGATGCTGCAGGAGACTCCTGCGCTAGAAACGCTCCTGGTAAAATGTTTAAAATCATTTAAAAATTAAGGCGGTTATTTATTAAATGTCAAATTTTTCTGTTCGGATTTTTTTTTGTGCAAAAAACTTGAATTTTTGGAGATTTTGGAAATGCCCAAATGAGAAATCCGCCATCTCAGACCTATTGAGATACTGTATAAGTCAATATTTCAATTTTCATTTAGCGTGCTCTGCACTGGGTTTAACTTTAAAAAAATTTGCTTTTCGGGGAAAAAGTCCAAAAAATTTAAGCAATTGCGGCTCTCCATACGATTTTATAGAGTTTTTCTGCGAGCTGATTAATTTGGGTTTTTTATTTATAAATAAGGTCAAATCGAGCATGGGAATTTGATTGTGGTTTTTTTAATAAAATATGAGATAAATTTGGATTTTAGTAAACAACCCCCTAAATAAACCAACTGTTTTGCCCCCAATAAGGAATAATTATATCTTAGTTGGGATCAAGTACAAGATACTGTTTTGTTAACAGGAAATCATTTTTACAAATTAGAATTATTTGCATAACATGGACCCTGTAATAGCTGGCCTTATTGCAATTCGAGGCTTTCTGGATAACTGGTTTCCAGGTAAGGTATCCCATATCTGTACTTAAAAATAAATGACCCAAATAAAAATCCACTGAGAAAAAACAAACAATTCAAAGGGTCAGAAGTTATTTGGTTCAAGCATCTTATTGATACTAATTTGCCATAAAATAAAAGGGAATAGAAGTACTATCACTCTCCAGAGGGCTTTTTTTGATCCCAACACTTTCATACACTATTTTTTCCATTGAAAAATGTTAGTATGAGTTTATTTGGCCTTCTCCCCGCACTTTCTCTTTACCAGATGAGAGGCACGCAAGTCTACCAAATTTTTGAATCAACAATATAAAAGGCTGGTGTTATACCTACACCCTTAACTGGAATAGCACCAGGCCTGGGTTCCATGACTAGTATTGGAATGCTGTGGGAGAGCAAGGATTTTTTTCCAGTATCCAGTAGTCTAGTACATTGATGAAATCCTAAAGAACGGATGTAAATCCTTAATTTGGATCACTGCTAGTTAAAAACCCTTTATGCTCTGTCTGCTACTGCCTAAGTGTGTCTAAATCAATAATGCCTCCAAATATGGGCTCTCTATACACAACTGTGCGTTTTTTTCTATTTCTCTTTTTATACTTGCTCATGCCTTCAAGAGAAAGAATAAATAGCTTAAATAAATGCTAAAGAGAAAATATGATGTTTCCCTTTCTATTATGGCTGCTTTTACCTGTGCAGGCCTGCTAAATATTAATGTGTCATTTTCATGTATTTCTCAGACAGTGGTATCATCATAAATTAAATGGAAAATGTGCTGTTACATGGTATGTCGTTTTGCCATTTCCAATATATTTTTTGTTAATCTAACAGAAATCATCTGTTTCAGTGTGCAGCATCCCCTGAATTAGACACAACTGTTAAAATGTAAATTGCTTAACTATTTTTAGATGCCAGGAGGGGGAAAAATATTCCTGGCCTCAGGAAAAATGATTTGAAGCATTGTGTTGATTTTGTTTATCAAGCAGCTATTCAGCCTCTAGTGGGGCCGGGTGCTTATGCAAGCAAAAGCTTTTAAGAGTGCCTGCAGCTGTAGTCCTGGCTTCCAGGTAGACTGCAGGTTCACAGCACAGCTGCCCTGGGCGGCATAAACCATTTTAGCTCCATCTGGAAGTAAGCTGGGAAATTGATTTCAAACCACCACATTTTCTCTTACGGAATCATGAAGTGCACACATACACACACATTGCAAGTTCAACGCCAGTCCTGTTTTCTTATAGCAGTACAGATGAGACTGGATGCTCTATTCAGAGTTATGACTCATGAGATTGCACCTGCGCCCATGTGTTAAGTACTGCCAAATAAAAGGCCTGCATCCATTTACACAACAAAGAGACGTACCCCGCAAGGCAGCAAAGCTCTCCATCTCCCTCCTGTCTCATTTGTTCTTAGCTGGAGAAATAGAGGGGGAAAAGCCTAACTTCCTCCGGCGCACAGGGATTTTCGGTTCACGTGGATTTTTAAATACGGATTCATTTACAAACAATTTATGTGCTTTAAAGAATAAAGCATTTTTAATACTACAAAACACCCTTATAGCAATAGATTATCACAGCCATTAATGATTTTTTTTTTTGCCTACAAAACCCTTCCAACCTTTTTCATCAAAGCCCTTTATTCTCTAAGGATATATTTTCGAGCAAAGAGGGATCAACAAACTAGTTGCTTGAAAGCTTTCCTGATGCTAGGCTGAAGTTAGGAAAGGCTTAATGAAAGCTTTAAAATCCACCAGGGTTTCACACTGAACATCTGACTTGGTGATTTATGCATATTAATAACCTGAGTTCTACTGAGGCAAGCTGAGCTGTACGTGTCCTTCGAATCTTAATGTCCCAAGCTCCACTGGGATTATTACAAATGTAAATTCGGAATATTCTCTGCTATTAATCTCTGTCTGTCCTCCTGCTCGGCAACATAATGACTAATTAAACATCAAAAGACCTGTACAGGAGATCTTCTTTGACAGCTCCTGGCCCTTCTTTCCTCCCATGAGAGGAATTCAAATGACAGGAACAAGGGGGTAAAAGCATGTGACGGTGCTGCAAATCATAGCAAGGAGTCGGAAAAACGAAACATCAAACATGACTTTAAACCTAATGAAGCACTACCATTGATCAAGTCATCCAGTTTATGGTCACTGTAGAAAACCTGTTAGAATAACGATCTTTATGAACTGTATACGCGGTCCTACGAGTCCAATTTATTTCCCATAATAATTTGAACAATGTAGTACTTACAGAAGAAGGCAAGCCAGGGGGGACCTTTCTTATTTTCTTTGTTTGTACAGGATCTGCACATACAAAAGAAAAAAAAAATGACATGAGCTATATTTTTAGGATATATTTTTAATCAGTTTTGCTGCTCAGTCAAACAAATACAGGTTTTATACAAGCGGAATAAAATGACCTGACTGTAAATGTAGCAGTGACTCCATTAGTTAGATACTTATTAATCACCCTTATTAGTAAACGTTAAAATTAATGGAAAAAAACAACTACAAAAATGTAAAATTTAATACCCAAACCAAACAAAATTATATATTTAATTATATCTAAATAAGGCAGAGAAATTCTGGGGTTCTTCAATCAGAAAATAAGTAAGTGTGGTGCCCCATATTTTCTCTTCTATGGGAGATGGCACATGGGGAGTTTTCATACATTTTTCCCCCCATGCTTTACACAGCCCAAGACACAGTTTTAAAACTCCCAATAATGCCCACTCTTCCCCATAATGAGGGTCGATTTAAAGCAACTTGACTGTCACCTCAAAATGCACAGTGCCTCATTTATACTCCATATGTTTGGGCAGCTAAGAAGTGGGGAGAAATCTGAAATCTCCCCATGTGAAATGCCCTAAAACTATACAAATTGGCTCATAAGGAATAGAAAGGTCTGTTCCATGTTTAGGTATACCAATAGTAAGACAATGTTACACTATATATAGTACCACTTTTAATAACACATTCCATTCCAATAGTAAGATGTCAGGACAAATAGAAACGAAACCAAGAAATAAAATATTTTTTATGCAAAATTAAATCTCAGGACACTTTGCAATTGATCAGCGACTATACAATGTGGACAAGTTATAAAGAAAAAAGTCAAACAAAAACATCTTTCACCTTTACACTTAAGCTGGTTATATAAAATGCTTTTTAAAGACCCGACTAATATGAATGACGTGTATTATCTCTAAAGCTTTTTTCCAATCAAGGTCACTGATTTAATCTCTGGTAACATTTTAACAAGTATCCATGCTTTTCTGTTGATACAATACAGGGAAAATCCTTAACCCAAAAAATATGGAACATGGACCAGTTAAAAAAAAATATATAACATGAACTTTAGTTTCTTTATTTGAATAGAAAATTATATCAAGCAGATCATCATATAAAACTTGTTTCCACTTATATCTAAAGTAACCATACTATACTTAATGGATATGACATACCTGCGGTGTGTTTCCCATACTATTTTTTTTTAGTTTTTAATCTAGAATCATCTAGGCTGTATTAAAGAAACAGAAGCTAATTTTCAGACAACCAGTCCAACTACTTATACAGTACCAATATTAGCCTGCGTGTGGCTTTGAGATATGACTGATACATATTATCAGGATGATAAATTACTAAATTGGCACACACAGCATTTTATAAATAATAATGAAAATGCTAAATTTAAGGAATATCTGCATCCTACTATGTAACTACTCGGCTACAAAGATTATAAATACTAATTATGGTCTTTATAATCTTAACCAAAACACTATTATGTAACAGCTCAGCAAATTACATACTCAATTCTATAGACTATAGAGACTGTTTGTAAAGCTATGTAAAATAATTTACTCTTATGTAATGTAATTAATGGTATAAAACTAATGGTATTTTTATAAAGTTATGTTTTTTTCCTTTTAAAGCGATTTTACACCCTACATGAAATCATTCATTATATGATTAATCACAAAATTTAGGGTGTTTCTTTTTAATTCATGATGGAATGTTTAAACCATTATCTTACAGCCTCATGCCTGACTTAACCCATTCAAGTCAGGAGGAAAGATTCAGTTTCCAAGAAGACTCCTTCATAAGAACTAGAGGGAAATGGTTTGAGGAAAAGCCTTTTTAACATTGTTTTTTACCAGCAGCCATTGCTTTTGCAGTTTTTATACTTTTTTTAAACACAGCTCTACAAATAGGTCCCTATCTGTGTCTGCCTCTTTATTGTGCGTTTTGCTACTGCTCCATGAATATCAATTTTTCTATATATATGTAAAACTAATTTTCTAAAACTATTGTAGTTTAATTTCCTTTAACATACAAGCAACAATATGTTAAGTTTTTTCAATAGAACAAGAATCGGCGAGCACTCCACGTCCACTCAATGTTAAAACGAAGAACCTTTATTTCAACATGTCAACAGCAACACATTGTCCTGGCGCGTTTCGTATCCATGATACGTAGTCATAGGCCATACCTATGACTACGTATTGTGGATAAAAAACGTCAGGACGATGTTTTGCTTTTAACATGTTGAAATAAAGGTTCTTCGTTTTAACATTGAGTGGACGTGGAGTGCTAGCCGATTCTTCTTCTATTGCAGTCTCACCTAAGCTACGGGTTCGGGGCGATGCACCCGGGCCATTTTCTTCATTGGGTGAGTGGAATTTTCCCCAAATTATCCTTATAATCGCTGTTTCAAGTGTTTGCTGATCCAAATGCGGAACCTGGGGTTTATACACCTGGGTCATTGTTTTTTCTGGGTGAGCGTTTATGTTGGTCCGCTTTAAGGTTAAACCACTCATTTGTGGATTCACTTTAGTGAAAGTCCTATTTCTATATGGGGTTAACTCCTAGCGGTCAACTACATATAAAATTTCGGACCGAACTGAGCATTCCCCTTGTTTTCTGAAGTTTTTTCAAGGCGCATTCTTTTTTCTTCCAAAATGACTACTTTTTGGTATATTATTTTATAATACTGACTGGAATGTAACACAATACACATCAATTACAGTAGCAAGAAATAATCTAATGCCATTATGAGATAAAGGATACAAGTACGAATTAAAACTGGAGGCATTCCCAGCATCCCTCTCCCTCTTCATTCTCATATGATCCATTATTAATTGCCCTCTTTTTTCTTTCAATCACACCTTTCCAAACATATTCTCTACAAAACTGTAAATTTATTTTGCCTGTTACTCTACAACAGTATTTACTGAGTAAATGGGTATCACTAAGAAACAGCAGAGAACTGTAACTCATTTTATTTTCATTTTATGTACAGGCCCAAAGTGCCCCAGATCGAAGTGTATAAAGGCTGCATGCAAATATCGCTCGAATGATTAGGCTGCAAACTCTGGTAAAAAATGCCTGTGTACAAAGCCTAAAGGAGCAGGATTTTGGATCTTAAAATATTTAGTATTTAGGAATGCTTTTTCAGATACCCATCTCCAAGGCAAGATTGCCAGTGGTTTTTTTTTTACCATGGGGCAGCACTTGTATGGACTAGGGATGCACAGAATCCACGATTCGGTTCGGGATTCGGGCAGGATTCGCAGAGTTTCGAAAATGGACAGCACCGTTTTCATAAGTAAAAAAGCCTTTATTGTAACTTGGCTACCACCAAAAGATACAGTTACGTTTCAAGCCACATCCTGGCACTTTATCCAACTAGTCGGGCAGGATTTGGTCAAATCTTTCTGCCTGGCCGAACTGAATCAGAATCGTAGTTTGCATATGCAAATTAGGGGTGAGGAGGGAAATCGCATGACTTTTTGTCACAAAACAAGGTATTAAAAACCAGTTTCCCCCTTCACACCCTAATTTGCATATCCAAAATAGTTGATTCGGTGCATCCCTAGTATGGACCATTCTGGGCCTCACATAGTGAAGGTTATTTATAAACACTGGGAAAATTTGCACCTGAGCAGTAACCCATGGCAACCATTTGACCAATGTTGATAAATGAACCCCAACATGTCAAAATTTGTATTATAATTTTTTTCCGGCTACTTTTTTTGGGGCAGCTGGACAAAAAATATCACAAACAGCAAAATATGTACTGTATACTTAGTTTTTAGTCTCAATGCCCAGTTTCCTATTCTAAAATAGGGAAAATAATGCACTGAAACAAATGATGTAGTTTCCTAAAATAACAGACACAACTAACCAAGTGCAGGCGTGTCCTGTAAAGGTCTCCGACGTGAACTGGACCCCGAGAAAGGAAAGTACGGGCTACCAGGTTTTCCTGAGGATGGAAGTTGCCCAGAGCTCCCAAGGCCAATATCTGCTCGGATGAGGCCAGGCTGTAAACACAAAATTAACATTATGTTAAGAAGTAATTAACATACAAAATAATAAAGAGTGAAATATTTGAAAAAAAAAAAAAGTATTTTCATACATTTTTCACTTTAGATATTGGTAAGATACTTTGTTTTGTTTTTCATCACAAATAATAGAAAGGTTGAGGACCATACCATAAAGTTACCTATAAATAACTAAAGAATACTAATTTGTGTGAACCTCTTCATCAGGTTGAGATATGGATTAGAGAGGTGCTTATTTATTATAAGTGTTCAATTTTACCCCTATGCAGTAAGCCACTATAAGAAAATAGTTAGCACCAAAATAATACAAGAAGAATGACAACAAGAAATATCTGTGTTGCTATGGCTCATGGCAACTGTAAAAAATATTTATTGTATTCATCAAGTAATATATGCAATAAGGTTATCATAGTAAGTTCAAGATCACCATACTAAAATTCTACCAAAAGCATTTAAACAGAGGACTCAGTAAATCTGTATAGCAATAAATTAGTATTTATACTGATATGTTTGTGTATTTTATGGAAAGGATTAGACATATCAACTAAAACATTTGATATTTAATATCTTTTTTTCAATAATCTTTATTGAAATTTCAACATTTGTTAGTTGACACGTGAGCATAGTTACATATTTAATATTATTTTGTATCTATATATTGCCCTGTAATGTACAAAAAAAAATACTTTGCCTGTGGCAAATGCTACTTGCTGTATGTCAAATGCGGCCCTATTAGAGCCTGTTTTGTATCTATGAAGAGATTATTTCATATTGGGTTATGGCACACAAGCTATTTTGTCTCTATACAATCAGATATTGAATGAGCATACACAGAGACAAATCCCCTTATAACAAATATTTCAGAGACAGTAGGAATAAGATGTAAAATCGCCCACACAAGTGTCTCTTCAGCACACTCCTCCTCACATTTTAGTGTTACATTCCCTCTGAAAACCCCTCTTCCTGTTTATCAGACCCCATCGTGAGTGTGTGCCTTTGACATTCATGGGGCAACCCCTGTGTTACCAATGACATGGTTAGAGGTAGCTTTGAACAATGTAACATGCAAATTAAAGTTTTACAAGGCAACTTATATCTGCAAAGAGAATGTGACTTTTTTTAATAACAGGATGTTGACACAGGGAGTATAAGTATACATACATCACATTATTATTAAACACTTATCTGTGCAAGACCAGAAAGCGAATTTGTGTTAAAAAGGATAATGTGAAAAAATATAGTGCTTTTCCTGCTTGGATGGATCAGTACGTGTTAAAGCATTCAACAGTGCAGTTATCTTACAAAGTTGAGGAGTGTATCTATCAAGCTAAAAAAAAATAGTTTTTCGTTCACTTCGTTAGGTGAAATCTTTTGACAAATAACTTACCATAAATATAATCAAAGGACAACTATTAGTAAATAGAACTGTGGAGCTGACTTTTGTTTTAAATAGTCTGCTCACCATTCAATAAATTAGGCCCCAATGAGTACACAGCAGTACTTGGTATAGAACATCACCTATACATATATATATATATATATATATATATATATATATATATATATATATACACACATATACACATATACATATACATATATATATATATGTACATACATACACTAACTGTATGACAAGTTATAAAATGAACTTCAAAATCGCGTTCACCGATGCAAGCTTGTTTATACAGTAAACTCAGGGAGAGTAGAGAAAGAAAATATTTATCACCCTATTGGGAATCGGTATGACAAATGTACCTAACTTTACTGTTGCTCCTGTACCATAGTAGCTGTACAGATGTTTGTACATTTAACAATTTATTTCCAAGTTCCCCAGAACATTTTTTTCTACCTGCAAACAACACACTGAAGTTTTGAGTCAATGACAGATATCCCTTGCTCTAACTGTAGATTCCAGCAGGAGTCAACAAATTGCAATGCACTAATGACACACACCACGGTTGGGTTGTTTACAGTGGGGGGGGGATGTTAGGTTGAAGAAACACAATAATAACCCAATTACATCTCAGAAACTATAAAAAATAATTATTATTTTATAGTGGATATTATAGAGGAGACTGTTCCCCTTAAATAGAGAAAACCCCAGTAATATAAATAAAAATTGCTCAAATAGATGAGTACACTGCTGTATATAAACACTTTGGCTGTCTTTTGATATGCCAAAATCAATGTCACTGATCCCTTGTATTGATTTACCTGTCAATTTTCTGACAGCCAAGCTACATTATTGAACAACAATGATCCTGTCCTGAGGGCCTCTACAAAAAAAATGTACTGTACAAAGGCCTTATTTCCAGTGGGTTTTCAATATGATTCAACATTTTTTTTGAAGAATATTTTGCTCATCAGTGTGTGTTAGTCACAGTCTCCCTCCTCATTTTTTTCCTCTTTTAATTGAAGTCCCACCTGCCACACACATCTAATTATTGAAGATAAGTCATTGTTTTCATACATAAGAGCAGTACACATAGGGCACTTCAGTAGGCTGAAAATAGCTAAAAATAGAGTGAAAGAGCCCTACCTTACAATACATCCCTATTGTACCCAACAAATACACTTAAAACATATAGGTGGTTATTCATTAAAGGTCGAATAGATTTTTACCTGAAAAAAATCTTGTTTTCGAGGGTCTTTTGCCGTCAAAACTCAAATTTTTGGGTTGAAAAAAAAACCTATTTTTGTGTTTTTTTTTAAATAAAAACTTGAGCTTTATTATACCCTGAAGCTGGAAATACCTCGAATCCAAAAATACTTCAGCTAAAACCTGTCGAGGTAATGTAGAAGTCAATGGCAGAAGTACCTTCAACCATTTGAAGATGTTTGTAGCCTTCATGATGTTCGGGTTTGTTTCAAAGGGTTTCACTCGAAAACTCAATTAATTTGAGTTTTTTTTCTGCCGGAAACTCAATTAATTTCAGTTTGTGGGGTTTCCCATCTGACTATACTGATTAAAGTTTTTTACATTCTAGTTTTTTCATAAATTAAAGTTGTGAGTTCATTCAAGGTATAAAAAACCCTCTAAACTCAACCTTTGATAAATCACCCCCTTAATTTGGATTTATATAAATAAGTTACAGCTTTTAGAAAGCACAACAGTGCTCCTGAAATGGCTTTTGGCAGGCAGTTCATGTAAAGGATTGCCCTAAATTCCACTTTAATTTTGTTATTACGTGACCATTGCTACATGCCATAATATGTGGTCTTTATGTTGCAAAAGGGATGTCTGCTACAGTCTCAGCACTAGTCAGTTTAGAGTTAGGATTCCCGGGCTGCCATTAACACCTCTGGCACAAGCAATGCTACAACCCTTGGTGTTTGAAGGAAGGGTATTCTTGCATTTTAATGTAAATCACTTATTGCAATTTTGTAAGTTGGCAATTATGAACATGTTGCTTAAATGTTCCTATACTAAGGATCTCATTAGATAGTGATGTGAAATACAGTTGTTACAATTTCAAGAACAAAGAAGTCTTGAATGAGTAATCAATAGCAACTGACAGAGGAGAGACATTAATTATGATCCTCTCTAGTGTTTTGTCTCAGACATGGTTTCATTAAATGCTTTGTGCTAACCTGTAAGCATTCAAGTCATCCTTCGTGCATCTGATCACATATTCATTCCTTTATGTCTCAATACAAAAAAACAGTGCCTCTATCATCTACTTTCATCTGGATAGTTAAACTGCGCTCATCAGTAATAAATCACTTACTTTTTATATATGTATTTTATGCTTGGTAAAGGGTTGACATTTTAATTACTATCTCTTCATAAAGTATCCAGCATGCTTAAAAAGATAATGACAGTCATCTATCAGTTGCATTCTGTCAATGTAATCAGACCAATATTGCATGTGAGGCTGCTACCTAGGGTAAGGAGCTATAAAACTGCTGCACACAATACACAGATGCATAGTACCAGACACAGCAACAAAACATGTTTTAAACATAGCAGTTACATCTCAGC